>NC_068441.1:1652500-2252500 GCF_023373465.1 Oncorhynchus keta | reverse complement strand
TCTGGTGCTGTGTATGTGACCGTCCCTTCTAGGCTTTTGAGCTGGCGACAGGAGACTACCTGTTTGAGCCTCACTCTGGGGAGGACTACTCTAGAGATGAAGGTGTGTTCCCCTCCCTGTAAGGCACAAGATTGTACCTTTTTTTTAATAGTATCTACAATATTTTAGACCTGAAGACACACTCACTCACATCCTGTTGTGTAGATCCTGCCGCCGTGTCTGTGTGGATTCTGCAGACCTTCATCGCAAATGATGATTGGCACCGTCTAATTTGTTTGTCGTCTTCTCTTGTGTAGATCACATAGCTTTGATCATTGAGTTGTTGGGTAAAGTTCCTAAGAAGCTGATCCTGGCCGGAAAATACTCCAAGGAGTTCTTCACCAAGAAAGGTAAGGAAACGCCACACTAGAGTGTTGTACGACCAAGCAGGATTTTAGAAGGGTATGCTTGAAATGGAAATGGTCAAATAAACTCAACAAACAAAAACATATCGGAAGTTTAGCTTTGTTAACGAAAGACAAAATCAATAGTTATTTCTAGTTGTTTATCAAAGTTAGCTGGCTAACGCATTGATTCTGCTTTGTAGTTTATCCCTCTGCTGTGTGTGTGTTTTCATAGTGTGTGTGCACATTTGTGTGCGTGTCATAGCAGGTTTAACCTTTTTACATGTACCAACAAACGGGTGTGATCATTCTACAGTGTTCCCTGCAGCGTCTGCTCAAACCGGTGTGATTAGACTGCTTATTTAGAACGTCCAGTTGCTATTGCCGCAACAGTCAGCATTTTAAGCTAGCCACACTGTTTTCTCACAAACATTTTGCACAAACAAAGTCCTTAGAAAATTATGTCCTGAATGTGAAGTTTTCTTTTTGGATGCAATGTTCAGGCATTCACACGAGTAGTGACATCATACACAATCATCCAAATCGGAAAATGTGGGCTACATTACTCTTAGCGCTAACTGACGTAATACAAGCGGTCATATTTCGATAACTCTCGGCTGTCAGAGAGCATTATGAATTAGCTAATGGCTATATATATATTTAATCACAGGGGAGCTGATCATTGATCTAAATATTTGAGTAAAACACTTTCTAGAAATCAAATGTAATCCGAAGACGGGTAGTTTGTGGGCGCCGCCATGTTCTTTTCTTTCTTCACGTCAACCAAAGATGATAAGAGGAGACCAGATGAGTTTGGTCCGTTTGCGGTAGGCATGGTGAAGGGGGTGTGTCGTGTACGATCATTCACTTCCGGAATTTTACCCTTCACCTCATTATAACATCTTTGGTCTGACAGACGTTAACGTGACACCCAGAATGCATATTGTATAATGTCTCGTTAAAATCAGTACAACCTTCCAAAAAGTATTTTACACACATCATAGGTGTCCATTATGCAATATGCGATAATCGGAATGCATTATCTTTCACCAGTACTTGAAAACGCAAATAAAACTGTAAATACATTGTTTCATACATATGCTACAGTTGAAACGTCAACACGATATACAGAAAATAAGGCAATTACTTTGATAGGAACGCACACATGTCCAAAGTCTGAATGTGCCAATTCGTGCAAGACTGTGCAAATGTCTGCATACTTGATCTGCGGAAACATTGGTGAAGTGCTTGGGCTCTCCTCGAAGAGAGCAGTTTCTCCGGCTCAGTAAAGCCTCAAACATAAATTGTCCGCAATGCTGAAATGGGCTACTTCTATGTGAATTAATGAGGAGGCGGAACACACACCTAAATTTAGACTGTTAAAAAATCATTTGAAATTGACAAGTTGAAACGGTCTTGTTTAACTGTTAATTGTTGCGTAATAATCACATTTTGGAACAGTGAGCGCATTCTGACATTGTCTGCATAAAACAACTAAACTAAACTGTCTTGGGAATGTGTGTGTAGTTAACTTCCCCCCTAGGTGACCTGAGGCACATTACCAAGCTGAAGCCGTGGGGTCTGTTGGAGGTGTTGGTGGAGAAGTATGAGTGGTCTAAAGAGGAGGCAGCAACCTTCGCTAGCTTCCTTTTCCCAATGTTGGACCTGGTACCAGAGAAGAGAGCTACGGCTGCAGAGTGCCTCCGACACGCATGGATCACCCCCTAGAGGAGCCACAGCGCTACTACAGCCAACAAGCAGCTCATACAGTACACACATGCATACATACATGAACATATGTACATACACACACACAAACATACATACGTACTCACAAGCATTCACACACACACACACACACATATAAGAGGAAGCCGTTGCCAGCACCATGCCTGCATTGCCTCCCTAGTGGCTCAACACACGCACAAATCACGCTAGACTGGCTACTGAAGCCCTACTGGTGGCCTTCATAGAAAACACTGGTTCCAGATAAATAAACACAAGGAAGCCCGATCCAGCAGCACTATATCTATTTATGTCTCTCTCTTTTACTTTTTCTTTTTGGTACTGACTGGATATGACTTGAGTATCTGATCTCTTTTTCTTTATTTACTCTTGTTTTTGGTCCTTCTGTAGCACAGTTGGTAGAGCATGGCGCTTGTAACGCCAGGGTAGTGGGTTCGATTCCCGGGACCACCCATACGTAGAATGTATGCACACATGACTGTAAGTCGCTTTGGATAAAAGCGTCTGCTAAATGGCATATATTATTATATTATATATTATTGTTTTTCTCTGTGCCAATGATGACACCTCTACCAAGTTTCATTCAGAGTTTCTCTTCTGTTTGTGTTCCTTTGTTTAACAGATGTGCATGTTCAGAGTTAACATCAAACCTCACAGACCTCCACTGGACAATTTCAAGACCAATCCAATCATATCTACAGAACACCCACTGTACCACTATACTAGCACATCCGAATGGTAGTTATTTTATATACAGTATTGATAGAGGTTAGTTTGAGTATTTTCCTTCAATAACAAAGCATATTTACAATGTGTGTAGGATTGTGGGGAAGAGTAGCTACCTAGAAAGTAATCAACAGAATCAAAGGATTCTCCATGAAGTACTCCTGAACTGGAATTGACTGAATGCAATGGAACTTGTTCTGTTTCTCTTCTATGACATCATCCCTGTCCTATCCTTCCTTGTCTCATTCCAAGCAGCCGTTTTGGAATGGCACTTACCACAGTGTGGAGATGGTACCATCATACTCTGTCCCGCGTTTCATGTACTACCTTCTGTTACCTGCATTGATCCACAGACCATGACTAGAACAATGCTACTGAATAACCATGTTTCAAACTAGCCAGCCGATTCTGACCTTACCGTTACGCTTGTTTACACTAAGCTGCACTGGGGTCGGAACGCAATCATGGTTAGATTTAGACACCGCGGAGCCGGCGCACTGTCTAAAACGTTCCTCAATGCAGCGATGGGATGTGCTACTGTACCCAAATTGTACTTCAATTCAAACTGCCCTTTTCCTCCTCATCCGAGCTAGCAGTAGGCACAGCAGCCATTATGGAATGGAACGTCGCGTTGAACAACAGAGGCTGATTGGCTGACACAGCCATTCCAAAATGGTGGCGGTGGCTACTGCTCGCTAGCAGGAGGATGAAAGGGCATTTTTCTAGTAAAATTAGCAGTATTTCAATCTTCTTGATGTATCAGTTTTGATATAGATAATCTTTTCAGTACAGTGTTATATCCAAGGATGTATGTAAAACCTGGATTGCTGATGCTATGTATTGGCCAATGAGTGGCTTTGAAGCAACCGGTCGACCATATTGGCACTCCCTAGAGGCAGTCCTTCATAGGACTTAATGGAATTCCACAGTATTTCAATTAAATTAAAGGACAAAATGACCTGTATTTAAATATTTTTGTCGTGGGGACAGTAACAATTTAAAAGTATGCATTAAGGTGTCTAACAGAAAAAACTTGGTAAAAACAGACTTGGTAATAAATGCATTTTTATAGCTTCCCAAACTTTATTTTTTACAATGGTGGAGTGCCAAGATGACGGCCCTGTAAGTCATCTAGTGTGTGTGTGTATATAAATCATTGGGCACATCCCATCCCTGCATTGAGAAGTTTTCCAGCCCATATCTCGTTGCGGCTCTGTGGTGTCTTAATCTAACCATGATTGTGTTCTGACCCCAGTGCAGCTCAGTGTAAACAAGCGTAACATAGGGTCAGAATCTGTTGGCTAGTTTCATACCTCTCCTGTGGTGTTTAAGGTTCTAGATAAGGTTTGCCTCTGAGAAAATAATGCCTCTTTTTTTGCTAGATGGTGTGATACAAAAGATTTTCCCGTTTCAGAAAAATTATCAGAATCAGAATTCTGTATTCGATTCCAGAACAGATTTACCAAAAAAATGACTCCTTATTCTTTATATAGTTGGAACGGGGTGCCATTTTAGGCACAACCCATATCTGAACCCCTATCTTGTACATACATATCTGTACCAAAGAGTTGGCCTTGTCTCTCTGAACTTGTGTTTGGAGCTTCTGTTTGAACTGTGTATATTATGAAGGAGCAGAAGCTCTGCCTGTGTCCCAAATGTTACCCTATTACGTATTTTGTGCCCTATTTATGACTAGAGCCCATTTAGGCTCTGGTCAAAAGTAATGCACTATATAGGGAATAGGGTGCCTTTTGGAATACACACTCTGCTAAGGTGCAAATGTTTGAATGAGTCGTTATGAGGTCGATTGATGCCTTGAGACGCATTTGCGAGGTTTTTTTGCTGCATTTTTAAAGCTTATTTTCATACTGACGTTGCCCCTCTTGCAGTGTAGGACTGTTTTAAATGCATCAAAGAGAGAGAAAGGTATAATCGTGGATTGTAATAAAGAATGATGACGCTGTTATAATGCTTTAAAGAGTGCCCTCCCCCCGATCCCATTGGTTGCTCTTTTTCTACAAGCCCCTCTCCTCCCGCCCTCGTTCTCAATGCGCTCTTTCCCTGACCTCTCCTTGCCTTTCTTCCTCATCTGCCTCCCCCTCTCCTGACCTCCCTCTCTGCATTTGATTGTTCACTGCTAAACTAAGCATTTTCTGTAGTTGAATAAACATTTAGATTTTGAAAATGTCTGACTTGTACTTGTTAGGAGGCTGTGCAGTATATTCTATATTCAAGTAAAGCAAGGTCATGGTATATTAATATGGAACATTTTATTATCATTTATCAGCGTTCTACCAGGTACATGTATTATTGTAAAGTGATGCACTAAAGTGGAGTTGATATTGCCTTTTAACTAGCTGGGCTTTATTTCCACAACACCACCACCTCACTGGTCCGTCTTTCGTGTTGAATGTAGTACGTCTGTCTTCTGTGGTTGATAATGAGCTCAGGCTTCCTCTGAAACAGAGAGAGAAAGAGGTAAGACTCTTGTACTATGGGAGCATTCTTTTCCGACAGATGGCGTCACTCCTACTTATCCAAACTAAATGCATACTCTTCAACCGGTCGCTCCCCGCAAATGCCCTCCCCGCACCTGCCCTCCCATCACTACTCTGGATGGTTCTGACTTGTGTGGACAACTACAAATACCTAGGTGTCTGGTTAGACTGTAAACTCTCCTTCCAGACTCACATTAAGCATCTCCATTCCAAAATTAAATCTAGAATCGGCTTTCTATTTCGCAACAAAGCCTCATTCACTCATGCCGCCAAACACCCTCGTAAAACTGACTATCCTACCGATCCTTGACTTCGGCAATGTCATTTACACAATATCCTCCAACATTCTACTCAGCAAATTGGATGGGTGTCTATCGCAGTGCCATCTGTTTTGTCATCAAAGCCCCATATACTACCCACCACTGCAACCTGTATGCTCTCATTGGCTGGCCCTCGTTTCATTTGTTGCCAAATCCACTGGCTCCAGGTCATCTATAAGTCTTTGCTAGGTAAAGCCCCGTCTTATATCAGCTCACAGTTCACCATAGCAACACCCACCCGTAGCACATGCTCCAGCAGGTATATTTCACTGGTCATCCCCAAAGCCAACACCTTTGGCTGCTTTTTCTTCCAGTTCTCTTGAGTTTGATGACTAGAACTAATTGCAAAATCACTGAAGCCTTATATCTCCCTCACTAACGTTAAGCATCAGCTGTCAGAGCAGCTTACCGATCATTGCACCTGTACACAGCCCATCTGTAAATAGCCCACCCAACAACCTTATCCATATTGTTATTTTTTGCTCCTTTGCACCCCAGTAGCTCTACTTGCACATTCATCTTCTACACATCACTCCAGTGTTTAATAGCAAAATTGTCATTATTTTGCCACTATGGCCTATTTATTGACTTACCTCCCTAATCTTACTACATTTGCACACACTGTACATAGATATTTCTATTGTGTTATTGACTTTATGTTTGTTTGCCGCACTGCTTTGCTTTATCTTGGCCAGGTCGCAGATGTAAATGAGAACTTGTTCTCAACTGGCCTACCTGGTTAAATAAAGGTCAAATAAATAAAAATCCCTCAACTGACAGAAGATGCATGCGGAATCTTCACACTATCTAATGCCTTTTCTCAGGTAATGTACACTATGCAGTGCATTCGGAAAGTATTCACAGCTTGACTTTTTCCACATTTACTTTTACATAATCCATTGTTGAAAAAGGCTATAAAGTATTTTTTCTCCCCTCAATCTACACACAATACCCTATAATGATCTTGGGAGAAGGGCCTTGTTCAGGAAGGTGACCAAGAACCCATTGGTCACTGACAGCTCCAGAGTAACTATCTGAAAATGGGAGAACCTTCCAGAAGGACAACCATCTCTGGTAGAGTTGCCAGACGGAAGCCACTCCTCAGTAAAAGGCACATGACAGCCCGCTTGGAGTTTGCCAAATGGCACCTACATTACTGTCCATGATGAAACAAAGATTTAACTCTTTGGCCTGAATGCCAAGCGTCACATCTGGAAGAAACCTGGCACCATCCCTACGGTGAAGCATGGTGGTGGCAGCATGGTGTGGAGATAGCTGTGCAGAGACGCTACCCATCCAACCTGACAGAGCTTGAGAGGATCTGCAGAGAAGAATGGGAGAAACTCCCCAAATACAGGTATGCCAAGCTTGTAGTGCCATACCCAAGAATACTCGAGGCTGTAATTGCTGCCGATGGTGCTTCAACAGCATACTGAGTAAAGGGTATGAATACTAAATGTGATATTTCATTATTTTAATTTTCCTGTAAAATTTGCAAACATTTCTAAAGACCAGTTTTTGCTCTGTCATTATGGGGTATTGTGTGTAGATTGAGGGGGGGAAACAATTTAATCAATGTTAGAATAAGGCTGTAACGTAAAATGTGGAAAAAGTCAAGGGGTCTGAATACTTTCTGAATGCACTGTATATAAAGAAGTTTGTGGACCCTTTCAAATTAGTGGATTCGGACATTTCAGCCACACCCATTGCTGACAGGCGTATACGGACATGCAATCTCCATAGACAAACATTGGCAGTAGAATGGCCTTACTGAAGAGCTCAGTGACTTTCAACGTGGCACTATCCTAGGATGCCACCTTTACAAAAAGTCAGTTTGTAAAATGTCTGCCCTGCTGTTATTGTGAAGCTCACAGAATGGGAACGCTGAAGCGAGGTGCGCGTAAAAATTGTTTGTCTTTGGGTGTGGCACTCACTAACTAGTTCCAAACTGCCTCTGGAAGCAACTGTCAGCACAGGAACTGTTTGTCGGGAGCATTATGAAATGGGATTCTGTGCTTCCAACTAAGGCAAAAGTCTGGGGAAGGCCCTTTACTTTTTCAGCATGACAATGTCCCATGCACAAAACGAGATCCACAAAGGTCCATATAGAAATGGTTTGTCGAGATTGGTGTGGAAGAACTTGACTGGCCTGCACAGAGCCCTGACCTCAACCCCATCGAACACCTTTGGGATGATTGGGAATGCCGACTGCGAGCCAGGCCTAATCGCCCAAAATCAGTGCCCGACCTCATTAATGCTCGAGGCTGAATGGAAGCAAGTTCCCGCAGCAATGTTTCAACATCTAGTTGAATGCCTTCCCAGAAGAGTGGAAGCTGTTATAGCAGCAAAGGGGGGACCAACTACATATTAATGCCCATGATTTTGGAATGATGTGTTTGACGAGCAGGTATCCACATACTTTTGGTCATGAAGTGTATCTCTACCAATATTACTTATTTACTTTGAAGAACTACTGAAATAATTATTTAGGCAGCAGCTCTAGAGATGAGAGGATGACATGGACTGAAATAATAGTAATCAAACAAAATGTAATATGCACAACTGAAATATTTTACTGGTTGCTAAAATCCAAATATTTTGGTTGGCTACAAAACCAGCAAGTATAGTGTAGAGAATCGTTGTACTATCTAAACCGCTGTAAAATATATTTTCCATAACCAAAAATATTGTATTTTCAGCTGTTTGAAGCTGGTGTACAAAACCGAAAGTAAAATATGCAAAAATGGAACTTAAGAACGGGAAGTCTAGGAATAGTGCACATAGAACAGATCTACCGCTTTTTAGACTTGCTTTCAATGAGAATGACAGATCTATAACTCATGTTTCTTTGTGAATTTGGTTAGCCAAAAAAGTTACATTCTGCAGGTTTAATGTTTAAGCTAAGAATCAAAAACCGTGGTGAACCACAATAACATCAAACATATTGCTCAGTACCAGGCACATGCACAGAGAGGGCTCTACCTGTGCAGAGCACATGCCCCTTTACCCTTCCAGTCTCCTTTTCGGTGGTGGCAATTTCCCCCTTAAAAACATTTTTTATAAATGTTTTGTAGTTCTGAACCCACTGCCCCGCAAGTCATTAAATCCTCCTCTATGCTTCAGAACCATAAAGTTTCAAGTCTTGATTGTTAATCAAT
Source organism: Oncorhynchus keta (assembly GCF_023373465.1). NCBI lineage: Eukaryota > Metazoa > Chordata > Actinopteri > Salmoniformes > Salmonidae > Oncorhynchus > Oncorhynchus keta. Next base: position 2,243,669 of record NC_068441.1, on the reverse strand, counting down.
GACCAGTCAATGGCTTGCAAAGGCGGCCATGCATATCCAGATTAGTGACCAGAAAGAACTCGTTTCATTTCATCCAGTTTTGCCTGGCAAAAACAAAGTAGGCCTACATTTATCATCCATATTAAATACAGTCTAGCAATCCACTACCGGCTCATCTTTGCGCGAACCATAATAGGCTACCTGGCGATTTGATTGATCATTTTCATATTTCAAATTGGCCTAGTTTCGGTGGCTACTAGCTATGTCTTAAGCAGCTGTAACATCGCACTGCCTTCAATATTATGGGATGAAGATGTAACATTCTGGCCAATTTATTACGATATTTGTGAGGAAGAACAGGGCTACCCGGCTGGCAATGAGCACAGTGCAGGCAGGCGGACCTCCAAAGTGATGGTACACTAAAGACTGAGCATGCTTTCCAATCAATCTGGCAACTGGATGGTCACCAAAAATCCTGAAATTTCCATCCCTAACCATAACATTTTCTGACAAGATAGAACTGCCAAAGGGTGCGGAGTTGCAATCTACTGCAGCCTGCAGAGTTCTGTCATACTATCCAGGTCTGTGGCCAAACAATTCGATCTTCTACTTCTAAAAACCTACCTTTCCAGACACAAGTCTCTCACCGTTGCCGCTTGTTATAGACCCCCTTCAGCCCCCAGCTGTGCCCTGGACACCATATGTGAATTGATCGCCCCCCATCGATCTTCAGAGTTCTGTTAGGTGACCTCAACGGGGACATGCTTAACACCCCGGGCCGTCCTACAATCTAAGCTAGATGCCCTCAATCTTTAAAAAATTAACCTAACAGGTACAACCCTAAAATCCGTAACCATGGGCACCCTCATAGATATCATCTTGACCAATTTGCCCTCTAAATACACCTCTGCTGTCTTCAATCAGGATCTCAGCGATCACTGCCTCATTGTCTGCGTGCGTAATGGGTCCGCGGTCAAACGACCACCCCTCATCACTGTCAAACGCTCCCTAAATAACTTCAGCGAGCAGGCCTTTCTAATCGACCTGGCCTGGGTATCCTGGAAGGTTGTTGACCTCATCCCCCAGGAGAGGATGCCTGGTTGCTCGACAAAAGTGCTTTCCTCTCCATCTTAAATAAGCATGCCCCATTCAAAAAATGTACAACTAAGAACAAATATAGCCCTTGGTTCACCCCAGACTTGACTGCCCTTGACCAGCACAAAAACATCCTGTGGCGTTCTGCATTAGCATTGAATAGCCCCCGCGACATGCAACTTTTCAGGGAAGTCAGGAACCAATATACTCAGTTTGAAAAAGCTAGCCTTAGCTTTCTTAACAGAAATGTGCTTCCTGTAGCACAAACTCCAAAACGTTTTGGGACACTGTAAAGTCCATGGAGAATAAGTGCACCTCCTCCCAGCTGAGGATAGGAAATGCTGTCACCACCGATAAATGTACGATAATCGATCATTTCAATAAGCATTTTTCCACTGCTGGCCATACTTTCCACCTGGCTACCCGTACCCCGGCCAACATCTCAGCACCCTCTGCAGCAACTTGCTGTTAGCTTGTACGATTCTTTCCAGTCTCATTCGTCCTCTCCCATCAACGAGCTGTTTTCACCCACAGGACTGCTGCCGACTGTGTTTTTTTTTGTTTGTCGCACCAAGAAACTGTCTTGCGTGAAAATCTGGGAGGGCGGCCATCTCTGAGATACTGGATCCGGCACGCCTGGCACCAACGATCGTACAACGCTCAATGTCATTTTGCCCATTCAATCGAACAGTAATTGAATGCCTTGATGCCCGTTTGCCTGCTTTATATAGCACTTCACGGCTACGTGACTCACTGGCTGTAGGAGCAATCCATTTTCATGAACCAGGTGGTATACCTAATAAACTGGCTGGTGAGTGTATATCCCTAGTTTGTACTGGCTTCTAACATGAATTACTTTCAACTCCAAATGCAGGTGTAAAACAGTATTTCTGTAACCGATGTTGCGCTTTGAAAATTGTGTCGCTGTTTATCAGGGTTGGGTAGGTTACTTTCTAAATGTAAGTAGTTAGTTACTATTCAAAATGTGTAGAATTCCCAAATCAAATTTTATTGGTCACATACACGTGTTTGCAGATATTGCAGGTGTAGCAAAATACTTGTGTTTCTATTTCCGACAAGTGCAGTAATATCTAAAAATTTCACAACATGTACCCAATACACACATCTAAGTAAAGGAATGGGATTAAGAATATATAAATATATGGACGAGCAATGTCACAGCAGCATAGACTAAGATACAGTAGAATATAATACAGTATACACATATGAGGTGAGTAATGCAAGATATGTAAACATTATTAGTGACTAGTGTGCCATTTATTAAAGTAGCCAGTGATTTGAAGTCTATGTATGTAGGCAGCAGTCTCTCTGGCTAGTTATGGCTGTTTAGCAGTCTGATGGCCTTGAGATAGAAGCTGTTTTTCAGTCTCTCTGTCCCAGCTTTGATGCACCTGTACTGACCTCGCCTTCTGGATGGTAAGTGGGATGAACAAGCAGTGGCTTGAGTGATTGTTGTCCTTGATTATCTTTTTGACCTTTGGGTGACATCGGGTGCTGTAGGTGTCCTGGAGGGTAGGTAGTTTGCCCCTGGTGATGCGTTGTGCAGACCTCGCTACCCTCTGGAGAGCCCTGGGCGGTGCAGTTGCCGTACCAGGTGGTGATACAGCCCGACAGGATGCTCTCAATTGTGCATCTGTAAAGGTTTGTGAGGGTTTTAGGTGTCAAGCCAAATTTCTTCAGCCTCTTGAGGTTGAAGAGGTGCTGTTGCACTTTCTTCACCACAGTGACTGTGTGGGTAGATAGACCATTTCAGTTTGTCAGTGATGTGTACGTCGAGGAACTTGACACTTTTCACCTTCTTCACTGCGGTCCAGTGGAGTGGGGGGTGCACCCTCTGCTGTTTCCTGAAGTCCACGATCCTCTGTTTTGTTGACGTGAGTGAGAGGTTATTTTCCTGGCACCACACTCCCAGTGCTACGGGGCAATAGTAATTTCGTTCAGTTACCTTTGCTTTTTTGGGTACAGGACCATGTGGGGACAGCTGACTGGGATAGGGAGATATTGAATATGCCAGCTGGTCCTGCGCATGTTCTGAGGACACAACGTGGCTGGTTTTCCTTTTGTAGTCCAGTCACACACATTTCCTAGGTGGCACACTGAATTGTGCGATTTTACCTGTAAACAACAGGGTTGTGAACAGTGTGAAGTTGCATGCTTTGCAACCTTTTGCCACCTAGGAAATGTGTGTGACCGGTCCTTCTCAAATAGACCATAGACATAATTTCCACACACACAGGGAAGTCCGCTCCGACAGATCCAGCTCAGAGCCATCAGCAGCATCTTTTAATTTAGAATGGAAAATGAATGTTTATTCAGCTAATGTTAGTGCATCGAATCGTAATCCAACCGAATCGTTTCCAAATTTTGCGAGGATTACTGCATCGCCAAAGAGGGAGGTAAAAATAAGCTCACTAAACTTCCAATCGGTCAAAACCATTTGATTTTAAGATGGGTGAAATCCAAGGGTGTGCTATATATTCATTGGCTATGTCATAGCTCATTTGTAAATTATAAATATTCATACATTTCTAACGCAAACAGTTAATCTGCAAAAATGATAAATTAATTGGAGGGTGAGAACCAAAGTGTACGCCACCTCCAAAACTACACTACCTCCCCCTTAATCTGATAATGGTAGTGGGGTGGTAGATGCCTAGTCTCCCTTATGGCTCAGGTGCCTACATAGTAGACATACATAATTTACGCACACACACCCTACATTACATCATTTACACACACCCTACATTACATCATTTACACACACACACACACACACACACACACACACACACACACACACACACCTTACAATACATAATTTATACACACACACACAGTCAGCTCAGACAGATCCAGCTCATGATATCCATCAGCACCAGGTTTTAATTTAGAATGGAAAATAAATGTGTTTAAACAACAAATGTTAGTGCATCGAACCGATCGCACCAACTCATTTCAAACTAAAACGTATCGTATCGGAGCCCATATAGATAGATACGTATCGAATCGTCCTGAAAGGTAAAAAATTCACATCCCTAGGAGTGGTACCTGTGGTTATTACACACTAGTTAGGGGTATGTTAATACATACTGGTATAAGGGGTTATTTAAGTCACACTGAGACCAATGTCTCTCTCACAGATGAGCCCAATATTCACATCAATACAACAAAAAGCAAAACACAAAGGTCCTCAATCAGCCTTTTGAATTTCTTTAGACAGTTTGGAGATCATTCCACAAGTACGGTACAAATAAACTAAAAGCAGATATACCTAACTCAGTAGAGCTGGAAGGGATGTCCAGAGTTAGCCATCCCTTAGACCAGGTCTGTTATCTCGGAAGTCTAAGTTAACAACGAGTAAGGTTCGGCTGAAGTTTATGCAGGAGGGCTTTGAAAACAAAAGTGCAATGCATAAATCTACGAGCCTTTAAAGTGGGCCAGCCTACTTTCTGATACAGAATGCAGTGATGCGTACTGAACCTGTCGCCCATAATAATGTGTAGTGCGCTATGATAAACAGCGCCCAATGGCTTCAACACACTAACTGCTTCACTCATCATATCGACAATATCGCCTTTAACTGGTATGGATGTCGACTGAATAATTCGTTTTTGGCAATTTTCAATGAAAGGTATTACCTATTCCTATAAAAGACCCAGATATTTTGAAGTGGAGTATTACAAAATGGTGACATTTTAATGTACTTATAATATTGCGCTGAAGAAAGGACGTGACGAAGAGTTTCATAATATTCCTTAGAGACTGAGGAGGAAAGTTGTGGTAAAGTGGGTTGGGATGTTTGAAACTTCCTAAGGAGATCTTAAAGGGCAGCGATGAACCTTAACAGTAATTGCTGGATTACATTGTGGCTAAACACTGTTGGTTACACTAGTCTTCCTCTGCGTTTCTAAACGGCACATGCGAGACCTGTACAGTGGTGTCACAGCACCACTTATTGAAGATCTACACAAGTTCTCTGCTCTCCCAATGAATTCCTCTCACTAACTGCCCATAGTGTTTCGAGAGGTTGCTGTGCCTAAATGTGTTTTTAATAATGGTGCGTTTTGAAGTCGTCTCGGTTTCTCATTAGGCCGTCTGTGATATGATATAAACTCTATGGGTGATCTGATTCCGGCACTATTGACTTGGATGAGGACAAGGACAACAGTCAGAGAGTAATGTTTGAGGAACATTCTTTGGAGGAATGCCTTGTTTCGGAGGAAGAGTCTCCTCGCACACATCAACATCAGTGCTTAGAAATGATGTTATAGACTTCATCTTTTCCCTCTCTCTTTTGTCTCTCTCTCCACCACTGTTTTGATTTCCAGTTTTCTGGAAATGGAAGAGTTGAGGTAACATTTAATAATTCTATAATTCAACTTTTCCATGTACCTCCATCCCACTCCCCTACCTCTCACCCCTTTCCTCTTCTTCCCCCTCCTCCCTCCATACCTTTGTCTTTTTCTTTCCCGTCCACCTGAAAGTTGTCAGGCAGTAGCTGGTCCTGCCTGTTCCCCAGGGAGAAAGCTAGGAAGGAGAGGATGAGGGAGTCCATGATGCTGATGATAGCCAGGATGTAGGCCCAGCGCACCGTGCAGTTACCCAGGGTGTACTTATCTGTTCTCTGTCCACACATCCTCTTCACCTCCTCACTGTCCCAGCCATCAGGGTAGATCATACAGCCTATCACCATACAAGTGGCTAGGAAGGGGGGTGGGACAGAGAGAAAGTGATGGACCTGTTAGAAAGCTAATTGTAGTACAGGTGACTCTGGAGGGGGTGGGAGCAAGACAGATGGACGGACCAACAATCAGTTTGGTAGATGGACAAGACCCACACAGCAATGAAAGCTACAGCAGTAGTTGCTTGGCAACTCCAGTCTGATGAGTAAAATAGACTTCATCCATAATTCACCCCTAAGCTCAGCCATCTCATCTCAACACCCTACGCTACGTGTGATATCACATTACCTGTCCTGAAACATTACACACTCACTTTCTAACCTGGCACATACAAATTCACTTTCTATTCTCTGAGCATATACTCTCTCCCTTTTGAATTCAGACTCAGCTTCCTGAGTTACATTTGGCAACAGTTTGCCTTGCTCTCTTAAAACTCGCTCATGATCCTGGAGAGTTTATGGGTATGTTTTGTTCTAGCCCAGCATGAACTTATTTAATTAGTTGAATCAATGTGCCAGTGTTGGGCCAGTACAAAAGCCTGCACCACATAGCTTTCCAGGACCAAAGTTGGTGATCACTCTGGATTACCTCTTCCCTCAAGGTAGCTGTCCTTGGTGCTGAAATACTCAGTTTAACAAATTTTGTTCATTTCCCGTTGAGGTGTTCACTCAGTGATGTTGCAGCCTGCTTTTCAGAAGTAGATTAAAGGCCGTTTTCACCACAAGCACAAATAGACTGACCGTGTTGCCATGGGGAAAAGCCTCAGTGTCGCATTACGCACAGGCACAGGTCGGGGATTGGTGGAGGAGGAAGAAGAGAACTGCTACTTTAAGTGGAACAATACCACTAATCAGACCCAATAACAAACAAGTAAACAGCACTGAACACACACTATCCTAATCATACAGAGTAACAAATTGCTGTAAATTTACAGATATTTTTTTTCTTCTATATTACAGTACTGTAAAGAGCAACACATGAAGGGGGATCAATATTCTTCTACACTGCTGTATTTTTACAATACAATATTACAGTAAAGTACTGTATAAGCTGTTTTGCTGTATATTTACAGCGGTATACTGTGAATAATGGTGTGTTGTGGGAAAACTTTGTGGATGGCAAAATAATCTCTGCCTTATGAGAGGCTATATTTGTTGCAACCATTAATAAAAATGCTGTACCCCACAGAATACAGTACCATACCGTATTTGATTTTAATAAAATAAATTTACACCAATCCCATGTAATTACAGTAAAATATTACAATTACAGTAGCAAGAGTCTCCACCCTCAAACGTCTTCAATTGTAGGCTAGTGAAATACAGAAAGGGTATTGAAATACCTCGATCAAATACACTGTCCATCATTGGCACTAGGTGCCTGCACTATACATCAAACTGTTTATTAACCCCTGTGCTTCCAGTAATGCCCTATACATTCTAGAAATACTGCATGTTGCTATAGTCAGGTGTTCCAGCAATATGCTGAACATTTGTGGTTCAGTAAAGGTCCTATAAATCTACAGTAATTTACTGGCTTTTGTGCTGCCAGGAATTTATTGTAAATGTACAGTAACCTACTGACTACTGTGCTGCTGGTAATTTACTGTACAAATTAAGGGAAATGTTTCAGTGTATAGCTTCTTCTTCTACTCACAGGAGGCCAGCTGCATCCATGCGCATATCTTGTAGACGCTGCCGGCATTACAGAAGAAGAAGAGGCTGAAGCAAACAATGCTGCCCACCACCAGCAGCATGGATATGCCAACGAAGAACATGGCTGTCTTGAAGGCCCCGGATGGGATGGAGCCAAAGTCCAGCGCGCTCCCTTTGCAGATGAGCTCTCCGGTGAGCGCGTTCCCGATACAGTAGTGGAACAGGCCAAAGTAGCCGGCCTGCGGGGTGTTGACGCTGTCACCGATCCAGTAGGGCTGGACAAGAGGGACATCAAGAACAAGAAATATGCACACCAGGGTTTTGGTTACTTACAGTATCATCGGGGGCTGTGTACAAATTAACAAAAGAACACCAGAGGATGACACAGGAAAATGTTAACACTTATGGTGGCCTCCCAAGTGGTGCAGCGGTCTAAGGCACTGCATCGCAGTGCTAGAGGCATCACTACAGATCCGGGTTTGAGACCGAGCTCAATTGAGACCAATGAGGCGGTGCACAATTGGACCAGCGTCGTCCGGGTTAGAGGAGAGTTTGGCTGGGATGTTCTTGTCCCATCGCACTCTAGCGACTCCTGTGGCGGAACCGACCACATGCACGCTGACAAGATCGCCAGTTGGACGGTGTTTCCTCCGACACATTGGTGCTGCTGGCTTCTGGGTTAAGCAAGCAGTGTGTCAAGAAGCAGTGCGGCTTGTCAGGGTCGTGTTTCGGAGGACACATGGCTCACACCCGAGTCCGTACGGGAGTTGCAGCGATGGGACAAGACTGTAACTACCAATTTGGATATCACGAAAACCTAACCTTAACCCTTATTCAAACCTACCCCTAATCTTAGCAAGCAGTTGTTTAGCAGATTTTGTTGATAGAAGACTCATGCAGATGGTTATATCCAAATAAAGTGGGGCCAAACTTATTTCCAATGTGGTCCTCAGGATATAACACACAGCAATGTTAATCTAGAAATAGTTTCTGAGAAGAAATAACTGTCTACTGACCTGTATGAACACCACCATCACCAGGATGGCGAAGCAGATGGTAAAGATGGTCCACAAGACACCCACGGCGCGCGCGTTACGCACGTAGTTGGTGTGGTAGATCTTAGCCGCTTCCTGCGCGGGGAGCATGGTGACGGTTGAAGAAACTATTTCTAGATGATTACTTCTTTTGATGGTTTCCAAGTCGAGAGAGAGAGGGGGGGAAATATTTCTAAAAAACCCGTTTACGTTCCTTCTTTCTACACTCACTCACTCAGACGTCCGTAGGTATAGAGGTATGTATCCACTCTGCCTCGTCTGTCCTGAGGAACACTGCTGCTCGGAAATTCAAAACCATGGACAGCTCCCGGTGCTGAAGGCGTCACTTACTGACATACAGTATCTCTCACACACTGAATGTAAAAACCAACACGGACAGCAGTTGGTTCATAAATGAGGCATGCAGTGCAGGGTACACCTAGTGGGAGATTCCCCGGGTTTCTCAGGATTCCAATGAATGATTCATTGATGGTGGGAAACAGATCCTTGGGAAGAACGAGGAAAGTTCTAGACAATTTTAATTTATTGATGGACGGATAAACGGGCTCTTACGTGGATAGTGAGAGTAATTTGGTGAGGAAGACACTGAGCCTTTTGTTGTCTACAGAGAAAAGACAACGTAGGCTATAGGCTACACAGCCCTACTCAGGCATCTGAAAACAGTGGTGTCGCAGCAGAGTTTTCAACACTTCGTCAGTGTGTTTTATAGCCTCTATGAATTATGTCACCATGATAACCAAATTTCAACATAGACAAACCTTGTATAAAATATTTTGAACATTTAAAACAAAGTCAGATCTCCAACGTTATATCCACTATCAACATTTGAAGGACAGATATCTTCTGCTTAGTTCCATCTGTGCCACTGACTTAGTCTGGCTTTAATTCCAGTTTGTCAATAAATTCATAATTTATACTATGCAAGCAGAAGATAAATCTCCTTCAAATGTTGATATTTGGTTGCATTCAATATTATTCCGATGGCATTGAGGAGTACACCACATCAATCACTGGCTTCATCAATAAGTGCATTGATGATGTCTTCTCACAGTGACTGTATGTACATACACCAACCAGAAGCCATGGATTAAAGGCAACATTTGCACTCAGCTAAAGGGCAGAGCTGCCGCTTTCAAGGAGCGGGACTCTTACCCGGAAAGCTTATAAGAAATCCCGCTATACCCTCAGACGAACCATCAAACAGGCAAAGCATCAATAAAGGACTAAGATCGAATTGTACTACACCGGCTCCGACGCTCGTCGGATGTGGCAGGGCTTGCAAACTATTACAGACTACAAAGGGAAGCACAGCCGCGAGCTGCCCAGTGACACGAGCCTAACAGATGAGCTAAATTACTTCTATGCTCGCTTCGAGGCAAGCAACTTTGAAGCATGCATGAGAGCATCAGCTGTTCTGGATGACTGTGTGATCATGCTCGCCGATGTAAGAACTTTAAACAGGTCAATATTCAAAGCCGCAGGTGGAATCATATAAATTGTGCGTGTTCAAGATACCTGTGACGACATATGCACGCTATGTGGACATCTTCACCATTTCTGTAATAATCTGCGCAGAATCTCGAACACAAACCTGGAGGAGGGGGTAGGAAAGCAATATCTATCTCTGAAAAATACTAGGTAAAATCAGGATGTCAGTGATTTTCAGGTCGGGAAGTCTGAGCTCTAGAAAGGGGCTGTGTTCCCGAGTTGGATGACCGGTCAAAATGATTTTTTCCCTGTCAGAGCAAAAAAAAATCTGAGTTCCCAGTTGTCTTGAACGCACTGAAGTCGGAAGTGAGAGATTTCCGAGTTCCCAGTTGTTTTGAACGCGGCATCAGATTGTAAATTTGGTTACCAGTTTAGACCCTCCTTTCCAGGGATTTTTATTTAACGTGTAAACTTCTGTTTCCCACCTATTTATTGATAAATCCCCCATCTACGTGGGAACTCCAAGACTGATGGAAAAGCATTCTAGGTGAAGCTGGTTGAGAGAATGCCAAGAGCTGTCATCAAGGCAAAGGGTGGTTTGAGATATTTAATGGAGTGAGTGACAGTACATGATCTACCTCACTTGCTTTGGCAATGTTAACACATGTTTCCCATGCCAATAAAGCCCCTTGAATTGAATTGACAGACAGGATTTGGGGGCTCCATGTTACCCACTTTACGACACTTGAACCTTGCATGTCATGTGTCACGTGTCTGGTTCACAACAAGTCATACCATCAAAGCAACATGTGCATTGAAAATTCAGGGAAATTCATTCATTTGGACATGTGCTCAGTACCTGAAGGGTGAATAGAAAAATGTTCACATCAGACCCCTGAAGGTGGTAGCACATTACTGCCATCTAGTGGATGTTACCTTTTACAACCGGTTATTCTGTAAATACACTACAATTCAGAATTAATGATACTAACTTCAACCCATGTCAGATTTAAGAATATTGGATACCTTATTGTACATATAGTACCAACATATATAAGCATAATAATACCGACTTCATCCAAAGTGCTTTACCTTTTAAAACAGACCTAAAAACAGGCATTTGGCGAGTAGTGAATAGATGTTTAAAGACAGCAATTACATTCACTTTCTTTACATATCAAGAAGAGGGGACGTAAGGGTGAAGTTTCTTCAACCAAACCCATGCACACCAATCTATCCACTCTCTCCCCACACACCCACATCCCTCCATACAAATGCCATATGTCAACTTTCAGTAAAAACAACACGAAGTGAATTTAAACATTGAATTAAACCGATTGTCGAGGGAGAGCGAGAGAGGTTGAGTTAACATTACCAAAGCAAGTGGATTAACATATGTTTCCCATGTTAATACAGCCCCTTAGAATTGTATTTGAATTGTGTGAGAGAGAGAGATAATCACTGTTGTACATTCCATTTAAAATAGTGTAAAACTGTTCTAGAGTCATGTTGTCTCAGCACAGTAGGGTACAGCAGGGTTAGCGAGATATCCAGATTTACAGCGACGGGGGCCAGGATTATTGCTTCTCATCAGGGTGTAGTAGGAGGCGGTAGTGCAAGACTTTGAGAGCATCATGTCCACTTGATAGGGCTGAGTGACTGAACTGTATGAATTGTCCTGTCAGTGTGTTTGTGTGTGTGAGAGAGAAAATGTGTTTGTGGGGAGTGAATCAGTAATATTAGACAGGTTCCGTATCATTGCTCATCAACCCCCCCCACAGGGGGTATGTACAGATGTAGGATCTTCCTTTGATCATTTTCTCACAGCAGGAAAATAATTATGCAGCAACAAGAAATATGAATTATTGTGTGGATTGTAATTATTTCACATTTTTGTAAGGTTTGATAAATATTTAGGGCAAATCAAGTTTGACTTTTCGAAGTGGAAATTACAAACTTCAGCAGCATTTTTAAACCTTGAATACGCCACATTTGCATTTCCTGAAATTTCCTGCAACAACAGGGTGATCAAATTAAGATCCTACACAGTAGGCCAATTGTCACAGCAATAGGCGTGTTCACAACTAAACGGTACAGCTTACGTCTGCCTTTCAATGAGCAGGAAAGGATGTTGGTGAAGTATACCCATACCAATAAAAAGGCTTATTTTAACTGAGTGACTTTTCCAAATTTGGTTGTGTTAGAGCCTGCATTTAAATGTATTAAATTGAGATTTTGTGTCGCTGGCCTACACCCAATAGTCCATAATGTGAAAGTGGAATTATGATTTTCATTTTCACAAATTAATAAAAAATGTAAAGCTGAAACGTTTTAAGTCAATAAGTATTTAACCCCTTTGTTATGGCAAGTCTAAGTTCAGGATGTTATTTATTTTCCGTTACTCCATGTCCAATTTTGACACAATTAATTGGAAAACAAGCCACGCTCCATTTTTACAAAATAACGAAACGTACATGGGCGAAATTTACACTGCATGACAATGTCTAATGTTTGTAATGTTATTTGATGTTTGAAGTTTAGCTCAGGGCCACCAGTAGGTGTCACTATAATGTTAGAATTGAAATGGCATTCGTTTTTACAAGGTCATCACGACACAAGTGAAAAGAGTCGGACTAAAATAAGGATTTATTCCTGAATTTTATCAGAGGCTTTAGGTAATTTTTAAAAGCATATTCTACCACTGATATGTGTAGGCTATGATAAGGGTTCAGCTCTAAAATGCTTCACTGGGCCCAATTTTCGGACAATTTATCGAGAAGTTGACAGATGTCAGCGATGTGAGTAATAAGCTAAACAATAGCAAAGCTTTCCTCCATCTTTTTTTCTTAAAATGTTAACCATCATAAAAACAGAAACAGATGGATTGTTATTTTCTTTTAACTATTTTTTTTTAAATGGAGCAATCCATCTTTCTGCCCCAAATGTTTATTAGGCCTGCCTACCCAATGCCCATGCAATTAACCCTAATTGCAATGTCAATTGTATTTACAAACCTAATTTGGATATTGTATTTGTTTTCCATTATCACTGTCAACTCTCAGAATGACACGTCCAGATGATGCTCTCATGAAAACTAGACAACGCCTAAATGATCATGACATTGAAGGATAATAGGTAAAGAATAGTAACTGCCACCTGTCTCGTTGCATAATTTCACGATATAATCTGATGACTATTGTGCTGAAACAAATTAACGGTGCGCGAGACAATCGAACAATGCCGGTCTCGTGGGAGGGGCGGGCCGGTAAATCAATCAATCAAAATGCTCTCGCTCATCTGCTTCGCTGTTCATCCCCGCCGGAGCCAAGTCTCATGAATAGACCACCCGACACGCATCTCCAGATGAACGGAAACGACCATCTGCTTCCGTTGATATGGGGAGGTTGAAAATACATTGCTATCTTCAACCTAGTGAGATATGTTTTGTTTTTTTTGGAATAGCAGGTAGCCAAACATTAAATGTCAATTCATTTTAATGTTAAGGAAATGGGCTGACTAATATAAATGCGATGATATTAATAAATGTGATGATGATAACTATATTGGAACACGGCTATTTCTACCACAACAACTAGACGAATCCTTTCCATGAAGCATACATTTGTAGACCTACTAGAAGGAGACGGGAACGATAACAACTGTCGTGGTACCGTTTTTTTCAATCACTTTGACAAATGTTTCAGATGTAAGATATTTTCAAAACTCTTAAATACAGAACTAAACTGATCTGACTAAACTGAGTCATTCAAACCAAATCAAAGTTTTCAGGGGAATATTTAGATTAGTTATCAATATATTAGATAAAATGACTAAATGGTGAGTCTATCATTAACTACCATTTAATCTAATAGCAAAACATACAATATACAAATGTCAAAACTGTTATTTTAAATGTGCTGTATATAAATAGTAGTAGATGGTACATATAATTTTCCATACAGTATTTGACTATAACTTGACATGCACCATTTTTTCATTAATTTGTATCCAATGGCAGGTTGTGAGCATATTGAGAAAAATGTCAGTCTTACAGTTTCATTATCTTGATACAATACATAGATATAGACATGGGAGGCTCCAGGGAGGGGCAACACAGTGCTGAAGCCCCCTCTAGAATAGTCCTAACATCCCCAAGAAAGAATGTGTTATTATATGCACAGATGTACACCGCATATTACAAGCACCCCTATGCAAGGACCAAGCTACCCCTTAGCTACCCCTTAGCCCCTAAGCTACCACTCAGCTACTCCCCTGAGACTCTCTGCTGGAAATTCTTCAGCGTACAGTGTATCAATGAAATTCAGATAATGAGTGGAATATATTGTTATATACAACCCAGGTATTTCATCAGTGCATTGTACAATATAATTTCAAATGGTACCACATGACTACTTAGACTCTGTCCTACTGAAGCACACCGGTTGATGGAGAATGATTATGTAGTGTTTACAGCCACATCCATATATGATTTGTTTTTACCTTCCAACATAAATTGATATGAAATTGATACATTTGTGAGGTAAAAAATATTGAAATTTACAGTGTTCAGCAGTTATCAAACTATATACGTCACCTAGACACTAGATACTTTTGTTCATATTAGTTATCAGTTATGAGACGTTTGATTAAGTGATAGGTAATTGTTTTGTTAACCATTGACAAGAAAATCATATCAAGGTAAAATGAATATTGCATTTTGAAAAGCAGATACATACTACATCTCTGTATCTAATTTGATATATTGAACAACTGACTTTGTGAAGTTGTTGTACTCAGTCAATTGAAAATGTCCTTCGAGTTTTGAAACATGAGTCATTTTCATGATCTGTTTCGATTTTTTTGTGCTTAGAGTTGTGAAAATAGATCACATACTTGTGAAAATTGCCCCAAAAATGGTTATTTAAATAAAAAAATCCCGCGGTTAAGGGAGAGAGAGGGACAGTGTAAGAGGCACCCAGAGAAAGAGAGCGGGAGGAGGAGAGATCAACATCAAAGATGATAGCCATCAGCAGCTGTCGTCAGCAACTGTCCTCTCCTTCAGGGGAAAGTTGTGTTTTGGCAACTAAGGACAAGGGAGGCCCTGTGTTTTTGGATAAGTAGCCTATTTACCCTGTGAGATTCAGCATATCAGATAACCCCTTCATGATTGCGAGGTCACAAACAAAGCTGACCTGCAGTTAGTGAACAGTCTCAGTGGACCTATTTGATACAGGATACTGTTTCACATTTGAAATAACTGTGGAAGTCAAGGTTTTCCCTTAGAGTTGAACTTATATTTTACAAAATGATCGGAAATAGGACTGTATATAATTACGCTTTTTAGCGTAGTTATGCTTAGCCTACATCATCTCTCATGACAAAGTCAACAGTTAATATTATATACTGCAGAGAAGGGCTGCCCAACCCTCTTCCTGGAGATCTACAGTCCTGTGGGCTTTCAGTCCAACCCTATTTTAACGCACCTGATTCTACTAATTAGCTGCTCAACAAGACTTTAACAAGCTGAATCAGATACGCTAAATTTGGGTTGGACTGAAAACCTACAGGACAGTAGATCTCCAAGAAGAGGCTTGGGCAGCCCTGCTCTCGAGAGTCTATAATGATTTCCCTACTGTGACGTCCCTCCCGCTCTGTCTGCTGGGATCTTCTGTTTGGTCGTCTGCTTGTTGCAGGAGGCCAGTGGGCATTGCTGGGACGATGGTCAGCTGATTTGACGCACCTGGGCAGGCTTGGCCTGCAGGCTATAAAGGGTGGCCACACGAGCCAACTCTCTCTCTCTCTCTCTCTCTCTCTCTCTCTCTCTCTCTCTCTCTCTCTCTCTCTCTCTCTCTCTCTCTCTCTCTCTCTCTCTCTCTCTCTCTCTCTCTCTCTCTCTCTCTCTCTCTCTCTCTCTCTCTCTCTCTTCCCCCCACTCACTCACTCACTCACTCACTCACACCTAACTGGCAGCCTGGCTGGCTTCCACCACCTTTAGTTTTTTGGTTTGTTTTCACCATACAACACACCATACACTACTGTTTCCTGCAGACATCAACAGCTTATTTTACATGTTTGTATTAAATGTATTCCTTTTTTTTTTCTACGTGTAAGTTATGCGTGGTCTCCATTTGTTGTTACGAACTATGAGCCAGGTCGTAAAATCCAAACGCGCAGTGTTTTCTGTGCTGCGTCGACCTTCTGTGTGCCTTTTCAATTGTTCATCTGTACAGAGACTCTGTATACATAAACAACGGAAAGGCATACAGAAGGCCTACACAGCAGAGAAAACACATGAATGAATGGTGACCTTCCTGACCCCTGGTAACTCAAAATTACCCTCAATCTTAACCCCCCCCCCATATCTTAAGGCAACATAGTTATGGAGAAACACGACACACTGTAGCTGTGTGGACGAAAGGGTACTTTGACTTAGGTCCATTTAAGTATTTAGATTGTTTTACTTTAGAACCTTGGCTGATTGTTAACCCAACCATTCAGCTTTCCCTGGTTGGTGTGTATTGTGTGTGTATGTGGGCAGAACTTCCCCTTATAAAGTCCCGTCTTTCTTGTATTTCCTGTAGGTGTTGACTTGCTTGTACCTTTTTAGCTTCTAGTGGGCCTCAACAGTGCATCTCCAGTGGACCCCGTTCTGGGCAATTTTCTTAAGTTCTTTCCAAGTGGTTCCTGCCTGATCTTTTATTTGTTGCCTTGTGGGTTCCATTCATTCATGTACGTCATAGTCAGTGATTCATTTGATTTTCAACCAGGGAAAGCAGGTGTGCTCACTCTCTGGGCTAATCAATGGCATACATTGATAGTAAAAAACAGCAGGACATTGTGCATCCTTGCACTGAGCAAACCAAACATTAAGAACACCTCCCCCTTTTTGCCCTCAGAACAGCCTCAATTCGTAGGGGCATGGACTCTACAAGGTTTCAAGTGTTCCACAGGGATGCTGGCCCATGTTGGCTCCTATGCTTCCTACAGTTGTGTCAAGTTGGCAGGATGTCCTTTGGGTGGTGGACCATTCTTGATACACACAGGAAACTGTTGAGTGTGAAAAATCCAGCCGCGTTACAGTTCTTAACACAAACTGGGGGGGCTGGAAGCTACTACCGTACCCCGTTCAAAATGCACTTACATTTTTTGTCTTGTCCATTAACCCTCTGAATGGCACATACACAATCCATGTCTCAAGGCTTAAAAATCCTTCTTCAATCGGTTTCTTCCCCTTCATCTACACTGATAGAAGTGGATTTAACAAGTGACATCAATAAGGTATCATAGGATTCACCTGGATTCACCTGGTCAGTCTATGTCATGGAAAGAGCAGGTGTTCTTAATGTTTTGTATACTCAGTGTATAATGGGAGCTACGTATTTGTGTGTGTGTATACTGTTTGTTCTCATGTCAATGCACTCAGCTTTATTAAGTGATTGTTCTATCCCAGCACTACAGTTAGGCTGTTTATAATCAAGTTATTTCAAATCCAGCATCAGCAATCCAATTTTCATCCACATAATGGAGAGAGAGAGTAGGTATGTGTGTGTGTGTCTTGTGTGTGTGTGTGTGTGTGTGTGCTGTGCAGGCCAATATACCCTGCCACCACAGTCACAGAGCCCTCTGCAATCTCTGCATCGACTGCATCGTCTAAACCCTGGTCTGAACCCTGGGCTCTCTACCATAACCTTACTTACTTAAATTACTGGTGTACTGTGATGAGTTAGTGAGAGTTATTCTTGTCTCTCAGGTCTTATGGCTTATTGGCGAGGATCAGCCCCCTGTGCGGAGCCAACTCTGCAGCCATTTCTAAAGGCTCTAGGTCTGCTGGTGTCCTGGGCTCTGGGGTGTAGAGACAGGCAGACCAGGGTCCTATGATCCGGTGATGCTGCTCTCTTCCAGCATTGTTGTGTGTGTGTGTGTATCTGGGGGTGGGGGTGTGTGCACGTGTGTGGGTGTGTATCTGGGTGTGGGTGGGTGCTGGTTAGTGTTTACCCTGTCCTAAGAGGCACCCCCTCAATCTTTTCCCGTCTCTCTCTCTCTCTCTCGCTCTCTCTCTCAGCCCTTTTTCTAGTGTGTTTCCATAGAAACGAGGTGCAGGATGCCCTTAAGAAAAGCAGAGAAAGACGTCCACGCCCAAATCGAAACACATGAACTGTCTATTTTCACCATGTGACTTGACTATCACCCAAAAACTGTTCTCATCCTATTGTTAATTATGCCATATTTAACTAATATGTCAATGTGTTGTTGTCACCTTTGAAAATGAAAACTTGTCCTGGATGAATGTACAGCGGTAACAAAGACGATGATGACAGGCACAGCTAACACCCCCAAGGTGTAGCTAGAATTGCCCAGTGGGATGTATGACTGACTGGTGTATCTGTTGGTGATCAGATCAGACCTCTGGATGTATCCTACCAGTGGCATGTATTAATGGTGGATGCCAAGGAAAGCCAGGCTTCCCCATAAAATTGACAGATTAAAAAAAAAAATCAAAAAAATAAACATGAAATAATTTGTCTTTCGTGTTTCCTAATTTTCCTCCAATTCGCAAGAGGCTAAATGTGTCTCACAGGAGAAAGCATCTGAGCGAACAAAACAGCGCCCCTCTGTCTCTCTACATGTAGGCCATCTATCTGATGCTGTCTGGTCCAAACAAGTATAGCATTGTTGCCGCCCGTAGCATTGAGGGCAAGGGAAGCCAGCGAGCATT
Source organism: Oncorhynchus keta (assembly GCF_023373465.1). Classification (NCBI taxonomy): domain Eukaryota; kingdom Metazoa; phylum Chordata; class Actinopteri; order Salmoniformes; family Salmonidae; genus Oncorhynchus; species Oncorhynchus keta. The sequence continues at coordinate 2,225,038 of NC_068441.1, read as the reverse complement.
TGGCCTCCCTTGATAAAAAAAAAAGTATAAAACATTTGCCAATCAGCGTTGAGCTAAACTGAGTGAGCTCATCTGTGAATGGTCCTGGCGCACGAAAAAAAAAGTGTCAAGGGTAGCCAGCTTGGATTTTAGCGTCCTATCAAATGCCATTGAGAGCATACGTCATTGACAGAAAAACTTGAATTGTTGCATCTCGGTGTGTTGTTGTGTTGCTAGCTAGCTAAAATGGGCCCTTTCCTGAATTATCCATTGATGGAGATAGGGATTTGGACTTGTGGTTTTACTTAATTCTCCATACTGGCCAATGAGTATAACAGCAAATCTGATCCAACCATTAATTCATACATTATTGTGCTCCTGGCCTGAGAGGATGGAAGTTCAATATGTAACTAGACATAGAAGGCTAATGTTAACTAGCTAACATTGCCTATGAATGGAAGTTAGGCTAGCGAGCAAGCATTTTAGCCAGGTAGCCAGGAAATCAAAAAATAAAAGTGTGTACAGTATGACAGAGTGATAGACCGTTTCGTCAACATGAAAGAGAGGAGGATGGCATTGGCGTTTCTCTACAAGTAGGGTGAGTCAACATGTTTTTCTACTTGCACGAATGTGCACACACACACACGCACACAGACATCAGAACCATGGACAGCCACATCGTATTTAGCTTACGTTGATTGGACTAAATTGTTTTTGGTGTCTACTGTATTAGACTAAGCTTGATGTTGTTGAAATGTTGAAGTTGAAATGGTGCTGGAATGATGAAGGCAGCACCTGTTTTCTTTGCGACTTGCGGTAACTCTCTAGGGTTCTATATCAATAGTTTAGGGGAACCGAAAATGTGGGAAACATGAACTTGCTTGACCATGCTGTAGGTCATGTAACTGTCTGTTACAGGCAATATGCTTTGTGGACTTCACTGGACAGAGGTTAGTGTCCGGTTTTGTGATAAAACAAAGGTTTGGTTGAATTTATTCTGCCACTGTTGTTTCTTATTATCTCGGCCTCTGGGCCTATATATCACGGTCGCAAGGAATATGAATGAAGAAGTTCTAGAGCAAACAACGCAATTATCACAACACATAGAACTGGGGGGGGTGGCTGATCCTAACCCTCCTGTCGCTATGTTGTCTGTCTCCTCTCTCCGTTCAGCTACTACATGTGGCTTCACTTATAGCTCTTTGAAGGACGGGGCTCTCTGGTGTGTGTGTGTGTGTGTGTGTCAGAGATGGGGGAGGGGAGTCAAAATGCAATTTTAGTGTTCTTATTTGACCTATAGCTGTTACCATCCCCTACCCTGCCACTCACACAACCATACACCCCCGCCTTTCCCTTCCCACTCCACCCTCCCGTCCTCCTGTCCTCCCGTAGCCCCCTTGCCAGTGTCAGTTGGCCAGCCAGCCTTCTCCCTCTCCCTGACAGCCAGAGGCTAGACTAGCGCCCCTACACCCTCTCCCCACTCCCAGCCCAGTGTGAAGCACGCAGACCTGGGTAGAGGGAGGCAGGGAGTCTGGGCACGCAACCCACAGCTGTGGCAGGGACAGAGTCAGAGTGTGTTTGGGTCACCAGGAGCCCGGGGCCAGAGAGGGATGTAATTGTACTCTACTGTGTGTCACTACTACTGTTCTTACTTGACCTTGCAGTGCAGTCACAGTCCACCCGGTAATCACTCATACAGTTACTACAGTAGGCAATGTGATGTTGTCTATAATGATAACTATAATAACTGTTTGTTGTGAAGATTTGTGTGTGTGTGGGGGTCTGTAGTGTACTTTGTGTCACTGTTCTGTAAACAAAAAGCAAACAGAGAGACTGATCCTGCTAATTCTCTCTCTCTCTCTCTCTCTCGGTGGATGAAGAGAAGGGAAGAGAAGGGAGGAGGAGGATGGAGACTGGGAGTGGTTTGTCTGTGTCTGCATGGCCCAAGGGTATACACACGAACACACAGTCTGATTTAGATGAAGTCACAACCAGCTGACTCTCTGCTTGGTTGCTCTCTCTTCCTTCTCTTTCTGATCCCTCTCACTCTCTATTATTCTCTTTCTTTATCTCAGTCCCTCTCTCTGCCAACTTCAAATTAAGGCTAGGTTTATTGGCATGACAGGAGTGATTCACTGTTGCCAAACCAACACACTGCAAAACAATAATTGGCTCCCAGTGTACAGTATATATATGTCCCATTATTCTTTTACCTCCTCTCTTCCTCTCTCTCTATGTTCAGTGGATGGGTTGAGACGGTCTACCCTCCTCGTTATGACAGACACGAACCCACGTGGATACACACACACACACACACACACACACACACACACACACACACACACACACACACACACACACACACACACACACACACACACACACACACACACACACACACACACACACACACACACACACACACACACACACACACACACACAAATACACACACGCACACAATCATGGCTGCTGTGAACAAGCCTTTGTCTGTAGAACCACAGAGGGGCTTCTATTACTGAGAACAGAGATAGATAGATAAAGAAGAGAAAAAGACTATATATAGTAACTACAGTGTATACAAATATAGCAGTGCAACTAAAAGGCTGTGTGTGTGTCAGTATTGTCAGTATGTCTTACTACTCCCTCCCTTCCCTCCCTTCTAACCAATCAGTGAGACTCTGACGTAGTCGTGCTCAATTCAAACGGTGGCAGAGAGAGGAAGTGGAGAGAACAGGGTTTTATTAAAGAATAGGAATCAGCTGAGAGACTTCAAAGCTCCTGATAGAAGCTGTGTGTGTCTTTGTGTGTGGAGGGAGGAGAGACGTCAAAGAATGAGAATATATTAGGCTACAACTTCTTCCTCTTCTTGACATCACTGTCACTTCTGTAACCGACCCAAATGTTGGGCGTTGTGTGTGTATGTGTGTGCTCCTCTATCTCCCTGTCATCATGTAACAGACAGACTGGGCTTAGGCCTCCACGCAGTCACTGAATACTGTGTCTCTGTGTGACGTCTGGAGGCTGCATTCCTTACTCCCGCTCCTCCCTGCAGGGTGGATGCAACTGGGTTGCTCTCGGATCAGCAGACAGTGTTGATGATACACAGGTTGATTGTTACAGGAAGGCAATCCGTAAAGAGCTCGGTCACAGGAAGTTTACAGTAAATACTAATGGTTTATCGTAAATCGTCTATTTAGCAAATGTGTCTCTGACCAAAATAAATGGGAAGTCGGTGCTTTATTATCATGTCCAGGCCAACAACCTCAAGTAAGCAGTGTGGTGTTTTGAGTGTAACCGTACAGCTTCACATTGCATTATTGTCGAGGCATTATTACAACATTGAGCGTTTAAATCTCTGTGAATTTCCACTGCTATTGGTATATGCAATTGCAACTATACATAAACTGCTGTCTTTTGTTGTTGTTGTTATACTTTATACAACAGGTGGGTCTAATCCTGAGTGCTGATTGGTGAAAACCGCGTTCCAGCTGATGTCCATTCCACAAGTTACCACCGGCTAAATCTACGAGGTTAAAATACCTGTTTACTCTGTTCCATCGGACTGGACAATCCACTGTCTCATCAGCCCAGCAATGCAATGTGTGGACTTGATCACCACTATAAAAAGCAGCTAGACATTATCTCACATTATTTTAGACTAGCATTTAGTTTTCAGAGATTTGCATAAACGTTGCTGTCTGTCTCGACGACATTTGCAACAGGGTTTCAATATTCAAAATCGATCTCCAGCTGTTCCATGGTAATGAACTCAGTGGCAGAACTTTCACCAAATCACCCCCCTAACACGGATGACGCTGGGCCAATTGTGCGCCACCTCATGGGTCTCCTGGTTGTGGCCGTCTGCGACACATCGAATCCACCACCCGGGAGGCCCCCTGGCTGCACTGTTTGACGCGAATGTGTAAGTTAGCCATAATTGTCTAGCTAGCAAGCAAGAGATAAGAACGTTGCCAGCCAGTACGGCAATGGAACCCAAATATGTTGGTAACCCGTAATGTTGGTAACCCAAATATGTTGGTAAGCCCTCGAAGCCAGTGTTTGGAGGATATATTGGCCGGGCCTAACAACACCCGTGCCAATATATCCTCCAAACACCGGCTTCTCAGGCATTATCACTTAAGAATCTTTCATAACGCACAGACTGTTATGAAATGGTCTGTCTGTCGGTGTAAAGGGCCTAGGTAGTCACCTGCAGTTGACGTGAAGTGGGGACCGTACACTAACATGCGCTGCTGTCGCTGTGGCTGAGAGAACAAGGGGAAAATCAAAACAGCTTTGGATCAAGAGCACTGTAAATGTCTACATGCATATGTGTCTGCGTGCGCGTGGAGTGTGCCTTAACAAGTACGATATATGTACATATTTGTGTGGGGTTATGCATGTTTATCTGTCTGTAAGTACAGTATGTGTATCCATGTTTGTCTGTGTTTGCCTGTGTGTGGGAATCTGTGTGTACAGTCCAAAAGAACAGTCTGTGCGTGCATATCTGTGTGTACCATAGTGTGTATGTGTGTATATTCATTGTTTTGTGTGTTCAGGTCCCAGTTGTGTCAGTAGCAACTTGGTTCCTCAGGCTGGAGGATTGAGGCTGATCCTTGTTACTGAATGTTAATCTTACCCGGAATCCTGCGCTGTTGTGAAACTATGCATGTATATATGCATGCTTCAGCCGGACCCCAACAACCTCTTGGTCCCCTGGTCCCTGCTGCAACCAAGCTACTCAAGGCTTATATTCACCAAATGTCTCAGAGGAGGAGTGCTGATCTGGGATCAGACCCCCTCTCCCCCCCAGGATATAATCGGATATAATCACAGCCACCTGGTGAGGATAGCAAATGGCTAAATGGGCCAAGTTATGTAATGGGAACAGCTAATATGTAGCCTTTGACTACGTGCAACTACGTCAACGATTTGAATTGCCTGATGCTTAAACTAAAACTGTAACTTTTTCGAACGTTTGCAAGTATGGCCCTTCTGTATTTTAAAGTATTGTGGTGGCAGCCTCATGTTATGGGTATGCTTGTCACCGGCAGGGACTGGGGAGTTTGTCAGGATCTAGTGTTGAGCAATTCTTCTTTTTTTGAGGTCTGTACGATTTTGTTTAGATCACGGTTTTCAATTTCAGTTTAGATTATTTTCTTAATTACTAAATGCTTCATGAAATAATGACATTCAAATGATTTCAGAGCTTTTTATTGGAAATTCCAAATTCCAAAAATAATGAGTAGAAATAGAAAAATACGAATTGAATATAAACTAATACAATCGAGCCTCCAGGGTGGCGCAGTGGTTAAGGGCGCTGTACTGCAGCGCCAGCTGTGCCATCAGAGACTCTGGGTTTGCGCCCAGGCTCTATCGTAACCGGGAGGTCCGTGGGGCAATGCACAATTGGCCTAGTGTCGTCAGGGTTAGGGAGGGCTTGGCCGGTAGGGATGTCCTTGTCTCACTGCGCACCAGCGACTTCTGTGGCGGGCCGGGCGCAGTGTGCGCTAACCAAGGTTGCCAGGTGCACGGTGTTTCCTCCGACACATTGGTGCGGCTGGCTTCCGGATTGGATGCGTGCTGTGTTAAGAAGCAGTGCGGCTTGGTTGGGTTGTGTATCGGAGGACGCATGACTTTCAACCTTTGTCTCTCCCGTGCCCGTACGGGAGTTGTAGCGATGAGACAAGATAGTAGCTACTAAAAAACAATTGGATACCACGAAATTGGTGTAAATTTTTAAAGTCATCATCTCAGGCTGTAGTAGCCAAACAGCCAGACAATGTTCTCTCTGCTCCCCATACTGTACTGTCTTTAGTCATCCTATTTAGCTTGGTTAGGCTGACTAAGCATGACTAGTTTTACAAAGTAGGTAAGGCATACTTTCATGAACTGTCTCTATCCCGCTCTCTTTTCTTTGTGTTGTGTATTTTCCTCTCTCGTGTGGTCTATGCGTTCTGTGTGTATCTAACCTAAAGTAGCAGGCCTAAAAGTAAAAAATCTCTTTCTGAGTGGAAGAAACAGGCGCAGTGGAGCAAGGAGAAAGTCAAATTAATTTGTTATCCCAAAATAACACATTTGCCGTTGTACTTTTTTGTTGCTCTTTTTTTTAAAGATATCCTTCTCATCAGAAACAAGATTAAAATAACCAATGTTTTTTTTTTCTCCATCCTCGACAGCCTGGATGAGGGCCAACTGCCACTGGAGTTTGATGAAAACAGTCCGGGCAACACTTTATTTGGATCAAACATCTGTAGATGCTCTACAGACAATCAGTAACATTGCAACTAAACTATATACTAGCCCTAACCCTTATCCTAACCCCAAACGTAACCCTAGCCCTATCGCTAACCCATAACCCTTATTCTAATTCTTACCATAACCGTAACCTTAGCAAGCAGTTGCTTATTGACAGGTTGTTTGTTGATAGTCTGACCATCTGTGTAGCATCTACAGATGGACTATCCGGATAATGTGTGACCACAGGCCGATATCTAATGTGTCAGAGTCTGCTGCACTTGATGTTTTTCTTACAAACCTCATCACTGGCCATCTGCTCCCTGATGCTCTCCTCTGGAGAACCTCCCATCTAGTAGCTGCCAATCAGATCCCTCCAGATAGTATGGATTGAGTTACAGAGACCAGAGGATTCAACGATGCTCCATAGGATGAGTACTTCAGGAGAGGTTAGGGTTAGTCCTAACACTTTGACGGACCACTGTGTGCCGGCTTACCAGAATAGCTCGCTCCCTCTCTGCATACGGACCAGGGTATACTGTCTGTACAACAGATCGAACACTTGTGATCGCCTGCTTGATAAAGTATTAGCCAGTTACTTCACCGAAAAGCTAGCTGATGCGAGTGGAGACACTTCTAGCTGTGGGGTGAACTTTAGGATAAGATCTTAATTCTGTTTCACTCATCTCTAAACTCACACCACAGCGACTCCAGCTGTTGAGCTGAGCGCAACTACATATTCGGCTCGAGTGCACAACTGTGATGGACCGCACTGTGCCAGCATAGCTTCCTCCCTCTCTGTGTACTACCCAGGGTACACAGTCTGTACAACAGCTCGAACCAGGTTCCTCTGCCTCACAAGCACACTTTACGTCGGAGATCAGTCGGAGATCTTGTTGTAAGCAAAATTGTATCTAGCAATAATCCATGAGGAGGTACAGCATTGAGACCATATGGCTTGGAATATCATTCATTTTGTTTGCTGAAATAGCAATGATTTATTTTCAGCCCTCCCTTGGGTTGTGCCGTGGCGGAGATCTTTGTGGGCTATACTCGGCCTTGTCTCAGGATGGTAAGTTGGTGGTTGAAGATATTCCTCTAGAGGTGTGGGGGCTGTGCTTTGGCAAAGTGGGTGGGGTTATATCCTTCCTGTTTGGCCCTGTCCGGGGGTGTCCTCGGATGGTGCCACAGTGTCTCCTGACCTCTCCTGTCTCAGCCTCCAGTATTTATCCTGCAGTAGTTTATGTGTCGGGGGGCTAGGGTCAGTTTGTTATATCTGGAGTACTTCTCCTGTCCTATTCGGTGTCCTGTGTGAATTTAAGTGTGCTCTCTCTAATTCTCGCTTTCTTTCTCTCTCTCGGATGACCTGAGCCCTAGGAACATGCCTCAGGACTACCTGACATGATGACTCCTTGCTGTCCCCAGTCCACCTGGCCGTGCTGCTGCTCCAGTTTCAACTGTTCTGCCTTATTATTATTTGACCATGCTGGTCATTTATGAACATTTGAACATGTTGGCCATGTTCTGTTATAATCTCCACCCGGCACAGCCAGAAGAGGACTGGCCACTCCACATAGCCTGGTTCCTCTCTAGGTTTCTTCCTAGGTTTTGACCTTTCTAGGGAGTTTTTCCTAGCCACCGTGCTTCTACACCTGCATTGCTTGCTGTCTGGGGTTTTAGGCTCGGTTTCTGTACAGCACTTTGAGATATCAGCTGATGTACAGCTAATAAATACATTTTATTTTATTGTATTTTATTTCTTCCATCACTTGTAAATGCATGTATTGAACTCCAACAATCAATCAACATAGTACGTGCTCGATATGAAATCTTGAGAATGAACAGATAACAATTAGGCCTATGTATGACCAGTTGATATTCACCAGAGCAGTTTTATTTAAACTTACTCTATTCACTGGTAACATTAGTTTATACACAATAATAAAACACTTTATGCACAAGGGGGACACTGGATGAATAGGATCACATAAGGTTTAGATTGACTTGATTTAGCTCAGCTGTCGTTCAGGGTTTGGGATGGAGGAGTTCACACAACTTATGACCAATTGGATGCAATCAAATGTACAAACCCCGACATCCCAGCACGCCAGACAGGCAAAAAGGCACCTAAAGATGAGCATTGGGTGGGAGTTGGGCTCTGATTGCTTAGCGACAGAAGGAAATTTGCTGCGGAAGAGCGGGGTCCGAAATAGGAGAGGGTTGTTAAACTTTTTTGGGGGGTAGGGTTGTGTGTTTTTCTTTATTGGGCACAGGGGAGGGTAGTGCGTTTTTACCCCCTGGTTTACCCTCTGGTTTACATTCACTCTTCTGCTTGTATTTTCCTTATAAACAATTACCCTAATAAAGTTCAGAAACGTTTGTGAAGGTTTGATATGGTGTCGCTATTATTAAGCTTTATAGCTAATGCAGGCGTATGATATGAAGGCAAGTGCACCCTAGTGCTCCAACTGACGCCGACAGTTGAACGTGAGGTGAGGAAGTCTGTTTCAGGCCTACCAGAGTTACTCCTATAATCTAACAATATAATGCTTATCTTTATACAAAATATTTGGATCGAAAATGAACAAATTCTGTACGTCTGTATCTGTATAGCAGACGGAGTAGCCATCTGGCATAAAGAAATGCATGTTGGTGTCGTAGCTTGCCACCGGCATATCTCTCTCTATGGGGTTAGGCCTAAACTTCTCCTCTATATAGGCTCTATATACATATTAAAATATGAATATCATACAGTGGACACCTAAGGCTATAGGCCTATGCATGCAATGCCCTGACACAATCAATCAACCCAAACTGTGCAGCGGCCAATTGACGAATGGAAGGAGACATCTGTTTCAAAACACCAAACACACTTGAATGACATTCGGAGATTATCAAGCCAAACCTTCGATAGGCCGGTAAACCTACAAGGTAGGGAGGGATGTAATTTTCTTTTAATCGAGATTGACATGGTCAATTTATTGTGGCGTTGAAAGCGCAAAACATGACATTGAAGTGCCTGAAGTCGGTATGCGCTGTTTATTGGTTGTGTGGTGCATTGGCACAGAAACCTGTTGGTGGAAAATTTGTTGCAAATATTTTATATAATTATAAATATGGCATCAAAATGTTGAAATAGGATTTCCCCCTAGCTGATCGTTGTCTGCAGCTGGCTCTGATCTTACTGTAATGAAACAGGTAGGGAGAGTGAGCTTATCTGTGGTGGTCGGCAAACCCTCAACCTGGCCTGTAGCTCTGCATTGCATCGACTGTCCCACATAAGCACGCCGATGGCAAAGTCGATATCCACATTTATAAACACAGGGGCGCTACAGTTATCGTTATCTTTGGTCGTAAACATTATTTTGAGGTGAGGGTGGGAGGGTGTTCAATTTACACTGAACAAAAATATAAACATAACACGTAGTGTTGGTCCCATGTTTCATGAGCTGAAATAAAAGATTCCAAACATTATCCATACAGAATGCACAAAAAGATTATTTCGCTCAAATTCTGTGCACAAATGTGTTTACATCCCTGTTAGTGAGCATTTCTCCTTTGCCAAGATAATCCTTGTGGCATGTCAAGAAGCAGATTAAACAGCATGATCGTTACACATGTGCACCTTTTGCTGGAGACAATAAAAGGCCACTGTAAAATGTGCAGTTTGTCACGCAACATAATGCCACAGATGTCTCAAGTTTTGAGGGAGTGTGCAATGTGCATGCTGACTGCAGGAATGCCCACCAGAGCTGTGCCAGAGAATTGAATGTTAATTTGTCTACCATAAGCCGCCTTCAACATCATTTGAGAGAATTTGGCAGCACGTCCAAAGGCCTCACAACCGCAGACCACCACATCCGGTTTCTTCTCATCCGGCTTCTTCACATCCGGTTCCTTCACATCCAACTTCTTCACCTGCGAGATGGTTTGATACCAGCCACCCGGACAGCTGATGAAACGGTGGGTTTGCACAACCGAAGGATTTCTGCACAAACTGTCAGAAACCATTTCAGGGAAGCTCATCTGCGTGCTTATCGTCCTCATCAGGGTCTTGATCGGACTGCAGTTCAGCGTCGTAACTGACTTCAGTGGGCAAATTATCACCTTCGATGGCCACTGGAATGCTGGAGAAGTGTGCTCTTCACAGATGAATCCCAGTTTCAATTGTACCGGGCAGATGGCAGACGTGTGTGTGTATGGCGTTGTGTAGGCGAGCGGTTTGATGATGTCAGCGTTGTTAACAATGTGCCCCACGGTGGCGGTGGGAAGGGGGGTGGTATGGGCATAAGCTACGGACAGCGAACACAATTGCATTTTATCGAAGGCAATTTAAATTCATAGAGATACTGTGACAAGATCATGATGCTCATTGTTGTGTCATTCATCCGCCACTATCACATCATGTTTCAGCACGATAATGCACGGCCCAATGTCGTAAGGATTTGTACACAATTCCTGGAAGCTGAAAATGTCCAGCACACTCACCAGACATGTCACCCATTAAGCATGTTTGGGATGCTCTGGATCAATGTGTAGGACAGCATGTTCCAGTTCCCGCCAATATCCAGCAGCTTTGCACAGCCATTGAAGATGATTGGGACACCATTACACAGGCCACAATCAACAGCCTGATCAACTCTATGTGAAGGAGATGTGTCGTGGCAAATGGTGGTTGTACCAGATACTAACGGGTTTTCTGATCCAAGCCCCTACCTTTATTAAGGAATCTGTGACCAACAGATGTATATCTGTATTCCCAGTCATTTGAAATCCATAGATTAGGGCCTAATTAATTTATTTCAATTGACTGATTTCCTTATATGAACTGTAACTCAGTAAAATCTTTGAAATTGTTGCACGTTGCGTTTATATTTTGGTTCAGTATATTTTACAGAACAAGGGAAGGGTCATGTGAAAATATTTAAAATGTTATGGAGGGGGGTAAAAAACAATTATGACACCTTGAGTTGGACTTTGTCACGTATACTCCCTCTGCGGCCTCTAGGTCTTCAGGCTGCTGATTATCCCGCACCCCTGTCACCATCGTTTCACGCACCTGCGCCTCATAACACTCACCTGGACTCCATCCCCTCCTTGATTATCTTCCCTACATCTGTCACTCCCCTTTTGTTCTTTCCTCAGGTGTTATTGACTCTGTTTTCATGTAGATATGTTGTTTGTGTTTCGTGTTCATTGTTTATTTTATTTATTAAAACACTTACTCCCTGAACTTGCTTCCTGACTCTCAGTGCACTTGTTACAGATTTGGAATAACACTGTGAAAATGATGATTATACCCCTTTTAGTGTAAGAGCTGTTTGAAAAGACCACCTGAAATGTCTGCCTGTTTGGTGGGATGGCGTTTTGGCCTGTCTGGTGACATAACCAGACAGTAAATGAGTTAAGAGAGTTCCAAACCTCTGTGCAAATAACAGCTAGTTTTCAGTTTCCCCCTCCCCACTCAGACCAGTCCCAGACACTCCCAGCAAAATTCTTGCTTTAGAAATTGCTCTTTGCTTTCTTTTTGACCATTTTAATTGAAAACAATCACAGTAAGGTACTTAATTGCTACACAGAAATGATTTAATATTGAGATAAAACGGCTGCATTGGACCTTTAACCAAGGGGCGTTCCTCTGCCCAATGCATTGGACCTTTAACCATGGGGCGTTCCTCTGCCCAATGCATTGGACTTTTAACCAAGGGGCGTTCCTCTGCCCAATGCATTGGACCTTTAACCATGGGGCGTTCCTCTGCCCAATGCATTGGACCTTTAACCATGGGGCATTCCTCTGCCCAATGCATTGGACCTTTAATCATGGGGTGTTCCTCTGCCCAATGCATTGGACCTTTAACCAAGGGGCGTTCCTCTGCCCAATGCATTGGACCTTTAACCATGGGGCGTTCCTCTGCCCAATGCATTGGACCTTTAACCAGGGGGCGTTCCTCTGCCCAATGCATTGGACCTTTAACCATGGGGCGTTCCTCTGCCCAATGCATTGGACCTTTAACCATGGGGCGTTCCTCTGCCCAATGCATTGGACCTTTAACCATGGGGCGTTCCTCTGCCCAATGCATTGGACCTTTAACCATGGGGCGTTCCTCTGCCCAATGCATTGGACCTTTAACCAAGGGGCGTTCCTCTGCCCAATGCATTGGACCTTTAACCAAGGGGCCGTTCCTCTGCCCAATGCATTGGACCTTTAACCATGGAGCGTTCCTCTGCCCAATGCATTGGACCTTTAACCATGGGGCGTTCCTCTGCCCAATGCATTGGACCTTTAACCAAGGGGCGTTCCTCTGCCCAATGCATTGGACCTTTAACCAAGGGGCCGTTCCTCTGCCCAATGCATTGGACCTTTAACCATGGAGCGTTCCTCTGCCCAATGCATTGGACCTTTAACCATGGGGCGTTCCTCTGCCCAATGCATTGGACCTTTAACCAAGGGGCGTTCCTCTGCCCAATGCATTGGACCTTTAACCATGGGGCGTTCCTCTGCCCATGCATTGGACCTTTAACCATGGGGCGTTCCTCTGCCCAATGCATTGGACCTTTAACCATGGGGCGTTCCTCTGCCCAATGCATTGGACCTTTAATCATGGGGCTTTCCTCTGCCCAATGCATTGGACCTTTAACCATGGGGCGTTCCTCTGCCCAATGCATTGGACCTTTAATCATGGGGCTTTCCTCTGCCCATGCATTGGACCTTTAACCATGGGGCTTTCCTCTGCCCAATGCATTGGACCTTTAATCATGGGGCTTTCCTCTGCCCATGCATTGGACCTTTACTCATGGGGCTTTCCTCTGCCCATGCATTGGACCTTTAACCATGGGGCGTTCCTCTGCCCATGCATTGGACCTTTAATCATGGGGCTTTCCTCTGCCCAATGCATTGGACCTTTAACCATGGGGCGTTCCTCTGCCCAATGCATTGGACCTTTAATCATGGGGCTTTCCTCTGCCCAATGCATTGGACCTTTAACCATGGGGCGTTCCTCTGCCCAATGCATTGGACCTTTAATCATGGGGCTTTCCTCTGCCCAATGCATTGGACCTTTAACCATGGGGCTTTACTCTCCCCATGCATTGGACCTTTAACCATGGGGCGTTCCTCTGCCCAATGCATTGGACCTTTAATCATGGGGCTTTCCTCTGCCCATGCATTGGACCTTTAACCATGGGGCGTTCCTCTGCCCAATGCATTGGATCTTTAACCATGGGGCGTTCCTCTGCCCAATGCATTGTACCTTTAACCATGGGGTGTTCCTCTGCCCATGCATTGTACCTTTAACCATGGGGCGTTCCTCTGCCCATGCATTGTACCTTTAACCATGGGGTGTTCCTCTGCCCAATGCATTGGACCTTTAACCATGGGTCCTTCCTCTGCCCATGCATTGTACCTTTAACCATGGGGTGTTCCTCTGTCCATGCATTGGACCTTTAACCATGGGTCCTTCCTCTGCCCATGCATTGTACCTTTAACCATGGGGTGTTCCTCTGCCCATGCATTGTACCTTTAACCATGGGGTGTTCCTCTGCCCAATGCATTGGACCTTTAACCATGGGTCCTTCCTCTGCCCATGCATTGTACCTTTAACCATGGGGTGTTCCTCTGCCCATGCATTGTACCTTTAACCATGGGGTGTTCCTCTGCCCAATGCATTGGACCTTTAACCATGGGTCCTTCCTCTGCCCATGCATTGTACCTTTAACCATGGGGCGTTCCTCTGCCCATGCATTGGACCTTTAACCATGGGTCCTTCCTCTGCCCAATGCATTGCTGACACATGCCAGCTCTTACAACGCCTAGATATCAGCAAACCAACCAACATAAGCTCCTCATAAGAATGAGGATCCTTCTCCTTGTTTTGTTTTTACATTTTAAAAGGGGAATTTCAGCATCTTACAAAGTGCTGTTATATAGCCCCGGATATCATACATTCTCTTCAATTATGTTCTATAACGACTCAAAAGTGTGGACCCTAATTTGTCTTCTTTTGTGTTTTGGAAAAACCAATGGGAAAAAACGTTGTAAAAAAATGAAAAAGTTGTATGGAATTGAAACGATGGATCATACTGTCTGTGGAGCTCTCATAACATGTTGGATTGGAAATCTGCTCTGTTTCTGTGACATGCGTCTAATTCATCCCAGATAATGATGTCCGAACAAAATGACAATTTGTCAGATGGGATTTGATCCCTTCAACATGCGCCATGGAGGGTGAGGAAAGGATTTAGGACATGTTCGGTTTTTCTACAAAGATTAACTGTCGGAGCCAAAGTCAGAGAGAGGAAATCATACTTTTGAAACACATCCTCATTGAGAAAATCAACAGTACAAAAGATCAGAGATGGTCCTTGATTCTGACATTCCTTCCAAACATTCACTACAGCTACAATAGCCTGGAGGTGATCAGCATGAGAGAACAGAGGGGCGAAAAAACGGAAGAGAGAACTTACATTTCCTCTTTTGAAGATTGTGACTGAAAGCAGGAAAGAAACATGGTACTGAGCCACTTCCTTCGCATGGTTGCTCCTCCCCACCAGAAACACATTCTACCATAACACCATTGCAATACCAGTTGATAAAACCTTACTCTCTTTTAACGTCAAATCCATAGGTCTAATATAACTTGTTACATGCTTGTAATGAGTTATGTTGCTTCTGCTATTTTACTAGTAGTGGATAGACTCACTCTTTTTTACTCAAAACCATGATCTATCTGCCATTAGTCACTATAGGACTCATCCCGCAAGGAGCCATTGTTTACAGATGGCTCGATAGTGGAAGCTTCCGTAGCCTGGCATCCTTGATCAACCAAACCTAAACTATGCTGTTTCACCAAAATAACGTTACCCAACAACATCCAATGTCTCTAGGAACAACACTGTCCTTCGCTATCAATAAATATGTCCTTCGCCATCAAATAGCGTTTAAAAACGTTTTTACCCAGGGTCTCCCATTTTCGGCACGTGGGCTGCCATTGTAGTCCGTTCTAGACCACGCAGATACGCGTGCGTAAACTAACATGGTAGACCCTGAGATAAAAACGTGTTTTAAATGCTTATTTTAGGGCGAAGGACACATTCAACCTGACGAATCACAAGGATTGTTAAAAGAGATATTGGATATGCCTCTGTTGACGGGAAATGTTGGCTCGTTGCGGGATGAAGCAATATAGGCCTACCAGTGGTGGATCGACTCACTCTTCCTAAAAACCCTTACCTAATCTGCCGCTAGTCACGCCCGGCCTATCCCAGCTTGTTCTGTGCTTGTTATATGTTATCTGTAGTGGATAGACTCACTCACTCTTTTTTTTACTTTACCATGCACTAGTCGTCATACAACTACATCCCTAACTTGGTATGTTACCTTTGACCCCCATGATGTTAAATCTGTGACCTTGAACCCCCCTCTCAAACATGGGAACATTGACTCTCTTTATGACTGGTTAACGGGCCTCAGATGTTCCCTGTGCTTCTGCCCACAACCTAACACACGCATACGCGCGCACACGCACACGCGCGCGCACACCATTGGGCGCCTCTGAGACTTTGAGGCTCTGAGCTCCCTAATTGGCCTATTAGGTAGGACGGGGGTGGGAGCATTTGATATGTGTGGCTAAGAGCTTGTCAATCAAATGCGATTCACACCCGCCCCCTATGGTTTTCTCTCTCTGCCTCCGCTGTGCACATTCAATGTGAGACAGACAATAAATAGGCAGAGAAGGCTGTTACTGTGTGGTTTTGGATGAGCGCCGAAACGGTTTGTAGACTTCGCACATACACAACAGGATGTAGCAGCGGCGAAATAAAGAAGAAAGGAGAAGAAAAGCGCGTGCGAAGAACGGAGGTGTAGATTGTGAGAGTGGACAGAAGCAGAAGCCGACGGTAGCAGGATTACCCACGGCAGGTTATGATGACAGCACCGCGGCCCGAGCTTCTAACCTGAAGTACCATGCGCTTTTGTTTGACGCAATACTGGATTTTTACGCACTAAACGGACTCTGACTGGCACAGTTCAGATACTTTTGTAACAGAGGGGAGCACTGAAAGAAAGAGGATAGGATGGCGAGCCAGAACGACTGCTGTGTGAAGGTCTCTTTGAGGTATGCTCCTCCGCGGTTCCTGAAAGCCCACTGAAAGATTTCTGCCGACCTTTGCAGAGCGCAGAGCGCATTGTGTGTCCGTCAGTCACTGTGTGTCTCTGTTACCGGGCAATTAATTAATTGATTCGCTCACATGTGAGTCCTAGAAGCATTCTCTGGTGATGTTATTTAGCTGTCCATATGTAGAGCAATAATTGCATTAGTACAGTTAGAATTTGGCTTGCTGTTGCAACATATGGGTGGTGCTCTTCTAGCTACTGTACACAGAGCAGATAAGGCAAAGCATGTGCGAGCATGCCTTCATATAGGTGCAGAAGATTAAGGAGATCAGTGCTATTATGCTGATAGGCTGAATGATCTGTTGGTTGAAATCATGAGTGTTGTGTGATTCTGAAAGTCCTCAGCCCAGGTGCTGGCGGGGTAGCATATCCATGGGGCGTTGCAGCCTGGTCTCATAGACTAGATGTAGCATTGTAAATGTAATGCTGGACTGCAAGTAAGTATGATATGTTACGTTTGGTATGGTTACATAAGACAGACGGTTACTTAATACAAAAACGAAAGTAGTTTGGTTGGACAGGTGGGTGTATAATGCAAATGAAGGTTGCAAATTTGAATATCATCAGTGACAGCATTTTAGCTAAATAACAACTTTTCAACTACATACTACTTTTTTGCTACATTGCAACGACTTGGCGTGTTAACTAACCCTTCCCCTAACCTTAACCCTTTTAGCTCACCCTGCCCTTAACCCTTTAACCTAACTCCTAAACTTTACCCTGGCCTTAACCTCTAGCCTAACTAACGGTAGCCAGCTAGCTAATGTTAGATACCTAACTAGAATTCATAACATATCATACGTTTTGAAAATTCATAACATTGCACATTTAGAAAATTCCTAAAACAATTTGAATTGTAAAGCGTAACATATCATATGAGATCGGTGATGGACATTCAAAATGTAATTACATACCATACGAAACTTAACATATACTAAATGGAGTGCCTCAGAATTACGTCGAGAATAATACGAAATGCTCTGAGATCAGGTTGGGCATTTCTGCCAGTCACAATAATATCAAATTCTCTTCACGTGAGCTCTCCATGCCATGTGTTGTTGCTGTTGCAATAGGGTGTCTTTTCATCGTTACAACATAATTGCTTTCCCTCAATGACTCAGTGTTAGAAAAAATTTGCTTTGGACCTTGCTGAAATGTGTTTTTGCATTTGAGTCGAGCATCACAACGAGATGAAGATACTGTTCCCCAAAGCGATGACATGTCCTTCACATTTATTCAATGCCTTTGTTGAGAACAAACCCTGAATACATGGGACTGGGTTGTGAGGTTATTGATGAATATTGGACATCGCTGTTTAATTTGCGTGCCATAGGGAGATATTATATATCATAGTAGGCTATCACGGCTAGGCCTGCGGCGGTCGTGAAATTTCGTCAGCCGGTGATTGTCAAACAAATAACTGTCGGTCTCACGGTAATTGACCGTTAATGAACATGAACCCATTCAGCATCTCCTGGCTTCCACACATAACAAAAAGTCTAACAAATCCATGTAATATCCCCTACACCTTCACAATAAATCCATTATTTATTTTAGACAGGTCTAAAGAAGCATGATATGAAGAAAATGTAGTCTATTTCAGAAGAACAGAATAGCATACTCTGAGTTGTCCTTATGTTCGGTCCTGATGTGGTTATGCCAAATGGCTGTGGGCTAAACTAGTTCATTTAGCAGACAAGATTAGCTTATGATTCCGTGGCATTATTTTATATTATTCCATAGTATGAAGAATACAGTTAAACAAAATAGATAAATATTTTCTCCAAACGATTTGAGGGAGCGCGGCTATTCTGTGTTGAGCGGTTAACAAAGAAACAGGTATGCTTAATTTAGAATTATTAATGTAACTTTAGTTGTTCTACAAATGTTGGGCTATATGTTTAGATTTTTAATACATGATGAGACTAATGATTTGAAAAAAAAAAGTCGCTTGAAAGGCATGGGCTCTGCTTAGTTTTTTTGCTCAGGCTAAACACACCAATAGTCTCTCATTCACAATTTGATAAGCACTTGATAATGCCTTGAATTTCACAGTAGCATCCCCTTTGTGGCTGTAATGCGCCCTAAAAAAAATCCATGCTCTTTGCGGCCCGGCTTGCTGCGTTGTGCCCTTCTCCCTGAGTGTGCTGCGCAATCCGAAGCGTCTCGCACTCACATGGCTCTCCTTCACGTGATCAGGTCTTTCTCACAGGCTACAAACAAGTGAAGACCGGCTCATCCGGGATGCAACTGCGCTCATCCTTATCCAATTGCAATGTGTACAGTACTAGTCAAACGTTTGGACACACCTACTCATTCCAGAGTTTTTCTTTATTTGTACTATTTTCTACAGTGTAGAATAATAGTGAAGACAACAAAACTGTGAAATAACACACGGAATCATGTAGTAATCAAAAAAGTGTTATTGAAATCAAAATATATTTTCTATTTGAGATTCTTCAAAGTAGCCACCCTTTGCCTTGATGACATCTTTGCACACTCTTGACATTCTCTCAACCAGCTTCACCTGGAATGCTTTTCCAACAGTATTGAAGAAGTTCCCACATATGCTGAGCACTTGTTGGCTCCTTTTCCTTCACTCAGTGGTCCAATTCATCCAAAACCATCTCAATTGGGTTGAGGTCGGGTGTTTGTGGTGGCCAGGTCATCTGATGCAGCACTCCATCACTCTCCTTCTTGGTCAAATAGCCCTTGCACAGTCTGGAGGTGTGTTGGGTCATTGTCCTGTTGAAAAACCAATGATAGTCCCACTAAGCCGTAATGCTGTGGTAGCCATGCCGACTGACTAATATATAATTGATAAGCGCATATTGTCACCCATCAGACTTCTTGATTGAATCTAGTCTATACTTGTAGAAAATAAAATGTGTAACATTTGTTTCGATTTAGAATGGACTATTCTCATGCACCTGTATCGAAACTGGGGCAGCGGGAAAATACATGTCATCTACGCACTTAAATAACGAAAGGAGGACACTTTTCCCCGTGGTTCATTTTCATGCCAGCCAGGTAGACTATACTCCTTTTGTACATTATACGCAATGTGCATAATATTAGGAAAGTTGAGAAATGAATATAGTAGGCCTATCCTTTAGAAAACTCATGAGATCCTCCTCTTTTTATTAGCGGCCACCACTCCCGCGATCGCATAGCGTATAGAAATGCTGTGCCACATGAAGTGAAGCGTTAGATTTTATTTTTTAACATTTACATTGTCAGAGTGATTAGGGGGACAGTAGAGTGCCGAGTACCAGTTGGTAGCTAGTTTGGTAGGCTACTAATGATAATCGGCAGCATCAGAGCTTCGAGAAACATAATTACCGTGACTAAACGGTCACGTGGAATTTGACTGCCTTCATGACTCCGGTCACCGCCACAGCCCTAATCACCACCCAGCTTGGTTAGAACTCCGTAATGTACTTCATTGGATGTAGACTACATAGACAAGTAATGTGAGAAGGCATGACTTAATTGGGCTAGTATATTGGATATCTGCAGTCATGTGCGCGCGCGTGTTTCTCTTTCTCTCTGTGTGTGCGCGCGCGAGTGGTAACCTTGTCGCAGCCAGACGGTTTTGCCCCGTGGCAAGGTGGTCGGAATCAGGGCCTTTTTGAAGTCAACCGTAATATTGATGGCCACATTTTCCCGTGCAGTTGCCCATGTGTGGTTGGGAGACTAAATGGTTATAAGGCTCGTAGCCTATAGTCTGTCAGCTGGATGCGTCCCAAATGGTACCCTATTCCCTATATAGTGCACTTCTTTTGACCAGGGTCCATAAGTAAAGAATACGGTGCATTTTAAGGACGCATCCAGCTGACTGGCCATAGGCTACGGGCCTTGTAACCATTCAGTCTCCCAACCACACATGGGCAACTGCACGGGAAAATGGGGCCATCAATATTATTACGGTTGGCTTCTAGAGGTCCTGATTCCCCCCCATCCCCCCGGTGTGGCACGAGACCGTTAGACAATGGGCCGAAACCACGGGGCAGAACCCGGCATTAGAGTCAGCCTGTCAGTTAGTTCCTTTGCGCTTTGTCACAATGTCAAAAAGAGGAAGTGGTTTAGCAAATATTTTGCTGAGGCTTTTCAAAAAGAGTGAAAAGCAGAAAGCGATGCTGCTTGTTCATTGTTGTCCATCTGTTGTTTGTATTAGAGCGACAGGTAGCCTTAGTAGATCGAATCCCCGAGCCGACAAGGTAAAAATCTGTCGTTCTGCCCCTGAACAAGGCAGTTAACCCACTGTTCCTATGCCATCATTTTAAATAAGAATTTGTTCTGAACTGACTTGCCTAGTTAAATCAATAAAATAAAATAGAAATGAGGAAGTTGGATGTGCTGTAAGGTGGGGTTAATGGCCTAGGCCCTACTATTGATTTATTTAACTGGCCGGGGATGGGATGGTATGTGAGGATGAGTGAAGGTGAATGGTATCAGTTATAGTACAGACAGACAGACAGACAGACAGACAGACAGACAGACAGACAGACAGACAGACAGACAGACAGACAGACAGACAGACAGACAGACAGACAGACAGACAGACAGACAGACAGACAGGAAGGAAGGAGCCTGACATGACCTGTGACATGACCTGTCAACACAGCAGCAGGAGACAAGGCCTACTGTCCATATATGGTTAGCTGTCTCTCTATTCAAATCTGTATTTTTCAAACAGATTCTTTTGTAACTATGGAAGTACAACTTACGTAATTAGTATTAGTTACCCTGCGCTAGGTATAGGCCTACTGTAAGCACACAAAGTTGAACAATACTAACCAATGTTAATTCAGTAACAAACACGAAATAAGCACACAGAGGTATGAAATAACCATAGTGCCACTGTTGTAATAGGAATCCTAAAAGCATGCTCTGTTCTCTTCTTCATGTGTGTGTGTGTGAGTGTGTGTGTTT
Organism: Oncorhynchus keta; assembly: GCF_023373465.1. NCBI lineage: Eukaryota > Metazoa > Chordata > Actinopteri > Salmoniformes > Salmonidae > Oncorhynchus > Oncorhynchus keta. Next base: position 2,203,713 of record NC_068441.1, on the reverse strand, counting down.
GTGTGTATTTGCTCTGTTCCTAATGGGTGGCACTGAAAGCAGCGTTAGTAGTGACAGGAAGTAGGGACGCATACAAACAAACACATGGATCTAGAGGACTTCCCGTGGATCTAGGGATGCATCCCAAATAGCACACCCAATACACTACTTTTGACCTGATCTCAATGGGCCCTGGTAAAAAATAGTGAACTATATTGGGGAATAGGGAGGCATTTGGGATGCACCTTGAGATGGACTGTCTTCGTAACGACAGGGAAGACTATTCCAGGGAACGCCAGGTCACTGATAACAGACACTAGATGGATGGCTGTGTAATTGCTCCCACATTTATAATGTTCTGCAGCAGAGGAACCTCAGTTCAAGGACTGCGACAGGGACTGCGTTTAGAGAAGTCTGGGTTTGCTTAGTGCGTGTGCACGCTCGTGCGTGTGTGAGCCGGCGAAGGGAGGTGTTGATGGCCAAACAAAGTCAGGTCATTCACCACCCTGACCTAGAGGCTGGACGACCATACCCCCGCCCCTCCACAGTCTGTGTCACGACAGAGAAGCCGTTCATTTCCTGTCTGTCTGGGAAGCCTTCACTAAACAACATTCAGAGAACATACAGCCAACATACAGATAGCCTGTTACACAATGACCCAGAATCCTGCGTCCAAACAGTAGATCACACACTTCCTGTGCTGTCGATGCCATCTTGAGGGCTTGTGTTGGCTTGAGGTTGACAGATATATGTTGCCGATGGCTTGGTCTAAGCCATGTGTGTGTGTTTATTTCTGTTTAATCTGTGTGTGTGGGAAAGCATATGTGCTTTTCATGTATTTCTCTGTGTGTGCAAGTTCATTTGTGAACATGTGCTTTTGGGTGTGTGGGCATGTTTGTTGTTGAGTATTTCATCTGCAGGCCATGTTTGCCCCTCTCTCCGTCCCCCTCCATGCTCCATCCTCCTTTCCCCTCCTCTTTTCACCCCCATTGCAGTCCAGAGAGATGTCTTACGTGAAGGTGTTGAGTCAACAGACAATCTTGTTATAAATAGACACAAAGAAGAAAGAGAGAGGCTGTTGACTGCATGTCTCCCGTGACGACTGGACGAAACTGGAGAAGATGACACAGGGCCGGCATCCCGAATGGCACCCTATTCCCTATGCAGTGCACTACTTTTAAATCAGAGCACTTGTCAACAGATGTGCTCTAAATAGAGTTGATCAGACAAGCAGCCAGCCGCCTCCTCAGGGTGCTCTTAAACAACATTACCCGTCAAGCGCCCAGGGGGGATTGTCTGATGTTCTGTTCTGCTCCTCTTGTGATGATGAGGCTGGAAATAGATGATTATGAATACTTTATTGTGATGAATAGGTTATTATTGAACAGGGAAGGAGATACAAGGATGTACTTTGTTGACTGTTCCCATGCAGGAGAGATCTTTGTCTGTTGTGATGATCGCAGACGAGTTTTACCACCCTGGTTACCGCCTTGGCTTACAATTTTGACTTCAGTCTGTGTGCCGCAACGTGCGTTGTGTGAAATGATTTTCTGCTACCAACTTTTCGTTGCTGCTTTGGTCTGCATTCAGACTGTTACAGGCCACGATATTGACAGTCTGCCCTTGACACAACAGTGAGTAGCCTAGAATACAATGACAGAAGCCAGGGGGTGTAGAATAAATATACATTTTTAAAAAGGGTTTGTTTTGGTTGTTGAACTTATGTCCTGTGTAGGATGTGTGTGTGTCGCGTCTGTTTCCTGTTGACACTGTGACCCGCTCACTGGATCGACAGCCTCCCTAGGGGGGCTGCTTTACAGGCCTGGCTCTGGTGGGAACTAGCCTTTGGTCAGAACATCTCTCTGTGTGTGTGTTGTGTGGTGTGTGTGTGTGTTATGCTGAGAGATTTAACCAAAATCATTGGTTCAATTATTTTGAATTCCATTTCCTTCTGTTTTTTTTCTCTTCTGTGAGCTCAATGCGCACATATTGCATAGTTTCTCTAGAGATGAATCAGATCAAGGCCAAACTGTAGTAGGGAGACATTCGACATAGTTTAAAACTTGAAAACTTGGTAATTCACAACAACGACCGTAATCCATTGCATGCCGGTGTGTTTCTTTTACACCTGCTACGTTAGGTTAGTGTTGGGAGAGAAGAGAGAGAGAGGAATGCGTGACAGAAGAATGCGTGACAGAAGAATGCGTGACAGAAGAATGCGTGACAGAAGAATGTGTGACAGAAGAATGCGTGACAGAATAATGTGTGACAGAATAATGCGTGACAGAAGAATGCGTGACAGAATAATGCGTGACAGAATAATGCGTGACAGAAGAATGCGTGACAGAAGAATGCGTGACAGAAGAATGCGTGACAGAAAAATGCGTGACAGAAGAATGCGTGACAGAAGAATGCGTGACAGAAGAATGCGTGACAGAAGAATGCGTTACAGAAGAATGCGTGACAGAAGAATGAGTTACAGAAGAATGCGTGACAGAAGAATGCGTGACAGAAGAATGCGTGACAGAAGAATGCGTGACAGAAGAATGCGTGACAGAAGAATGCGTTACAGAAGAATGCGTGACAGAAGAATGCGTGACAGAAGAATGCGTGACAGAAGAATGCGTGACAGAAGAATGCGTGACAGAAGAATGTGTGACAGAAGAATGCGTGACAGAAGAATGCGTGACAGAAAAATGCGTGACAGAAGAATGCGTGACAGAAGAATGCGTGACAGAAGAATGCGTTACAGAAGAATGCGTGACAGAAGAATGCGTTACAGAAGAATGCGTGACAGAAGAATGCGTGACAGAAGAATGCGTGACAGAAGAATGCGTGACAGAAGAATGCGTGACAGAAGAATGCGTTACAGAAGAATGCGTGACAGAAGAATGCGTGACAGAAGAATGCGTGACAGAAGAATGCGTGACAGAAGTGCGTTACAGAAGAATGCGTGACAGAAGAATGCGTGACAGAAGAATGCGTGACAGAAGAATGCGTGACAGAAGAATGCGTGACAGAAGAATGCGTGACAGAAGAATGCGTGACAGAAGAATGCGTGACAGAAGAATGCGTGACAGAAGAATGCGTGACAGAAGTGCGTTACAGAAGAATGCGTGACAGAAGAATGCGTGACAGAAGTGCGTTACAGAAGAATGTGTGACAGAAGAATGTGTGACAGAAGAATGCGTGACAGAAGAATGCGTGACAGAAGTGCGTTACAGAAGAATGTGTGACAGAAGAATGTGTGACAGAAGAATGCGTGACAGAAGAATGCGTGACAGAAGAATGCGTGACAGAAGAATGCGTGACAGAAGAATGCGTGACAGAAGAATGTGTGACAGAAGAATGAGTGACAGAAGAATGTGTGACAGAAGAATGCGTGACAGAAGAATGCGTGACAGAAGAATGCGTGACAGAAGAATGCGTGACAGAAGAATGCGTGACAGAAGAATGTGTGACAGAAGAATGTGTGACAGAAGAATGCGTGACAGAAGAATGCGTGACAGAAGAATGTGCAATTGAAAGGGATAGCAAGCAGTTTCTTTGCAAGGTATCCAGTGCTTCATTTGTAAATGAATGAAAAACAGTGAGCACAAGAGAATAAAAAAAAACTCATTTTATTACAAAGCATTGCATTAATTTCATCGCATTTGTGTAGTGGCACATATCAACAACGGTCACCCACGAAGCATCGTTACCCATTGCTCCACAAAAGCCGCAGCCCTTGCAGAGCAAGGGGAACTACTACTTCAAGGTCTCAGAGCAAGTGACGCCACCGATTGAAACGCTATTTAGCGCACAACACCGCTAACTAAGCTAGCCGTTTCACATCCGTTACACACGTACAGAAGTTTTATACATGGGGTACATTTTTTTGTGGGTAAAAAAAAAAAAAAATTTGGCCTTTTAATAAAAGCATTTCATGCAATTCTATGTACGTCATTTTACGTGACTGGAGACATTGGCTGAATCTTTGTTAATGCCACACAAAAGATCGGAATGGCAGGCTACTTTGACACTTACACAACTTAGAATCTGATATCAATAAAAAACCACCTGGTATTGAATCCATCAATAGCCTAGGCCTAGGTGTGTGGAGACATGTTGTAGGCTACAATGTGAGGCAGAAATTGTAGTCATAAAAAATGCTTTCCAGTTTCACTGACCCACACAATGATGCACAGCTCACTCACTGGTGATGGGCGGTGCACTCGTGCCAAAAGTCAGTCTCTCTCCCTCTCTCTCTCTCTCTCTCTCCCTCTCTCTCTCTCTCTCTCTCTCTCTCTCTCTCTCTCTCTCTCTCTCTCTCTCTCTTTCTCTCTCTTTCTCTCTCTCTCTCTCTCTCAAAACAATATTTGGAAATTGATCAAATATTTTGGTGGCCTACCGCACAGAGTCTAAATGAAATGATTCAGTGCAACGCTTGAGAGATGCTTGTGTCTTTCGGAGCAGAGCGGGAGAGAGATCATAGACAGTGAATGTCATGCTAGTTACGTGAGAGATACTGGCGCGTTTCTCTCACAGCCACCGTCCCAAACATGTATAATATACCCACCCACATGCTCTGGTATAGCTGTGGCGCTTACAAGTCTGACTTTCTTGTAGCCTAATTTTCTAGACATCAATGTACAGCAACATTTTTCGGCGTCACGGCAGAACACCTGCCATATGCACATGCACACATAGCTGTGGGGCTTACAAGACGTGCATTTCGTATGCTTTTCAGGGCGTCAATGTAGCAGTCGAACAAACCTATCAAGTCAAATGATTGTGATATCAGAATGTACTTCCAATAAAATACATCGATGTAGGCTACAGCAGAACACCTATTATAATTTACAGGCCTCGTGCCTATGCGATGATATGAAGCGCTTATTCCGATTTAACTTCACATTTAACTTCACGGCGCCCCTTAGTTTTCCAAAACCTCCCATAACACAGCCCTTTCCTTATGCGTCTCCTCCCTATTTCTTGTCTTGCTACTGGTGTCTGTGCCAACATCTGTGTCCTTTAGCAATCCCATGACCTCCCACAGGGGGACTGGCTTGAATTTGGTCAAGGGGGTGGGCCAACAAGGTTCAGAAAGAGTAACCTTGATAATGGTGAAGGTATGCGGAGAGGCGCGGGTCGAGGTGCAAATCAGATTTGTTCCGGAGATTGGGACGGTGCTGACCGCCGATCACCAGCACTTTATGTCCACCTGGAATGTGTCCTTTATCATTACCATTCGTGTCCTTGTACCGCCTGTAGGTCCGTATGACAGTACATGGACTGTCGATGCCGAACCGCGGGTCGAGAGATTCTACCTCTGTTTCTCCATACATTGCTCCTACGTCCTCCGGCCAGTATTGCGCGTAAAGCACCTTCAGCTCCTCTGTGTCCTGTATTGTCCACTGTCTGTCCTCCTTAAGAGATCATTCTGGCCTCCATGGTTCCTCGCCAAGCTCGAGAAAAACTCCCTCTGATTAAGGACTGTGCCGCTGGGTCTTCAACCATTCAGTTTGACGCCTTAGAAAGAATTTGCCTGAATCCCTGTGTGGCTGAGTTGTGTGTGTCAGCCTGGCTGCTCTGCCATTTGTACTGAACACCCTGGCTTCCCCGGTGATTGCCCCGCTTGAGTGACAATTCCGGATAGTTCCTGATGTGCATCACACATAAGGCCTAGATCGGTGACAAACGCATGCGAGGATATGCTCGTGGTAAGGAGGGTCACACCGTCGCAGGAGGACTCCTCAGCTGATGTGGTGAAATGCTTGTGACGAGCCGGGTCATTTTTCCACACGGACTTGACAGTTCTAAAACTGGATGCCACCCATTTTAGTGTCCAAGATCCTGTCGATTGTAGCACAGCTAAATGTCTAAACTCTCTATGCACTCTCTCAGCTCCATTTGTTTTTCCGGATTGGATACGGTATAAAGCACATATAGCTTGTCCATAAGTATTTTCAAAGGATTCATGGCTCCCATCTCTTTTACCACATCGCCGAATGTGAGCTCAAGCCTGTGTGCCGAGCAGTTATATTAGGGAAGAGGGTCTGGAGCTTTGTTGCTACTCCGCTCTTGCATCCCAGCATGACAGACGCACCACCACACGTAATTCCAATGAGGGTTTTGGAGAGAAAGTCCTCATTAAACTTTACACCCTCTAATGCAGATTGCGGACAATTCCCCCAGCTGACAATTCCTCCAGTTCCACAAGATCAACCAAAATGTTTGCCGGTACGTCCATATCTGCCAGCCGAAGTCTGATGTTAACAATCAAGGCACTGTTTTTATTCACACTAGTAGCCTCATCGAGCATTAGGCTGATTTTTGGGAGATCACTGTGCTGTTCTTTCAAATAGTTTTCACTTAATTTCGGATGAAATATGTTGCTGTATGTTGTAGGCAAGCAACATTTGAGTGGAGAATTCTCCCCGAAATAATCTAACCGACCTCAACTGGGTGACTAGCCCCCTGCTCTTATTGTCCCCTCATAAGGCTTCAGGGCCTAATGGTTATCTCCTGTTAAGAGCTGTTCAAGGCCAGATACTTACTGTAGCCTATAAAATGCATCCCTCTCTCCACCCTTCCTTGAAGTAAAGCTGGATTACATGAGCAATCGAACATAATAGGATAAGTGAAAGCAAGTGTTCAACTATATCGCTTTCTGGGATTGGATGCAGGGAAGGACGCAATACAATGTCATTACTCGTGTTGCTAATTACAGTGTTACAACACCGGTATAACAACAACTGAAAGTGTTACCAGGGCATTCAAACAGGACACCGGATCTGCCAACAACCCCTTCATAGAGGTCCCTCTCCACACACACACACACACACACACACACACACACACACACACACACACACACACACACACACACACACACACACACACACACACACACACACACTCCAGCCTCTTCACCTTGGTCACATGGTCTCTGACCTCTAGTCATTAGAGAAAGTAATTTGTCAGGGAGCGCTGAACGAAAGACTTTCCCGAATGGAACTGGGAAGGTTGCAGAGACCGAAGCATGGAAGAGTCAACAAAGCACAGTGCCGTTAAGATCAGTAATGTACAGAAGAGCCTTAGCTAAACGCAGACTTACTTAATACTGTATACTACTGGCCCAATTGGCACATTTATATTGGCTGATATGAATACAGGGTTTATTACCCATTAACCAACCCTCCATTACTAGAAGTAATCACTGATCACTAACCATTTATCTGTCAGGATAGTGAAAGCTTTATTGTGGAATCCTTATTTTGATCTATCATGGCTCTATTGGATATAGTATGGATCCCTACTGTGTTAGATTGGTGATTAGGACGAGGGAAAAATGCAATGCCACGGTATACAGTCGAATCGATAAGTGCAAACTCATGGCAGTACAGAAGCTGTAGCATTTATCAGGAATCAACAGTATTATTTTGTTATTATAAGTCCTGGGGGATTACAGTAGGATTGTAGGTGCCCTGTTCACTGCCTGGCTGTTTTATAAGAAGGTTGTTCCAATTGATTTCAATCACTTTTTGATTTACCCACGGTAGAAATGGTCAGAAGTGACATTTTTGGTATCAGAATGCCAAAACATTCAGGAGATAGAGGTGCTCAAAATTGAACCATTATGCATACTAGGGTTGGGCGGCATCCAGATTTTCATACCTTCATACCATTTCTGTACCTTACCGGGGTATACGGTATTAGCGGTAAGTGCACACAAGGGGGTGCTACACTATATGACCAAAAGTATGTGGTCATCTCATTCCAAAATCACGGGCCGTAATATAGAGTTGGTCCCCCCTTTGCTGCTGTAACAGCCTCCACTCTTCTGGGAAGGCTTTCCACTAGATGTTGGAACATTGCTGCGGGGACTTGCTTCCATTCAGCCACAACAGCATTAGTGAAGTCGGGCAATGATGTTGGGCGATTTGGCCTGGCTCGAGGTCGTTGTGCTTCCAATTCATCCCAAAGGTGTTTCGATGGGGTTGAGGTTAGGGCTCTGTGCAGGCCAGTAAAGTTCTACCACACCTATCTCGACAAACCGTTTCATGCTGAAATAGGAATGGGCCTTCCCCAAACTGTTGCCACAAAGTTGGAAGCACAGAATCGTCTAGAACATCATTGTATGCTGTATCATTAAGATTTCCCTTCACTGGAAATAAGGGGCCTAGCCCAAACCATGAAAAACAGCCCCAGACCATTATTCCCCCTCCACCAAACTTTACAGTTGGCACTATGCATTGGGGCAGGCATTCTCCTGGCATCCGCCAAACCCAGATTTGTACGTCAGACTGCCAGATGGTAAAGTGTGATTCTTCATTCCAGAGAACGCGTTTCCACTGCTTCAGAGTCCAATTGCGGCAAGCTTTACACCACTCCAGCCGACGCTTGGCATTGCGCATGGCGATCTTAGGCTTGTGTGTGGCTGCTCGGCCAAGGAAGCCCATTTTATGAAGCTACCGCCCAACAGTTCTTGTGCTGATGTTGCTTCCAGAGGAAGTTTGGAATTCGGTGGTGTTGCAACCGAGGACAGACGATTTATATGTGCTACGCACTTCAGATCTCGGCGGCCCCGTTCTGTGAGGTTGTGTGGCCTACCACTTCGCGGTTGAGCCGTTGTTGCTCCTAGATGTTTCCACCTCCACAATAATAGCACTTCTAGTTGAGCAGGGCAGCTCTAGCAGGGCAGACATTTGGCGACCTGACTTGTTGGAAAGGCGGCATCCTATGACGGTGCCACATTGAAAGTCACTGAGCTAGCTCTTCAGTAAGGCCATTTTACTGCCATTGTTTGTCTATGGAGATTGCATGGCAGTGTGCTCGATTTTGTACACCTGTCAGCAATGGGTGTGGCTGAAATAGCTGAATCCACTAATTTTAATGGGTGTCCACATACTTCTGTATAAATAGTGTATTTATTTTCAAATGTATTATTATTATTTTTAAATGATGCATACTAACAAAGTACCACTGAATTCCCAAGCAGACGCTAGCTAAATGGTAGCAAGTGCAAGCGAACATTAAACAAATTGCAACGACTAAAGACACCCCAGCTCATGAAGTTGTATAACTATCTCAAAAGGTTTGCTGCACTCACAAAACAAATATCAGACAGCAGGGAACTTGATCCAGGAGCGGATTGGCTGTCTTTTGCTGTAACCAAGAAGCTTTATCTTTTAAGCTCGTGACTTAGCTAGCAAGTTAGCAAACCAAATGCATTGCTGGAGACTTTTTTTTTTGTTGGCACATCTTAGATAGTGAAACTTATATATTGACCAAAAATATAAACAGAACATGCAGCATTTTCACAGATTTAGCATTTTCAATGATTAAAAAAAAATCATTAGTCCCTCGTCTATGGATTTCACATGACTGGGCAGGGGCGCCGCCTTGGATGGGCCTGGGAGGGCCATGAGCCCCACCCCAAAAAAAAAACCTCTGGGAGGGCTTTTTTCCAGACATAAATACTCCGTTTCGTCAGTTGTCCTGGTGGCTTGTCTCAGACGATCCCGCAGGTGACGAAGCCTGATGTGGAGGTCCTGGGCTGGTGTGGTTACACATGGTCTGCGGGTGTGAGGCCGGATGGACGTACTGCCAAATTCTCTAAAACAACGTTGGAGGAGGCTTATGGTAGAGAAATGAACATTACACTCTCTGGAAACAGCTCTGGTAGACATTCCTGCATGCATTCTCAAAACTTGAGACATCTGTGGCATTATGCTGTGTGACAACTGCACATTTTACTGGCCTTTTATTGTCCCCAGCATAAGGTGCACCTGTGTAATGATCATGCTATTTAATCAGCTTCTTGATATACCACACCTGTCAGGATGTATTATCTTGTCAAAGGAGAAATGCTCACTAACAGGGATGTATACAAATTTGTGCACAGAATTTGAGAGAAATATGCTTCTTGTGCATATGGAACGTTTCTGGGATCTTTTATTTCAGCTCATGAAACATGGGACCAACACTTTACATGTTGCAATTATGTTTTTGTTCAGTATAGTTATAAGATATTTATCTGGCGAACGCTAGTAGTGAATTTCAAGTGTAACTTGAGCCGCTCTCTTGCGCTGCGCAACAGTGGGTCGTCACGTCATGAAAGCTTCCGTTTGCACCGTGTGCTCTTTCTCTCCTACTATGTGATTGGCTCAATCAGCTGCTTTGGGGAACAGTTTTTAAAAAATGACGCAACAGCTGAAATGAGGAACATGATCTGCTTTTGTCTTTTCACCTAGGGCACAAGTTGACTGCAGGTATTCATTTGAAAATATTCAGTATATTCACATTCATGAAAAAATAAGCGAAACATTGTTTGAGCTATTGAAAATCCTACTGTGGGTATTTAAAAAATACCCTGGTATAGGGTATATACATTATACCGCCCAAGTCGAATGCGTACCCTACTTATACCATGAGACTTCTGTCTTCATCACTGGAAAAGATTAACGGTAGCATTTGGTAGTTAAAAAACCTTTTAACCTTTTAACATCAATTATCAAAAAAAACGTGTAAACTGCATAAAACATTTTGTCACATATGTTGTAGTTTTAAACGCTAATTTTCATAATTTGAGGTGCGTGTGTTGTGCCCGCCAACAGTTGAGACACACAGCATATACTCGTGAATACAGGGTGGGTGTAATTTCAATATAGTTCATAGAATGGACCTATCTGTTCAGAGCACTGCAATTTAGCTGGTACGCCATTGACATTTTAAATTGAATTGACATTTTTACTTCCAATTACTACCACAATGATGGCTGCCGGTCCACCCACTGTCAGAGGTCAATGGGAATGTAATATTCTATTATCTGTATTTCTATGATTTCAAATCAGATGAATATGGAGATTATGAATATGGAGATGTGTCAACGTTTGATTTAGTTTGATTTTATGCGGTATGTTTTGATCTATGTATAGCCTGCCCAAGGACTGTGGACGACAGCTTACTAGCTAATTCCGAAACTATACTGTGTGAGATGTTGATCATCGTGCTTCTGTGGTAATGTGTCTGATTTTAATATCCTCCGTGAGCAGTTTGGATAACAAATTCCCCCTCCCTGTAGATTCCACATGACCCGTGTGTTTCAGTGTGTAGTGGAGGTGTTGTGTGTTTGTGTCTGTGAGTTTATTTTTCTGCGTTTGGTCCTCTGCGTGTGTATGTTTCTGTATATGTGTGTGTGTGTGTGTGTTTATTTCTCTGTTAGTGTGTGTCCCTCAAGGTGTTATGTTAGTGTAGTTGTTAAGGAACTCCTCTGGGTTCATCAGACAATGTTTCTGTTGCAGAATAACTTCCTGTCAGGCCGCGTGGGCCTCCCTCACACTTCCTGTTCTCTTCCTGTTTCTGAAGCTGCTGAGCAACTCTCTCTCTGTTGTCAGCGCATGCAACAGTGCGCACACAGTCAGAGCATTATTTGAATGTTAACAGGTTTTGAAAGACCGTCTGTTGAGAGGCAGTTGGATCATTTGCATCCTATTGATATCAGATGTCATCCCAGTCAATCAGGTTACCTAAAAAAGAGAGGGCTTTTTCAAAGCCAATTTAGTTTCTTAAAAGATACAGTTTACAGACCATCTCACATTCAGATCTGACTTTTACATTGATTTACACAGACTGAGTTGTCAGTAGGTTATGTGGAATGTAGCCTTTCAAATCACGATATATGTAGCCCAGGCCTAGATATTTGAGCAATAAGGTCCGAGCTGGTGTGGTATATTTAAGCAATAAGGCACCTCGGGTTTTGTGGTATATGGCCAATATATCACGCCGAAGGGCTGTTCTTATGCACAACGCATCGCGGAGTGTCTGGATACAGGCCTTAGCCGTGGTATATTGGTCATATACCACAAAACCCAGAGGTGCCTTATTTCTATTATAAACTGGTTACCAACGTAATTAGAGCAGTAAAAATACATGTTTTGTCATACCTGTGGTATACGTTCTGATATACCACTGTTGTCAGCCAGTCAGCATTCAGTGCTCAAACCACCCAGTTTATAATGGCCAATATACCACGCCTAACGGCTGTTCTTATGCAAGACGCAAAGCAGACTGCCTGGATACAGCCTTTAGCAGTGGTATATTGGCCATATAGCACAAACCCCTGAGGTGTCTTGCCTTATTGCAATTATAAACTGGTTACCAACATACAGTAGTATATCACAAAAGTGAGTACACCCCTCACATTTTTGTAAATGTGTACACCCCTCACATATTTGAGTATATCTTTTCATGTGACAACGCTGAAGAAATGACACTTTGCTACAATGTAAAGTAGTGAGTGTACAGCTTGTATAACAGTGTAAATTTGCTGTCCCCTCAAAATAACTCCACACACAGCCATTAATGTCTAAACCGTTGGCAACAAAAGTGAGTACACCCCTAAGTGAAAATGTCCAAATTGGGCCCAATTAGCCATTTTCCCTCCCCGGTGTCATGAGACTCGTTAGTGTTACAAGGTCTCAGGTGTGACTGGGGAGCAGGTGTGTTAAATTTGGTGTCATTGCTCTCACACTCCCTCCTACTGACTGGTCACTGGAAGTTCAACATGGCACCTCATGGCAAAGAACTCTCTGAGGATCTGAAAAAAAGAATTGTTGCTCTACATAAAGATGGCCTGGGCTATAAGAAGATTGCCAAGACCCTGAAACTGAGCTGCAGCACGGTGGCCAAGACCATACAGCGGTTTAACTGGACAGGTTCCACTCAGAACAGGCCTCGCCATGGTCGACCAAAGAAGTTGAGTGCACGTGCTCAGCGTCATATCCAGAGGTTGTCTTTGGGAAATAGACGTATGAGTGCTGCCAGCATTGCTGCAGAGGTTGAAGGGGTGAGGGGTCAGCCTGTCAGTGCTCAGACCATACGCCGTACACTGCATCAAATTGGTCTGCATGGCTGTCGTCCCAGAAGGAAGCCTCTTCTAAAGATGATGCACAAGAAAGCCCACAAACAGTTTGCTGAAGACAAGCGGACTAAGGACATTGATTACTGGAACCATGTCTTGTGGTCTGATGAGACCAAGATGAACTTATTTGGTTCAGATGGTGTCGAGCGTGTGTGGCGGCAACCAGGTGAGGAGTACAAAGACAAGTGTGTCTTGCCTACAGTCAAGCATGGTGGTGGGAGTGTCATGGTCTGGGACTGCATGAGTGCTGCCGGCACTGGGGAGCTACAGTTCATTGAGGGAACCATGAATGCCAACATGTACTGTGACATACTGAAGCAGAGCTTGATCCCCTCCTTTCGGAGACTCGGCTGCAGGGCAGTATTCCAACATGATAACGACCCCAAACACACCTCCAAGACGACCACTGCCTTGCTAAAGAAGCTGAGGGTAAAAGTGATGGACTGGCCAAGCATGTCTCCAGACCTAAACCCTATTGAGCATCTGTGGGGCATCCTCAAACGGAAGGTGGAGGAGTGCAAGGTCTCTAACATCCACCAGATCTGTGATGTCGTCATGGATGAGTGGAAAAGGACTCCAGTGGCAACCTGTGAAGCTCTGGTGAACTCCATGCCCAAGAGGGATAAGGCAGTGCTGGAAAATGATGGTGGCCACACAAAATATTGACACTTTGGGCCCAATTTGGACATTTTCACTTAGGGGTGTACTCTCTTTTGTAGCCAGAGGTTTAGACATTAATGGCTGTACACTCACTACTTTACATTGTAGCAAAGTGTAATTTCTTCAGTGTTGTCACATGAAAAGATATACTCAAATATTTACAAAAATGTGAGGGGTGTACTCACTTTTGTGATATACTGTACATATAACAGTAAACAAGTCGTTTTGCGTCATACCCATGGTAAATTGTCTGAAACATTTGTTTTGTTTTCACCTTTCATTTATGCACTTTCTTGCACTATGCATTTTGGGGCACCATGATGTTTTAACCAAGGCCCTTCTCCCTCGATTGCTCAGTTTAGCCATACGGCCAGCTCTAGGAAGAGTCTTGGTGGTTCCAAACTTGCATTCAAGCCTCAGTTTTGGACAGCGTGCGGGTCTCCATCTCTTCATATATTGTCTAATATACTCACGACTGAAATGCTGTTTCAGCCAATCAGCATCGAAGACCCAAACTACCTGGTTTATATACAGCGCATTCGGAAAGTATTCAGACCCCTTGACTTTATGTTACAGCCTTATTCTAAAATTGATGAGGAAAACATGTATTTAACATGTTAAAAAAAAACACATTTAACATGTATTTAATCTACACATGTCAGGGATTTCCTCCTCTTCTTCCGAAGAGGAGAGGCGAAAAGGATCAGAGGACCAATATGCAGGGTGGTAAGTGTCCATGGTTCTTTTAATACGTAAATGTACACATGAACACTACAAAACAATAAACATGGAAAACCTAAACAGTCCTATCTGGTGCAAAGACAGACAGGAACAATCACCCACAAACACACAGTGAAACCCAGGCTACCTAAGTATGGTTCTCAATCAGAGACAACTAATGACACCTGCCTCTGATTGAGAACCATACTAGGCCGAAACATAGAAATACCCCAAAACATAGAAAAACAAACAGACTGCCCACCCAACTCACGCCCTGACCATACTAAATAATGACAAAACAAAGGAAATAAAGGTCAGAACGTGACAACACACAATACCCCATAATGACAAAGTGACAACAGGTTTTTTGAAATGTTTGTAAATGTATTCATTTTTTATTTTTTATTTTTTTTATTTACATAATTATTCAGAAACTTTGCTATGTGACTCAAAATTGAGCTCAGGCTCATCCTGTTTCCATTGATCATCCTTGAGATGTTTCTACAACTTGATTGGAGTCCACCTGTAGTAAATTCAATTGATTGGACATGATTTGGAAAGGGAAACACCTGTCTATATAAGGTCCCACCGTTGACAGTGCATGTCAGAGCAAAAACCAAGCCATGAGGTTGGAGGAATTGTCCATAGAGCTCCCAGACACAATTGTGTCTAGGCACCGATCTGAGGAAGATTACCAAGAAATGTCTGCAGCATGGAAGGTCCACAAGAACAGTGCCCTCCATAATTCTTAAATAGAAGAAGTTTAGAACCACCAAGACTCTTCCTAGAGCTGGCTGTATGGCCAAACTGAGCAATCGGGGGAGAAGGGCCTTGGTCAGGGAGGTGAACAAGAACCTGATGGTCACTCTGACAGAGCTCCAGAGTTCCTCTGTGGAGATGGGAGAACCTTCCAGAAGGACAACCATCTATGCAGTACTCCACCAATCAGGCCTTTATGGTAGAGTGGCCAGACGGAATCTACTCCTCAGTAAAAGGCACATGACAGCCCACTTGGAGTTTGCCAAAAGGCACCTAAAGGACTCAGAACACGAGAAACAAGTTCCTTTGGTTTGTTGAAACCAAGAGTGAACTGCTGAATGCCAAGTGTCATGTCTGGAGGAAAACTGGCACCATCCCTACGGTAAAGCATGGTGGTGGCAGCATCATGCTGTGGGGATGTTTTTCAGTGGCAGGGACTGGGAGACTTGTCAGGATCGAGGGGAAAGGTAAACGGAGCAAAGTACAGCGAGATCCTTGATGACAATCTGCCCCAGAGCGAAGGTTCACCTTCTAACAGGACAATGACCCTAAGCACACAGCCAAGACAATGCAGGAGTGGCTTCGAGACAAGTCTCTGAATGTCCTTGAGTGGCCCAGCCAGAGCCCGGACTTGAACCCGATCGAACATCTATGGAGAGACCTGAAACTAGCTGTTTGGCACTCCCCATTGAACCTGACAGAGCTTGAGAGGATATGCAGAGAATAATGGGAGAAACCCCCCAAATACAGGTGTGCCAAGCTTGAAGCGCCATTCCCAAGAAGACTTGAGGCTGTAATCGCTGCCAAAAGTGCTTCTACAAAATACTGAGTAAAGTGTCCGAATAGTTACGTAAATGTGATATTTCAGTTGTTTAATTTTTTTGTGTGTGTCAAATTGAAAAAAAAAACTATTTGCTTTGTCATTACGGGGTATTGTGTGTAGATGAGGGATAAACTATTCAATCCATTTTGTAGAACAAGGCAGTAATGTATCTAAATGTTGAGAAAGTCAACGGGTCTGAATATTTTCCAAATATAAGAGAATCACTTATATTGTAGAGAGGATGTATGCATTTGAATGACCTGTTGATGAGTGTGAGGTTACACCCAGCTGTGTAGCGTGGTGGTGGTGGTGGTGGTGGTGGTGGTGGTGGTGGTGGTGGTGGTGGTGGGGCAGTTCTTTAGGACAGAAGACTGTTATCTGTGGATTGGCTAGCTCAGCACAAAGAACTGCAGCTAGTTAATGACATCAGGGCCATTCACTGTCTGCTGTGGTCCCTCTGGCCTGAAAAGAAGGAGAGAGGGGGTGATAAAGGGAAGGAAATAGAATAGGTGAGCGGGGGAGTGAAAATGTGAGGAGGTGCTCTGTTCAACTCTCTCAAAGAGTGCAGTGTATAAAGTCAGAACATCTGCTGTCTCAGCCACTGCCTGTCACCAAGGGAGTACCCCAAGGCTTGATCCTGACCCCACACTCTTCTCAATTTACATCAACAACATAGCTCAGGCAGTAGGAAGCTCTCTCATCCATTTATATGGAGATGATAGTCTTATACTCAGCTGGCCCCTACCTGGATTTTGTGTTAAACACTCTACAACAAAGCTTTCTTAGTTTCCAAAAAGCTTTCTCTGCCCTTAACCTTGTTCTGAACACCTCCAAAATAAAGGTAATGTGGTTTGGTAAGAAGAATGCCACTCTTCCCACCAGTGTGATTACTACCTCTGAGGGTTTGGAGCTTAAGATAGTCACCTCATACATGTACTTGGGAGTATGGCTAGATGGTGCACTGTCCTTCTCTCAGCACATATCAAAGCTGCAGGCAAAGGTTAAATCTAGACATGGTTTCCTCTATCGTAATTGCTTCTCTTTCACCCCATCTGCCAAACTAACCCTGATTCAGATGACCATCCAACCCTTGCTATGCTAAATTACGGAGATGTAATTTATAGATCGGTAGGTAAGGTTGCTCTCGAGCGGCTAGATGTTTTTTATCAATCGGCCTTCAGATTTGCCACCAATGCTCCTTATAGGACACATCACCGCACTCTATGCTCCTCTGTAAACTGGTCATCTCAGTATACACGCCGCAAGTTGATGCTTATTTATAAAACCCTCTCAGGCCTCACTCCCCCCTATCTGAGATACCAACTGCAGCCCTCCTCCTCCACATACAACACCCGTTCTGCCTGTCGCATTCTGTTAAAGGTCCCCAAAGCACACACGTCCCTGGGTCGCTCCTCTTTTGAGTTTGCTGCAGCAAGCGACTGGAACGAGCTGTAAAAAACACTCAAACTGGACAGTTTTTTATCTCCATCTCTTCATTCAAAGACTCAATCATGGACACTCTTACTGACGGTTGTGGCTGCTTCGTGTGACGAATAGTTGTCTTTACCTTCTTGCCCTTTGTGCTGTTGTCTGTGCCCAATAATGTTTGTACCATGCTTTGTGCTGCTGCCATGTTGTGTTGCTACTATATGCTGTGTTGTCATGTGTTGCCGCCATGCTATATTGTCTCTCTTTATGTAGTGTTGTGGTGTCTCTCTTGTCGTGATATGTGTTTTGTCCTATATTTTTAAAAATATATTTAAAAAATTAATCCCAGCCCCCATTCTCGCTGGAGGCCTTTTTGCCTTTCGGTAGGCCGTCATTGTAAATAAGCATTTGTTCTTAACTGACTTGCCTAGTTAAATTTAAGAGGAAATAAAAATAAAGAGGAGAGTGAGCACTGTGTGTTTAAAGAATAGACAGAGTGGGGCAGGGAGGTTAGAGGGAGAGAGAGTCAATTGTGGATGTCCTCTTTTGTTTAACTGTTGCTGCTCTCTTGGTTGCGAGTCCCTGTTAGGAAGAAAGGATTGGTTGTCACAGATTTTTTTTGAAATGGGAAAAATAGAAGAGTGATAGAAAGAAGGAAGTGTCCTCCACAAAGGGAACAGTGTAGAAAGTAAACATCAGTCCTCAGTTTTTTTGGTGTGTTTTGCGTGTTGCATTCTGTATCCAACGTGTGCGAACGTTGTACATGTGTCGACCAATTGAATGAGCGGCAATGTGTTGCGTGGATAATTTTGAGGCTCGCAGCTGCACCCAATCGCCGGTTCTTCCAAACAGAGAACCTACTTAGAGAAAGATTAAAGACAGTTGCCTCTTGAGCATCTAGGCCTCAGGTGTAGAGTCAAATCTAGAACCACAGAAGTGTCAGGCGACTAAATGGGTTCATGATTTTCCAGAGAACTCTCCTGACTGTCACTCTGTTATATGCTATAAAAGTGACAAGCCATTTACCAAGAAGTAGCCTTGTAGTTTTTGAAGTTTGTATTTTTTAAAAATGTTTTTCAATGGACAAAAACGTAGCGGTTTTCAAGCCAAATACTTCAGGTTGGGCACTTGCAAAAGTAAATTAATCCACAAACGCAAATATATTTTTTTATCCACAAAATTTCCTAGAGTCTCCTAGAGATGAACGTACTTTGGTGCGAAAAGTGCAAATAAATCCCAGAACAACAGCAAAGGACAGTGTGAAGATGCTGGAAGAAACGGGTACAAAAGTATCTATATCCACAGTAAAAGGAGTCATATATAGACATAACCTGAAAGGCCACTCAGCAAGGAAGAAGCCACTGCTCCAAAACCGCCATAAAATAGCCAGACTACGGTTTGCAACTGCACATGGGGACAAAGATCGTACTTTTTGGAGAAATGTACTCTGATTTGATGAAACAAAAATGGAACTGTTTGGCCAAGGGAAGCTTGCAAGCCGAAGAACACCACCCCAACCGTGAAGCATGGGTGTGGCAGCATCATGTTGTGGGGGTGCTTTGCTGCAGGAGGGACTGGTGCACTTAACAAAATAGATGGCATCATGAGGGAGGAAAATGATGTGGATTTATTGAAGCAACATCTCAAGACATCAGTCAGGAAGTTAAAGCTTGGTTACAAATTGGTCTTCCAAATGGACAATCACCTTCCAAAGTTTTGTCAAAATGGCTTAAGGACAACAAAGTCAAGGTTTTGGAGTGGCCATCACAAAGCCCTGACCTCAATCCTATAGAAAATGCGTGGGCAGAACTGCGTGAGTGAGCAAGGAGGCCTACAAACCTGACTCAATTACTCCAGCTCTGTTAGGAGGAATGGGCCAAAATTCCCCCAACTAATTGTGGGAAGCTTGTGGAAGGCTACCCAAAACATTTGACCCAAGTTAAACAATTTAAAGGCAATGCTACCATATTCTAATTGAGTGTATGTAAACTTCTGACCCACTGGGAATGTGATGAAAGTAATTAAAGCTGAAATAAATAATTCTCTCTACTATTATTCGGACATTTCACATTCTTAAAATAAAGTGGTGATCCTAACTGACCTAAGACAGGGAATTTTTACCAGGATTAAATATCAGGAATTGTGAAAAACTGAGTTTAAATGTATTTGGCTAAGGTGTATGTAAACTTCCGACTTCAACTGTGTGTGTGTGTACACACTGCTCAAAAAAATAAAGGGAACACTTAAACAACACAATGTAACTCCAAGTCAATCACACTTCTGTGAAATCAAACTGTCCGCTAGGAAGCAACACTGATTGACAATACATTTCACATGCTGTTGTGCAAAAGGAATAGACAACAGGTGGAAATTAGGCAATTAGCAAGACACCCCCAATAAAGGAGTGGTTCTGCAGATGATAACCACAGACCACTTCTCAGTTCCTATGCTTCCTGTCTGATGTTTTGGTCACTTTTAAATGTTGGCGGTGCTTTCACTCTAGTGGTAGCATGAGACGGAGTCTACAACCCACACAAGTGGCTCAGGTAGTGCAGCTCATCCAGGATGGAACATGAGCTGTGGCAAGAAGGTTTGCTGTGTCTGTCAGCGTAGTGTCCAGAGCATGGAGGCGCTACCAGGAGACAGGCCAGTACACCAGGAGATGTGGAGGAGGCCGTAGGAGGGCAACAACCCAGCAGCAGGACCGCTACCTCAGCCTTTGTTTAAGGACGAGCAGGAGGAGCACTGCCAGAGCCCTGCAAAATGACCTCCAGCAGGCCACAAATGTACATGTGTCTGCTCAAACGGTCAGAAACAGACTCCATGAGGGTGGTATGAGGGCCCGACGTCCACAGGTGGGGGTTGTGCTTACAGCCCAACACCGTGCAGGACGTTTGGCATTTGCCAGAGAACACCAAGATTTGCAAATTCGCCACTGGCGCCCTGTGCTCTTCACAGATGAACACAGGCTCACACTGAGCACATGTGACAGACGTGACAGTCTGGAGACGCCGTGGAGAACGTTCTGCTGCCTGCAATATCCTCCAGCATGACCGGTTTGGTGGTGGGTCAGTCATGGTGTGGGGTGACATTTTTTTGGGGAGCCGCACAGCCCTCCATGTGCTCGCCAGAGGTAGCCTGACTGCCATTAGGTACTGAGATGAGATCCTCAGACCCCTTGTGAGACCATATGCTGGTGAGGTTGGCCCTGGGTTCCTCCTAATGCAAGACAATGCTAGACGTCATGTGGCTGGAGTGTGTCAGCAGTTCCTGCAAGAGGAAGGCATTCATGCTATGGACTGGCCCGCCCATTCCCCAGACCTGAATCCAATTGAGCACACCTGGGACATCATGTCTCGCTCCATCCACCAACAGACCAACAACAGACCACAGACTGACCAGGAGTTGGCGGATGCTTTAGTCCAGGTCTGGGAGGAGATCCCTCAGGAGACCATCCGCCACCTCATCATGCCCAGGCGTTGTAGGGAGGTCATACAGGCACGTGGAGGGCACACACACTACTGAGCCTCATTTGGACTTGTTTTAAGGATATTACATCAAAGTTGGATCAGCCTGTAGTGTTAATTTTCAGTGTGACTCCAAATCTTTGATTTCCATTGATCATTTTTGTGTGATTTTGTTGTCAGCACATTCAACTATGTAAAGAAAAAAGTATTTAATAAGAATATTTCATTCATTCAGATCTAGGATGTGTTATTTTAGTGTTCCCTTTATTTTTTTGAGCAGTGTATAAGGTGGTGATATAATCGTCAAGCCCATTCAAAAGATTAAGGGACATAAGGGGCGGTTACTTTCACAAGGTATAGGGCTGCTCGTACAGGACAGGATTGAATGTCCTACCCTCCTTTATTTAAATGAATTCTCTCTTTCTCCCCCTCTCACTTTGTGTGTGTACATCATACATATATATATATATATATATACAAAGAAATGTAACTTGTAAACAAGTCAAACGAAACAAAGTGCAGCTAGTTTGCTGTCTTTCCAGCTTCAGTTTGAAGTGATTGTGTTAGCTGTGTTGTTGGCTAGCCCCTCTGAACAACAGTTACCTGACGATAGAGCACATTTTCTATGCCAGGCAAAATTGCACCTCATTTGCTCATTTGTTAATATAAATGATAATAAATAAATGTCACTAGAAAATAGCTTAAACAAATGCAAATGCAGCTACTATTATTCTGACTGCACTATTTGATGTAACTGTAAATTAGCCGTAGTTGGCTAGCTAGCAAACAAGGATACGAACGTTGCCTAACAGTATGGCAATGGAACATTTTAGAACAAACTACTGGGTCGCGTCCATAGATACAGAACAAAAAGACTGAACGACTGGGTCGTGTCTCTGGCAACCCGAACCGATGGAACGAATGATCAGCTGAGTTGGGTAACAATCCTAGATTTGTGTCGGGACTGTATCTTGCTGAAGGATCAAATAGTATGAATAAATGTATCAAAATAATGTTTTTAATGAAAATATGTGAATCGTGATTTGAATATATTGTAGAACAGATCTATTGGTTCTTAGACTTGCTTTCAATGAGAATGACAGCTCTATAAATCACATTTCTATATGTATTTGATTTGGTCCCCCCAAAAGTTACATATTGCAGCTTTAACAAGTAATATTTGTTTTTCAAAAAAAGATAGGGGTAAAAATGTAAGAGGGCAATCCATAAGCGCAGACAAAGGATATCCTCTGCATGGAGGAATGGTCTAAGATCAACCTCATGAAACATTTTAGGAAAAGGTTCAGTGCCATTATCCTCACATGGTGAGGTATTGAAAACAGGGGTGGCAAAAATGTGTACCCTTATCTTTTTTAGAAGACAGAAATTGTGGTGATATAATCGTCAAGCCCATTCAAAAGATTAAGGGACATGACCCGGATGTAATCGTAAGCGGTTACTTTCACAGGGTATAGGGCTGCTAGGACAGGACAGGATTGAATGGCCTACCCTCCTTCTATTTAAATGCAGTCTCTCTCTTTCTCCTATCTCCCCCCTCTCACTTTCTGTCTCTCTCTCTCTGTCTCTCTGTCTCTCTCTTACTCTCAAAGAGACACACACATCTCTCCTTCATGCTCGAGCGGGTGACTCTGGCACTGCGCCGGACTGACCAGGACTTTTTTGGCCCAGCAGGACCTGGCCTCACCACACACACACACACACACACACACACACACACACACACACACACACACACACACACACACACACACACACACACACACCCTTGTTCTCTGGCCTATCTTCACACACACATGCACGAACGCACACACACACACACACCCTTGTTCTCTGGCCTATCTTCACACACACATGCACGGACGTACACACACACACACACACACACACACACATACCACATGAAATAACTGTATGTATGCCTGCATTTTTTCCACTCCACTGAACTCCTCCCCCAACTCAACCCTGACCCAGACAGGCAGACCCCGAGTTCTCCTTCCATCCCTTCCTCCTCCCCCATTCTCTCCGCTTCTCCCTCCCCTCTAATCTTCTACTGGTTTTTATGTAGAGCTGTAGTCTGACAGCAGTGTGACAGTAGGCTGAATGAGCTGGCTCTCTGGCTGTAACAAACACTTTAACAAAATGTGTGCGAGGCAAGGTTGTGCTCAATTCAGAATTTAATTGAGAATGCCTCATTAATTCCATTTCAATTCTTGAATTTGAATTGAAGTAGTCAACAGGGCACAGCGTTGCAATTTGAATTAAATTAAATATAATTGGATCCAATGAAATTCAAATGCCTCTTCAAATATATATTGAGTGTAGCCTATTCAAATCTCCATCTTGTACATAAAGCATCAGACATGATGTTATATACTGTAAATGCAAATAAAATATTGATGAAACAATTAGATTTTCAGGACAAACTCTTAAAATGAGTGATCAAGGAAAATAAAAACTATATGTGAATATGCTAAGTTATGGGGAAGAATGCATTTTCCAGAATGCATCAGTTTAACCCTTGAGTTGACCCTAAAGCCTGCAAAAAGAAGCTGAACAAATGGTTGGTGGAAATATAATCAGCTATTCTAACCAACTGAGGTGAAAAGAGTATGTGAACATTGTGTCCAGAGAAAAGTGAAATATTCTTTGGTATCTGGAAGTGTGACTTGTCAGATTTAATGAATCTCTCGTGTTCTATGACTGAGTGGAATTGATTTGAATTGCACTGAATTCAATTATTGTTCCTGTCATTTCAAAAATGCAGAATTGAGTACAACCATTGTGTTAGGATGAGGCCAGCTGGTCCGTAAGCACCTCCAGCGCTAAGTAGCTTACTTGTTGCTAGAGCATGTGGATTTGTGTGTGTGTGTGTGTGTGTGTGTGTGTGTGTGTGTGCATTTTCTTTGTTATTGTGTGTGAGTATTTGCTAGTTTTTTTTAGTTTTTGTTATTGTGTATCTGTGTGTTTTTGTGTGTGCTGCATTTCTTTTTCAGATTGTTGTGTATTAAGCTGCCAGAGATATTGTGTGTGATGGAGAGGGATTTGTGTGTCATATAGCAAAGCTTGAAAAAGACTGATTTCAGCAGAAAATCCTGTCTGTGCCATTGTAGTACACACGTGATTAAAACCCAGCATCTGATCCGAAATAGTACTGCAATACTGGTGCTTGTAGCCAATACCTACATGTAGGTTTTGAATTGTTGCTTGCTTTGAATATGGCTCATATGTCCCTTTTCTATGCTGATGTGGCGCCGGAGGGGATGGCTTCCTTTTTATTCCTTTTTTTTTAACCTTTATTTAACTAGGCAAGTCAGTTAAGAACAAATTCTTATTTTCAATGACGGCCTAGGAACAGTGGGTTAACTGCCTGTTCAGGGGCAGAACGACAGATTTGTACCATGTCAGCTCGGGGATTTGAACTTGCAACCTTCCGGTCACTAGAACGCTCTAACCACTAGGCTACCCTGCCGCCCCACTTTTTACAGGCTCCTAACCAACTGTGTTATTTTTTGCATTGTTTGAAACTTATTTTGTACATAATGTTGCTGCTACCGTCTCTTATGACCAAAAAGAGATTCTGGATATCAGAACAGAGATTACTCAACTCGACCTGGATAAAGCTTTTTTTCTTTAATGAGAAGAAAAGACAGAAATACAGGGGGCAGAGATCGAGGTGCCTTGTGAGAATTTGTCGGCGAGGGGATAACTCATGCAATCACTGGATAATAAACTGGACGATCTCCGTTCGAGACTATCCTCCCAACGGGACATTACAAACTAATATCTTATGTTTCACCGAGTCCTGGCGACACGGATAATATAGACATTTGACTGGGTTTTCCGTGCATCGGCAGGACAGAACAGCTACGTCTGGTAAGGTGGGGGGGGTCTATTGTCAACAACAACTGGTGCACGATGTCTAATATTAAGGAAGTCTCGAGGCATTTACTCACCTGTGGTAGAGTACCTCATGATAAGCTGTAGACCACACTATCTACCAAGAGAGTTCTCATCTCTATTTTTAGTAGCCCTCTATCACCACCACAAACAGAAAGCACTCAACGAGCTGTATAAGACCATAAGAAAACAAGAAAATGCTCATCCAGAAGCGGTTACTCCACACACAGAGATGCATACAAAGCTCTCCCTCACCCTCCATTTGGCAAATCTGACCATAATTCTATCCTCCTGACTCCTGCTTACAAGAAAAAACAAAAGCAGGAAGTACCAGTGACTCGCTTAATACGGAAGTTTTCAGATGATATGGATGGTACGCTAGAGGACTATTTTTCTCAGAGTATGCGCTGACCAACTGGAAAGCGTCTTCACTGACATTTTCAACCTCTCCCTGACCGAGTCTGTAATACCTACATGTTTCAAGCAGACCACCATCGTCCTTGTGCCTAAGAAAGCCAAGGTAACTTGCCTAAATGACTACCGCCCCGTAGCATTCATGTTGGTAGCCATGAAGTGCTTTGAATAGATCCACAGATGACACAATTTCAATCAAACTCCACACTGCCCCTTCCCACCTGGACAAAAGGAACACCTATGTGAGAATGACGGCCCGCCCCCAGGTGGTAAGGGTAGGCAACAACACATCTGCCACACTGATCCTCAACACTGGGGCCCCTCAAGGGTGCGTGCTTAGTCCCCTCCTGTACTCCCTGTTCACCCACGACTGTGTGGCGAAGCATGACTCCCAACACCATCATTAAGTTTTTTGACGACAATAGCTGTAGACCTGATCACTGACAACGATGAGACAGCCTATAGGGAGGAGGTCAGAGACCTGGCAGTGTGGTACAGGACCACAACCTCTCCTTCAACGTGAGCAAGAAAAGGAGCTGATTGTGGACTATGGGAAAAGGAGGGTCGAACAGGCCCCCATTCACGTCGACGTGGCTGTAGTGAGAGTTTCAAGTTTTGGTTTCCACATCACCAACAAACTATCATGGTCGAAATAAACCAAGACAGTCGACAACACATTTTTTCCCTCGGGAGATTGAAAAGATTTGACATGGGTCCCCAGATCCTCAAAAAGTTCTACAGCTGCACCATCGAGAGCATCCTGACCGGTTGCATCACCGCCTGGTATGGCAACTGCTCAGCATCTGACCATAAGGCGCTACAGAGGGTAGTGCGTACGGCCCAGTACATCACTGGGGCCAATGTTTCTGCCGTCCAGAACCTATATACCAGGTGGTGTCAGAAAAAAGCCCTAAAAATTGTCAGAGACTCCAGCCACCCTATTCATAGACTGTTCTCTCTGCTACCGCACGACAAGCGGTACCGGAGTGCCAAGTCTAGGCCCAAAAGGCTCCTTAACAGCTTCTACTCCCAAGCCATAAGACTGCTGAACAATTAATCAAATGGCCACTCAGACTATTACCTCAATTAACCTGTACCCCCACAGATTGACGCGGTACCGGTACCCCCTGTATATAGCCTCGTTATTTTATAGTTACTTTTTATTTAAAAAATGTATTCAGTTTATTTAGTAAATATTTTCTTAACTCCATTTCTTGAACTGAATTGTTGGTTAAGGGCTTGTAAGTAAGCATTTCACTGCAAGGTGCAATACCTGTTGTATTCGGCACATGTGACATCACATTTGCTATGACGGACTGTGACGTTTGTATTACACACAGCTGTGTGTATGTCTGTTCGGATGAGTGTGACAGTGAGTATTTCAAGCTGAGGGGCTGAATTTGGAGGTGTGTGTGTGTGTGTGCTGTTCGATGCAGCTTTAGGCACTGACCGGGAGGGAGTCTACGCTAAATCTCCAGACAAGCAGATATACAGGAAGGCTAGCACTTTACTCTACCCCCTGGAGAGGGGGTAGGGTAAGTGGAGTTCAAACAAGTGGAGTTTCAAGCTACGAAGGGTCACTGCAGGCTAGACAGCTGCACAAACACTACTGCGTGTGTGACTATCGCACAGATGGGCTCTCAGGCAGATAAGTGTGATTGCGTTTGTTAGAGATGAGAGATATTCTCTTGCTCAGCCAACCAGCCCTCCAGCCATGCCGGTGTGTGTGTGTGTGTGTGTGTCTGTGTCGGTGTGTATCTCTCTTTGTGTGTGTGTGTCTGTTATGGAAGCCAGTCAATGAGGGCAATGGTTAGTTTTAATGAAGCCAATCATAGTTATACTGTGCATTCGGAAAGTATAATGACTAAGCAAAACCAGGTTTTTAGACATTTTTGCAAATGTATTACAAATAAAAAATGGAATCACATTTACATAAGAATTCAGCACTTTTGTTATGAGACTCAGAATTGAGCATCATGCTTCCATTGATCATCCTTGAAGTTTCTACAACTTCTATGTAAGGTCCCACAGTAGATTGTGCATGTCAGAGCAAAACCCAAGCCACGCGGTTGAACCAATTGTCCGTAGAGCTCCGAAACAGGATTGTGTTCGAGGCACAGATCTGGGGAAGGGTACCAAAACATTTCTGCAGCATTGAAGGTCCCTAAGAACACAGTGGGATCCCATCATTTTTAAATGGAAGAAGTTTGCAACCACCAAGACTCTTCCGAGAGCTCGCCACCTGGCCAAACTGAGCAATCGGTGAGACTTGATCAGGGAGGTGACCAAGAACCCGATGGTCACTCTGACAGAGCTCCAGTTCCTCTGTGGAGATAGGAGAACCTTCCAGAAGGACAACCATCTCTGCAGCACTTGTAGCGTCCAGACATAAGCCACTCCTCAGTAAAAGGCACATGACAGACCGCTTTAAAATGTGCCAAAAGGCACATAAAGGACTCAGACCATGTCAAACAAGATTCTCTGGTTTGATGAAAACCAAGATTGAACTCTTTGGCCTGAATGCCAAGCATCACGTCTGGAGGAAACCGGGCACCATCCCTACGGTGAAGCATGGTGGTGGCAGCATCATGCTGTGGGGATGTTTTTCAGCGGCAGGGACTGGGAGACTAGTCAGGATTGAGGGAAAGATGAACGGAGCAAAGTACAGATCCTTGATGAAAACCTGCTCCAGAGCGCTCAGAACATCAGACTGGAGCGAAGGTTCACCTTCCAACAGGACAACGACCCGAAGGACACAGCCAAGACAATGCAGGATTGGCTTCGGAACAAGTCTCTGAATGTTCTTTAGTGGCCTAGTCAGAGCCCGGACTTGAACCCGATCGAACTGCTCTGGAGACCTGAAAATAACTTTGCAGCGTAGCTCCCCATCCAACCTGACAGAGCTAGAGAGGATCTGCATAGAAGAATGGGAGAAACTCCCCAAATACAGGTGTGCCAAGCTTGTACCGTCATTCCCAAGAAGACTCGAGGCTGTAATCGCTGCCAATGGTGTTTCAACAAAGTACTGAATAAAGGGTCTGAATACTTATGTAAATGTGATATTTCATTTGCTAAACTAAATAAAAAAGACGTTTTTGCTTTGTCATTATGGGGTATTGTGTGTAGATTGAAAAAAAAAATGTAATCCATTTTAGAACAAGGCTGTAATGTAACAAAATGTGGAAAAAGTCAAGGAGTGCGAATAGTTTCTGAATGTAATGTGCCTAACTGTTCACATTCACTGATCATTATAGGGCATACAGTTTATAGGGCAATGTATGATCTCTGTGTGTGCTCCATCTATCTTAGCGATATGCCTTCTGTTACACACACACACACACACACACACACACACACACACACACACACACACACACACACACACACACACACACACACACACACACACACACACACACACACACACACACACACACACACACACACACAGATATCTCATTTAGATAGTGTACCTCTTCAATTAATCGCAGAGTCTTAAATAGCCGCCTGTCCCTTTTTTAATAGCCGGACAAAGGCACACATTTCAGCAAGTTAACGGCTGTTTAAAATAAACGCTGGTTATAAATGAACTGTTTACGAGGTAACCGTGAATTACCATGAATTGTTCAGGGGGTTCAAGTTTGATTTGTTACATTAAATAATTCCGTAATGACTCAAATGTTTTTGCAATCATCCGTTTTTATCGCCAGTAAGAAACTGCTAGCCATTGACTGCTAACAGCTGAGAACTGCTAGATAACTGGCAAGCACAAAAACAGTCATCAACTTCGGCTGGAATGAAACGATTAACTATGCAAATTAATGTGTGCATTAAGGATACGAATGCCTGTTGTGTTCAGTGATTTAAGCAAATATATTATCCCGGGCTATCAATGGAAGTTTTACGGTAAGTATTCACACCCCTGAGTCAATCAACATTTGGCTGCGCTTACAACTGTGAGTCTTTCTGGGTAAGACTCTTAAGAGCTTTGCGCACCGGAATTGTATTGCACTACACAGGGAGTATGGTGTCTTTTGAGACCCAGCCATAGACTCAGACTTGGTCTTCCTGTCTGTCTACTGTGTAGAAGGGATTGCTCATTTAACGTCCCTCCCTCCACTGCCCTTCCTCCCCCTCTCCCTTCCCCACTTCCCCCTATAGGAGTAATAGACTGAGGCTAGGGGGGTGGGCGGAGGAGTGTGAGTGTGTGTGAGTGTGTGTGAGTGTGTGTAAGAGTTGACCCGGAATCCTGGCTGAATCTGCTGATGTGGCTTTGTGGCTCTACAGACCAGTAGATCAGAGTTGGGCTACTCCTTCCGCTCCTCATGGGGCTTGAGTGTGTCTTTCTTTCTTTCAATTGAATTGAATTTATCACCAGGGAAACCAGGGCCCAAAATCAAAGTCAGTCTCACCGTAGGAGTGCTGATCTAGGATCAGGTCCCTCGTGTCCGTTTGGTCTTAATCATTATGACGACAAAACAACAACAAAAAACATCCTAAATTAGCACTCCAACGTGAGATGCTTCTTGAATATGGGCCCAGCTACACCATCAAGTCATTGACACCTCATGGATCAAAATCAGTGCTGGAGACTAAAGAGAGAACCAGCTGTCGAGAATAGAATAGAACCAGCAGTTCTAGAATCCACTGCAGTAGAACTATGGCTTGTTGCCATCGGCTTTTGGAACCCACATAGAGCTCTCTCAATGATGTGAATAAAATCCTCTTCCCTGGATGCTGGGATGCTACTTGGTTTAATAGGGTTACGAGTGAAGAGGGCTGCAGCTGTATACACAGCGTCACTGGTTTCTGTATTGATAGTGATGACCTGGACATCTGTCCACCTAATCAGTGCTGTTAGACAGACAGTCGAGCTGGCTAATTTACAGATCAGTGGTTTGAGCATTTACTTAGAGGGGGGTGGTGGGGGGGGCATAGATAATGCAAATGGAGGAGACCGAGGGAGTAAATTGATGACGTCCTCCTTTTGTTATTCCATCTCTTCTTCTCTCAGTCCCCTAGCGAGAGCGATTATAACCGGACACACCTTTCCCTCCCATCCTCACATGTTTTCTGTTCAGTCTACACTGTATGTGTGAACTCTCCCCAGTCCGCATTCCAACCTGCTCTCGCCCACCCATCCCGGTCTGTCTGTCACCATAGACCTGTGAGAGAGACCTCCACTATCCCAGAGGGTTTCGCCTGATTCTGAACTCTGGGATTCTCTCTTGTTTTTGGCACGATTCTCTTTGATTTTCTTGTCTTATTGTCTGTCCTTTAGAGTGACAAACCCTCACTGCCCCCATCTCTTTCCATGCCTGTCTATTCATGCATTCCTAAGGGAGGTCACATGATCTCTTCTATGTGATTCCAGTGTAGGTGGATGCAGGCTATCGCTGTATTGTATGTAGAGTGACAGTGGTGTCCTAACGGCGACAGTGAAATGCGTGAGCAGTGCTAATCGCTAAGATGTAGTGTGGCTGTGGTCTCTGAGAGACTAGTTAGCTAGGGGTTGTGTGAAGCGTCTGAAAATTGATCGGGAGATTATGGGGTGTCTGGAGTGTGTGTGTGTGTGAAGCATTCCTTGTGTCATACATGAAGCGTGTAGAAAGTACATAGCTTTTACTGCAGTCCATAGAGCCAGATTAGTTTGGTGGGTACGTGTGTGCGGTACCAGTCAAAGGCTCCAGGGTTCTCTCTTTAATTGTACTATTTTCTACATTGTAGAATAATAGTGACGACATCAAAACTATGAAATAACACATATGGAATCATGTAGTAACCAGAAAAGTGTTAAGCAAATCAAAATATATGTTATATTTGAGATTGTTCAATGTAGCTAATCCTTTGCCTTGATGACAGCTTTGCACACTCTTGGCATTCTCTCAACCAGCTTTAAGCGGTAGTTACCTGGAATGCATTTCAATCAGGTGTGCCTTATTAAAAGTTAAATTGTGGAATTTCTTTCCTTCTTAAAGCCTTTGGGCCAATCAGTTGTGTTGTGACAATGTAGGGGTGGTATACAGAAAATAGCCCTATTTGGTAAAAGACCAAGTCCATGTTATGGCAAGAACAGCGCAAATAAGCATTACTTTAAGACACGAAGGTCAGTCAATGCGGAAAATGTGCAGTCGCAAAAACCATCAAGTGCAATGATGAAACTGGCTCTCATGAGGAGCGCCACAGGAATGAGAGTTACCTCTGCTGCAGAGGTACTAAAGGACACCAATAAGAAGAGGAGACTTTCTTGTGCCAAATTGTGAGTCCAAATTTGATATTTTTGATTCCAGACGCTGTCTTTGTGAGACGCAGAGTAGGTGAACGGATGATCTCTGCAGGTGTGGTTCCCCCCCGTGAAGCATGGAGGAGGAGGTGTGATGGTGTGGGGGTGCTTTGCTGGTGAGAAGTTGGATTTATTTAGAATTCAAGGCACACTTAACCAGCATGGCTACCACAGCATTCTGCAGAGATACACCATCCCATCTGGTTTGCTCTTAGTGGGGCTGTCATTTGTTTTTCAACAGGACAATGACCCACAGGGCCGTGTGTGTGGGTGTGTTTTTTATTTTACCTTTAGTTAACTAGGCAAGTCAGTTAAGAACAAATTCTTATTTTCAATGACTGCCTAGGAGCAGTGGGTTAACTGCCTGTTCAGGGGCAGAACGACAGATTTGTACCTTGCAACCTTTTGGTTACTAGTACAACGCTCTAACCACTAGCCTACCCTGCCGTGTGTGTGTGTTCATAAGTCAGTATTTGATAGATACATGGCACTGTAATCTACCAGAGTGACTGACTGGTGTGTGTGTGTAGTGTATCGGTTCTTGTGTGGGGTTCATAAGTCAGTCTTCTGTAGATTGCAGTGCCATGTATCTATCAGAGTGACTGGTGTGTGTGTGAATAAATGTCCAATTAATCAAAGCCATGGGTGGAGTACAGTAGAAAAACACAGACTGTATGGCTATAAAGCAGCTCTGATATTGTGGATATTGACAGAAAGTCCTAGACAACCTAACCCCTAAGAAGGGGACTCCATAGCGAAATGCTCTTATAGAAGTGCAAACCTATCCAGCACAGCCTTGCACAGCCACAGCCCAGTGTCATCACACTGCATATTCTCTATCTATACCAAGAATGGGCTGGGGCTACTGACCCAATAATGTCGTTGGCAGGTCTGTGGTGCAGTGGGCAGACGGGGCAGCAGTGTGCCATGGTGGCAGACGAGACAGCAGGTCACCTCTCCAGGGTGCTACCCCGTACCAGATGGTCATCCTAAATGTCCCCTCTGTGTCCTCCCCTCTTCTTCTCTACTACCCTCATTTTAAAAGTGTCACCCTTGACTTGCCTAGTGAAAGGTTAAATAAAAAATGTAATACATAAATAAACCCCCAATTGAGCCATTTTACCTCATTCTGCCCCCCCAACTGTCCCATTGCCCTTGACCTACTGCCCCATTTTCTATCTATCGCATGTACCCCCGTGTTGTATCTCCCCCTGCTCCACTACTATGCCCCTATTTCCTCACATGACTCTTGCACCTGTCCCCATGTGTACCCCCTGTGTCCCCAACACATTCTGTGCCCATACCTCCTCCCCCTGTAACTCCCAATTGCATCCCTGTCCCCCACATGCACCTGTCCCTCTGTGACCCTGTTACCTACACTTGCGTCCCTCTCCACACCGACCTGCGTCACCTTCTCCGCCTCCCAGCTGTGGTCCCTCTTACATGCTCTAGTAGAACCACTATAAACATTCTATCAATTCCACTTCTATGAATAAGGGTCTGTCCTGTCCATGGCTAGCTGGGCTGCCAGTCTGTCTGTTGCAGTTCCAGCCGGTCTCTCTAGCCGGCCTCTCTGGAGCTATGTTGAACACAGGTAGCCAGCTTTCTCCACGGGATATATGGGGGCTCCCTATGACCGTCTGTCTCTCTCTGTCCGTCCATCTGTTTACCATAGACAGTTTGAGTAATGCGATGGATCATTTGAGGCTGAGGGTATGTCGATTAGAAGGCAGGGCGAACAAGAACGTTTCTACACCTTAGGGTAAGAGCAAAGCTTTTTTTGTTGCTGTTGCCAAACCTGAAACCGTCCTTCCTTCCTGTTCATGTGTGGTATGAATGTTACAATGACCTCTATAGTCAACCAGTCAGTGTTCTGTCCTGCTTCTATTGTGATCTATCTACTGAAGGCTTCTTCGGTTTCATGCCTTCGCACTGTCACTGATATGCCCTCAGCTCCCACCATGAGAATACACGAACCACCAACAGGGGACAAGTCAACTCTCGGGACTTTTCATCCAAACATCTGATGCAGGCTTAATGAATTCAGTTATTATTCTCCTTCTTAGAGAGAGACTTTTCAAAGGTGCATCACCACAGAGCTTTCTAAGTAGACTATCAAGTAGTCCATCATATCAGGTGAAGGTAGCGTGACAAAGCAGATTTGACAGACAGAGGATCCCATGTTCTCTTTTCTTATCAAGTCTTCTCTTTGTGTTCTGTGCTAGCATGCTTTTAACACAGGACCTGGCCTATTTTTTTTAAGAGTTTAAAAAGTTCAAAGTGTTTGTTAGGTGTTAAGCCTGTGTTAACATATGTTTCAAATGATTAAAAGACATACAAGCGATTTGCGATTTGTGTTGAATTGTGTTTGGGGAAATAAAGGTATTTAGAAAAGTAGTGGTAATATTTTAATTCGGTACGGACGTTTGTAGCTTAACTTACCCCGTGTCCTTGTTCCAGAAGATAAGCTATGTTCTCGAAACTGTAATGTTCACATGATTTCTGATTTATTTCTAGGGATACACAACATCCTGAAATATATGTAGATGACTTTGTTCGAAAAAATACGATATTTGCCTTGACGGAGTGATGCCGAATGTCATTTTGTTTTATTTAAATGGCGTACGCCACGACTGCAGTTCTCTGTGCAGTTTGATAATAAAGATACAATCTAAACTATTTAAAGGGCTAGTTGGGGAAATCAGAATAACAACAAAAACTGTGAAAATACTTTCCTTTGGTTGGTTGTCGAATTCAAAATCTTTAAAAAAAATAATAATACAACGATTGTGTAAATCACTCCGGATGAAATAAATAGATTTTGTGTTTGTTTTGACTCTATTCCCATCCATTCAAAGCTCATTATACTGAAATGCCTGGGGATTTTAAGTGCTGGAGTGGTGTCTCTCTGTGTCTGTGTGTCTGTGTCTGTGTGTCTGTGTGTGTGTGTGTGTGTGTGTGTGTGTGTGTGTGTGTGTGTGTGTGTGTGTGTGTGTGTGTGTGTGTGTGTGTGTGTGTGTGTGTGTGTGTGTGAGTTCTGTTTGTGTGTGTTCTGTTTGTGTCAGCCCAGGCTAATCCTAATGTGATTCCATCCCAATGATGATGACTAAACTAGTAGGGCTGGGTGTTGCCAGGGAACTCACGGTATGATATTATCATGATACTTCGGTGGCGATACGACATGTATTGCGATTCTCACAATTCTACGTGTATTGCAGTTTGATACTGTGATTTTATTGCGATTCGATGATCCAAACATATTGCTCAGCATATTTCTGCTGCAGAAGGACAAGAGAGAGCCATGTGTTTTGATCAGTCGTGGAAATAAAAGTTCTGAAAACAAATTTACTTCCAACTTTTTTTTTAAAGATGGAGAACAAGCTATGAGCGAAAAATACTGGAGATCTTCAAAAATAATATCCTGATATGTAACTGTATGTATTTTTACCCCCATCACAACTAAACAAGAGTTACTGAGTCAGATTAGAAAGGGTGGAAGAGCGAGAGAGGGAGCAAGACAGAGCGACACAGAGTTATAGAGCAGATGGATTGAGAGGGTCAGGTGGGTTGCTATGCAATGTCACAGGTTAGGTAATCAAGCCTCATCTCCTCAGTAGCACCAACGTACTGATGGCTTCCTGATCCTACCTGACTCTTTAATGATGTATTGATGCCATCAGACTGTCTGAATTAAGATTAGGGCTGGGAATTGCCAGGAGGCCTCACAATACGATACCATCACGATACTTAGGTGCCGATACGATATGTCTTACGTCTCTCACAATTTTCTATATGTACAGTTGAAGTCGGAAGTTTACATACACCTTAGCCAACTACATTTAAACTCAGTTTTTCACAATTCCTAACATTTAATCTAAGTAAAAATGGTCTGTTTTAGGTCAGTTAGGATCACCACTTTTATTTTAAGAATGTGAAATGTCAGAATAATAGTTGAGAGAATAATTTATTTAAACATGTATTTCTTTCATCACATTCCCAGTGGGTCAGAAGTTTACATACACTCAATTAGTATTTGGTAGCATTGCCTTTTAACTTGGGTCAAATGTTTCGGGTAGCCTTCAACAAGCTTCCCACAATAAGTTGGGTCAATTTTGGCCCATTCCTCCTGACAGAGCTGGTGTAACTGAGTCAGGTTTGTAGGCACACACTTTTTCAGTTCTGCCAACAAATGCTCTATAGGATTGAGGTCAGGGCTCTGTGATGGCCACTCCAATACCTTGACTTTGTTGTCCTTAAGCCATTTTGCCACATCTTTGGAAGTATGCTTGGGGTCATTGTCCATTTGGAAGACCCATTTACGACCAAGCTTTAACTTCCTGACTGATGTCTTGAGATGTTGTTTCAATATATCCACATAATTTTCCTCCCTCATGGTGCCATCTATTTTGTGAAGTGCACCAATCCCTCCTGCAGCAAAGCACCCCCACAACATGATGCTGCCACCCTCGTGCTTCACGGTTGGGATGGTGTTCTTCGGCTTGCAAGCCTCCCCCTTTTTCCTCCAAACATAATGTTTACAGTTGCAAACCGTAGTCTGGCTTTTTTATGACGGTTTTGGAGTAGTGGCAAAGGCCGCTCCTTGCTGAGCGGCCTTTCAAGTTATGTCGATATTGGACTTGTTTTACTGTGGATATAGATACTTTTGTACCAGTTTCCTCCAGCATCTTCACAAGGTCCTTTGCTGTTGTTCTGGGATTGATTTTCGCACCAAAGTACCTTCATCTCTAGGAGACAGAACGCATCTCCTTCCTGAGCGGTATGATGGCTGCGTGGTCCCATGGTGTTTATAACTGCGTACTATTATTTGTTCAGATTAACGTGGTACCTTTAATCTTTTAGAAATTGCTCCCAAGGAAGAACCAGACTTGTGGAGGCTGATTTATTTTGATTTTCCCATGATGTCAAGCAAAGCGGCACTGAGTTTGAAGGTAGACCTTGAAATACATCTACAGGTGCACCTCCAATTGACTCAAATTATGTCAATTAGCCTATCAGAAGCTTCGAAAGACATCACATCATTTTCTGGAATTTTCCAAGCTGTTTAAAGGTACAGTCAACTTAGTGTGTGTAAACTTCTGTCCCACTGGAATTGTGATACAGTGAATTATAAGGGAAATAATCTGTCTGTAAACAATTGTAAGAAAAATTACTTGTGTCATGCACAAAGTAGATGTCCTAACCGACTTGCCAAAACTATAGTTTGTTAACAAGAAATTTGTGGAGTGGTTGAAAAACGAGTTTTAATGGCTCCAACCTAAGTGTATGTAAACGTCCGACTTCAACTGTAAATAATATTGTGATATGTAACTGTATACATTTTTTTCCCTCTGTCACTAGTTAAGATGGAGCCAGAACTCACTACTGGCTCAGTGAGACACTTACTGTCCCAAATGGGCACCATGCCAAAACAGGATGACAGGCACCACAACTCTCCATCTACTGAGTAGTTATTAATGAGAGAAAGATGACACTGGGGGGATATTAACTATCCTGTAACATGACTCTTAACTCCCTCCCTCTGTGCCTCTGCCAGCACGTGTGTGTGCGCGCACGTGTGTGTGTGTTAGTGTAAAGGAGAGCTTACAGTTGCAACTTCCTCTAATAGAGAGGCTGTTGTCCACAGATAAAGTATACAAATTCTCTTTATCTGCATGCAAAGAAACTGCATGCCTGTCTCTCTCTCTCTCTCTCTCTCTCTCTCTCTCTCTCTCTCTCTCTCTCTCTCTCTCACGCACACACCCATAAGCCTGCACACAGACAAAACATTTAATCTGTGACGTCACTCGCTCTGAGACCTTGGAAGTAGTTTCCCTAGCTCTGAAAGAGCTGCTGCTTTTGTGGAGCGATAGGTAATGATGCTTTGTGGGTGACTTGTCGACGTGTTCAGAAGGGCCCTGGTTCGAGCCCTGGTTGGGGCAAGGGACACAGAGAGGGACACAGAGACAGACCGAGACCGTGAAGGAGTGAGGGATAGTTGGAGAGGATGGCAAGCGAGCAAGTAAAGGCGTCAGCATGCTTCAGTTCGGCTGGTGCCTAGACGAATTCGGCTAACCGAACCGAATGACTATGCTGGCGTACTCCCTTAAATACCTTCATTTTGAGATGCCTTAGCCAGTATACACTTCCTCAAAATAGCCCAAAATAATTTAAAATAACAAAAAAAAATCTGTCATTAATGTTGATATTTTTGCAGAGGAGATCTTAGTCGCGCAATGTTACATCGAACTAAGATGTTTGGTGCAGTATTTCTCAATGAAAACATGTGCATGAAAACAAGTCGTCTCTCGTTGAATGACAACAAAGACTTTATTGAATAATCCTTACTGTTGACCAATCACAGACGAAGGGGCGTAAAACTTCGGCATTGCCTCAATAATTGTTTTGTGTGTGCCCGGACAGCACAAACTTTTCCAAACTGTTTTGGGCTGAGAAGCATGCGGACGCCTTGAGAGTGGATGAGGATTATCTCTCTCGCTCTCCTTTCCTCCCTCTGGCTCTCCCTCTCTCTTTTTGTGGCCCTAGTGAAAGCCAATGTGGGCCACACCGACACCGTGCCAGGCTCGAGGTGGAGAATTGTCTGTTCCTTGCCGTTCACATTTACATTTAAGTCATTTAGCAGACGCTCTTATCCAGAGCGACTTACAAATTGGTGCATACACCTTATGACATCCAGTGGAACAGCCACTTGCATCTAAATCTTTTTTTTGGGGGGAGAAGGGGGGGTGAGAAGGATTACTTACCCTTACTTAACCTACCCGTTCACCTCTCCTCACCTCCATTGAAGTAATTTCCATTGGACAAGTGTACAAGAGAAAACCGATATGTGTGTTTGTCTGTCATGGTGTGGGCAGTAAGAGAAGGGGCCGTATAATATATGGAAGATACACTATGCTCGTTGACTTCCTGATTGTTCACCGTTAACAGGTAGACAATATAAGCTCGTGCATTGGCTGGTGATAAGCCACCGAGACTGACTGCATTGTACCAGTGGACACAGACCGATATTGAGTGACAGAGATCGTCCAGTCGGCTTCTGTTATCACACATACTGTAAGGGGAAATGAGCCTATTTCCTCTCCTCTTCCCTTCCACCCCTCCTCTTTTTCTCCACCCCTCTTCTGACCTACTGATCTGTTTTTACTGGCCCCGGGAGAAGGAGGAGGAGAGAGGTTAAGGAGGGAAAGAGAGGAGAAGAGAGGGACAGGGAGTAGTGGGCAAGAGGAGGTGAAAGGGAGAAAAGAGCACTGTTTTCCTGTCACCGTCTGTGATGGACTGACTGTAAAAGAAAACAAGGACTCCCCAGGAGAAGATGGAAAGGGAGAGGAACAATAGTTTTCTATATGGTGTTCACAGGTGAAGGGTATAGGATTGACAGGCATGTCTTCCCTCTCTCTCGCTCTCTTCATTCTACTCTTTCCGCTGGTTCACAGAAGTGGGTGTATTTGAGTCTTAAATCAGACTTTATGGAGCAGTTTTACAGTATGGAAATAAGGTTTTCAATGAGGACTGATTCTAGCTTCTGTCTTTACTCATTGAGAGTGAATGAGCTTCCTTTTATGATGGCTCGGGTTAAAGTGAGCACACACACACACACACACACACACACACACACACACACACACACACACACACACACACACACACACACACGCACACGCACATGCACGCATACACACACACACACACACACACGCACATGCACGCATACACACACACACACGCACACGCACATGCACATACACACACACACACACACACACACACACACACACACACACACACACACACACACACACGCACACGCACACGCACGCATACACACACACACACACGAGTTGGCCAAGTTGGTACACACTCCTGTTGGCAAACAGACTCCCCACACACTGCTGCTGGCACAATGCCGACTTTACTACAACTCTGGGCTCGATTGAGATGGACTTGGCATCCTTGATCTAAACGCTGAATGCTGCCTTGTGATTGGCTAGGTGTCTGGGTTTGCGTGTCAGACCGGAGTCATGATAGGCTGTGCTATTGCTGGGACATTTGCATATTTGGCCAGGGCTGTCCATTCGTAGGGCCTCACGAGTGGGTTCTGTTGCTAGGGAAACAGAACCTTCCTGAACCTTTGACTGTTTCGAAACAGTTTGGAGTTCTGACAACGGAAGAGAGAACCGAGGAAACCAGTGGCCCTCGTTTGACCCCCCCCCTTTCTTTCAGTCAGTAGTTTGTCCTCTGAAGTCTTCACTGGTTGTGTCTTGTGCACTCTGGCTTGATCCAGTGGTCGACACTGTGTCGTTGTGTTAGGCTTGGCCCCGTTCCATCGTTGCCGACAGTCTCTATACCAATGTAGTTAGGATTCATTGGCTGTTTTTAAAGAGGACATGCAGGACATTGCACGCACTCTCTCTCTCTCTCTCTCTCTCTCTCTCTCTCTCTCTCTCTCTCTCTCTCTCTCTCTCTCTCTCTCTCTCTCTCTCTCTGTGTAAATACCCTGATTTAATAAATGTTATTGTTTGTGAATATAACAACGGCTTGCCACTGTGTGTGTGTGTGTGTGCTTGTTGACCTTGTCCTGCCCAGTCCTGTAGAGGATGTGGTTGTCCCTCCTCATATGCCTCTCTGATCAGGACAACTAGAGGTGATTATATGTGACCACCATTTTAAGTTATCAGTGACGTGACCTACTGACATTACTACACAATGACGAGGGACCCACATGGCTCACAGTTGCCTTCCACACAGTGGAAACAGAAGTGCTACTGGCAGAACCTTTTTATTTCTTATTCTCTTATTCTTATCCGTATTCTTTGGAAACTGCATTGTTGGTTAGGGGCTTCGTAAGTAAGCATTTCACTGGAAGGTACACCTGTTGTAATCCACAATTAGATTTGATTTGAACCACAATGGCAAATGGAAGACACACATGGTTCACAGTTGCCCTCATATTCCCTTCTGCGCGGTGGAGCAGAGGAGTAACTGACTAAACGTTCTGACGCAGTTGCAGTCCTTATGCAAAGGCCCAAACTGTTTTATATGAGTTTAGATTTAGTGTTTCAGTCTCATCTCAGCCCTAAACCCATTACTTGATGATGATTCATCTTCTCGATTGGGGGATTAGAGAGGATTTGAGGGGTTTTAGATAACGCTGCGTGTGTGTGTGCGCGTTTTGATAATTATACTGATAGGAGAATCCCCCCACAGCTAGTTTGTAATGAGTTCCAAACTCTCTCGACGTGTGTCTGCTGGGATTTTACTTTAACAAATCACTGGGTAATGAATGCAGACTGGTGGGTGTTTGGGGTAGAAGTTGCCTTTAGGCAACACCTGCCAAATCCCAACCATAATTATTAAGGGAGGGAAATCAAAACTGACCTTGGATCAGTTTCTAAGTGTGTCCTCGTCCTACTGTGGTGTTGGGGAGAGCTGAGGCTCTGTGGTTGTTTAAACATTCTTCTATATAAATCTAATCAAATTTTGTCACATGCTCCAAATACAACTGGTGTAAACTTTACTGTGAAATGCTTACGAGACCTCCCCAACAATGCAGAGTTGATATGTACATGAAGGCAGGGTAAAGTGACTAGGCATCAGGATATATAATAAGGTATTTGAGGTATATACAGTGGGGAGAACAAGTATTTGACACGCTGACGATTTTGCAGGTTTTCCTACTTACAAAGCATGTAGAGGTCTGTCATTTTTAGCATAGGTACACTTCAACTGTGAGAGACGGAATCTATAACACAAATCCAGAAAATCACATTGTATGATTTTTAAGTCATTAATTTGCATTTTATTGCATGACATAAGTATTTGATACATCAGAAAAGCAGAACTTAATATTTGGTACAGAAACCTTTGTTTGCAATTACAGAGATCATACGTTTACTGTAGTTCTTGACCAAGTTTGCACACACTGCAACAGGGATTTTGGCCCACTCTCCATACAGACCTTCTCCAGATCCTACAGGTTTCGGGGCTGTCGCTGGGCAATACGGACTTTCAGCTCCCTCCAAAGATTTTCTATTGGGTTCAGGTCTGGAGACTGGCTAGGCCACTCCAGGACCTTGAGATGCTTCTTACGGAGCCACTCCTTAGTTGCCCTGGCTGTGTGTTTCGGGTCGTTGTCATGCTGGAAGACCCAGCCACGACCCATCTTCAATGCTCTTACTGAGGGAAGGAGGTTGTTGGCCAAGATCTCGCGATACATGGCGCCATCCATCCTCCCCTCAATACGGTGCAGTCGTCCTGTCCTCTTTGCAGAAAAGCATCCCCAAAGAATGATGTTTCCACCTCCATGCTTCACAGTTGGGATGGTGTTCTTGGGGTTGTACTCATCCTTCTTCTTCCTCCAAACACGACGAGTGGAGTTTAGAACAAAAAGCTCTATTTTTGTCTCATCAGACCACATGACCTTCTCCCATTCCTCCTCTGGATCATCCAGATGGTCATTGGCAAACTTCAGACGGGCCTGGACATGCGCTGGCTTGAGCAGTGGGACCTTGCGTACGCTGCAGGATTTTAATCCATGATGGCGTAGTGTGTTACTAATGGTTTTCTTTGAGACTGTGGTCCCAGCTCTCTTCAGGTCATTGACCAGGTCCTGCCGTGTAGTTCTGGGCTGATCCCTCACCTTCCTCATGATCATTGATGCCCCATGAGGTGAGATCTTGCATGGAGCCCCAGACCGAGGGTGATTGACCGTCATCTTGAACTTCTTCCGTTTTCTAATAATTGTGCCAACAGTTGTTGCCTTCTCACCAAGCTGCTTGCCTATTGTCCTGTAGCCCATCCCAGCCATGTGCAGGTGTACAATTTTATCTCTGATGTCCTTACACAGCTCTCTGGTCTTGGCAATTGTGGAGAGGTTGGAGTCTGTCTGATTGAGTGTGTGGACTGGTGTCTTTTATACAGGTAACAGGTTCAAACAGGTGCAGTTAATACAGTTAACGAGTGCAGAACAGTGGGGCTTACTTATTTTCCACCATAATTAGCAAATAAATTCATTAAAAATCCTACAATGTGATTTTCTGGATTTTTCCCCCCTAATTTTGTCTGTCATCGTTGAAGTGTACCTATGATGAAAATTACAGGCCTCTCTCATCTTAAGTGGGAGAACTTGCACAATTGGTGGCTGACTAAATACTTTTTTGCCCCACTGTATATATAGTCTAGTGAGTGTGCGTAGGGTCAGTGCAAGATAGTCAATGCAGGTAGTTTGGGTACAATTAATTGACTTTTTAGCAGTCTCGATAAATAGGTTCGGGCATTTGCAAGGGCGGTGCATTTCAAATCAAATGACAGTTTATTGGTCACATACACATGGTTAGCAGATGCTATTGCGAGTGTATCTAACAAATAATCTAACAATTCCTCACCTACCTAATACACACACATTTAAAGGGATGGTATAAGAATATGTACAAATAAATATATACACCCTTGCGGTTGAGGGCGTTGCATTTGCCGTACCAGGTGGTGATACAGCCCGATAGGAAGCTCTCAACTGTGCATCTGTAAAAGTTTGTCAGGGTTTTAGGTGCCAAGCCAAATTTCTTCAGCCTCCTGAGATTGAAGAGGTGCTGATGCGCCGCCTTCACCACACTGTCTGTGTGGGTGGACCATTTCAGTTTGTCTGTGATGTGTACGCAGAGGAACTTTAAAACTTTCCACCTTCTCCACTGCTGTCCCGTTGATGTGGATAGGGGGATTCTCCCTCTGCTGTTTCCTGAAGTCTACGACTATCTCCTTTGTTTTGTTGACATTGAGTGAGAGGTTGTTTTCCTGACACCACACAGTGCCCACACATCCTCCCTGTCGTTGTTGATAATCAAGCCCACTACTGTTGTGTTGTTATCAAACTTGATGATTGCGTTGGAGGCGTGCATGGCCAAGCAGTCATGGGTGAACAGGGAGTACAGGAGGGGGTTGAGCACGCACCCTTGTGGGGCCCCAGTGTTGAGGATCAGCGAAGTGGAGATGTTGTTTGCTACCTTCACCACCTGGGGGGGGGGGCGGCCCGTCAAAGTCCAGGACCCAATTGCACAGGGTGGGGTTGAGACCTAGGGCCTTCAGCTTAATGATGAGCTTGGACGGTACTATAGTGTTGACTACAGCTCAGCATTCAATGAACAGCATTCTTACACAGGTATTCCTCTTATCCAGATGGGATAGGGCAATGTGATGGCGATTGCATCATCTGTGGACCTG
The DNA here is from genome assembly GCF_023373465.1 of Oncorhynchus keta. Lineage (NCBI taxonomy): Eukaryota > Metazoa > Chordata > Actinopteri > Salmoniformes > Salmonidae > Oncorhynchus > Oncorhynchus keta. The sequence continues at coordinate 2,160,124 of NC_068441.1, read as the reverse complement.
TTTGGGCAGTATGCAGGTAAAGTGGAGGTGATATGATCCTTGACTAGACTCTCAAAGCACTTCATGATGACAGCAGTGAGTGCCACGAGGCGATAGTCATTAAGTTCAGTTATCTTTGCCTTCTTGGGTACAGAAACAGTGGTGGCCATATTGAAGCATGTGGCGACAACAGACTGGGATATGGGAGAGATTGAATATGGCCTTAAACACACCAGCCGGCTGGTCTGCACATGCTCTGAGGACGCTGCTAGGGATGCCGCCTGGGCCGGCAGCCTTGCGAGGGTTAACACATTTCAATGTCTTACTGACGTCGGCCACAGAAACGTTCTTATAGTCACTGTCACTTATAGTCACTGTCACTCTCATAGTCACTGTGGGGACTACATCGTCTATGCACTTATTGATGAAGCCCGTGACTGTCGTGGTAAACTCCTAGATACTATCAGATGTATCCTGGAACATATCCCAGTCTGTGCTAGCAAAACAGTCTTGTAGCTTCGCGTCGGCTTCATCCTTCTGTGGCTCAGTTGGTAGAGCATGGCGCTTGTAACGCCAGGGTAGTGGGTTCGATCCCCGGGACCACCCATACGTAGAATGTATGCACACATGACTGTAAGTCGCTTTGGATAAAAGCGTCTGCTAAATGGCATATATTATTATTATTATTATCTGACCGCTTCTGTATTGAGGGCATCACTGGTACTCATCTGTTTTGAGCTTTTGTTTTGTTTGTAAACAGGAAGCAGGAGTCGTGGTCAGATTTGCAGAAGGGGGGACGAGGGAGGGCCTTGTATGTGTTTCTGTGAGTAGAATAAAAGTGGTGTAGTTTTAGCTCCCTTAGTGGCACAGGAGACTTGTTGGTAGAAGTGAGGTGGGACTGTTTTAAGTCTCCCCGCGTAAAAAGTCTCCACCCACCAGAAACACTGCCTTTGGGTGAGCGGTTTCTTGTTTGTTTATGGCCCCATACAGTTTGGTGAGTGCCAGAGTGGTGTTGGCTTGAGGCGGGATATAGACTCACTAGATGAAGAGATAGACGGATTAGTTTGTCTATATCAGTCATCCACATCATGACTCAGATAGGACAGACAGAGATTAAATTATCTTTCTCTGCCTCCTACCACCCCTCACAGTTAATCTTTATTTGTTTTATATTTTTTATCATAGGTTATTATATTAGCTGCAGAGCATACCTTCGGGTGTGTGCTTGTTTGTCTGTGTCTTTAAGGGTGTGACATTTGCAGTAGTAATCAATGTTATGGATCAGGCCTTTCGACTGGAGCAGCAGGGTTGAGCTGACACTGTTACACAGGTCCAGCTGAGCCCTGTGTGTGTTTGTGTGTGTTGTATAAGGGGTGTCAGTTTTACTAGACCCCTGAGCATTCAGTCATGGTAAGATGTGCTTGAGTGTTGATTATTTATGGGTGTGGCATTTCCTGTCCGGGGATCAGAGTTTGTGTGTGATCGTGGGTTGGTTCTTCTTCCCTCGTGGGGACATTTCCCACGTCCCCATGAAGACAAAGGCTATTTTAAGTTTAGTGGTTAGGTTTAAGGTTAGGGTTACAATTAGGGTAAAGGGTTAGGAGTTAGGGTTACAATTAGGGTACAGGTTTAGGATTAGGATTAGGAGTTAGGGTTACAGTTAGTGTAAAATGTTTAGGGTTAGAATTAGGGTACAGGTTTAGGATTAGGGTTAGGAGTTAGGGTTACAGTTAGGGTAAGCTGTTTAGGGTTAGGAGTTAGGGTTAGAATTACGGTAAGAGGTTTAGGGTTTGGGTTAGAATTAGGCTCAGAGGTCTAGGTTTAGTGTAGGGAAAGGGTTAGGGTTAGGGTTAGGGTTAGACCAGAGTCTCCAGCGACGGTCCCCAGTCCGGAGCCTCCAACGACGGGCCACAGTCCGGGGCCTCCAACGACGGGCCACAGTCCGGGGTCTCCAGCGAGTTTGCGGTCGGGAGTCCGCACCTTTAGGGGGTGTATTGTCACGCCCTGACCTTAGTTATCTTTGTTTTCTTTATTATTTTGGTTAGGTCAGGGTGTGACAAGGGTTGTTGGTTTAGTTGTTGTATTGTCTATGGTTAGTTGCATGTCAGCACTTGTTATATATAGCGTCATGTTCGTTTTGTTGTTTTGTATAATAATTTGTTCAGTGTTCTCTTTCATTAAAGAGGAATGTATTCATATCACGCTGCACCTTGGTCTCCTCATTATGACGAACGTGACAGTGTGTGTGTGTGTTCACTCAGGGTCCATTTTCATCTGATTTACAGCGGGTCAACCCTCACATGAATCCTACTCTGCATCTGTCTATAAGAGAAACAGAAGGAAGGCAGAAAAGGAGAGAGAACTAGACACTGTTTCCCTAGAGCAGTGTTTCCCAACCCTGGTCCTCGAGTTCCCCTCAACAGTACTCATCTTTGTTGTTGCCCTGGACAAACACACCTCGTTCTGCTCACTGAGGGCTTGATGATTAGCTGACAAGTTGAATCAGGTGTGCTTGTCCAGGGTTGCAATGAAAATGTGTACTGTTTTTTTGTCGTTTAAATTTCGATTTTTGGGTGGTTACCCTTTAATTCCAGTGCGCACCTACAGTAGCAAGAGACTGTTGCTCAGTGGTATTTTTGTCGTGCACGTGTGATGAGTTTTCAAAACAAATACCCCCTGGATTTATTTAAGCTTGATGATATAATTATGCCAGGTAATCATAGGCTACTTTGTTAACATTTAATTGTTAAGGTTTTTGGCAAAACCTTTCCCATCTACCAGAAGATTTTTCATTAGCGTCATCGCTAACAGCTACAGAAAGTGGTAGCTTCAAGCCAGAGGAGGCTGGTGGGAGGAGCTGTAGGAGGAATGGGCACATTGAAATGGAACGGAGTCAAACGTGGTTTCCATGTGCTTGATACCGTTCCATTTATTCCCTTCCAGTCATTACACCGAGCCTCTCCTCCTATAGCTCCTCCCACTAGCCGCCTCTGCTGCAATGCACAGATAGGGGGAATGCGCGTTGCCCACTTCTTCTTTGGGTTTAATGGCGAACTACACTCAAAAGGTGTAGTGTCGCCACCAACTGGATGGGGGTTAAACACTTACAAAAGAAAAAATGCATTCCCTGCAGGGAAGGGAAAATGAACATGAATCCCCATACACTACAAAAACAATATTAACAAACATATGTACATTCCCACTCCTTCAGTTCTTCAAGCACTCAAATACCCTGCTCAGGCTCTGGGGCCTGAAAGGGTGGGACCGCAGGAGACAGTCCTCCATGAAGCTCTTCAGAAAGATGCAGAAATTACATAGTTTTTCTCCTTGGCCATTGTCTTGTACTACATATGTGAAATCTCCTTTTATAGTGGTCTTTCCCACACATCCCACATCTCAACTTCTCCCATCTGCAGACACTTATATGTCCAAACATAGTACATGCCGGTTTGCAAAAGCTCTAACAGGAGTACAGATGGAATATGTGTACTATCAAACCAAATCAAATTGTATTTGTCACATGCGCCGAATACAACTGGTGTAGACCTAACAGTGAAATGCTTATTTACAAGCCCTTAAACTGCATTGTTGGTTAAGGGCTTGTAAGTAAGCATTTCACTGTAAGGTCTACCTACACCTGTTGTATTCGGCGCACGTGACAAATACAATTTGATTTGGATTTGATAGTACACATATTCCATCTGTACTCGAGTAGGGAGAGACTCCACATTAGAAAAGAGTAACTTTTCTCCTTCCGGCCATTAACCACACGATTCATCAACCACTCCTGGAATTTCCGTTAATAGAGCAGCGTCAACATCCTCCGAGACTCCCTTGGCAGGACCGAAGTCCATTCATCCTTATGTCCACTTCCCATGAGGTTCAAATTCCATATCCACCATCTCCCAAAAGCGTCTCCCAAAATGAATTCATGAACGTGAATTAACCATTCGCCCCCTCTGGAGGGTTACAATATGTTTCTCTGGACAACGCTGAGCAACTTTTGTGTACAGTTGTCATGACAAAAGGGCAACCAGTGGAACACAAATAACATTGTAAATACCACCAATATTTATCTGTTTATTTATCTTCCCCCACTATTTGTACTACAACTATTTGCACAACACTTGAAATGTCTAACTTTTTAAAAAACCTTTTTATATTTACTATTCATTTCTATTTTCTTTGGTTTACATAAAATGTGTTCCTTCTCATGTTGCCCATGCCATAAATCCAGCGAGAGAGATGCAGTCATACAGGAGAGATGGAATGGAGAGAGTGAGATGCAGTCACAGGAGAGATGGAATGGAGAGAGTGAGAGAGATGCAGTCATACAGGAGAGATGGAATGGAGAGAGTGAGAGATGCAGTCATACAGGAGAGATGGAATGGAGAGAGTGAGATGCAGTCACGGGAGAGATGGAATGGAGAGAGAGAGATGCAGTCATACAGGAGAGATGGAATGGAGAGAGAGAGATGCAGTCACAGGAGAGATGGAATGGAGAGAGTGAGATGCAGTCACAGGAGAGATGGAATGGAGAGAGTGAGATGCAGTCACAGGAGAGATGGAATGGAGAGAGAGAGAGATGCAGTGATACAGGAGAGATGGAATGGAGAGAGAGAAAGATGCAGTCATACAGGAGAGATGGAATGGAGAGAGAGAGATGCAGTCATACAGGAGAGATGGAATGGAGAGAGAGAGAGATGCAGTGATACAGGAGAGATGGAATGGAGAGAGAGAAAGATGCAGTCATACAGGAGAGATGGAATGGAGAGAGAGAGATGCAGTCATACAGGAGAGATGGAATGGAGAGAGAGAGAGATGCAGTGATACAGGAGAGATGGAATGGAGAGAGAGAAAGATGCAGTCATACAGGAGAGATGGAATGGAGAGAGAGAAAGATGCAGTCATACAGGAGAGATGGAATGGAGAGAGAGAAAGATGCAGTCATACAGGAGAGATGGAATGGAGAGAGAGAAAGATGCAGTCATACAGGAGAGATGGAATGGAGAGAGAGAGAGATGCAGTCATAGGAGAGATGGAATGGAGAGAGAGAGATGCAGTCACAGGAGAGATGGAATGGAGAGAGAGAGAGATGCAGTCATACAGGAGAGACGGAATGGAGAGAGCGAGATGTAGTCATACAGTAGAGATGGAATGGAGAGAGAGAAAGATGCAGTCATACAGGAGAGATGGAATGGAGAGAGAGAGAGATGCAGTGATACAGGAGAGATGGAATGGAGAGAGAGAAAGATGCAGTCATACAGGAGAGATGGAATGGAGAGAGAGAAAGATGCAGTCATACAGGAGAGATGGAATGGAGAGAGCGAGATGTAGTCATACAGGAGAGATGGAATGGAGAGAGAGAGATGCAGTCATACAGGAGAGATGGAATGGAGAGAGAGAGAGATGCAGTGATACAGGAGAGATGGAATGGAGAGAGAGAGAGATGCAGTCATAGGAGAGATGGAATGGAGAGAGAGAGATGCAGTCACAGGAGAGATGGAATGGAGAGAGAGAAAGATGCAGTGATACAGGAGAGATGGAATGGAGAGAGAGAGAGATGCAGTCATACAGGAGAGATGGAATGGAGAGAGCGAGAGATGCAGTGATACAGGAGAGATGGAATGGAGAGAGAGCGAGATGTAGTCATACAGTAGAGATGGAATGGAGAGAGTGAGAGAGATGCAGTCATACAGGAGAGATGGAATGGAGAGAGTGAGATGTAGTCATACGGGAGAGATGGAATGGAGAGAGAGAGAGATGCAGTCACAGGAGAGATGGAATGGAGAGAGAGAGATGCAGTCACAGGAGAGATGGAATGGAGAGAGCGAGATGTAGTCATACAGTAGAGATGGAATGGAGAGAGTGAGAGAGATGCAGTCATACAGGAGAGATGGAATGGAGAGAGTGAGAGATGCAGTCATACAGGAGAGATGGAATGGAGAGAGTGAGATGCAGTCATACGGGAGAGATGGAATGGAGAGAGAGAGAGATGCAGTCACAGGAGAGATGGAATGGAGAGAGAGAGATGCAGTCACAGGAGAGATGGAATGGAGAGAGAGAGATGCAGTCATACAGGAGAGATGGAATGGAGAGAGAGAGATGCAGTCACAGGAGAGATGGAATGGAGAGAGAGAGATGCAGTCACAGGAGAGATGGAATGGAGAGAGAGAGATGCAGTCATACAGGAGAGATGGAATGGAGAGAGAGAGATGCAGTCACAGGAGAGATGGAATGGAGAGAGAGAGATGCAGTCATACAGGAGAGATGGAATGGAGAGACAGAGATGCAGTCACAGGAGAGATGGAATGGAGAGAGTGAGATGCAGTCATACGGGAGAGATGGAATGGAGAGAGAGAGAGATGCAGTCACAGGAGAGATGGAATGGAGAGAGAGAGATGCAGTCACAGGAGAGATGGAATGGAGAGAGAGAGATGCAGTCATACAGGAGAGATGGAATGGAGAGAGAGAGATGCAGTCACAGGAGAGATGGAATGGAGAGAGAGAGATGCAGTCACAGGAGAGATGGAATGGAGAGAGAGAGATGCAGTCATACAGGAGAGATGGAATGGAGAGAGAGAGATGCAGTCACAGGAGAGATGGAATGAGAGAGAGAGATGCAGTCATACAGGAGAGATGGAATGGAGAGAGAGAGATGAGAGATGCAGTCATACAGGAGAGATGGAATGGAGAGAGTGAGAGAGATGCAGTCATACAGGAGAGATGGAATGGAGAGAGTGAGAGATGCAGTCATACAGTAGAGATGGAATGGAGAGAGTGAGATGCAGTCACAGGAGAGATGGAATGGAGAGAGAGAGATGCAGTCACAGGAGAGATGGAATGGAGAGAGAGAGAGAGAGAGATGCAGTCATACAGGAGAGATGGAATGGAGAGAGTGAGATGCAGTCACAGGAGAGATGGAATGGAGAGAGAGAGAGAGATGCAGTGATACAGGAGAGATGGAATGGAGAGAGAGAGAGAGAGAGAGATGCAGTCATACAGGAGAGATGGAATGGAGAGAGAGAGATGCAGTCACAGGAGAGATGGAATGGAGAGAGAGAGATGCAGTCATACAGGAGAGATGGAATGGAGAGAGAGAGATGCAGTCACAGGAGAGATGGAATGGAGAGAGAGAGATGCAGTCACAGGAGAGATGGAATGGAGAGAGAGAGATGCAGTCATACAGGAGAGATGGAATGGAGAGAGAGAGATGCAGTCACAGGAGAGATGGAATGGAGAGAGAGAGATGCAGTCATACAGGAGAGATGGAATGGAGAGAGTGAGAGAGATGCAGTCATACAGGAGAGATGGAATGGAGAGAGTGAGAGAGATGCAGTCATACAGGAGAGATGGAATGGAGAGAGTGAGAGATGCAGTCATACAGTAGAGATGGAATGGAGAGAGTGAGATGCAGTCACAGGAGAGATGGAATGGAGAGAGAGAGATGCAGTCACAGGAGAGATGGAATGGAGAGAGAGAGAGAGAGAGATGCAGTCATACAGGAGAGATGGAATGGAGAGAGTGAGATGCAGTCACAGGAGAGATGGAATGGAGAGAGAGAGAGAGATGCAGTGATACAGGAGAGATGGAATGGAGAGAGAGAGAGAGAGATGCAGTCATACAGGAGAGATGGAATGGAGAGAGTGAGATGCAGTCACAGGAGAGATGGAATGGAGAGAGAGAGAGAGATGCAGTCATACAGGAGAGATGGAATGGAGAGAGAGAGATGCAGTCACAGGAGAGATGGAATGGAGAGAGAGAGAGAGATGCAGTCATACAGTAGAGATGGAATGGAGAGAGAGAGATGCAGTCATACGGGAGAGATGGAATGGAGAGAGCGAGATGCAGTCATACAGGAGAGATGGAATGGAGAGAGCGAGATGCAGTCATACAGGAGAGATGGAATGGAGAGAGAGAGATGCAGTCATACAGGAGAGATGGAATGGAGAGAGCGAGATGCAGTCATACAGGAGAGATGGAATGGAGAGAGCGAGATGCAGTCATACAGTAGAGATGGAATGGAGAGAGAGAGATGCAGTCATACAGGAGAGATGGAATGGAGAGAGTGAGAGATGCAGTCATACAGGAGAGATGGAATGGAGAGAGAGAGATGCAGTCATACAGGAGAGATGGAATGGAGAGAGCGAGATGCAGTCATACAGGAGAGATGGAATGGAGAGAGTGAGAGATGCAGTCATACAGGAGAGATGGAATGGAGAGAGAGAGATGCAGTCATACAGGAGAGATGGAATGGAGAGAGCGAGATGCAGTCATACAGGAGAGATGGAATGGAGAGAGTGAGAGATGCAGTCATACAGGAGAGATGGAATGGAGAGAGCGAGATGCAGTCATACAGGAGAGATGGAATGGAGAGAGTGAGAGATGCAGTCATACAGTAGAGATGGAATGGAGAGAGAGAGATGCAGTCATACAGGAGAGATGGAATGGAGAGAGTGAGAGATGCAGTCATACAGGAGAGATGGAATGGAGAGAGAGAGATGCAGTCATACAGGAGAGATGGAATGGAGAGAGCGAGATGCAGTCATACAGGAGAGATGGAATGGAGAGAGTGAGAGATGCAGTCATACAGGAGAGATGGAATGGAGAGAGAGAGATGCAGTCATACAGGAGAGATGGAATGGAGAGAGCGAGATGCAGTCATACAGGAGAGATGGAATGGAGAGAGTGAGAGATGCAGTCATACAGGAGAGATGGAATGGAGAGACAGAGATGCAGTCATACAGGAGAGATGGAATGGAGAGATAGAGATGCAGTCATACAGGAGAGATGGAATGGAGAGAGAGAGTGAGATACAGTCATACAGGAGAGATGGAATGGAGAGAGAGAGATGCAGTCATACAGGAGAGATGGAATGGAGAGAGAGAGATGCAGTCATACAGGAGAGATGGAATGGAGAGAGAGAGATGCAGTCATACAGGAGAGATGGAATGGAGAGAGAGAGATGCAGTCATACAGGAGAGATGGAATGGAGAGAGAGAGATTCAGTCATACAGGAGAGATGGAATGGAGAGAGAGAGATGCAGTCATACAGGAGAGATGGAATGGAGAGAGAGAGATGCAGTCATACAGGAGAGATGGAATGGAGAGAGAGAGATGCAGTCATACAGGAGAGATGGAATGGAGAGAGAGAGATGCAGTCATACAGGAGAGATGGAATGGAGAGAGCGAGATGCAGTCATACAGGAGAGATGGAATGGAGAGACAGAGATGCAGTCATACAGGAGAGATCGAATGGAGAGAGAGAGAGAGATGCAGTCATACAGGAGAGATGGAATGGAGAGAGAGAGATGCAGTCATACAGGAGAGATGGAATGGAGAGAGAGAGAGAGATGCAGTCATACAGGAGAGATGGAATGGAGAGAGCGAGATGCAGTCATACAGGAGAGATGGAATGGAGAGAGAGAGATGCAGTCATACAGGAGAGATGGAATGGAGAGAGAGAGATGCAGTCATACAGGAGAGATGGAATGGAGAGAGAGAGATGCAGTCATACAGGAGAGATGGAATGGAGAGAGTGAGAGATGCAGTCATACAGGAGAGATGGAATGGAGAGAGAGAGATGCAGTCATACAGGAGAGATGGAATGGAGAGAGTGAGAGATGCAGTCATACAGGAGAGATGGAATGGAGAGAGAGAGATGCAGTCATACAGGAGAGATGGAATGGAGAGAGCGAGATGCAGTCATACAGGAGAGATGGAATGGAGAGACAGAGATGCAGTCATACAGGAGAGATGGAATGGAGAGAGAGAGAGAGATGCAGTCATACAGGAGAGATGGAATGGAGAGAGAGAGATGCAGTCATACAGGAGAGATGGAATGGAGAGAGAGAGATGCAGTCATACAGGAGAGATGGAATGGAGAGAGAGAGATGCAGTCATACAGGAGAGATGGAATGGAGAGAGAGATGCAGTCATACAGGAGAGATGGAATGGAGAGAGAGAGATGCAGTCATACAGGAGAGATGGAATGGAGAGAGAGAGATGCAGTCATACAGGAGAGATGGAATGGAGAGAGAGAGATGCAGTCATACAGGAGAGATGGAATGGAGAGAGTGAGAGATGCAGTCATACAGGAGAGATGGAATGGAGAGAGAGAGATGCAGTCATACAGGAGAGATGGAATGGAGAGAGCGAGATGCAGTCATACAGGAGAGATGGAATGGAGAGAGAGAGAGAGATGCAGTCATACAGGAGAGATGGAATGGAGAGAGATGCAGTCATACAGGAGAGATGGAATGGAGAGAGAGAGATGCAGTCATACAGGAGAGATGGAATGGAGAGAGCGAGATGCAGTCATACAGGAGAGATGGAATGGAGAGAGAGAGAGAGATGCAGTCATACAGGAGAGATGGAATGGAGAGAGAGAGATGCAGTCATACAGGAGAGATGGAATGGAGAGAGCGAGATGCAGTCATACAGGAGAGATGGAATGGAGAGAGAGAGAGATGCAGTCATACAGGAGAGATGGAATGGAGAGAGCGAGATGCAGTCATACAGGAGAGATGGAATGGAGAGAGAGAGATGCAGTCATACAGGAGAGATGGAATGGAGAGAGAGAGAGAGATGCAGTCATACAGGAGAGATGGAATGGAGAGAGCGAGATGCAGTCATACAGGAGAGATGGAATGGAGAGAGAGAGATGCAGTCATACAGGAGAGATGGAATGGAGAGAGCGAGATGCAGTCATACAGGAGAGATGGAATGGAGAGAGTGAGATGCAGTCATACAGGAGAGATGGAATGGAGAGAGAGAGAGAGATGCAGTCATACAGGAGAGATGGAATGGAGAGAGAGAAAGATGCAGTCACAGGAGAGATGGAATGGAGAGAGAGAGATGCAGTCACAGGAGAGATGGAATGGAGAGAGAGAGATGCAGTCACAGGAGAGATGGAATGGAGAGAGAGAAAGATGCAGTCACAGGAGAGATGGAATGGAGAGAGAGAGAGATGCAGTCACAGGAGAGATGGAATGGAGAGAGAGAAAGATGCAGTCACAGGAGAGATGGAATGGAGAGAGTGAGATGCAGTCACAGGAGAGATGGAATGGAGAGAGAGAGAGATGCAGTCACAGGAGAGATGGAATGGAGAGAGAGAGAGATGCAGTCACAGGAGAGATGGAATGGAGAGAGAGAAAGATGCAGTCACAGGAGAGATGGAATGGAGAGAGTGAGATGCAGTCAAAGGAGAGATGGAATGGAGAGAGAGAGAGATGCAGTCACAGGAGAGATGGAATGGAGAGAGAGAGAGATGCAGTCACAGGAGAGATGGAATGGAGAGAGAGAGAGATGCAGTCACAGGAGAGATGGAATGGAGAGAGAGAGAGAGATGCAGTCATACAGGAGAGATGGAATGGAGAGAGTGAGAAGCAGTCATACAGGAGAGATGGAATGGAGAGAGTGAGATGCAGTCATACAGGAGAGATGGAATGGAGAGAGTGAGATGCAGTCACAGGAGAGATGGAATGGAGAGAGAGAGATGCAGTCACAGGAGAGATGGAATGGAGAGAGAAAGAGATGCAGTCACAGGAGAGATGGAATGGAGAGAGAGAGATGCAGTCACAGGAGAGATGGAATGGAGAGAGAGAGATGCAGTCATACAGGAGAGATGGAATGGAGAGAGAGAGAGATGCAGTCACAGGAGAGATGGAATGGAGAGACAGAGAGATGCAGTCACAGGAGAGATGGAATGGAGAGAGAGAGATGCAGTCATACAGGAGAGATGGAATGGAGAGAGAGATGCAGTCATACAGGAGAGATGGAATGGAGAGAGAGAGAGATGCAGTCATACAGGAGAGATGGAATGGAGAGAGAGAGAGATGCAGTCACAGGAGAGATGGAATGGAGAGAGAGAGAGATGCAGTCATACAGGAGAGATGGAATGGAGAGAGAGAGAGATGCAGTCACAGGAGAGATGGAATGGAGAGAGAGAAAGATGCAGTCACAGGAGAGATGGAATGGAGAGAGTGAGATGCAGTCACAGGAGAGATGGAATGGAGAGAGAGAGATGCAGTCACAGGAGAGATGGAATGGAGAGAGAGAGATGCAGTCACAGGAGAGATGGAATGGAGAGAGAGAGAGATGCAGTCACAGGAGAGATGGAATGGAGAGAGAGAGAGATGCAGTCACAGGAGAGATGGAATGGAGAGAGAGAGATGCAGTCACAGGAGAGATGGAATGGAGAGAGAGAGAGAGATGCAGTCATACAGGAGAGATGGAATGGAGAGAGTGAGAAGCAGTCATACAGGAGAGATGGAAGGGAGAGAGTGAGATGCAGTCATACAGGAGAGATGGAATGGAGAGAGTGAGATGCAGTCACAGGAGAGATGGAATGGAGAGAGAGAGATGCAGTCACAGGAGAGATGGAATGGAGAGAGAAAGAGATGCAGTCACAGGAGAGATGGAATGGAGAGAGAGAGATGCAGTCACAGGAGAGATGGAATGGAGAGAGAGAGATGCAGTCATACAGGAGAGATGGAATGGAGAGAGAGAGATGCAGTCACAGGAGAGATGGAATGGAGAGACAGAGAGATGCAGTCACAGGAGAGATGGAATGGAGAGAGAGAGATGCAGTCATACAGGAGAGATGGAATGGAGAGAGAGATGCAGTCATACAGGAGAGATGGAATGGAGAGAGAGAGATGCAGTCATACAGGAGAGATGGAATGGAGAGAGAGAGAGATGCAGTCACAGGAGAGATGGAATGGAGAGAGAGAGAGATGCAGTCATACAGGAGAGATGGAATGGAGAGAGAGAGAGATGCAGTCACAGGAGAGATGGAATGGAGAGAGAGAAAGATGCAGTCACAGGAGAGATGGAATGGAGAGAGTGAGATGCAGTCACAGGAGAGATGGAATGGAGAGAGAGAGATGCAGTCACAGGAGAGATGGAATGGAGAGAGAGAGAGATGCAGTCACAGGAGAGATGGAATGGAGAGAGAGAGAGATGCAGTCACAGGAGAGATGTAATGGAGAGAGAGAGAGATGCAGTCACAGGAGAGATGGAATGGAGAGAGAGAGAGATGCAGTCACAGGAGAGATGGAATGGAGAGAGAGAGAGATGCAGTCATACAGGAGAGATGGAATGGAGAGAGTGAGATGCAGTCATACAGGAGAGATGGAATGGAGAGAGTGAGATGCAGTCATACAGGAGAGATGGAATGGAGAGAGTGAGATGCAGTCACAGGAGAGATGGAATGGAGAGAGAGAGATGCAGTCACAGGAGAGATGGAATGGAGAGAGAAAGAGATGCAGTCACAGGAGAGATGGAATGGAGAGAGAGATGCAGTCACAGGAGAGATGGAATGGAGAGAGAGAGATGCATTCACAGGAGAGATGGAATGGAGAGAGAGAGATGCAGTCATACAGGAGAGATGGAATGGAGAGAGAGAGAGATGCAGTCACAGGAGAGATGGAATGGAGAGAGAGAAAGATGCAGTCACAGGAGAGATGGAATGGAGAGAGAGAGATGCAGTCACAGGAGAGATGGAATGGAGAGAGAGAGAGATGCAGTCACAGGAGAGATGGAATGGAGAGAGAGAGAGATGCAGTCACAGGAGAGATGGAATGGAGAGAGAGAGATGCAGTCACAGGAGAGATGGAATGGAGAGACAGAGAGATGCAGTCACAGGAGAGATGGAATGGAGAGAGAAAGATGCAGTCACAGGAGAGATGGAATGGAGAGAGAGGGATGCAGTCACAGGAGAGATGGAATGGAGAGAGAGAGATGCAGTCATACAGGAGAGATGGAATGGAGAGAGAGAGATGCAGTCATACAGGAGAGATGGAATGGAGAGAGAGAGATGCAGTCATACAGGAGAGATGGAATGGAGAGAGCGAGATGCAGTCATACAGGAGAGATGGAATGGAGAGACAGAGATGCAGTCATACAGGAGAGATCGAATGGAGAGAGAGAGAGAGATGCAGTCATACAGGAGAGATGGAATGGAGAGAGAGAGATGCAGTCATACAGGAGAGATGGAATGGAGAGAGAGAGAGAGAGAGATGCAGTCATACAGGAGAGATGGAATGGAGAGAGCGAGATGCAGTCATACAGGAGAGATGGAATGGAGAGAGAGAGATGCAGTCATACAGGAGAGATGGAATGGAGAGAGAGAGATGCAGTCATACAGGAGAGATGGAATGGAGAGAGAGTGAGATGCAGTCACAGGAGAGATGGAATGGAGAGAGAGAGATGCAGTCGGAATGGAGAGAGAGAGATGCAGTCGGAATGGAGAGAGAGAGATGCAGTCGGAATGGAGAGAGAGAGATGCAGTCACAGGAGAGATGGAATGGAGAGAGAGAGATGCAGTCGGAATGGAGAGAGAGAGAGAGAGATGCAGTCACAGGAGAGATGGAATGGAGAGAGAGAAAGATGCAGTCACAGGAGAGATGGAATGGAGAGACAGAGATGCAGTCACAGGAGAGATGGAATGGAGAGAGAGAGATGCAGTCGGAATGGAGAGAGAGAGAGAGAGATGCAGTCACAGGAGAGATGGAATGGAGAGAGAGAAAGATGCAGTCACAGGTGAGATGGAATGGAGAGAGAGAGATGCAGTCACAGGAGAGATGGAATGGAGGGACAGAGAGATGCAGTCACAGGAGAGATGGAATGGAGAGAGAGAGATGCAGTCACAGGAGAGATGGAATGGAGAGAGAGAGATGCAGTCACAGGAGAGATGGAATGGAGAGAGAGAGATGCAGTCACAGGAGAGATGGAATGGAGAGAGAGAGATGCAGTCACAGGAGAGATGGAATGGAGAGAGAGAGAGATGCAGTCACAGGAGAGATGGAATGGAGAGAGAGAGATGCAGTCACAGGAGAGATGGAATGGAGAGACAGAGAGATGCAGTCACAGGAGAGATGGAATGGAGAGAGAAAGATGCAGTCACAGGAGAGATGGAATGGAGAGAGAGGGATGCAGTCACAGGAGAGATGGAATGGAGAGAGAGAGATGCAGTCATACAGGAGAGATGGAATGGAGAGACAGAGATGCAGTCATACAGGAGAGATGGAATGGAGAGAGAGTGAGATGCAGTCACAGGAGAGATGGAATGGAGAGAGAGAGATGCAGTCGGAATGGAGAGAGAGAGATGCAGTCGGAATGGAGAGAGAGAGATGCAGTCGGAATGGAGAGAGAGAGATGCAGTCACAGGAGAGATGGAATGGAGAGAGAGAGATGCAGTCGGAATGGAGAGAGAGAGAGAGAGATGCAGTCACAGGAGAGATGGAATGGAGAGAGAGAAAGATGCAGTCACAGGAGAGATGGAATGGAGAGACAGAGATGCAGTCACAGGAGAGATGGAATGGAGAGAGAGAGATGCAGTCGGAATGGAGAGAGAGAGAGAGAGATGCAGTCACAGGAGAGATGGAATGGAGAGAGAGAAAGATGCAGTCACAGGTGAGATGGAATGGAGAGAGAGAGATGCAGTCACAGGAGAGATGGAATGGAGGGACAGAGAGATGCAGTCACAGGAGAGATGGAATGGAGAGAGAGAGATGCAGTCACAGGAGAGATGGAATGGAGAGAGAGAGATGCAGTCACAGGAGAGGTGGAATGGAGAGAGAGAGATGCAGTCACAGGAGAGATGGAATGGAGAGAGAGAGATGCAGTCACAGGAGAGATGGAATGGAGAGAGAGAGATGCAGTCACAGGAGAGATGGAATGGAGAGAGAGAGATGCAGTCACAGGAGAGATGGAATGGAGAGAGAGAGATGCAGTCATACAGGAGAGATGGAATGGAGAGACAGAGATGCAGTCACAGGAGAGATGGAATGGAGAGAGAGAGATGCAGTCATACAGGACAGATGGAATGGAGAGAGAGAGATGCAGTCACAGGAGAGATGGAATGGAGAGAGAGAGATGCAGTCATACAGGAGAGATGGAATGGAGAGAGAGAGATGCAGTAATACAGGAGAGATGGAATGGAGAGAGAGAGATGCAGTCACAGGAGAGATGGAATGGAGAGAGAGAGATGCAGTCATACAGGAGAGATGGAATGGAGAGAGAGAGATGCAGTCACAGGAGAGATGGAATGGAGAGAGAGAGATGCAGTCATACAGGAGAGATGGAATGGAGAGAGAGAGATGCAGTCATACAGGAGAGATGGAATGGAGAGAGAGAGATGCAGTCATACAGGAGAGATGGAATGGAGAGAGAGAGATGCAGTCACAGGAGAGATGGAATGGAGAGAGAGAGATGCAGTCATACAGGAGAGATGGAATGGAGAGAGAGAGATGCAGTCACAGGAGAGATGGAATGGAGAGAGAGAGATGCAGTCATACAGGAGAGATGGAATGGAGAGAGAGAGATGCAGTCACAGGAGAGATGGAATGGAGAGAGAGAGATGCAGTCATACAGGAGAGATGGAATGGAGAGAGAGAGATGCAGTCACAGGAGAGATGGAATGGAGAGAGAGAGATGCAGTCACAGGAGAGATGGAATGGAGAGAGAGAGATGCAGTCATACAGGAGAGATGGAATGGAGAGAGAGAGATGCAGTCATACAGGAGAGATGGAATGGAGAGAGAGAGATGCAGTCACAGGAGAGATGGAATGGAGAGAGAGAGATGCAGTCACAGGAGAGATGGAATGGAGAGAGAGAGATGCAGTCATACAGGAGAGATGGAATGGAGAGAGAGAGATGCAGTCACAGGAGAGATGGAATGGAGAGAGAGAGATGCAGTCATACAGGAGAGATGGAATGGAGAGAGAGAGATGCAGTCACAGGAGAGATGGAATGGAGAGAGAGAGATGCAGTCATACAGGAGAGATGGAATGGAGAGAGAGAGATGCAGTCACAGGAGAGATGGAATGGAGAGAGAGAGATGCAGTCATACAGGAGAGATGGAATGGAGAGAGAGAGATGCAGTCATACAGGAGAGATGGAATGGAGAGAGAGAGATGCAGTGATACAGGAGAGATGGAATGGAGAGAGAGAGAGATGCAGTCATACAGGAGAGATGGAATGGAGAGAGAGAGATGCAGTCACAGGAGAGATGGAATGGAGAGAGAGAGATGCAGTCATACAGGAGAGATGGAATGGAGAGAGAGAGATGCAGTCACAGGAGAGATGGAATGGAGAGAGAGAGATGCAGTCATACAGGAGAGATGGAATGGAGAGAGAGAGATGCAGTCATACAGGAGAGATGGAATGGAGAGAGAGAGTGAGATACAGTCATACAGGATAGATGGAGTGGAGAGAGAGATGCAGTCATACAGGAGAGATGGAATGGAGAGAGAGAGATGCAGTCATACAGGAGAGATGGAATGGAGAGAGAGAGATGCAGTCATACAGGATAGATGGAATGGAGAGAGAGAGATGCAGTCATACAGGAGAGATGGAATGGAGAGAGAGAGTGAGATACAGTCATACAGGATAGATGGAGTGGAGAGAGAGATGCAGTCATACAGGAGAGATGGAATGGAGAGAGAGAGATGCAGTCATACAGGAGAGATGGAATGGAGAGAGAGAGTGAGATACAGTCATACAGGATAGATGGAGTGGAGAGAGAGATGCAGTCATACAGGAGAGATGGAATGGAGAGAGAGAGATGCAGTCATACAGGAGAGATGGAATGGAGAGAGAGAGTGAGATACAGTCATACAGGATAGATGGAGTGGAGAGAGAGAGATGCAGTCATACAGGAGAGATGGAATGGAGAGAGAGAGATGCAGTCATACAGGAGAGATGGAATGGAGAGAGAGAGATGCAGTGATACAGGAGAGATGGAATGGAGAGAGAGAGATGCAGTCACAGGAGAGATGGAATGGAGAGAGAGAGATGCAGTCATACAGGAGAGATGGAATGGAGAGAGAGAGATGCAGTCACAGGAGAGATGGAATGGAGAGAGAGAGATGCAGTCATACAGGAGAGATGGAATGGAGAGAGAGAGATGCAGTCATACAGGAGAGATGGAATGGAGAGAGAGAGTGAGATACAGTCATACAGGATAGATGGAGTGGAGAGAGAGATGCAGTCATACAGGAGAGATGGAATGGAGAGAGAGAGATGCAGTCATACAGGAGAGATGGAATGGAGAGAGAGAGTGAGATACAGTCATACAGGATAGATGGAGTGGAGAGAGAGATGCAGTCATACAGGAGAGATGGAGTGGAGAGAGAGAGATGCAGTCATACAGGATAGATGGAATGGAGAGAGAGAGATTCAGTCATACAGGATAGATGGAATGGAGAGAGAGAGATTCAGTCATACAGGATAGATGGAATGGAGAGAGAGAGATTCAGTCATACAGGATAGATGGAATGGAGAGAGAGAGATGCAGTCATACAGGAGAGATGGAATGGAGAGAGAGAGATGCAGTCACAGGAGAGATGGAACGGAGAGAGAGAGATGCAGTCACAGGAGAGATGGAATGGAGAGAGAGAGATGCAGTCACAGGAGAGATGGAGTGGAGAGAGAGAGATGCAGTCACAGGATAGATGGAATGGAGAGAGAGAGATTCAGTCATACAGGATAGATGGAATGGAGAGAGAGAGATTCAGTCATACAGGATAGATGGAATGGAGAGAGAGAGATTCAGTCATACAGGAGAGATGGAATGGAGAGAGAGAGATTCAGTCATACAGGAGAGATGGAATGGAAAGAGTGAGAGATGCAGTCATACAGGATAGATGGAATGGAGAGAGAGAGATTCAGTCATACAGGAGAGATGGAATGGAGAGAGAGAGATGCAGTCATACAGGATAGATGGAATGGAGAGAGAGAGATGCAGTCATACAGGAGAGATGGAATGGAGAGAGAGAGATTCAGTCATACAGGAGAGATGGAATGGAGAGAGTGAGAGATGCAGTCATACAGGATAGATGGAATGGAGAGAGAGAGATTCAGTCATACAGGAGAGATGGAATGGAGAGAGAGAGATGCAGTCATACAGGATAGATGGAATGGAGAGAGAGAGATGCAGTCATACAGGATAGATGGAATGGAGAGAGAGAGATTCAGTCATACAGGAGAGATGGAATGGAGAGAGAGAGATGCAGTCATACAGGATAGATGGAATGGAGAGAGAGAGATGCAGTCATACAGGATAGATGGAATGGAGAGAGAGAGATGCAGTCACAGGAGAGATGGAATGGAGAGAGAGAGATGCAGTCATACAGGAGAGATGGAATGGAGAGAGAGAGATGCAGTCACAGGAGAGATGGAATGGAGAGAGAGAGATGCAGTCATACAGGAGAGATGGAATGGAGAGAGAGAGATGCAGTCATACAGGAGAGATGGAATGGAGAGAGAGAGATGCAGTCACAGGAGAGATGGAATGGAGAGAGAGAGATGCAGTCATACAGGAGAGATGGAATGGAGAGAGAGAGATGCAGTCATACAGGAGAGATGGAATGGAGAGAGAGAGATGCAGTCACAGGAGAGATGGAATGGAGAGAGAGAGATGCAGTCATACAGGAGAGATGGAATGGAGAGAGAGAGATGCAGTCATACAGGATAGATGGAATGGAGAGAGAGAGATGCAGTCATACAGGATAGATGGAATGGAGAGAGAATAGGGGTGTGTCTGGTCTAGTGACTAAACTCTCCAGCGTCTTGTCTGTCGTGTTCTCTGACCTACTGCTGCTTTGACTTTCAGAAGTTAATTAAAAATATTCTCATTTTACAACCAAATCCAAATCCATTGTGGTTGAGTGCTCAGTAAGTACCGCAGAATGTTCTGAGTATTATCAGATGGGTGTCTCCAAGGGCAGATAAAAGCAGGAGGAGAGGGACAGAGATGGAAGGAGAGAGATAACTGGAAAAATAACGTGAGCGAGAGAGAAAGCAAGGAGAGGAGAATGAACGACCCTCAGTCCGTTGACGTCCACAGCTGTATCACCAACGCTCCTGGTTTTCTATTACGTTGCGATGACGTTAACACATCTACATCCATGCAGTGCTTTGTGTAGTCGGCTTCAAACTCAACCAGATACTGTTTCAGAACGAGATACTCTAGAAAGACACGATGGGTTCCAATGGCTGCATGTCCGTAAGAGCTGCGCTGTTCAGTCTCCGATTGTGCAGCTTCCTCTTTGTCTTCTCAAGAATTCTTCCCAATAGGCCTGCTCATGTATGTAAATATATTGGAGGTAGTGTTTTTGAATGTGGTGTGTATTTTCATGTTTGTTAATGCAACTAGAGTACCAGTCAAAACGTTTGGACACACCTACTCATTCCAGGGTTTTTCTTCATTTTTATTATTATTATTATTATTCGAACACATATGGAATCATGTAACAACCCAAAAAAAGGGTTGAACAAATCAAAATGCATTTTATATTTGAAATTCTTCAAAGTAGCCACCCTTTGCCTTGATGACAGCTTTGCACACTTCACTATTATTCTAAATACCGAACGGTTCCGTATGATTCATTTTGACTGGTACTGTACTTTCTAATCCTCTCTCCCTAATGCAGGTCTGTAGGCCAGTCCTCTGAGCCCTGAGTCTCAACAAACTGCTGCAGTCAGCACTGGGGGAAGGTGTGTGGTGTGTGTGTGTGTGTGTGTGTGTGTGTGTGTGTGTGTGTGTGTGTGTGTGTGTGTGTGTGTGTGTGTGTGTGTGTGTGTGTGTGTGTGTGTGTGTGTGTGTGTGTGTGGGCACATGTGTGAATTGAAATGTGTGCAGCTGCTCATATGGAGAGAACATGGGAGAGAGACACTGGTGTGGTCTCAAGTGGGGGGCTTATCTCTATAGGGGGGAGTTTCTGTGTGTGTGTGTGTGAGGGGGGGGATTACCTCCCGAAGGGGGGGGGGGTTAGGAGGTTAGTGGGGGAGATACACTACTGATTTTGCTTGGCCATGGATTTGACCAGATTTAAAATGATTAGCTAATGATCTGCACTCCACATTATCTAGTTCAGTTCAAGTTCTTCATCAATTTCTTTCGGCTCATCTTCAGTAATAGCTTGTTGGAATGCTCCCAAATGTGTTTTATATAACAAAGTACCAACATCTTACCATTTCATTGACCATACCTCTTCTGTATTTGAATAACGACATTATTTGAACCCCGAGTTGAATTGTTCAGGGATGCAAACTAGTCACCTTTCTGCGAAATTCGCTGTTTTGAACTCCAAAATATGTGACCTATGCGACTTTGAATCACAAATGGCTGTAAGCGAACGAGTGATGTGGGTTTGGAGCAATACTGGATTCAATACTTTGGAGCAATACTTTGGAGCAATACTTTAGCTGAATGCCAATAGAGGTGAAAGGAACACCACACACTTTACCCCCTTTCTCACTTGTGGATAAAAAGGGGTATGCCAGGTGTTACTCTCTGCCTGAAAGAGATCAATTATGCCAACAAAGGGTATCATACTCTGCTGGCACATTGTAGAACAGATGTCCACAGGCAGAAAGTGTACAATGTAATAATGTGCAGTGTAGCCCACAGATATTGCTTTTATGTTGAACTTTCCTATACCACCTGTGTGAGTGAGGGGGGATTATTACATGTTTTACTCTGAACGTTATTTTTGCACACATGTAGCCTTGTGCACTTGATCGACGTCTACTATAGTGGCCACTGTAGAGCAAAAACAGAACACCTGTTTCTACTTTAACATGTTTTTCTACTTTAAGTGCAGTATTTAGTGTGTGGTCACAAGCGTTGCTATTATAAAGGCTGTAATGGCTAACTGCAATAGAAGTGTATTGTTTTTTTTTCTCCCAAAACTTGAGTGTCATTTGCAGTAAAGTCGAGGCCAGAAATAACGTTGCATTGCTTTCTTGACGTGTTTTTTTTAGCTGCGAGTTAGGGTCACGTTACCCACTTTTTATTTGACACACACACAGACCGATCATGCAGATCATATTCTTTGTTGTTGAATTAGTTAAAAACCTGCATTTATACCCCGAGCAGGGATTTCTTTTGTCGTTGCGTGTTTCAGTGTCATCTTTTTGAGCCCCTCGGCAGTTTGAATCCCTGATTGTTATGGAACAACGTCTGAGACTTTTAACTGTAGATTTTGACCACGACTGTTTTAACCCCTCGTCGACCCCGTGTCTCTCTTCTCTCCTGTGTTTGAAGGATCCGTCCCCAGATGGCGAAGGAGAAGATTGAGGGCTGTCACGTGTGTACGCTGGTCACACCCGGGGAGCCCCAGATGTTGCTGGGTAAAGACAAGGCCTTCACGTACGACTTTGTGTTCGACATCGACTCGGCCCAGCAGCAGATCTATGCTGCCTGCGTCCACAAACTCATCGAGGGCTGTTTCGACGGATACAACGCTACGGTGTTTGCCTATGGACAGGTACTGCGAGAGAGAGACACACACACACACAGACACACACTCTCACATGTGCAGACACATAGGCCTCTTTACACTACATTACTTTGATGACACATACTAGTCCCAAGAAATATACGTTTGTAGTGTAAAGAGACGGCTCTGGGTGATTTTTTTTCAGAGATGGTAACTTAATACCTTAATTGGAGGAGGGGTGGTAGGGTTGGACGGTAATAAAGGATTTTTTTATTTTAAAGATGTGTGTGTATGTATATTTTATAAAAACACTAACGTTCAAAAGTTTGGGGTCACTTAGAAATGTCCTTGTTTTTGAAAGAAAAGCACATTTTTTTTGTCATTGAAATAACATCAAGTTGATCAGAAATACAGTGTAGACATTGTTAATGTTGTACATGGCTATTGTAGCTGGATGTATTTTTTTATGGAATATCTACATAGGCCCATTGTCAGCAACCATCACTCCTGCGTTCCAATGGCACGTTGTGTTAGCTTATTCAAGTTTATAATTTTAAAAGGATAATTGATCATTAGAAAACCCTTTTGGAATTATGTTTGACCAGCTGAAAACTGTTGTTCTGATTAAAGAAGCAATAAAACTGGCCTTAATTAGACGAGTTGAGTATCTGGAGCATCAGCATTTGTGTGTTCAATTACAGCCTCAAAATGGCCAGAAACAAAGACCTTTCTTCTGAAACTCGTCAGTCTATTCTTGTTCAGAGAAATGAAGGCTATTCCATGCCAGGAGTGGGAGGCCCCAGTGCACAAGTGAGCAAGAGGACAAGTACATTAGAGTGTCTAGATTGAGAAACAGACTCCTCACATGTCCTCAACTGGCAGCTTTATTAAATAGTACCTGCAAAACACAAGTCTCAATGTCAACAGTGAAGAGGCGACTCCGGGATGCTGGGCTTCTAAGCAGAGTTCCTCTGTCCAGTGTCTGTGTTCTTTTGGCCATCTCAATCTTTTCTTTTTATTGGCCAGTCTGAGATATGGCTTTTTCTTTGCAACTCTGCCTAGAAGGCCAGCATCTCGGAGTCGCCTCTTCACTGTTGACGTTGAGACTAGTGTTTTGCAGGTAGCCTAGTGGTCAGAGCGTTGGGCCAGTAACTGAAAGGTTGGTGGATCAAATCCCCAAGCTGACAGGGTAAAAATCTGCCATTCTTCCCATTTGCGACCAAGCTTAAACTTCCTGACTAATGTCATGAGATGTTGCTTCAATATAGCCACATAATTTTCCTACCTCATGATGCCATCTATTTTGTGAAGTGCACCAATCCCTCCTGTAGCAAAGCATTCCCACAACATGATGCTGCCACCCCCGGGCTTCACGTTTGGGATGGTGTTCTTCGGCCTGCTAGCCTCCCCCTTTTACCTCCAAACATAACGATATTCATTGTTGCCAAACAGTTCTATTTTTGCTTCATCAGACCAGGGGACATTCTCCCAAAAAGTATGATCTTCTCCCCCATGTGCAGTTGCAAACCGTAGTCTGGCTTTTTTATGGCTGTTTTGGAGCAGTGGATTCTTCCTTGCTGAGCGGCCTTTCAGGTTGTCAATATAGGACTTGTTTTACTGTGGATATAGATACCTTTGTACCTCTTTCCTCCAGCATCTTCACAAGGTCCTTTGCTGTTGTTCTGGGATTGATTTGCACTTTTCGCACCAAAGTACATTTATCTCTAGGAGACAGAACGCGTCTCCTTCCTGAGCGGTATGATGGCTGCGTGGTTCCATGGTGTTTATACTTGCATATGATTGTTTGTACAGATGAACGTGGTACCTTCAGGCGTTTGGAAATTGCTCCCAATGATGAACCAAGACCTTTTTCTGAGGTCTTGGCTGATTTCTTTTGATTTTCCCATGAAGTAAAGAGGCACTGAGTTTGAAGTTAGACCTTGAAATACATCCACAGGTACACCTCCAATTGACTCAAAATGATGTTAATTAGTCTATCAGAACTTCTATAGCCATGCCATCATTTTCTGGAATTTTCCAAGCTGTTTAAAGACACAGTCAACTTAGTGTATGTAAACTTCTGACCCACTGGAATTGTGATACATTGTGATGCAGTGAATTATACAGTGAAATAATGTTAACAATTGTTGGAAAAAATTACTTGTGTCATGCACAAAGTAGATGTCCTAACTGACTTGCCAAAACTTTAGTTTGTCAACAAGACATTTGTGGAGAGGTTGAAAAATGAGTTTTAATGACTCCAACCTAAGTGTCTGTAAACATCTGACTTCAACTGTATCTTATTTCCATTCTTTTACTTTTAGATGTGTGTGTTATTGTGAATTGTTAGATTCTATTGTTAGAGCGAGGAACACAAGCATTCATTTGATTTGAATGCACTGACTTGAAGTGACCAAATTGTGATGTGTGTGTTATAAATAATGTGTGTGTGTGTGTCTCTCTCTCTCTCTCTGTTTCAGACAGGCTCAGGGAAGACCCATACCATGGGGACAGGGTTTGACATGAACGTGCAGGAGAAGGACCAGGGTATCATCCCGCGGGCTGTTCGTCAGCTGTTCCTGGGCATCCAGGAGAGGAAGACACAGGCCCAGCAGCAGGGCACACACCCTCCAGAGTTTAAAGTCAGTGCACAGTTCCTAGAGGTAAGAACCCACACACATACAGTAGGCAGGCACCCTCAAACACACGCAGTAGCAGCAGTAGCCCCTAGAGTGGGATATTGTATCATGCACGCACACACAGACACAGACAGACGCGCGCACGCACACACAGACACATGAGCGCACACACAGACACAAACGCACAAACAGGTACACACAACACAGACACACACACACAGACGGGCTCACACATACACACTCAAACATATACACACACAGACATGCACACACACACACACAGACATACACACACAAACAAACAGACACGCACACACAGACACATACCACACACGCACAAAGATGCACACACACACACACACACACACACACACACACACACACACACACACACACACACACACACACACACACACACACACACACACACACACACACACACACACACACAAATACCACCCAGTTATTTGGGCCACCCACCCAGTTCAGAGGAGATGAAAATCTCTCTAGTATAAAATATTGTCATCCAGGGACACATTGTATGTTGTCATTTGTCATTCTTGCCTTTGATTGAGTATGTGTGTATGTATGTATGTATGTATGTATGTATGTATGTATGTATGTATGTATGTATGTATGTATGTATGTATGTATGTATGTATGTATGTATGTATGTATGTATGTATGTATGTATGTATGTGTGTGTGTGTGTGTGTGTGAGGGTAATATGAACTTTAACCAGATGTGAAGGGGATGCAGGGATCAGCCCTGGTGAAGCTACAGGACGTGACATTGTGATGACAGCTGAAACAGGAAACAGGATCCTGACAACTGATCTGATGTTGGTCATCAGCTGTGACGTTACCCAGAATGAGAATATGAACAGACAGACGTTTGGGAGACATGAGCTTATATGTGTCATTGACATCAACTGGCTGTAGCAGGAGGTGCCTGGTACACACTCAGGTGTCTGGCTTGTAGTGAAGTAATATTTGATATACAGTATACAGTATACAGTATTCAAGTCATTCAAGGGTTTTTCTTTATTTTGACTTTGAAATAACACATATGGAATGAAATAACACATATGGAATGAAATAACACATATGGAATGAAATAACACATATGGAATCATGTATGAACCAATAAAGTGTTAAACAAATCCAAATATATTTTATACTTTGATGACAGCTTTGCACACTCTTGGCATTCTCTCAACCAGCTTCATGAGGTAGTCACCTGGAATGCTTTTCCAACATTCTTGAAGGAGTTCCCACATATGCTTAGCATTTGTTGGCTGCTTTTCCTTCACTCTGCGGTCCAACTCATCCCAAACCATCTCAATTGGGTTGAGGTCGGGTGATTGTGGAGGCCAGGTCATCTGATGCAGCACTCCATCACTCTCCTTCTTGGTCAAATAGCCCTTACACAGCTTGGAGGTGTGTTTTGGGGCATTGTCCTGTTGAAAAACAAATGATAGTCCCACTAAGCGCAAACCAGATGGGATGGCGTATCACTGCAGAATGCTGTGGTAGTCATCCTTGTTAAGTGTGCCTGTCGTTAGTTCAGGTGTAGGCTGTTTGTCCGGTCATTGGGTTATCAGTACTGATGATAAAAAGACGTCGGCCAGGGTTAATGTGTGTGTGTGTGTGTGTGTGTGTGTGTGTGTGTGTGTGTGTGTGTGTGTGTGTGTGTGTGTGTGTGTGTGTGTGTGTGTGTGTGTGTGTGTGTGTGTGTGTGTGTGTGTGTCCTGTGAAGTGGGAACTTCTGAGTTGACTCTTGACCTCTCACAACCTTTAACCTTATTGCTTCCTAAAGGTCCAGAGGTTATGTAGTACACCATTTGATCCATGCCCTTTCATCGCTCACTGTCTACTGTGTGTGTGTCTATTCCAGCTGTACAATGAGGAGATCCTAGATCTGTTTGACGGAGCCAGAGACCCAGACTGTAAGAGCAGGAAGTCTAATATCAAGATCCATGAGGATGGCAGCGGCTCCATCTACACCACCGGAGTCACCTCACGACTTGTCAACTCAGAGGAAGAGGTGTGTGTGTGTGTGTGTGTGTGTGCGTGCGCTATGACTCGGCGATATGGACAAATTCACGATATGGGAGATCCACGATACACTGTACATCTTGATTTCAAAAATAATATTCTCAAAATAATCTTTGTTGTACAGTTAAAGGTGAAATACACCACATTTCAAACAGTCAGCAATTTCTTAATGAATTCAGTGCTTGTGAAATTATACCTAGGATAAATATAAGCCTTCCAGAACCATAAGACCCACTGATTTTATCAAAATGGTTTTACCCGATTTCGTTGTTGCAGTAATCACTGATCTGGCTTTCACGTCTGTCTATGAGAATGCCCTTTTTGTTACAAATTTCACCAGAACCATGCATAATGCACATTCACTAATAATGAGAAAAATCTTGCAGCAGGCATTATATACAATGAACACAGGTTTCAAACAATATCTCAAGCACAAGCCCACATGCTAGTGAGTAGCCAGCTAATCTTTATATTTCAAGTTTCGCTAACTTGGATCTATTTGCTATTTGCTAACTTATTTCTCAGAATGAGAACGAGTTGTCAATTCCTTATATAATTGTGTTTCATGCTTATTGCACATTTAGAAAAAATCAAATCAAATCAAATCAAATTTATTTATATAGCAGCATCAGTGATATCTCAAAGTGCTGTACAGAAACCCAGCCTAAAACCCCAAACAGCAAACAATGCAGGTGTAAAAGCTTAAAAAACTCCCTAGAAAGGCTAGCCTAGAGAGGAACCGGGCTATGTGGGGTGGCCAGTCCTCTTCTGGCTGTGCCGGGTACAGAACATGACCAAGATGTTCAAATGTTCATAAATGACCAGCATGGTCGAATAGGCAGAACAGTTGAAACTGGAGCAGCAGCACAGTCAGGTGGACTGGGGACAGCAAGGAGCCTTCATGTCAGGTAGTCTGGGGCACGGTCCTAGGGCTCAGGTCAGTTGAAACTGGAGCAGGAGCATGGCCAGGTGGACTGGGGACAGCAAGGAGTCCTCATGTCAGGTAGTCCTGGGACATGGTCCTAGTGCTCCGAGAGAAAGAAAGAAAGAGAGAAGGAGAGAATTAGAGAACTTAGATTCACACAGGACACCGAATAGGACAGGAGAAGTAGATATAACAAACTGACCCTGCCCCCGACACATAAACTACTGCAGCATAAATACTGGAGGCTGAGACAGGAGGGGTCAGGAGACTGCCCCATAGCGGCAGGGCCAAACAGGAAGGATATAACCCCACCCACTTTGCCAAAGCACAGCCCCCACACCACTAGTGCTTCAACCACCAACTTACCATCCTGAGACAAGGCCGAGTATAGCCCACAAAGATCTCCGCTGCAACCCAGACAGGCCGACCACAACAGTGAATCAACCCACCCAGGTGACGCACCCCCAGGGACGGCACGAGTGCCAGTGACTCAGCCCCCGTAACATTAGGCAGAGAATCCCAGTGGAAAGAGGGGAACTAGGCAGAGACAGCAAGGGCGGTTCGTTGCTCCAGAGCCTTTCCGTTCACCTTCCCACTCCTGGGCAGACTACACTCAATCATATGACCCACTGAAGAGATGAGTCTTCAGCTGCTAGACGGTAAAGTTGAGACCGAGTTTGCGTCTCTGACATGGGTAGGCATAGTGGAGCTGCCCTGCCTCCAGCTGTTTGCTTAGAAATTCATAATTGCTGCTAGCGGTACATCAGTGCTGCCCATGTAATGCTTTGTAGGTTAGCATAAAACCTTGAAATCAGCCCTTGCTTTGACAGGAAGCCAGTGTAGAGAGGCTAGCACTGGAGTAATATGCAAATGCAGGATTCTAGCAGCCGTATTTAGCACTAACTGAAGTTTATTTAGTGCTTTATCCGCTAGAGCATTGCAGTAGTCTAACCTAGAAGTGACAAAAGCATGGATTAATTTTTCTGCATCATTTTTGGACAGAAAGTTTCTGATTTTTGCAATGTTAGTAGATGGAAAAAAGCTGTCGTCTTTTGAAAAAAGAGAGATCAAACTCCTTCACAGTTTTATTTGACACTGTACATTTTAATTGCAGATTCAATGTTCATTGGGACCTAGAACAAGCATCTCTGTTTTGTAGTAATTGTCTTCTCCACTTCACAATATGAGGAGTTGAGACATGTTTCAAAATGTACAGCTGTGTCATTAGCAAAGGTTAATTATGTTTTCGAATAACATCCCCAAGAGGTAAAATATATAGTGAAAACAATAGTGGTCAAAACAGTAAAATAATGTACAGTTGATTTGCAGAGGACAAACCATTCACAGAAAACACAGAAAACACAGACGAGACAGCTTTAAGTGTCTTTGGCAAATGCTGCTAGCGGTTAGTGCTGCTAGTCATGTGCTGCATACATTCTGCTACGGTATGGCTAGTGGTCCATAGTGCTGCTAGCGGTAATCGTGAACCCAACTGACCCTGGCCAGATTCAATGTTCGATACCATGTCTCTCTGCCAAATGAGCCACAGAAATGGACCATTAGAAAGGTTACCTCCACAGTAAAATAATTTCTCAATGTGTTTCGGTGTCCATATGACCGATTCTGGACCAAACTTCAATTGCAAATAGCGAGGGAGGAAAAAAGTGATCTCTCATCTTTGTTATTGTGAGTGGCAGGGGGAGCGGCTTGGTGTGTGTGGGAGGGGCTTGGTGTGTGTGGGAGGGGCTTGGTGTGTGTGTGTGTAAACGGGAAGGTATACAGTCACAGCAGAAGGAGCGAAGGAGACCAAAAAGATAACATGACAACAAGAGGACATAAATGCTCGTAAAAAAAACGAAGCATTTAATAAAAACTAGGTTATTGCGAAACAGGCATTTGGAATATTGCGCTAAAACATACATTCAAATGTGATGTATTGCCCAGCCCTAGTGTGTACAGTACTAACAGTTTGTGTATTACAGCTGTTACAGTGTCTGAAGCTGGGAGCGTTGTCTCGTACCACGGCCAGTACCCAGATGAACGCATCGAGTTCCAGATCTCACGCCATCTTCACCATCAACCTCTGTCAGATGAGAGTCTGTCAACAAACTGAGGTAGGGTTGGAGGGAGGGAGAGAGAGAGGAGGGCGAGGGAGGGAGGTATGGATCAGAGAGGGTAGATACAGTGCTTATAGAAAATCTACACCCCCTTGAACTTTTTTCACATTTTGTTGTGTCAGTGCCTCAGTTTCATGCATTTAAATGCGATTTGTTTTTCTACACACCATATGATTTATTTTATTTTTTTGTGAAAATAATGCTGTATTAACAGTGATAGCAATGCGAAATGTCATTCTGAGCAAACATCACTAACATTACACACAGTTGATACACGTCGATTGCCGTTTCTTCCCCATCACTGTCATCAGAAGACTCTACAATGTCTTCAATGAAAATGTTTTTGCCTAAATCAGGGATTTCCTCATCGTCTGATTCATTTTTCCGAGAGAGCCAGCATGGCACAAACGTCCTCCGGAAAGCAGTCCATCACAACTTTTCCCCACTGAACTTTGTCGATAGAGCCTGATAAATTCAGCAACATATTTGCAGTTCTCCATGGCTAACTTTATATATTTCGGGAAAAAAATGCAGTAGAAAGGATTATGTATGCATAATGAGCAGCTCATTTAAAGACACAAGATGCTATACCGCAGACCAATCTGAAAGTCATCTCTCTGCATGTCCAGCCCACTCATTATCTCAGCCAATCATGGCTAGCAGGTTTTGCCTTTAACCAACTATGCTCGTAATTTAACAACTTTATTTATATTTACAGATGGCATACAAGTTTGTTATTAAGGCACATGAAAGTTCACATGTTCTAGAAGGCATTTCTGCCCAAAAAAAGCATATATATTTTTTAACGTTCAAACGGCTCTCCTGTGAAGTCGTGACTTGAAACATACACCTAGTTTCCTGAAACGGGTCACATTTACCTTTTTATTCCTTAGCCACTGTAGCTTTGGCCGTGTGCATTGGGTTGTTGTCATGCTGAAAGGTGAAATGCTGTCCCAGTTCCAGCTTTCTTGCAGAGTTTTCCTCTAGGACTTTTCTGTACATTGCTCCATTCATTTCCACTTCTATCCTGATAATTCCCTGGCGATGAGAAACATCCCCATAACACGATGCTGCCTCCTCCATGCTTCACAGTAGGGATGAGTGTTCTTTGGGTGATGTGTTGCGTTTGCTCCAACAGTATCGCTTTACATTCAGGTCAAACGGTTACATTTCTGTTTCATCAGAACACTACACTTTTTGCCACATGGCTACAGAATAACGTTTTTTTTTTCTGCATACTTCAAATGCGATTCTAGGTGGGCTTTCTTGAGTAATGGCTTCCTTCTTGCCACGCTACCATACATGCAACATTTGTGGAGTGCTTGGAATATTGTTATCACATGCACACTTAAAAGCCTGGAGCTCTTTGAAAGTTTCCCATTTGACTCTTGGTAACTACTTTAATCAGTGTCCTGCTTGCTCGGTCATCCAGTTTGGAGGGACGGCCTGAGCTCGGCAGGGTATCGGTGGTGCCATACACTTTCCACTTCTTAACAATAGTCTTGACCGTGCTCTAAGAGATATTCGAGGCCTTTGAAATCTTTTTATATACCCATCCACTGATCTGTGCCTTTCCAGAACTTGGTCCCGGATTTCCTTTGAAAGCTCCTTTGTGCTCAAGGTTGACTTCTTGCTTTGCAATTCACTACCCAGCAGAGGGAACCTACAGGAACTGCTGAATTTATCCCGAAATCATGTGAATCACTATAATTTAACACAGGTGGAGGCCAATTAACTCTGTGTGTGATGTTGAAGGTGGACAAGGGAGGTGGACACTTATCCAACCAAGATATTTCTGTTTTGATTTTGTAAAGTTAACCTGGACTCTTTTTTTTCACTTGGAAGTTGTGGAGTAGGATGTGTAGATCAATGGGGGGAAACTATTTTTAATGAATTTTAATTCTAGGCTATAAGGCAACAAAAGGGGAACATTTTTAAAGGTAGTGTAGACTTTCTATAGGCACTGTTGATGTATTGAGAGACTCAAAGAGAGTCAAAGGGAATAAATAAAGGTAGAAGAGGGTGAAAGAGGAGTGAAGAGGAGAAAGATGAACGTATCAGACCGAGTGACAAGTAAAGTAATGACAGTAATACAAATAATTAAAAAGTTTGAATTAAGTGTTTGTTGATAATTGTTCACTAATTGTGGTCTCTCTCTCTCTCTCTCTCTCTCTCTCTCTCTCTCTCTCTCTCTCTCTCTCTCTCTCTCTCTCTCTCTCTCTCTCTCTCTCCAGGAGAATGGTGAGGTGAACGGAGGTGTAAATGGAGGTGTGATTGAGGAGGTGAACGGGGGTGAAAATGGAGGTGTGATTGGGGAGGTGAACGGAGAGGTGAATGGTGTTGGCGGAGATGGAGGGTCTATTACCAAGCCTGAGTATGAGACTCTGATGGCCAAGTTTCACTTTGTGGACCTAGCTGGATCAGAGAGACTCAAACGCACCGGAGCAACGGGAGAACGGGCACGGGAGGGCATATCCATCAACTGTGGACTGGTGAGAAGTGTGTTTGTGTGTGTGCGTGTGCTGCCGCTTCCAAGGAGCAGGACACTAACCTATACGCTTATAAGAAATCCCACTAGGCCCTCCGACAAATCATCAAACAGGCAAAGCATTAATAAGATTGAATCCTACAATACTGCCTCTGACTCTCGTCGGATGTGGTAGGGCTCGCAAACTATCACGGATTACAAAGGGGAGCCAAGCCGTGAGCTGCTTAGTGACTAGAGCCTACCAGACGAGCTAAATGCCTTCTATGCTCGCTTCAAGGCAAGCAAAACTGAACAATGCATGAGAGCACCAGCTGTTCCGGATGACTGTGTGATCACGCTCTCCGTAGCTGATGTGAGTTAGACCTTAAAACAGATTAACATTCACAAGGCTGCATGGCCTGATGGACTACCAGGACGCATACTCAGAGCATGTGCTGACCAGCTGTAAAGTGTCTTCACTGACATTGTCAACCTATCGCTGACGCAGTCTATATTAGCTACACTTTTCAAGCAGACCACAATAGTTCCTGTGCCCAAGACTGCCAAAGTGACTTGTCTAAATGACTATCGCCCCATAGCACTCACATCTGTAGCCATGATTTAAGATGACGCCGACAGAGATGGTCACCTTGCTTCGCGTTCTTTAATGCCAATTGAATAATGTTTACATATATTACATTGCTCATATCTGATGTATATACTGTATTGAGACACAATCACAGGACACTTTAATAAACAGGCCAGCTCTTTTCTCTGTATACATCAATGATGTCGCTCTTGCTGCTGTTGATTCTCTGATCCACCTCTACGCAGGCGACACCATTTTGTATACATCTGGCCCTTCTTTGGACACTGTGCTAACAAACCTCCAACTGCTTTTAAATGCTAGTACATGCTCTTCAACCGATCGCTGTCTGCACCCGCCTGCCTGACTAGCATCACTACCCTGAATGGTTCTGATCTAGAATATGTGGACAACTACAAATACCTAGGTGCCTGGTTAGACTGTAAACTCTCCTTCCAGACTCACATTAACAATCTCCAATCCAAAGTTACATCTAGAATCGGCTTCCTATTTCGCAACAAAGACTCCTTCACTCATGCCGCCAACATACCCTCATAAAACTGACTATCCTACCGATCCTTGACTTTGGCGATGTCATTTACAAAATAGCCCCCAACACTACTCAGCAAACTGGATGTAGTCTTTCACAGTGCCATCCGTTTTATAACCAAAGCCCCATATACTACCCACCACTGCGACCTGTATGCTCCCGTTGGCTGGCCCTCACTACATATCCTTCGCCAAACCCACTGGCTCCAGGTCATCCTTAAGTCTTTGCGAGGTAAAGCCCCGCCATTTAATCCAAGTAAAAATTCCATGTCTTAGGTCAATTAGGATTACCACTTTATTTTAAGAATGTGAAATGTCAGGATAATAGTAGAGCGAATTATTTATTTGAGCTTTTATTTATTTCATCACATTCCAAGTGGGTCAGAAGTTTACATACATTCAATTAGTATTCGATAGCATTGCCTTTAAATTGTTTAACTTGGGTCAAACATTTCGGGTAGCCTACCACAAGCTTCCCACAATAGGTTGGGTGAATTTTGCCTCATTCCTCCTGACAGAGTTGGTGTAACTGAGTTAGGCCTCCTTGCTCGCACACACTTTTTTAGTTCTGCCCACAAATTTTCTATAGGATTGAGGTCAGGGCTTTGTGATGGCCACTCCAATACATTGACTTAGTTGTCCTAAAGCCATTTTGCTACAACTTTGGAAGTATGCTTGGGGTCATTGTCCATTTGGAAGACCCGTTTGCGACCAAGCTTTAACTTCCTGACTTATATATCCACATAATTGTCCTACCTCATGATGCCATCTATTTTGTGAAGTGCAACAGTCCCTCCTGCAAGCAAAGCACCCCCACAACATGATGCTGACACCCCCGTTCTTCACGGTTGGGATGGTGTTCTTCAGCTTGCAAGCCTCCCTCTTTTTCCTCCAAACATAACGAAGGTCATTATGGCCAAATAGTTATATATTTTTTTTTTCATCAGACCAGAGGACATTTCTCCATAAAGTACGATCTTTGTCCCCATGTGCAGTTGCAAACCTTAGTCTGGCTTTTCTACGGCGGTTTTGGAGCAGTGGTTTTGTCCTTGCTGAGCGGCCTTTCAGGATTGGTCGATATAGGACTCATTTTTACTGTGGATATAGATTATTTTGTACCTGTTTCCTCCAGCATCTTCACAAGGTCCTTTGCTGTTGGGATTCATTTGAACTTTTCGCACCAAAGTATGTTCATCTCTAGGAGACAGAATCTTCCTGAGCAGTATGACGGCTGCGTGGTCCCATGGTGTTTATACTTGCGTACTATTGTTTGTACAGATGAACGTGGTACCTTCAGGCTTTTGGAAATTGCTCCCAAGCATGAACCAGTCTTATGGAGGCCTACAATTTTTTTTTTAGGTCTTGGCTGATTTCTTTTGATTTTCCTATGAAGTAAAGCAAAGAGGCAATGAGTTTGAAGGTAGACCTTGAAATACATCCACGGGTACACCTCCAGTTGACTCAAATGATTTCAATTAGCCTTTCAGAAGCTTCTAAAGCCATGACATAATTTTCTGGAACTTTCCAAGCTGTTTAAAGGCACAGTCAACTTAGTGTATGTAAACTTCTGTCCCACTGGAATTGTGATACAGTGAATTATAAGTGAAATAATCTGCCTGTAAACACTTTTTTTATTTTTTATTACTTGTGTCATGGTCAAAGTAGATGTCCTAACCGACTTGCCAAAACTATAGTTTGTTAACAAGAAATTTGTGGAGTGGTTGAAAAACAAGTTTTAATGACTCCAACCTAAGTGTATGCAAACGTCCGACTTCAACTGTATATCACGCCAGTATTAATGCTAAATTGTAATTATTTTCGCCTCTATGGCCTATTTATTGCCTACCTCCCTGCTCTTCTGCATTTGCACACACTGTACATGGCTCTTTCTATCTTTTCTTTATGTGTAACTCTGTGTTGTTGTATCTGTCGCACTGCTTTGCTTTATCTTGGCCAGGTCGCAGTTGTAAATGAGAACTTGTTCTCAACTGGCCTACTTGGTTAAATAAAGTGAAATAAAATAAATGGATCACTAGACATTTTAAACAATGCTACTTTAAATAATGCCACTTTAGTAATGTTTACATATCTTACATTACTCATATCACATGTATATACTGTATTTTATACCATCTACTGCACCTTGCCTATGCTGCTCGGCCATCGCTCATCCATATACTTATATGTACATATTCTCATTCACCCCTTTAGATGTGTGTGTATTAGGTAGTTGTTGGGGAATTGTTAGATTACGTGTTAGATATTACAGCACTGTCGGAACTAGAAGCACAAGCCCTTCGCTACACCCACATTAACATCTGCTCACCATATTATGTGACCAATACAATTTGATTTGATGAAATGCTTAGAAAAGCTGGTCATGGCTCACATCAACACCTTCATCCCAGACACCCTGCACCCACTCCAATTCGTATACCGCCCCAACAGATCCACAGATGACACAATCTCTATTGTACGCCACACTGCCCTCTCTCACTCAGACAATAGGAACACCTACGTCAGAATGCTGTTCATTGACTACAGCTCAGCATTCAACACCATAGTGTCCTCCAAGCTCATCACTAAGCTCAGGACCCTGGGACTGAACACCTTCCCCTTCAACTGGATCCTGGACTTCTTGATGGGTGGCGTAGGTAGACAGGTGTTGGTGTAGGTAGACAGCAACACATCCGCCACGCTGAGCCTCAACACGGGGGCCCGTGCCGGGTTGCGTGCTTAGTCCCCTCCTGTACTCCCTGTTTACCCACGACTGCGTGGCCGCGCATGACTCCAACACCCATCATTTAAGTTTGCCAACATCACTACAGTGGAAGGCTTGATCACTGACGATCAAGTTTCTTGGTGCCCACAACACTAAGGATCTATCGTGGTCAGTCCCAACACAGCTGTGAAGAGGGCGTGAAAACTCAGTCCCAACACAGCTGTGAAGAGGGCGTGAAAACTCAGTCCCAACACAGCTGTGAAGAGGGCGTGAAAACTCAGTCCAAACACAGCTGTGAAGAGGGCGTGAAAACTCAGTCCAAACACAGCTGTGAAGAGGGCGTGAAAACTCAGTCCCAACACAGCTGTGAAGAGGGCGTGAAAACTCAGTCCCAACACAGCTGTGAAGAGGGCGTGAAAACTCAGTCCCAACACAGCTGTGAAGAGGGCGTGAAAACTCAGTCCCAACACAGCTGTGAAGAGGGCGTGAAAACTCAGTCCCAAACAGCTGTGAAGAGGGCGTGAAAACTCAGTCCCAACACAGCTGTGAAGAGGGCGTGAAAACTCAGTCCCAACACAGCTGTGAAGAGGGCGTGAAAACTCAGTCCCAACACAGCTGTGAAGAGGGCGTGAAAACTCAGTCCAAACACAGCTGTGAAGAGGGCGTGAAAACTCAGTCCCAACACAGCTGTGAAGAGGGCGTGAAAACTCAGTCCCAACACAGCTGTGAAGAGGGCGTGAAAACTCAGTCCCAACACAGCTGTGAAGAGGGCGTGAAAACTCAGTCCCAACACAGCTGTGAAGAGGGCGTGAAAACTCAGTCCCAACACAGCTGTGAAGAGGGCGTGAAAACTCAGTCCCAACACAGCTGTGAAGAGGGCGTGAAAACTCAGTCCCAACACAGCTGTGAAGAGGGCGTGAAAACTCAGTCCAAACACAGCTGTGAAGAGGGCGTGAAAACTCAGTCCCAACACAGCTGTGAAGAGGGCGTGAAAACTCAGTCCCAACACAGCTGTGAAGAGGGCGTGTGAAACACAGCTGTGAAGAGGGCGTGAAAACTCAGTCCCAACACAGCTGTGAAGAGGGCGTGAAAACTCAGTCCCAACACAGCTGTGAAGAAAAACTCAGTCCCAACACAGCTGTGAAGAGGGCGTGAAAACTCAGTCCAAACACAGCTGTGAAGAGGGCGTGAAAACTCAGTCCCAACACAGCTGTGAAGAGGGCGTGAAAACTCAGTCCAAACACAGCTGTGAAGAGGGCGTGAAAACTCAGTCCCAACACAGCTGTGAAGAGGGCGTGAAAACTCAGTCCCAACACAGCTGTGAAGAGGGCGTGAAAACTCAGTCCCAACACAGCTGTGAAGAGGGCGTGAAAACAACTCTTCCCCCTCAGGACACTGAGAATTTGTCATGGGCCCTCAGATCCTCAAAACGTTCTACAGCTACACCATTGAGAGCACCATTGTCAAAATCCTGAAGTATCCCTTTAATCCAGTAATTCTTTTGAAACTATTGATCCTCTGGGCCTGAATCGTGCTCTCTGGTGTATTTTGGACGTTGAGAGTGGGCTCCTGTGACTGGACATGTTTTTTAAATAATATTTGTTTTGCCTCTCTGTCCCCATGTGGGCCCCTTCATTAATGTGTGTGTGTGTGTGTGTGATGATTTTGTGTATGTGTTTTAATTGGTGCTGAGAAACGTGATGATGATGGTTATGAGTATGTGTTCTAGCTGGCTTTGGGGAATGTGATCAGTGCTCTGGGGGACCAGGCTAAGAAAGGAGGACATGTTCCCTACAGAGACTCTAAACTAACGCGCCTACTACAAGACTCACTGGGAGGAAACAGGTAACACACACACACACACACGTACAGTACCAGTCAAAAGTTTGGACATACCTACTCATTCAAGGGTTTTTCTTTATTTCCTACATTGTAGAATAATAATGAAGACATCAAAACTATGAAATAACACATACGGAATCATGTAGTAACCAAAAAAGTGTTACATTTTAGATTCTTCAAAGTAGCCACCCGTTGCCTTGATGACAGCTTTGCACACTCTTGGCATTCTCTCAACCAGCTTCACCTGGAATGCTTTTCCGCCAGTCTTGAAGGAGTTCCCACATACGCTGAGCACTTGTTGGCTGATATTCCTTCACACTGCAGTCCAACTCATCCCAAACCATCTCAGTTTGGTTGAGGTCAAGTGTTTGTGGAGGCAAGGTCATCTGATGCAGCACTCCATAACTCTCCTTCTTGGTCAAATAGCCCTTACACATGCTTCACGGTGGGAACTACTGTTGCAGGAATTAAATTGCTCTATGTTTTAACACCCAATTAAAATTAAACACTGTCAATTCATAAGGATTTGTAAGACGCTTATTCTATAGTAATGGACAGAGCCTAGTCTTGAAGTCAAACAGCAGAATTTATTCACGAGAGTACTGAACACGATACAGTTTACCACAGGTTATAAACTGAAAATGACGTCATTAGTTTTTGAACTGTCCCGTCTCTTCTCCCACCCCGTCTCCCTACCAATTTAATATAATTTATGACCGAGCCAATCTTCTTGTGTAGATAAGCATTCTAGCCAGTCTGAAGATATAGTTCATTCATTTCTACCAAGGAACAGACCGTCATTGTTCTAATTCTTGATTATATTTACACACATTATTTTCAGTACTAGGATTAAGAAAGAAAATTCATACATATACAGTAACATAATAGTATTCTGATTAGTCAGTCCTGATTGAAATGTATACATAATTAGTAATTATTGATAAAAATTCCCTTAACAACTACACATGTGGAGATCATCCGTTCACCTACTCTACGTCTCACAAAGGCACGGTGGCTGGAACCAAAAATCTCAGATTTGGATTCATCAGGGCAAAGGACAGATTTCCACCGGTCTAATGTCCATTGCTCGTGTTTCTTATCCCAAGCAAGTCTCTTCTTATTATTGGTGTCCTTTAGTAGTGGTTTCTTTGAAGCTATTCGACCACAAAGGCCTGATTCGTGTAGACTCTTCTGAACAGTTGGTGTTGAGATATATCTGTTACTTCAACTCTGAACCATTAATGTGGGCTGGTTGGTAACTCTTATCAACTTATCCTCTGCAGCAGAGGTAAATGTGTGTATTTCTTTCCTGTGGTGGTCCTCATGAGAGCCAGTTTCATCACAGCACTTGATGGTTTTTGAGACTGCACTTGAAGAAACTTTCAAAGTTGTTCTGTATACCACCCCTACCTTGTCACAACACATCTGATTGGCTCAATCGCATCAAGAAGGAAAGAAATTCCACAAGTGAACTTTTAACAAGGCACACCTGTTAAAACTTCTTAAGAATCGGTGTCCCGTTAGCGGGACAACTTCCAGTGAAACTGGAGGGTGTGCAATTCAAATAAATAATAATAAATATTCTGGATTTTAAACATTTAGGTACATATAAGTGTCTTATATCGTCTGAAAGCTTACATTCATGTTGATATAACAGCACTGTCCGATTTACAGTAGCTATTACAGCTAAAACATGCCATGCGATTGTTTGAGCACGGCACCCCACATCTAAATATTTTTCCACCGGCACAGGTTTCATACATTCACATATAACAATTAAATATTAACTTACTTTTTGAAAATCATCCTCTGACTTGTCATCCAAAGGGTCCCATCTATAACATGTAGTGTCGTTTTGTTAGATAAAATGCTTCTTTATATCCCAAAAAGTCTGTTTAGTTGGCACCATTGATTTGAGTAATCCACTCGTTCAACTTGCAGAGAAAGGAATCCAAAACTCTACCCCTAAACTTTGTTTCAACAAGTCAAAATACTTTTCTATTTACTCCTCAGATACCCTAAAATGTAATCAAACTATAATATTTATTTCAGAAAGAAGTATGTTCAATAGGAAACCAATTTAAGCAGGTGCGGAATGTCTTCATGGCGTGCGCAAATACGAATTTCCAAGACTGTGTCCTTCTTCTAAAACTGTTATTTCTTATTAGTTTTTGAAGTTATTCGCCTGAAACTAAGAAGTTTTAATTGAAAGGCATTCCAGGTGACTACCTCATGAAGCTGGTTGAGAGAATGCCAAGAGTGTGCAAAGCTGTCATCAAGGCAAAGTTTGGCTACTTTGAAGAATCTCAAATATAAAATATATTTTGATTTGTTTTTGGTTGCTACATGAATCCATGTGTGTTATTTCATAGTTTTGATGTCTTCACTATTATTCTACAATGTAGAAAATAGTAAAAATAAAGAAAAACCCTTGACTGAGTTGATGGTGTCCAAACTTTTGACTGGTACTGTACATGCATGCGCACACACACACACACACACACACACACACACACACACACACACACACACACACACACACACACACACACACACACACACACACACACACACACACACACACACACACACACACACACACACTAGCATGTCGTATTCCTTTCCTCTCTCCAGTCGTACGTTGATGATCGCGTGTGTGAGTCCGTCGGACCGGGACTTCATGGAGACCCTGAACACACTGAAGTACGCCAACAGAGCCAGGAACATCAAGAACAAGGTGGTGGTGAACCAAGACAAGACCAGCCAACAGATGTCTGCCCTGAGGGCTGAGATTGCCAGGCTACAAATGGAACTTATGGAGTATAAAGCGGTGAGGAGGGATGGAGGGACAGAGGTTTGGGATTGGGGGAGGGAGGGAGGGATGGAGTCAGGGAGCGATGGGATAAAGGGAGAGAAGAAGGGGAATGGATAGAGATAGGAGGGCGGAGAGGTTGGAGGATGGAGAAGTGGAAGGAGGGACCAATGGAGAGAGGAAGGGATGTCGGGACTTGGGAGAGAAAAAAGGAAGGAAGGAAGGATGGAGGGATGGAAAGAAGGAATGGAAAAATATCCCTTCCCTCATGTTAAGCAACTTTAACCTTTGGCCTAGAAGATTACAGGAAGCATAGGGATGGTTTAGAGCAATAATGTGATTAAGAGAGAGTTAACGGTGCATAACCAATGGATGACCGTGTTGAGTTGTAGGAAAGATTCGATCAGAGTTGGAGAGAAATGGAGCATGTGATTGGCTGAAATCATGTTGTCTCATTTATGATTGGCTGAGCTGTTAACCAGTATGTAAAGAAATAAAATGGAAAATATGAATTTTTACCAACAAGTGATATAAAAATCAATATTCTCTTTGTTGATTGAATGAAATGTCATTGTTCTGTATGTTCATTGGAGGAGATTAAATATTTCTGTACGTGTGTTGTCCCCCTCCCCAGGGTAAGCGTGTGGCAGGTGAGGACGGCTCGGAGGGCTTCAGTGATCTGTTCCAGGAGAACTCGATGTTACAGAGAGAGAACGACACGCTACGCATGCGGGTCAAAGCTATGCAGGAGACCATCGACCACCTCAACACACGGGTAACCACGCTCCTCGCCAACGAGGTCAGCACGCTGCTGGCCAAGTCGGGTAAGACCGAGAGAGGCGACGGAACACACTCTCCAATGGGATTGGCTGATTGTGGCTGTCTGAAAACATTGATAGCTATTAAATCCTTTTTCTCTCCCTCCTTGTTTAATCAATTCCTACACATCCCTCTCAAGGCGCATTGGAGGAGAGGATCCAAGGTCCATCCATCCCTTAGACCTTCTCCTCCAATGAGCTTTGAGAGGAATTGAGGAGTCTAGGATTTGACCGCTAAAAAGGCTTTCAGACACAGACCATATCATGTAGTTAAGAAGCGTTAATCTCGTATGTCTCAATGTGACCTCACGGTGACCTGACTGTAAACTCTGACCTTTTGACCTCTAGGTGAGGGCAATGAGGAGATTGGTGCTCTGATACAGAACTATATCAGAGAGATCGAGGAGCTCAGGTAAGAGTACGTAATGAGCTTTAGACTGAGCGGGGGGGGGGAAAGCAGTTCACGGAGTTGCAGCTCACTGTGGTTTGCCGTTACTGCACTGTTCATGGAGTTTGTATCTTTTTGTAGTTTGAGGAACTTTCAGATTATGTTCTGTATATACCGTAAGAGTTAAGTTTGACTGATGACATCTGTTTGTCTTCTTGTTCTCTCTACAAACCCCCCCCAGATCAAAGCTCCTGGAGAGCGAGTCGATGAACGAGTGTCTTCGTCGCAGTGTAACCCGTCTCTCCTCCCGCTCCCCGTTCACCAGCTCCTCCTCTCATAGCTCCACCCCAGGGCCACACCCCTTAGGCTCCTCCCCTTCCCTTTCCATGGAGGCGGAGATGACGGATGTGATTCGTCGAGCCAAGACGGACATCGAGAGGCTGAAGAAGAAGGAGAGGAGACAGAGGAGGATGAGGTAAGAGGAGAGGAAGAGGGGAGGAATGGGACAAGGATGGTAGTGGAGTAATGATCGCACAGTGACAAGCAGCTCTCACTGCCACTGGAGGGAGGGAGGGAGGGAGAGCGAGAGAGATGGACGGATAGAGGGAGACCAAGAAAGGGAGAGTGAGAGGTCTAATAACTGAGCTCTCCATGTTCAATTGGCAACAGTCCCAAAACACAATGGCTGATTTTTTTTGTTTTTGGAAGAGTCCCAAACTAAATCAGACAAATCAAATCAAAGGCACATGGTGTGTAAACAATATTAGTAATAGATTAATATGGTAAATAAATAATAAACTGCTTATTGGGTCACAGCTGTTATGAGCTGTGCCTTCTCTCTCTACTTTGTGTGTGTGTGTGTGTGTGTCCTACTCTGATCCCGGGTCAATATGTTCTACTTGCAGCCCAGAGAAAGAGAAAGGATTGAAGAAACGAGCGAAGCTTCATTCTCATGAGAACGGACATAATGGAGAAAACGGCCAGATGGACTCGGATGACAACTACACAGAGGACGTGATGTCACCTCTGCAGGAGGAGGAGAGCGGGTGTGACGAGGAAGAGGAGGAGGAGGAGGGGAGGGACGAAGAGGAGTTTGACAGTGATGAGAGTCTGGTGGACTCCGACTCGGACTCTGATGAGAAAGGTCAGTGGATGACAACAATGGCAGCGGCAGAAGTGTCTCCATTCCACTTCAACCTAGTGACGTTGTGTACTGTCGCTTTGACAGGATTGATGCGCATCAGCAATATGGTGAAAGTACAATGTTGTCCTCTGGTTGGCTGGATGGTACTTTCACCATATTGCTTACCTGTCTAATCCTTTCAGATCTACAAGGAGTACCTAATTAGCATTAGGGCTAGGAGTTGATTTGAAATGTGCAACTGCCCCACTCTACTGTAACATGCCTGTCTTAGAGCCACAGTGTTCACCTCTTGACCCTTGACCTCTCTTTGCTCTTTGCCCTCTAACCCCCTGCAGCTAATTTCCAGGTGGATCTGGCAGACCTGACGAGTGAGATTGAGATCAAGCAGAAGTTGATCGATGAGCTGGAGAACAGTCAGAAGAGACTGCTGCAGCTCAAGCTACAGTATGAAGAGAAACTCATCCTGCTGCAGAACAAGATCAGAGACACACAGCTTGAGAGAGATAGAGTACTGCACAACCTCTGTGAGTAGAACTATGGGTAATGTAGGCACACAGGATCCCCTCAGTGAGTGGAGCGACTCATAGATGCTTGAATAGACACGCTGCTCTCTGTCTCGATTGTACCACTTTCAAACAAACTCTCTCTTTCGTCTCATCTCTTCTATCTATCTATCTTCCTCCCCTCTCTCCTCCTTCAGTGTCTATGGAGAACTACACGGAGGAGAAGGCTGGCAGGATTAAATCTGAGTATGAGAAGAGGCTGAAGGAGATGAACAGAGACCTGCTGAAACTGCAGGCAGCACAGAAGGAACACACGAGGCTACTGAAGAACCAGGGACGCTATGAACAGGAACTGAAGAAACTGCAGCAGGAGGTCAACGAGATGAAGAAAGCCAAGGTAACGAGGAGGAGGAGGAGGAGGAGAAGGAGGAGCAAGGAAGGATGTTAGCTCTGTAGGCTACATGAAGTGCATTTCTATTATATGCAGTGTTGAGACCTTTGCCCGTCCCCTACCCAATAAGTGAGACAAAGGAGTCAAAGCTAGGAAACGCTGACGTGAAGATCTGGGTCAACATTTATTCCTTGCCCCTCAATAACGCTCCGGGCACCAATTTGTAAGTCGCTCTGGATAAGAGCGTCTGCTAAATGACTT
This sequence comes from Oncorhynchus keta, assembly GCF_023373465.1. Taxonomy (NCBI): domain Eukaryota; kingdom Metazoa; phylum Chordata; class Actinopteri; order Salmoniformes; family Salmonidae; genus Oncorhynchus; species Oncorhynchus keta. The sequence continues at coordinate 2,115,695 of NC_068441.1, read as the reverse complement.
AAATGTAAATGTAAATGTAAATGGTACTCTCCAGCTAAGTGCAGTGTGTCCTCCCGGTCTCCAGGTGGCACTGATGAAGCAGATGAAGGAGGAGCAGCTGAGGAGGAGGATGATGGAGGCCAAGAGGAACAGAGAGATCGCTCAGCTCAAGAAGGAGCAGCGACGACAGGAAGTATGTGTGTGTGTGTGTGTGTGTGTGTGTGTGTGTGTGTGTGTGTGTGTGTGTGTGTGTGTGTGTTTTTGTGCTGAAAGAAAGTACCTGCTTCACATGATCACCCCCCTAGTAGACTGCAGTTTCTAAAGCCATCACCCTTCTGGTTTCCAGTTGATCTCCAACTTTCTTATCAACCGCTCTGGGACTTGAACCTGCAACTTTTCAGCTATTAGTCTGCTCCTCTAATCCTTAGGCTGCCCTTGGATCTAAATGTTTGTGTATTGTTAATGTATCTCTCTATCTGATATCCATTTCCAGATGACTGACATTGAGAAATGTATGCGTAATATACAGAATCACCCATATATTGACTGACCTCTCCCCTATCAGTACCAGATTCGTTCGTTGGAGAGTCAGAAGCGTCAGCAGGAGCTGGTACTGAGGAGAAAGAGCCAGGAGGTGACAGCCTTACGACGTTTGGCTAAACCCATGTCTGGACGTATGGCGAGACGACTACAGCCCCTAGACTCCGGAGCAGAACTGTCTGCCAGCACCACCTCCTCTGAACCAGAGTCCAACCGGTAGGTAGTGCCGCTATACAGAGGTTGTATCCCAAATGGCACCCCGTTGTCTATAGTGTTAACATACACTGTAAAAATGGCCTGTTATTTTTCAACTAACTTACTTGTAAGTTACTGTAAAAAAAAATATAAATATGTTACTGTACCATATTTTACAGTATACTGTTGGTATTTTTATGGTATACTATTTTATGGTATACTAATACTGTTACCGTAATTGATTTACAGTACCAATAACGCTACTGTAGTCATTTTACGGTAACAAATACTCTTACTGTAAAGCCTTATTTGCATTTTTTATTTATTTTTCAATTCCTCAGCAATCCACAGGGAATTAACAGTCATTTTCTTAATATGTGCATGCTTATTAGTAACTGGAATAAGCAATGGTCTAAGACACTGTATCTCAGTGCAAGAGGCTTCACTGCAGTACCTGGTTGCATCACATCTGGCTGTGATTGGGAGTCCCATAGGGCGGCACACAATTGGCCCAGCGTCGTCTGGGTTTGGACCGGGGTAGGCCTTCATTGAAAATAAGAAATTGTTCTTAACTGACTTGCCTAGTTAAATAAAGGTTCATTAAAATAAAATAAAATAAATCATAAATGTGTCAAGTGCAGCTTCTGTTTGATCCTCATTACACACCACCGACCAACAAATATTCTTTACATCAACAATAGGAATCACTACAACTTTTTGTATGACCTCTTGTACACTATATTAGGTCCAGCCTTTGGAACTTTGTTTTTCCTAGATATGGCCACAATATTGTGATCACTACATCCGATGGATCTGAATACTGCTTTCAAGCTCATTTCTGCAGATATTAGTAAAGATGTGATCAATACATGTTGATTTCATTCCTGTGCTGTTTGTAACTACCTTGGTGGGTTGACTATTAACCTGAACCAGGTAGCAGGCTCTGGTTACAGTTTGAAGCTTTTTCTTGAGTGGGCAGCTTGATGAAAGCCAGTCCATATTTAAATCACCCAGAAAAGAAAGTCTCTGTTGGTATCACATACATTATTAAGCATTTCACACATGTTATCCAGATACTGTCTGTTAACACTTGGTGGTCTATAGCAGCTTCCCACCAGAATGAGCTTCAGATGAGGCAGATCAACCTGTAGCCATATTACTTCAACAGTATTTAACATGAGATCCTCTCTAATCTTTACAGGAATGTGGTTCTGAATATGAACAGCAACACCATTGGCATTTCTGGTGTTTTCTATAAATGTTATATATAACCTTGTATTTCTACCACACTAGTAGAAGTAGATATGCTCATGTTATTTATGTTAGTGCAGGGTGATCTGCAAGACAGTGGACATCCTCCTAGGCCACACCGCCTCAGTGCCAATAGTAGAGATCTGGTTCGTAGGCATATGATCACTGCATACAACAGCTGTAGGGTCAGCAGAGGCATTCAGGGTAGTTAGATGGACGTAAATGAAGTTACTTACATTGTGTCTACTGACACCCCTGGTGTAATGTACATTTGCTGAAGCATTATGACAATTCTGCATCACAACGGTAGGGATTAGCTGAGCTGTGCTTGGGTCATTGATAAGTCATTGTCTCAACGCAGCCGTATATTGGATCAGGAACCCAAATGATTTGGTTTGGATCCCGTCCTCCTTGTAAAAAGTGTTTTGTTTCCAAAAGGTATCGAAATTGTCAACAAAAGTTACAGCCATTGAGCTGCAATAATCGCGTAGCCAGTTGTGAAGAGGAAGAATCCTGCTAAAAGGGTTCAATGCCCCTATTCAGTGAGGGCACAGGGTCAGATATGATGGGTCTTCTATTAGTGTCTAGCAGAGAGTCAATAAGCTCTTTTTAACATCCAGTTTCAACTGTTCAGAGCTGCCCTTCATCATGTCATTAAATCCCACATGGACTATGATGGAAATCAATTCTATGTCCCTACGTAGTACATTTGGGAGCAGCTTAGTAATGTCATTTACTCGAGCTCCGAGATAGGACATTGTTTTTGCAGCAGGGACAGTCACATTTCTTTCCACCCATGACTGTATTTGTTAGTGACAGAGACATGGTTGTTGGCTTCCTACATTTTCAGTTCTGTGGCCTTCACTAAGTGAAAATGGTTTATTTGTATAACTTGCCTTTCTGACTGTACATTTATAATATAAATGAAGTGCTACAAGCAAATGATTGCAGATAAAATAACCAAACAGGTAGCAATTAACTAAGATATTACATTTATTATAATAATTAGCAAAAAAAACTAAGTATCTTGCTTCGGAGTTATGTGCTTTGTTTTGGTTGCCCGTTTGCTTTAAGTGTCGCGTTCTGCTTTGAATATTCGCAAATACAGTAAGTGAACTGCTACTGGGTTTTATGTAGCATTTTTTTTTACGGTAATGTCCAAAATACATAAAATATTTCCCGTCCATTGAATTTCTTCCCACAATGTAATTTACGGTAATCTACTGTATTCAGTTCATACAGTATGAATGAAGTCGGTTGATTATACAGCAATTTCCCATGACAATTACAAGATTGTTTTTAACAGTGTAGGAAATTAGGTTCCAGTGTGTTTTCGTTAAACAGTTGATAGAAACACAACTTTTTTAAAACTTTCTTCCGTTTCATAGTTTTGTGTTGGTTGTTTTATATTGTGTGTCAGTTGAATTATAACTTGGTTTTATAATGTACAATTACTTGTTGAAGAAAATAGAGTCAAAAATATCTCCTCTCTCTGACTCTCTCTCCCTTTAACTCTCTCTCTCTCTCTCTCTCTCTCTCAGGACCACCTCAACCAAAGTCTCGAACATAGTGAGACAGTGGAACACCAAGATGAATGGCTACCTGGGAGAGAGCGAGGGGATTACCACCAACGGGACACAGGTTGTTGGGTAAGTCATGGCAGGGAGTGTGTGTGCCGTAGATTGTCAGGTCAGATGCAGAGCAGGGACTGGTGTGTGTGTATCTGGTGTGTGTACATGTTTTTGATGCATCGCCAGGTCAGAGAAAGGATGTGTGTGTGTGGGAGTGTCAATGTGAGACTTGCGTGTGTGTGTGCCTGCGAGCCTGCAAGGTCAGATTCAGATTAGGTATGACTCTGTTGACATTTACTTAGCCAAGGCTTTCATCAGCTTCAATAAAGTTTTATTCAATTTCACAAAGCCATTTATCGAATTCCCTTCAAAATGAATTGACAGGAGTGACTTACTTAGTCCGATCACCTCTCTCCTTCCTCCTCTTCCTCCCTCTCCTTCCCTCCTACTCTCTCCTTTCTTCCCCCACCTCTACCTATATCACCCTCTTTCCCTCGCTCCTCTACCTTCTCCCTCCCCCCCTCTCCTCCTTCCTTCCTCACTCCCTGCTCCCCTCCTCTCTCTCTTCCCCTACTCCAGCAGCAGCACTACGGATTGATATAGCTGTGAAATGATTGACAGTTGACCTGTATTGTAACGTCCCGAACTGTATCTTTCTCTGTCCGTGCAGCAGTAGGACGCGTGTCCAGCAGCGCAAGGGTGTTCTCGTGGGCAGCAGTAGTTTCTCCAAGGCGGCCCGTCAGAAGTGGCAGACTCTGGAGAGGAGGATCCTGGACATCGTCATGCAGAGGATGACCATCACCAACGTCGAGGCCGACATGGACCGACTCATCAAGGTACTGCGATGTCACTTCCTTTGCACTCTAGGGAGACTTCCTGTTAACTTTCAGTGCATTGCGATGCACTTGCGAACACGTTATTGCTGACTTCCTTCACAACATGCATCATTCCTCCCCGTCTGTTAATGATCTGGCTAACATGTTTTTTTTCTTTCTCTCTCTTGTGTGTGAGACAGAAGCGAGAGGAGCTGTCTGTGCAGCAGGAGGCACTGTTGCGTAAAAGGCAGGTGCTTATGGCTGAGGGGGAGGGGCCTGACGGGGAGGACCGCCTAGTCCAGGAAATGAACGACGACATTGAGGTTCTGAATGCAAACATCGACTACATCAACGACAGCCTATCAGACTGCCAGGCAACCATCGTTCAGATCGAGGAGACCAAGGTGAGAACACACGCACACACATTAGTGTAAAATGTCCTCGTTCTGGTGTACTGAGCTCTGTGCGGCCTACTGAAGCCTGGGTGTTTCCTGCAGGATGAGCTGGACTCGGTGGACACCTCAGTGGTCATCAGCTCCTGCTCTCTGGCTGAGGCCCGACACCTCCTGGACCACTTCCTCAAGGCCTCCATTGACAAGGTAACTAACATGGGCCACGACCCAGGACCATCTGGTGGCTACAGTAGTTCATAGTTTATAGTCCAGATATACCATAACACACACTCCAAACGAATGTCTACTGAACGTTCTCAACTTGGAAATAGTCCCTATCAGCTCCTCATCAGTTTACAATTATTTTGGCAAATGTTGTGCAGGGTAGACACCCGTTTCAGGGAGGGTTGGCCAGTAGTTTATCTCTCGTGGAAAGATTCTGCGTGTAAGCTGATGTGTAGTATAACGAGCAGCATTAGTTCCGGTGTTTGGTTTTTCAGTCACTGGTTATTTGGACAAATCGCTATTTCGCAGGTGTTAGCATCTTTTGATTTTGAAGGGGAGGGGACATTCTTGCAAAACTTGGTAACTTGCAAAAGAGAGATGGGTGGAGCTCCTCATTCTGGTTAAGCTCCTCGTTCTAGTATTTCCTGATTTCTTCTCTTAACATGTATGGACCCAGAACTAAAGTGTCACGTGATTGGTCAGCTGCTCAATTAAAGTTCTGGGTTAAACAAGGTTAGCCAGAAGTAGTTAATAGCTGTGTAGTTGATATATAGTTGATATATGCCCCCCTCTGCTGGCCTTTCCAGGGACTGCAGGAAGCTCAGATCGCTTGTAGTAATGGATGGTGTTAGTAACTATTGTGTGTGTGTGTGTGTGTGTGTAGGGTTTACAGGTGGCTCAAAAGGAGTCTCAGATCCGTCTGTTGGAGGGCCAGCTGAGACAGACAGATATGATTGGCTCTGCCCATAACCACATCATCCTGGACGCGCTGAGAGAAAAGGCTGAGTGTATCCCCGAGCTGCAGGCACTCATACACAACGTACAGCAGGGTGAGGACACGCACCTAACATGCACACTCACTCACTCACTCATTCACTCACCCACTATTTCTTCATGTTTCTATCTGTGTTCACAGAGAATGGTTATGTCAGCACCGACGAGGAGCCTTCAGAGTTTAGCCAGGCCTCTGACGGCAGGTAAGACTACGCGATCCGCTTCTGGGGCCTCATTTATAACCATTGCGTAAATGTAACACTAAATGTCTACGTGCGCAATTTCTGAAAAGACTGTGCACGCACAAAAATCTGAAGATTTATTAACTTGGCGCACACCATACATATGCATATTTCCCGTTCTAAATCAGACATGACGTTAGTGCGCGTGTGAACAAGCATCATAACTCCGCCTGAAAACACCCATAATTCACCTTTTTATGGTGACAATAACACCCTTATTTGCTCTACACTTTGGAAGTATTGGAATTAGGCCGAGACAGTATCTAAAGCAAATGGCAACGGTGAACTTGATCAAATGTCTTCTCTTGCAAGTTACATTTGCTTCATCTGACCCTTTCAAATTGTTGGTGACCTGTAAACCGGTCAGTTTGAATGCAGTAATGTTTGCATTCACTTTGGTTGAGGTGGGAGAGAGAGAGTTAAAGGGAGAGAGAGTCAGAGAAAGATATATTTTTTTACTTTCTTTTCTTCAACAAGTAATTGTACATTATAAGACCAAGTTATAATTCAACTGAAACACAATATAAAACAGCCAACACAAAACTATGAAACAGAAGAAAGTTTTAAAAAAGTTGTGTTTATATCAACTGTTTAACAAAAACACACTGGAACCTAATTTCCTACACTGTTAAAAACAGTCTTGTAATTGTCATGGTAAATTGCTGTATAATCAACAGACTTCATTCATACCGTATGAACTGAATACAGTAGATTACCGTAATCTTACATTGTGGGAAGAAATTCAATGGATGGGAAAATGTTGATGTATTTTGGACATTACCGTTAAAACAAAAATGCTACATATGCGACGCAGTCCTTCCAAGGACTAGAAACCGGGCGTACGCGCAGTCTATAGTTTGTGGGAGGATAAGCACGTTCTCATGTCAAATTCAGTTCTTTAGAAATGGCCAACTGTTGCGTGACAACTGGCGCGCACGCATACATTTCTTGTTTTCTCTCTCTCTTCAGTGTGTCTCGGATGAAGTCCTCCGCTAGTCAGGATGACTGCAAGCTGAAGGTTCAGGTAGGTGAACGTGTGTTTCAGGTGGAGGCTGCATGGCGTCTGTCTCCTCTGGTCAGCGGTTATTTGTTGTTGTTTGTTGCACGCTGACTCGTATGACATGTTTGTGGTTACAGTTACAGCCCTGGAGGAGATTCCGTCGACTGAACAAAGTCCAGGTTGTTGTCAGTGAAATCATATCTGTAGTTGTACTCAGCTGCCAGGAGATGGCAGCCTCTGCACATGAGTCATTATGGCTTATGATAGTTGCCTTCACAGAACCCCAAGATAACTAAACCCCTCGTTCCCAAGCAGTGGAGGCTGCAGAGGGGAGTTTATAGTTTGTTCTATTGAATGCGTAATTGGACATTTTTCTTCCTACTCTTTCCGCCTCTCCCCAGACTGAGCCCCGGCTGTCAGTCCAGATGAAAGCGGTATCGGCAGAGTACCTGGGTCCCGTGTTAGACCCGTCCACTAAGAACATCACCAAGTCCCTGGCTTCCCTAACAGACATCCAGGAGAACGGCGGCTCAGGTGGCCTGAGCCTCACTCTCCCCATCTTTAGAGACAGGGTGTCCAGGACCATCAGCCTGCCTGTCCGGGGACACACCTTGTGAGTCTTAGGCTATGGTGCACTGTTCCTTATGAGGAGTTCCAATATGGCAGATGGTGGCTTCAGAACAGCGCCACTTATCAACCACCTAGGGAATCTGTTTCTATGGTCGCAATTACTTGCCAATGCTAGCTTGCTATGGCTATACATGGCAGTGTCACATGCTAATTCTAACAATCTGCTACTGTATGCTAATGCTTATTTTCGCTCTATCTCGTGCTCTCTCTCGCTCTGTGTGTGTTTATCAGTCCTCGGCAGTCTCGGGGGGGTGACACCTCCCCTCTAACAAGGAGGAAGTCTTATGACCGAGGCCAGTCTTACAGGTAGCTAACCCTCCCCCTCAACTAATCAGTCACTAATACATTGTTTAGTTGAATCTCTTTCCACAGATCCTTTTACCAGTGTTCCTGCATTATTGTATTCCTTTTTAATTATGTGACGTGTGTTGTGAATCATGTGAAATGCACATTAAATAGATCTGACACGATCAATCAATATGTCTGTTGAATATGAGACACAAAGTCAAAAACTGGAAAACAAGCTGTTCTCATCATTTCCCGCATCTCTCCCCCCCCTCTCCCCCGCACACTTCCCAACTATCGCTCTCTCACAGAAATGCTGATGGGCATACTCCCCCATCCTCCCCCCCTCTCAGAACTAGAAACGACCGCAATGTCTTTTCAAGGCTCACCAGCAACCAGAGCCAAGGCTCCGCACTGGACAAGTAAGTACACACACACACACACACACACACACACACACACACACACACACACACACACACACACACACACACACACACACACACACACACACACACACACACGCACACGCACACTGTCAGTTCGAGACGGGGAATAGGGAATAGGGTGCCATTTGGAACCCACCCTATTTCTTTTGATTTCATAACAGTCTTCAGGCAGTCTCGAGTCAGCTGTGGAAGTCGACTTACATCCTTGAATGCATTGACTGTAACTTGTTTTGTATACACTGAGTGTCTGCTACATGACTCAAATATATGATGTTGAGAGTGCTGTTACGGAAATAATTCAAATATATATACTCTATTTGTTCAATCTAAGTATTAGACTTTTTCCTCCTAGATCAAAATAAGCCTCGAGCAAATTCCCTTTTCCTCTACACTGTAACAGAAAAGTAAATTATACTGTAATTTGGGATATTATTAACAGTAAAATACTTAAAATGTACAGGGGACAGATTGAAGTGGCAGCAAGTCTTAAATGGTTGAGCATTTCACCATGTCCATGAAGGTCTGGAGTCACTGTCAGTTTGGAAGCCTTTGCCTAGAAGTGCAAGCCGACCTGCTTTCACCAGTCCCTTGTAATTACAGTAAAATATTGTGAAAGCCAAAACCCCTCCCCTTAATAAATGTCATTCATCCATTCATTTATTAATTCATTCTGATTATGGTAGCATTTGCTTTTACTGTATAATACGTGAAATGTTATGGGTATTGTACACCATACTTGCTTTGATGCCATATTTACATTATAGTACATAGTGCTGTAATATGAAATGGAAAATGTTCACTTGCCACTGGGCTGCCTGTAAATTACTGTCAAATCCCCGGCAACCCCTTTACAGTGTAGTGTTCCGTTCTTTTTCCAATCAATTCTAATTCTCAGCCCTGGAAATGGCATCCGTTAATTCTCAGCCTCTGAATTGTTTGTGTAATTTCACATCTTTATTAATCCTGCTATAGGCTGTTGAGTTTATTGATCCGGTGTAGTAAGTGGTGGGTAACGAGTGCGTGCACATTTGTGCGTGTGTGTACTAGGGAGCTTGGTCTACGGCTGGCTGATAACCCCTGTGGATTCTCTCGAACTTCACCCAGGAGCAGTTCATTGAGCGCAGAGGAACTTGTTTAGATTCCTCTCTGGGATGTTGTCAACAGGCAGCCATTTTGTTCTGGTTTGAGTTGAGTGCTGGTGGATAGGATACAGTTTAAGGCGTGTAGCTGCACCATCAGGGCCATGTTTCACAAATGTGTTACGTTACGTGGTTTATTGTTATTGTTGTTTTGATGTTTTCTGAGACTGGGAGGTTGATCTAATTTGGCCCATAGTGTTTGACAGTAGAGGATGAGGTGTGGGCTGGAAAGTTGGGTTTATCATGAGTTTTAGTTACAGGGCATTTTTTTTTCAATTGGTGTATGATGTTTAGCATGGTTTTCACATCAACGTGTTTTCGGAACAGTTTTACATCCATCTGGAATGTTTTGACAAGAATCGATCCAGGTTATTACGTTTCTTTTCACACTGAGTGGGTTCACTTTGCTTTGGGTTTTCTTATGTTTATTCATTTATCCAAGTCTTCCTCTTCACATAAGGTTGAAGTCGGGAAGTTTACATATACCTTAGCCAAATACATTTCAACTCAGTTTTTCCCAATTCCTGACATTTAATCCAAGTAAAAATGGTCTTGTCTTAGGTCAGTTAGGATCACCACTTTATTTTAAGAATGTGAAATGTCAGAATAATTGTAGGAATAATTATTTATTTAAGCTTTTATTTCTTTCATCACATTCCCAGTGGGTCAGGAGTTTACATACACTCAATTAGTATTTGGTAGCATTGCCTTTAAATAGTTTAACTTGGGTCAAACGTTTCGGGTAGCCTTCCACAAGCTTCCCACAATAAGTTGGGTGAATTTTGGTCCATTTTTCCTGACAGAGCTGGTGTAACGGAGTATGGTTTGTAGGCACTTTTTCAGTTCTGCCCACAAATGCTCTATAGGATTGAGGTCAGGGCTTTGTGATGGTAAGTATGCTTGGCGGTCTTTGTCCATTTGGAAGACCCATTTGCTGTTGTTCTGGGATTGATTTGCGCTTTTCGCACCAAAGTACGTTCATCTCTAGGAGACAGAACGTGTCTCCTTCCTGAGCGGTATGACGGCTGCGTGGTTCCATGGTGTATATACTTGCATGCTATTGTTTGTACTGATGAACGTGGTACCTTCAGGCGTTTGGAAATTGCTCCCAAGGATGAACCAAGACCTTTTTCTGAGGTCTTGGCTGATTTCTTTTGATTTTCCCATGAAGTAAAGCAAAGAGGCACTGAGTTTGAAGTTAGACCTTGAAATACATCCACAGGTACACCTCCAATTGACTCAAATGATGTCAATTATCCTATCAGAAGCTTCTAAAGCCATGACATCATTTTCTGGAATCTTCCAAGATGTTTAAAGGCATAGTCAACTTAGTGTGTGTAAACTTCTGTCCCACTGGAATTGTGATACAGTGAATTATAAGTGAAATAATCTGTCTGTAAACAATTGTTGGAAAAATGACTTGTGTCATGCACAAAGTAGATGTCCTAACCGACTTGGCAAAACTATAGTTTGTTAAGATGAAATTTGTGGAGTGGTTGAAAATCGAGTTTTATTGACTACAGCCTAAGTGAATGTAAACTTCCCGACTTTCAACTGTATCTTATTGCACTACTGACATCTTCCTCATTGGGAATATTCCTCAACATTCCTGATCTGCTCCTGTCCTCACAAAACAATGACATCTGTATGATAACAGGTTCTGAATCTGAATTAGGTGTAGTCTGATTTCAAACCCATGACACACAAACCTTCTTAAAATCGTTTCTCAGAGATGGAAGGATGCCGACGTTGCTGACAGCCGGATTTTCATATGGAGTACAGTTGCACATTTGCACTTACAAAAGCCATGCATTAATATGCTGGCCACTAATAACCATACCCCAATAAACCTTTTACAGTATTACAAATCAAATACTATGGCTGAATTTATGAAGGTTTTGTTATGTTGCCTTCCAACAGCTTTGCTCCCAACAGACATTCTTTAATGCCCAACTGGCATTACAAAGCCTGCTCTCTCATAGTAACAATCCTGCGAAATGGGCAATAAAATATTTATAATGTGCGTCCAAATGGCATCCTATTCCCTTTATAGTGTACTACTTTTGACCAGGGCCCTTTTTACATTTTTTTATTTAACCTTTATTTAACTAGGCAAGTCAGTTAAGAAGAAATTCCTATTTACAATGACGGCCTACAAATGGAATAGGGTGCCATTTGGGACAGGATGATAGTGTAAAACTGCCTTTAATTGCAGCGCTTGCAGTGTTTTCCCTAGTTTACAACTCCGGGAATAGGCGGTACGCCAGAGCAGATCTTTCCCACAGAGACAGCCAAGAGTGGTGGGTTCTCCTGTGACGTCCAGTCTGAATGACAACCCTGTCCTCCAATCAACTGCCTTCTCCCTGCTGATAACGCAATCCCCTCTCTCTGGCCTGCCCCTTCCTCCTCCTTTACTTCCTGGTTATCCCAGTAACCCCTCCCTCTCTTATTGCACTTCTGTTTTATCCCTTCCTTCTTTAATCCAGACCCAAACTGCTAAACCCTCCTATTGTAGCAACTTTTTTTTATCTCCCCCACCCTAATCCTAACCCCGCCGTGGGCTAGTGTGAGTGCCATGCCATCTCTAATACTTTGTCTTGTCACATTCTAAAACAGGCTGTCACTCAGGCTAGCCATAGTCTAGGTGGCAAATCGCTGTATACCCTTACCCACCCCTATCCCCTATCCCCAAGCCTAACCCTAACCTGCATCTTAACCTTACCTGTATAACCCTTCCTCCTCTAGCCATAGAGCTAAACACCTCTCCTCTCCTCTCCTCTCCTCTCCTCTCCTCTCCTCTCCTCTCCTCTCCTCTCCTCTCCTCTCTCCTCTCCTCTCCTCTCCTCTCCTCTCCTCTCCTCTCCTCTCCTCTCCTCTCCTCTCCCTGCTCCTAACTCTGTTAACGTTGCTCCTAACCTCCTTTCCTTTCCTGTCCTGCTCCTAACCGTGCTCCTGTTCTGTCTTCAGGTCGGATGACAGCGACTCCTCTCTCTCGGAGGTGCTCAGGTAGAGATATCTGTCTGTCTCTGTCATTCTGTCTCTTCTCTTGCCTGTTTGGCCAGTCACTCAGCTGGCCACTCCTCCTTTTCTGGGGTGGGCAGAGTCGATGTGGAGCATGCTTTAACCTCATCGGTCCCCTCTCACCTTCCTCCAATCCCCTTCCACCTGTGTGGTGTTCTATTCCTGTGGTGCCCCTCCCCACTACTCATGGGATCTGAATGAACCTTTCGTTTGGAGAGCTTGGGTTAAGTAATAACCCTTTTGGGTGAGGGCAGTTACATTCATTCAGGCTACAGAGGATAATGATTCTGAGAGGATAGCATCTATGAACCATTGACAGCACATAAATAGACCTTGTTAACATCTTAATAAAATGATGTGCTAATTAAAAACATCCCTTTTTTTTTGGTAACCCAGGGCTGAGTAAACATTGGATAGCACACATACTGGGTTATTTTAACCCAGCCAGTTGGGTTCCGTGAATAACCCAACATGTTGGGTTGTTAGGATTACACAAACATGGGTTAATTTAACCATCAGTTGGGTATTTATTTTTATCTTCCTGCTGGGTTGACCTAGCAGTTGGGTCTTTTTGAAGTAGGTTAGCGTTGGTTTTGTCATTAATCTTGTTCTGGAGGCAGCTCTGCAGAGTGGTGACTATCTGGCACAGTCACAAAGTCAATGAAATGAGATTTTAAGCCTAAACCTTAACCTTAACCACATTCCTAACCCTAATGCCTGAAGGCTTCCACATGCTTTGGTTAGGCTGGCGCTGACACCTAGCCGAATTGGAACAAGTGTGCTCACATACACCCGTATTGAGACGACATTGCCAGTATACACTTCCTCAGAATAGTCTGAATTTGTACTTTTTTGACATGGAGATCTTAGCCGCACAATTGACGTGTTTGGTGCGGTATTTCTCAAGTGAAGAATGTGCATTGAAACAAGTTGTTTATATTTGAATGACGACAAACCAGAGAGTCCACACAACTATCTAACCAGTGAACATCACCGACGAAGTGGCGTAGACTTTTGGATTCCGAACTTCGGTGCCGAAAACAGCTGAAAAGAACCTTACGAAGGACAAATCGAACAAAATGTCACAAAATAACGTTGTAATATACGTGCGAACGGTTTCGGATGGGAAGCATGCGGACGCCTTAAACCTAATCTTAAATCATAACCAATGTTAACTTTGCAGCTGGCCCATCTAGCGGATATCGCTCAGTTCTGCCTCCAGGGCAAGATTCATGAGAATAAATGTTCACTTGCCTTTTGAAAAGGTTATCCTTCGGTTATTTTCGGGAGCCATGGCTTTTTAGGGGTGTGGCTTTCAGAGATCTTATTGTCCACCCGTGAGAGTAAATGCCCTTCCTGTTCATCATGTTACATTCACACACTGTAAATAAAAACGTTTCTTTACAATTTTGTTGTTGTTCCATTTTACACCTTCTTGTGGAATATTAAAATGATTTATTACATATTATAATAATAAGGTGGTATCTATACCAAAATATGTTTTGTGTGTTTTATGGAACTCATACTTCTGTGGGCCTCATTGAAGCTACGCAAATGTCAATGTTCAACCTCAAAATGGGATGACTATACAACAGAACAGATAAACAGGAATGACATTTACTCTCATGGATGGCTAAAAACAACGATCTGCTCTGACTGCTGTGTAGTGCCACTCTCTTTCCCCAGACTGTAAAGTCGGAATTGCATTTCCGCGCCGACATAATCAATCAGTTTTTAATAACCCTTTCAGAAAGTTCAGAATGACATACGGACACTTGGAATTGCCCTAAAACAGTGGGCTGCGCCAACAATGAATAATTGAACCCTTGTGGGGGTGTTCTAGTTGATATGTTCAGTGGTTATTGCAGTGCCCTTGATTTGTTGTGGGACCACACAACTTTCCCTGAGCCTCACAGCTATTTCAACCTGTAATAACCTGCCCATTGCAAACCAGGTTTAAAATCCGGCAACTTTAGAATGACGACAACATTTTTGCCGACTTTTCTATTGCCGGCAACAAAGCCTGTACTTTTAATCATAATTAGCGGTAATGTGTTTTAAAAGCCCCGCCAATCCCCTCAGTATAAAGATCACCTTTCGTTCCGGCTTTGGCACGCATTCAATCATACACATTGTACACGTTACATTCCACACAAAAACGACGTCAGCAGCCTGGAGTTTGACTGTAGTCAACGTCTTATTCGTCATAACAAGGTCATTGTTATACAAGGAATGGCGAGCTAAAAAAAATAGCTTACGGTTGTGAATGTGAGGGGGGAAAAAAACAAGACAGTCCATTTTGTCTGAGACCTTTTTGACGCATAAAGATCCTATTCAATTACAAGAGGGGCTATCTCCTAAACGCTCAACGTTCCAGAATGGGGTGGCAGGCGTAATTGGTCTGGGAGAAATCCGAACCAGTCTAATTGGAATGAAAGTCAGTGGAGGCATAATCCTGATTTTAATTATGCAAGGAAATAAAAGTAATGCATGTGATCTATCAGAAATTGTGTAATAGAATTATTGTCAACCTGAAATATTGTCATATAATTATTATACAGTTTTATACACATTTTCTGTATAAATAGTATCTTTAAATATATGTGAACAGAACACAACAACAGGATCAAAATTGCAGACTGCGCACAACATGTGTATAATACCCTTTACAGACAGACTACGGTATATGCTGCCTATAACAAAAACATATGTGGTAAAGACGAATGTGGTAAAGATGGGACTGTTTGAATCGGCTTCTTATACACATTGCCCAATTGTTTTATTTTTCTATTTTAAAGGCGACAATTCGTAAAGTCTGTCTGTAAAGGGTGAAAGTCTCCAATAATTACAAGTAGATGACGGGAGAGAGGAGAGAAGGAAAAGAAGTATGTGGATATTTCGAGCCTGAAAACCCTCTAGGCTATTCTTAGCCGGTTGTCGCCGTCAACTCTCTTGGTGTCTCTCTCTCTCTCTCTCTCTCTCTGATAATCTAACATACGTAGAGATCGTAGAGAAAGAAAGAGACTTTATAGATCAATCTCACTTATCACCGCTCTAATCATCGTACTGACAGTCTTATTACACCTCTCTGGTTTTCATCACATTTATACATAGATAATGGCATTATCATAGACGGATCTCTTATCTTATCTCATTATATGGGAAGCCAGGTTTGGAACGTTCAGAACCACACAACACACAGGCAATAACTTCCATTACATTCTATTAGTTCAGGATAGCAGAAATGGAATAACTCATGTAAGGACCCTGTTTTGAAAGGCTTTTGAGGCTTTTGAGGTCAGGTCCTCTGTTCTCTCCTTGGAATGAGCGATCAGAAAAAGACACTAGTGGATTGATTGGGCAGAGTGTCCACACAACTATCTAACCAATGGGAATAGTGAATAGAAGCACTCTTTCAGAGCCTATTGGCTCACTTGTGAAAGTTCCCCTGCTCTCCCTGGACACAAGGTTCATTCAGAAGACAGCCCTCTTATCCATAAACCCAGTGTCCAGTTCCAAACCAACAGATTTTGATTTGGAATTGGGTCGATATACTAGCCCTGTCACACCTAACCTCCATCCTACCTTTACCCCCTCCCTCCTCTGTGACAAGACAAAGGCCTGGTTCCAATCAACCACAGACAGAGAAGGAGAGGGGGTCTGATGTGACAGCCCCCCCCCCCAATCTCTCACTCACTCACCTGTCCCAGATGCCTCTGCCTCTGCCTTCGCCTGAACACTGAACTGGGATTGGCTCAAAAGGGGCAAAGGGCAAGGACCACGGGCTAGCTCACTCTTGATTGGTGGAGATGCTGCATGTACTGTAGATGCCACAAGTTGATGTTGTTGTTTTTTGATTTGGCTGTTGTTGAGTTCTGCTTCTTCTTTGGCGCCGTGAACCGCCGCCATTCTCTATCATCATTTGAATGAGCTGCACTGTGTTTCTGTAGAATTTGTCATTTTTGGGGGTTGTTTTGTGTTTCAAATACATTTGCGTTTTCGAGACTATAGCTGACATGCATGCATCTTCTCTTTCTCGCATCACTGTGATTGGCCTAGGCTGGTCTAGCAGCCGTGACATGCTGTTCACCTGCTTTACCCGCAGAAATCACGCCACTACTATACATAGGGAGAGAGGGGAAATATATCCCTATGGGACAAAGGGAAGTGTGTGTGTGTGTGTGTGTGTGTTTGAGGGGTCCAGGGAGACAGATCTGTCCCAGTTTTGTCCTTTAATCACTGGTCCTTTTATCCCTACTCACTCCTGTCGCTCTCTCTCTCTCTAGCCCCCCTCTCTCTTTCCATCCATCCCTGTGTCTCACTTGGCCGGCTCCCCCCGAGTGCTCTGGCAGTGAGAAATTAGAGGGAGAGAAAGAAATCAAGGAGAGAGAGAGAGAGGGAGAGGTGGAGGGATAGAGAGAAAGGGGGAGAGAGAGACAGAGGTAGAGAGAGGGATGATGAAGGAAAGAAAAGTCGGGATAGTGGTAGAGGGAGAGAGAGGGAAGGATGGCAAGAAAGAGCCAGGCTAAAGAGAGAGGGAGAGAGAGAGAGAGGGAAGGATGGCAAGAAAGAGCCAGGCTAAAGAGAGAGGGAGAGAGAGAGAGAGGGAAGGATGGCAAGAAAGAGCCAGGCTAAAGAGAGAGGGAGAGAGAGAGAGAGGGAAGGATGGCAAGAAAGAGCCAGGCTAAAGAGAGAAGGAGAGAGAGAGAGAGAGGAAGGATGGCAAGAAAGAGCCAGGCTAAAGAGAGAGGGAGAGAGAGAGAGAGAGAGGAAGGATGGCAAGAAAGAGCCAGGCTAAAGAGAGAGGGAGAGAGAGAGAGAGAGAGAGAGAGAGAAGGATGGCAAGAAAGAGCCAGGCTAAAGAGAGAGGGAAGGGGATGGAGAGACAACGGGAAACGGGAGGAAGAGGCTCCTTATCTCTGAGAGTTTTTTTTTTCTTCACTGCCAGCCAGGAGATGGATGGTTTTAGACCAGGCTCTCTAATTGAGCTTCCACAAAAGAGAGGGATAGAGAGGAACGGGTGGGTACAGAGAGGGGGGTGAATGGGAGGGAGTGGTTATACCTGTTTATCTCCAGCAGGGGGCATGATAGAGCTGTGCTCCTTTTGACCTGGCTGGAGTTTCTAAGTCTGTGTGTTGCACATTTGTGTGTGTGTTCTGTGTGTTCATTTATTGAGGTGTGGAGGCGATCTTTTCATATTTGATGAAGTGTGTATGAGCTGTTTTGTATCTGTGCGGGGTTAGTGGTCTGTGTGTTAGTGTTTGTGTGTGTGTGTGTGTGTGTGTGTGACGGTGTGTGTGTGCGTCTCCCTCAGGGGTGTGATCACTCCCACGGGGGGAGTGAAGGGGGGACGGACGGCGCCCCTCCAGTGTTCAGCCATAGCAGAGGGACACTCTAAACCTGTCCTCTGTGTGGACGCTACAGATGAACTGCTCTTCACTGGATCCAAAGGTACAACAACAATGTCCTAACTCGGACCATGGGATGCCTCTTGTCTTTGGACACAAACATAAATTGGTGAAAGCGATCATGTTTAACCTGATGGACTATCAGTCCTTGCATCCAGAGCTCCAGTCCCATCCCTTTATAGAACAACCAAGTGGCGGTGCTGCCAGTGTTTAGATGTTTTTGACCCGTCTCTTCTCTCTCTCTCGTTTCTCGTCAGACCGGACGTGTAAGATGTGGAACCTGGTGACGGGACAGGAAATCGTCACGCTGAAAGGGCACCCCAATAACGTGGTCTCGGTCAAATACTGTTCCTCCTCCTGCCTCGTCTTCTCTGTCTCCACCTCCTACATCAAGGTCTGGGACATACGAGACTCTGCCAAGTGTGTCCGCACCCTCACGTGAGTGGCTCGCTGTGTGTCTTTCCACCAATCACAGCTCACCTTAACCACCCTCACTGATCAGTCAGTGCTACTCTGTAACAGTCCAGACATGTTTACGGCCAAGCTGAACGAACCAATGTTTACCAAAGATCAATATCTCTCTCTCTTTCTCTCCCGCTATCCCTCTCTCTCTTTCTCTCACTTTCTCTCACTCTCTACCCCCAACCCCCACATCGCTCTCGCTCTCTCTCTCTCTCGCGCTCTCTTTCTCTCTCTCTCTCTCTCTCTCTCTCTCTCTCTCTCTCTCTCTCTCTCTCTCTCTCTCTGTCCTCTCCAGGTCTTCAGGCCAGGTGGTATCGGGGGATGCGTGTGTCGGCACCACCACCCGTACCATCACGGTAGCACAGGGTGAATACCAGATCAACCAGATAGCTCTCAACCCCTCTGGCTCTGTTCTCTATGCTGCTGCTGGTAACACCGTACGCACCTGGGACCTCAACAGGTAACAGAAGGACACTGGTTTTTAGCATTGTAACCACTGCTATGCAGCAATATATTTCTACTTTTGCCATTGATTTAGCTTTGTATGTACGTACATTAGCTGTGCCTATAAAAGTTTTCTAGCAATACAAAAACTCTCTCTCTCTCGCTGTTTTTTTCTCTCTCTCCCTCCCCTCTTTCTCTCCCTCTCTGCCTCTCTCCCTCTGCCCTTCCTTTCTCTAGGATGATGGCATTAGGGAAGCTGACAGGTCATATAGGCTCAGTGATGTGTCTCACTGTAGGTCAGTCTCTACTGGGCAAAGACCAGGTCATCACTGGCTCCAAGGACCACTATGTCAAGGTACTGGACACACTGCTATGCGCAGAGACACACACACACACACACACACACACACACACACACACACACACACACACACACACACACACACACACACACACACACACACACACACACACACACACACACACACACACGCACAAGCATTTTGTCTGCTGTTTGGTCATGTTTTCTGACTACTGTCCTGTTTTTTTTGTGCCAGGTGTTTGACGTGGCAGAGGGCATGCTGGGTAATTTAGGCCCCGCCCACAACTTTGAGCCTCCGCACTATGACGGCATCGAGTGTCTGGCCATCCAGGGAGACGTTCTGTTCAGCGCATCACGAGACAACGGCATCAAGAAGTGGGACCTGGAGAACCAAGAACTCACCCAGGTACGCTCTTGGGGGGGGGGTCCTCCCGCCGTCACCATAGGAGAACCATTTGAAGGAACCTTTTTGGTTCCATGTAGAACCCTTTCCACAGAATAGCCCTTTTTTCTATGAGTGTAGAGGGAGGGAGGGATGGAGGGATGGAGGGAGGGAGGGAGGGAGGGAGGGGAGAGAGAGAGAGAGAGAGAGAGAGAGAGAGAGAGAGAGAGAGAGAGAGAGAGAGAGAGAGAGAGAGAGAGAGAGAGAGAGAGAGAGAGAGAGAGAGAGAGAGAGACTGTGCGTGTTTCACGGCACCGTGTGGCAGCGATAATTGAATGTCATTGATAATAATACTGACGGTATTGGGGAAAAAGGAACATACTGCTACAGTGCATGCGTGTTGATGAATGCTTATCTGTCTACAATGTGGTCAGCCTATAGCGGCAGGAGTGAATCCTGTGAGGTAAAAAGCTGCCTTTTTAAAAATATAGGCCTTGTCTTTACCGGCTCAGCTCAAAGGTCTACAACCCAATCAATATCCTACTAGGGGCCAGGGGCCATAGTAGTGCACTATATAAGGATTATGAGGCAGCCAAAGTGTTAGCTCTGAGGGACAAGTTAGTACTGTGTCATCCCCCCCAAAAAAAAATTTGCCATGAGAGAATAGTCAACATTGTAGAGCAGGGTGGACAAGTATATCGATAGCTACTGAGTAGGGCTAGGGGATACTTACTTTGATCATTTGTTTATTGAAATAACTTCAGTGTATTTCAGTATTTTCAAATCATGTTTCCCGAATCAACTACTTCTATTGGAAAAACATTATTTCAATGACCCAACAGACCTGGGTTCAAATGCATTGGATTATTTCAATATTTGTATTGGAATATACACCTGCCTATGTATTTGAGTATTTTTAAATACATGGCAATACTTTCTGAGTGTATTTTCAAATGTATTCCCATATTCAACTACTTGTGTTAATCAAAATACTTACTTCCAACATTGTCTTTGAAAGTAATTGAAGTACCCTAAATAGTATTTAAACCCAGGTCTGGTGTGTGCCCGTGTGGGCGTGCTTGCATTCATGTAAGTATCCGGTAATGCTTTTTAAATCCTCTTGAATGCTGGGTAATCTTAGTCAAACACCCACAGTAAGCCTCCGTGGAAAGGATATCTGTGCCTAGTTTAGCCATAGAGGATCATGTGCACTGAAGACACTACTTCTGTGACTGTGTGCAGGTGAAATTGTATATTTAAACTAAACTGAAACTCCCCCCCCCCCCCCCCACAGCAAATCCCCAACGCCCATAAGGACTGGGTGTGTGCGCTGGCATACGTTCCAGGGCGACCCATGTTGCTGAGTGCCTGTCGGGGAGGCATGCTGAAGGTGTGGAACGTTGATAACTTCACCCCCATAGGAGAGGTCAAGGGCCATGAGAGCCCCATCAATGCCATCTGCACCAACTCCCGGCACATCTTCACCGCTTCCAGGTAAAACACGACTAACACATGATTAGAACCATATTATAACTTATTATAACTTTTCTCCCGAGATGTATTCTTCACTTCATATCCAGGTATGACGTTACGCCACTGGAAGGGTAAAGTAAATATGGTAGTTGGGGGGGGGGCTTTCAGTGGATGTAACTGCACGATCAGGGGCATATTTCACAAATATATTTCATTACATGGGTTATTGTGTGATGACTGTTAATATGCTTGTTGTTTGGCATCACTCTGCTAGAGAGCTTGTCACATTAATGATAGACCTTATTGCAGCAAATCTATTCGAAAAAGTTACTCTAGAACAATACATTCTTTCTGAGGAGATGCTATGACTAACAAGAAAATGTTGTTGACTGCAACACAGAACATTGACTGGTGTGCACGAGGCATTCATTTTCCTTGTCAAGGATAAATATTTCGGATATCACTCAGCCGTACACAACTAGTCACTTGCTTGGTAGAGCTCAGCTTGATGCACGCGACCAGGCGTATCATTGGCATGTGCAGTATGTCTTTCTTCTTCCCGGCATGGCATGGAAAACATTAGCAGACTGACAGGACCATATGGTACGGCGGTGAAGTGCACGTACGACATCACTAGGATTGTAGATTGAGAGGGGTTGGCATGGATCTGCTTCGCACGGCCAATAATCTCTGTCCTCCCTATACCTACCTCTTTTCACCAACGCCTTTCACTTTTCATGCTTAATGCCCTTCCTGATCCATCTGAATACACCTTTACTAAACTAGTACCTTGTCTTCATCTTGTACTTAACCCACTTTAACCTCTCCTTTTCCCCTCTCTTCCTTCTCCTGCCTCTCTCTCTCTCTTTCATCTTCTGTACAATGTCCGCTTCTCCTCCCCTCTCCTCCTCATCCTGACCTGCCACAGTGACTGCAGGGTGAAGTTATGGAGTTATGTCCCAGGTCTGACCCCCTGTCTACCGCGACGGGTTCTGGCTATCAAGGGTCGCGCCACAAGCCTCCCATGAGCCTTCACTCCGACTCACAACCCCGCTTCCGCTCTCCTCTGGTACTTTCACTCATTCGCGTTGCTTTCTCTTTCTGATTCTCTTCATCTCTCCGTCCCCCTGTCTTCATCTCTCTAGAGCCCTCTTTCTTGTGCTCTTTTTTAAAAATGTTCTCCCTCTCTCTTCCTCTCCCTCTCTTTATCTCGCTAATGCCCTTGCCCCATTGGCAGTCGGTGCCATGTAAGATGAGGGAGGATTTTTTTATTTTTATTTCATGAGCATGGCCTTATTTCTATTACAGGATATTGGATGACTATCATTCATATTCCATTCACCCAGTTCAATTTAACAGCGATAGGTTTAGGCTACTACATGATACTTGTATTTTCCCTGTATCCATCATGAGGTTGCTACAACCAAGCCTATGACTGAAAGTTTACAACGTAGAGAATTTTGACTAATCAAGGTGACAGACAGTGACACATTCAATACCGCCTGGCAGACTCTTGCCTGCATCTAGCTGATCTAGGGAGTAATCATTAGTCCAACAGTTGCAAATGTGAATTTCTGTTGGTCATATTTAGGTGTTTTTTATCCCCGTTTCATTCCGGTTGCTTCCGTTTAAGAAACCACATGAAAACAGCGTGATCACTTTGCTCATTGTATATATAATTCCTTCTCGCATCTATCTATGTGCTCTCCTCCTCTCATCTATTTCCTTCACTTGTGGACTTCAGTACACAACAAATCAGCTGTCTCTGACCAGGCGAAAAAAGCTTTCCAAGCCAAACCTTCATATCATGACCGCTAACCGCTACACACAGTTTACATCGTTGTCACGTCATAGTCAACATAGCTACTAGAACTAACACGTTAGTAAACCCGCTATCTACAATCATGCAGTACAGTGTACAGTCAGAAAGCAGTTTAGCAGTTACACAATAAGAATAATTTAACACAATACCATACGTAGTTCATAAGGGCTTATTTTGTGGTCCTAGTTTTACCCGAATACAGGGGCCTGAGACTCGTATACGTCACATTGAACCAAAACCACGCCCATCATTATCATATTTACCAGCATGCTCTATTGCAGGTACATTTAAAAAATATATGTTTGTTAGAATATTTGTGTATATGTAGAGTGCATTCGGAAAGGATTCAGACCCCTTGACTTTTTCCACATTTTGTTATGTTACAGCCTTATTCTAAAATTGATTAAATTGCTTTTTTCCCTCATCAATCTACTCACAATACCCCAGAATGACAAAGCAAAGACCGACGTATTAAAAATGTAAAAACAGAAATACCTTATTTTCATACGTTTTCAGACCCTTTGCTATACGACTCGAAATTGAGCTCAGATGCATCTTTTTTCCATTGATCATCCTTGAGATGTATCTATAACTTGATTGGAGTCCACCGGTGGTAAATTCAATTGATTGGATATGATAACGTCCCACAGTTGACAGTGCATGTCAGAACAAAAACCAAGCCATGAGGTAGAAGGAATTGTCCGTAGAGCTCCGAAACAGGATTGTGTCGAGGCACAGATCTGGGGAAGGGTACCAAAACATTTCTGCAGCATTGAAGGTTCCCAAGAACACAGTGACCTCCATCAATCTTAAATGGAAGAGGATTGGAACCACTAAGACTCCCCCTAGAGCTGGCCGCCTGGCCCAACTGAGCAATCGGGGGAGAAGGGCTATGGTCAGGGATGTGACCAAGAACCCGATGGTCACTCTGACAGAGCTCTAGAGTTCCTCTGTGGAGATGGGAGAACCTTCCAGAAGGACAACTATTTCTGCAGCACTCCACCAATCAGGCATTTATGATAGAGTGGCCAGACAGAAGCCACTCCTCAGTAAAAGGCACATGACAGCCCGCTTGGAGTTTTCCAAAAGGTACCTAAAGGACTCTGACCATGAGAAACAAGATTCTCTGGTCTGATGAAACCATTATTGAACTCTTTGGCCTGAATGCCAAGCGTCACGTCTGGGGGAAACCTGGCACCATCCCTATGGTGGATCATGGTGGCAGCATCATGCTGTGGGGATGTTTTTCAGCGGCAGGGACTGAGAGACTAGCCAGGATTGAGGGAAATATGAATGGAGCAAAGTACAGAGAGATCTTTGATGAAAACCTGCTCCACAGCACTCAGCACCTCATACTAGGGCGAAGGTTCACCTTCCAACAGGACAACGACCCTTAGCACACAGCCAAGAAAACGGAGTGGCGGCTTTGGGACAACTCTCTGAATGTCCTTGAACATCTCTGGAGAGCCCTGAAAATAGCTGTGCAGCGACGCTCCCCATTCAACCTGACAGGATATGAGAGGTTATGCAGAGAAGAATGGGAGAAACTCCCCAAATACAGGTGTGCCAAGCTTGCAGCGTCATACCCAAGAAGACTCGGGGCTGTAATCGCTGCCAAAGGTGCTTCAACAAACTTCTGCGTACAGTTTGAAGACTTATGTATATGTGATATTTCAGTTTTTATATAAAAAACTGTTTTTGCTTGGCATTATGGGGTATTGTGTGTAGATTGACGAGAAAATACAATTGTATCCAATTGTACCCATTACTGAAATGTTTGTTCCAGTTTAAATGCCTTAGGTAGTCTCTTTACAATGTTCCTAACCCAGGCACCGGGTTAGTGCCTGGGTTAGGAATGCAGGTAGCAGGTTGCAGGTGAATAAATATCCTAACTGTTGTATATCCTAACTCTGGCTGACTTCCAATAGGAATTACACATCACTTTGCAAGCCAGTATAATGTGACTTGCACACCTGATGCGGCCTGTAAACCATGAGTTTCAGGCCATTATATTGCACTTTCAGAAAAATAGGTTTTGATTTGTCCTAAAGGGGTACAAACACTTGTCACTATAATGGTCCCTTGTAAGGTCTTCCTTTGTAACTTTTTATTTCTAAGTGCATAATTGTAGCCCAGTTCATACCTCAGGCCATGTCAGGCCTGCTAGTAGGGTTGCAAAATGTTGGTGACTTTACCAAAATTCACAGATTGTCCTAAAATCCTGGTTCCGTTTCTAGGAAACTTTCAACCAGGATTTCTGGAGAACCTGGGAATTTTTAGGAAAGTTACCAACATTTTGCAACCTTACCTGCAAGTCAAATTATGAGGAAACTACCAAAGGCAGGGGTCGACAACGACATTATGTGATCGTGTCTCAATGTCATCAAGGTATGAACTTTTTTTTTTTTCAAATATCCAACAGTTGGTCCTCTGTTGCTCAGTTAGTAGTGGATGGTCCTGATAGTGGGATAGATTCTCAGGACCACCCAATTTGTAAAATGTATGCATGCACAACTAAATTGCTTTGGATGAAAGCATATGCTATATGGCATATTTTAAATATAATCTCTTTTTGGGCTTAGTGGCGGTCATTTTTCTGTGTTAATAATTACTCAAATGAATTTCCGGGCCCTAGACCATCCACTCTGGCAAAAATCGTCCCACGGCCGAATCTCGTTCCTTACCCCCTGACCGGCATTTAAACTGGAACAAACATTTCAGTAACAGGTGCAAAAAAAATGACCAACTGATTTGTGTAGCAGTAGAGTAATCGCTCAATGTACATGGACAAACATGGATATTGAAACAAACAATTCTAAAAATCTGCCTGCAGTAGAGCATGCTGGGAAATTTGATATTGATGGGTGTGGTTTTGGGTAAAAGTGATGTATATGAGTTTCAGGCCCCTGTATTGGGGTAAAACTAGGCCCTCAAAATAAGGCCTTAAGAACTACGTATGGTATTGTGTTAAATATATATATATATTTTTTTTATGATCACATATCCGCTTAGGATCTCACTTGGTGCAGTCCATTGGGCTGAAAATTAACAAATGCAACAACCATGTCTCTGTCAATAGCAAACACAGTCATGTGTGGTACTGGTAAATACTCGAAAGGTGCCCTGGGAAAAGGCTTATAGCCCTTCACCAGAACTTAACAATTCCTGGCCTGGAAGGACGAAACATTCTGGTTTTGGATTTGTATATGGTTCTTCAAAGAACCATCCCAATTTATGGTTCTTCATAGACCCTAAAATGGTTCCTCTATGGCATCACTCTCAAGAATCTTATTTGGTTCCAACTTGCACCTTTATTTGTAAGAGTGCACGTAACACTAACAATAATTATTATTTTAATTGGGTCCTACCTACAGTACACACACATACATGTGCACACACACACACACACAAGCAGACACAAACACACACGAGCACGCGCATGCACACACACACACACACACACACCCTCCCTCGCCAACATCATCCATGTCAATCAATCATCCTACTATTTTCCACTAATGCTACAGTAACACGGTGCCTCTGCAACACACTTCAGTGAGCCCTGCTAGCGGCCTGATGTTAGGAGGGATTGAGGAGGGAGAGGGAGTGTTATCGTGGGTATTAAGACCGCAGTTAGCTCGGCAGACACACGCTTATGTGACAGCAGTTAGGAGGTAGTGCTCGGCAGGTCATGAATGGAGAGGAGATTAAGAGTAAATTGTCAACTGAGCTGGGAGTTTCTTAACAGGGAAAAGAGAACAGAACAGCAGAGAAGATACGTTGATTCTCTTCTTAACTTCCTAATGCAATTATAGTATTTTACAAACTTCAATTGGAGCTCTGTAGGGTATAACAGGGGACATGTGGTGTTTGATAGAGGGGAGAGAAAAACAGAGAATTATAGAGCAAGGCATAAAGAGGGACAGAGGGATGAGGGTTTTGGTGTTTGCTCTATCTTGAGGGGAGGTTGTGTGTCACAGAGGAGGACGATGCTTGATGTCTATTTTGGAGCTGATTCCTTTGTGCTCCGTAATTAGTGAAGGAGTAGGGGGTAGTGTGTGTGTGTGTGTGTGTGTGTGTGTGTGTGTGTGTGTGTGTGTGTGTGTGTGTGTGTGTGTGTGTGTGTGTGTGTGTGTGTGTGTGTGTGTGTGTGTGTGTGTGTGTGTGTGTGTGTGTGTGTGTGTGTGTCATCTTTCTGTGAACTGTAGGTTTTGATGTCTTGTCTCTCTGGTGCTGTGTGGGAGTCACAATGGAACTGTTTGAAGATGCTGGCAATTGAGTCACTCTTTTCTTCTCCCTCTCTCCTCTCTCTCCTCTCTCTCCGCCTCTTGCTCTTGTTCTTTTCCTCCCCCCTTGTATTCCTCGGTCTCTCCCTATCTCTCTTGGTCTTCTCCTTCGGCTCTCTTTCCCTCTCAATGTTTCTCATGCTCTCATTCTGTGTCCCCCTGGTCCTCTCTCTCTCTTTCTCCCCCTTCATCTCCCCACCTCCACTCTACTTCTCTCTGTCTCTCTCCATCTCTCTACCCCGCCATCCCTCTGTCTCTCTCTCCCTCCCTCTCTTTCTAGTGATATGACAGTGAAGATCTGGTCAGCAAAGGTGGGGAAGAAGAGGTGACGTTCGGTCGGAGCGTTATTGTGACATCATTATCTGCGGCCATCTTTACTGAGGGCCTTCGCCACTGACCTCTGACCCTCTCACCTCAACCACCTCAACCAATCAGGTGTGACGCTGCAGGACTTCACGGTTACCAACCATGACCGGGACGACCGGTGTGGATGACGTGTCGTCGCAAAGTTCAGCCTCCTCCGGAAAGATCCTGATGAGGAGTGTGTCTTCAACTGAAAGGCAAAACGGGAAGCTTGAGAGTTTTTGCCTTTTCTTGTTTCTACTGCCAATCCAACTGGAAGTGCAATTGAGGTGTGATGGGATTTGGACAAGACAAAACCTTTATTGTGCCAGATAATGGCTGTGTGAGGACAAAAATCAGAATGCCCATGGGACGTTCATAGACACAGCTACTGACTGATTCATCTACTCTCCTATTTATTAGTCATTCAATGAAAACAAGGTCTCCCAGAGGTGAACTGACCCTTGGAGAACACCATTTCTGAGCCAACTAAAGACTATGTTTCTATCTTCAGGGCTGTCTGTGTTTGATTGTCTACTGGCTGAGATGAACCAACTGGAATTCATGTATAGCAAAGGGGGCTGAGAGAGCGAGTTGTTCAGTATACATGCATTATGTATGTTGAAACCACTCGACAGTTTGTTGAGAGTTCACTTCAGCCCTTTGTGATTCCCTGTCTCTTCATCTCCATGGATGGGTTTTCTGTGGCCTCTACCTTGGCTGCAGGCTGCTGAGTTTGCACTGAGTGAGCCTAGCAATAATAACATCACTACTAACACCAGTCCCGGAGGAACACACACACACACGCACACACACACTGCTGTGTTATCAGGGTGGGAGTGCAGGAATAATAGTATTATTCACACTCGCACAGACACACCAACCCCACCGGACAGCGGTATCTCCACAGGTGCCAAAGTTCAAGATCGTTATCTCTCCTGTCTCTATGCGGCCGGAGACTGGCCCGCGTCCCACATGGCACCCTACTTCCTATGAAGTGCACTACTTTTGACCAGGGATTAGGGTGCCAGTTGGGACTCTCTCTCTCTCTCTCTCTCTCTCTCTCTCTCTCTCTCTCTCTCTCTCTCTCTCTCACTGAGACTCTCAAGCGCTTCAATAAGCCCCCCGGAAGCCACCATCTCAACCGCTCCTCTCCTCTCACCCTGTGAGTCTGGAATGCTGTGCGACTCCATTCTGAGCTTATTAGCTGTTGTAACTTCTGCAAAACTGGGTTTGAATCACAGCAGGTTGGTGGCACCGTGATTGTGGGGGACGGGCTTGTGGTAATGGCTGGAGCGGAATAAGTGGAATTGGAATCAAACACATCAAGCCACATGGTTTGTTTGATGCCATTCCATTCGTACCGATCCAGCTGTCATGAGCCGCTCTCCCCTCAGCAGCCTCCACTGGTTTGAGTACTATTTGAAATCTTTCAAATATTTGTCAGCATTTCTTCTAGCCTGCCTGGATTTGTCAGATGTGGCCCATGATGCCAAGCAAGCTCAATCAAGCACGGATAAAGTATTTGGAATTTCAAATAGTATTTGAGCCCAGGTCTGAACTGATGATAACTGTAACTGCAGACACCGATATAGCTCTAGTTCTGCGCCACAGAGACAGTGGTGGGAGGGATGGTGATGCTAGCTAGGCTAATTGGCTGCTGTGTTAGCCGGTGGTGATGCTGCATGATGGGCAAAAGTCTGATTAAGTAGGTCAGGACAGGGGAAGAGCGCTAGCGTCCCTATTGGTACCCTATTCCCTGCATAGTGCACTACATTTGACCAGAGTCCTATGGGCCCTCGTCAAAAGTAGGTTATGAGGGAAGATTCACTATATACGTTATGGGGTGCCATTTGGGACGCACACTTTACCAGATCTTTATTTATTCCGTTCAGTAGTTTTAAAGAAGGAACCCTTCCCTGCTGTGTGTGTGCCTTTGGGGTAGTGTGGGGGCGACGCCTGGCTTCACACACACACACACACACACACACATGCTTTTAGGTTATCCATCTTGCCTGGCAGGGCTTGGCTTCCTTCAGCTCTGAGATTTACTGTCTGCTAAGTTAAACATATTTGTCTTCTAGCCCTCCCGCGCACACACACGCACACACACACACTCATGTGTCTAACCGCTATCTCCAGGCACCGTTGATCAGAGAATCTTCCCTCCTAACCCTTTTAGAAGGGGACATTCTAATCAATTCCCACTGACAATGTCACAACGTAGAACATTCCGAAGAAATTGTGAAATTCTCACACTCCTCCCTGAGGATCGGAAATATCTTTAGATGCCCTAGTGAGCGA
This sequence comes from Oncorhynchus keta, assembly GCF_023373465.1. NCBI lineage: Eukaryota > Metazoa > Chordata > Actinopteri > Salmoniformes > Salmonidae > Oncorhynchus > Oncorhynchus keta. The sequence continues at coordinate 2,085,942 of NC_068441.1, read as the reverse complement.
CTGAGCCACGTGTAACTCGCAGCATTTCTTGTCCTGTGAATATATCTAGTTGTTATTGAGTGCACTTTATTTGGTAAAGACTTGCGCTGTGATCAAATGGATGACGTCAGAGCAAGGGATTGGTGGTCCAACAGAGCAAAAGAAAAGTATCCCAAATGAAATCTACTGCAAAATGAGAATCTCAAATCATGTCTTTTGTAGAGCTGCCTTTGAAGACTGAATCAATGGTGTCTCTCTTACGAGACATGTGGATGCTGCTAACATGACGTAAATAGTTTGATAAAAAAGAGCAACATGAGACATAAGATGACACAATCACGTTATTCTGAGCCTAGGTTTAGGTCTGAGTTGAAGGCAGAGGGAGTTTATGCTATACACAGATCCAGTTTTATAGTCTCTGTATGTAGCCCATAACGCCTTGTTTTTAAAGCCATTTGAATGTGTTTAAAGGTACAATCGATGTTCCTTTGTCGTAGAGGAATATCTATGGAATCTCCATCGACTTTTAGGACTCCTTTAATAACGTCAAACTATCATGCAGTTGCTGTTGTTGTTGTTGTCGGACTCCCTTTTTAATATTGTATTTTCCAAATCCTATATCATGTCCCTCGGAGGGGCCAGGCTTAACATGAAGGATGTTGAACACCCACAGCTGTGCCAATCACCTATAGCTAGCTAACTATGTGGTGCTTTACTCTGTTCACTGTTCCAGGATCAGCCTTTCTACTCCTTCGCTTCAGTGTGTTTCGCAGTAGCTGTTCCGAGGAAGCTCTGTGGTACCTTAAAAGCGCTTTAAAGGTGCCCCTGCGTGTGCATTTGCTGTAGAGCGGAGCTGCGTGAACATAGCGGTTGTGATGGTAGGAGAGGAGGAAGCCTCAGAACCATGAGCAGAATTAATATTCCAAACGAATGTTCAGTCACACTTCAAAGGGTTAACCACACAGCCAAAATTAGAACCCCTCTCCTCTCCAGTCGGAACAGCTGCTACTGACCGAGCATGTCTGACAGCCATGTCCACCCGCTATAGATTCCTAGGCTTCTTCTCTCGTCTCCATCGGTACCTCTCTTGTTGGCTGGATCACCTGTATACAGGTGTATTATGCTGTGTATCGGAGGGGAGATTTGAGCACAGTTATTGACTTCCTGGTTATCCGGCGCCCCCCCCCGACAAAACGTCGACTGACCCCGTGTGCAGATATGACCGTCTGTATATCTACCCGAGCTTAAACGTTCACCTAATTGGAAAATGAACCACTCAGCCTATCAGCTCCACGTCTCTGCCGCTTGCCTCTGCTTTGGCTCTAAACACCAGTGATTCTATACATTTTTTGCAGAAATGGTCTGTGAATAAAGTGACCTGACGCGGAATGGCAACAAGCAACAAAAGCGTCTTAACGGTGCACTTTGGCTGCTCTACTAGTGGTCTGGATCACTCGTACTGTAGATGTGCTAAGAGCCACGTTGCCCACGGAGGCTCTGGGAAACACCTTGTCTACTAAAGATTCATTGTAAGAAATGTATCTAATATGTTCTGATATCTAGGCCTAATTCAAACACTGACCAGAGCTGGTACGTGTAATATTTTGAGTTGCTGCTCAAGAAGTGCACACAATTAGAGGTCACACGGAGGGTTGTCGGCTCTGTTTCTCTCTATTTCTGTTTCACAGGTATAGTGGACAGTAACGTGTATCTGGTGGTATCTGTGAACCAGGGTCAAATGTCATACCAGGTGCCTTTTATTTTCACAGGCTCCTCCCCCTACGGACTACTGTAAGTGTTTGTGCAGATAACATTGTGTTTCTTTTTCTTACAATGTGCATGTGACCAAATACCATGTAAAATACCTTGACGTTTAAAAACTGTAAGTAGATGTATTATTTAATGATGGATCAATAAAACGTTCCTTCAATTAAATAAAAAACTTCAAAGAATAAAATCGGTGGTCTCAAAGTACTCAAATCTTCAGTCTTGAAAGTGCTCTTCTTGCATTAAACTTCAGCTGAATGACTAATTGTTTTTTCATGCAGTCAGCTGTCAGTTTGTGGAAACAAAGCAGCTCTGCGGTGAAATACAACAGATGTGGGTGGATGAGAACACTATTACTGTGTATATATATATCTCATCTCTCTCTCTCTATATATATACATATATATACATATATATATACATATACATACATATACATATATACACATATACATACATATACATATATATATATATATACACATATACATATATATATACATATACATATACATATATATATAGAGAGAGATGAGATATATATATATGAGAGAGAGAGACTCCTCTCCGATCCCTCCGCAGTCGCATCTTGGAGGCGGTGGCAGCATCTTCATTTCCTGTGCAGATTGTGACCGTTAACTGGTTTGGGTAGAGCTTGTCGAGGGTGCTCCACTGGAGGGTCTGTCGCAGTGATGTACGGCAGCCATTACAGCTGGAGTAGGAGGAAACCACTTTATACTCTTTCAGATGCCCCCACAAACAGACACACGCGTGCTCGTAAATAGACGTGCCACACACACACTCCCTCTTTGTCCATCTTCCCTTCCATCAATAATACATTGAAAAGGTGAACCAATGTCCATTTGGCGACAAATGCGGAGCTTCCCATGAATGCGGTCTCTGCTAACGCGGAAACTTTTCCTTTACATTTCAATCACCCTGTAAACGCTGAACGTCGGATTGAATGGAGCCTCAGGTCTATTGTTTGCACTCGCACGGTTCTCCTGTTAACCTCTTACGAAGCCAGGCATAGAAATAGAATGCATAGAGGAGACGAATTACAGATCAGCTACCTTGAACATCGCATTGTGGTCGTTGACTAGTAGGCTATACATCCCAATTCTCCCTGGAAGTGTTTTGCACTTTTTGAGCAGGCAACAGCTTGTTGGAGATAGCTTGTTGGAGTAGTCAGAAAGCTCTGAGTGCCTTTCTCTCTCAGCTGACTTCCTGTCCTGTCCTCCTCCCCTGGGTCTGCGGGGTTTGGAGATGGATGATACAGACTGATAGTTTTATGATGCAGAAAGGGGGATGGAAAAGGGATAATGGGATGGAATACGGAATTTAAAAAAAAAGGGGGATAAAGAGATACAAGGGTGGTATAACTAAATGATGAGTTGAAAGGGGGTAGAGGAGGATATAGAGAGGGTTATGGGGAGAGTAATAGAACAGGGGGGTGGATGGAAAGGGTTGATGGAATGGAAGATGGAGAGGAAGAGAAGAACTCACATAGTACTGGAGACACCCTGAGAGGAGGCAGGCGGTGCTCTGTGGCGGAGTGGAGGGAGTTCATTTGAAAGCAGAAGGGTACTATAAAGCGAGAGAGAGAGAAGTAGAAATAGAGAGAGAACCACGGGAACTCTCTCGTACTACCACCACCGCCACCACTGTACTGATTAGTCCTGTAAGCCACATGGACAACCACAGAGATGGAGGGCAGGGGTGGGAGAAAAACAGAATGACAGAGTGAAAGAGAGAGAGAGAAAGGCAGAAAGCGAGAAAGAGAGAGTCTAAAGAGACAGAGGGAGAGAAACCATGGCAGATAAAGATTGATTGAGAGAGCAGAAGGACAGTGAGAGGGACTTAAATACGTCAAACACAGTCTTATGGGCACATGCCGTACATCTGCATGGGTTTATGCAGAGAACAAAGGCCGAGCATATCCGCAGAATAACATGGGCGTGTCCTACAGCACTTCCTCTCTTTGGATTTTGGCTTAATTACTCTGTATGCGTGTGGTTCACACAAATGAGCCAAATAGAAGGATACCGGTGAATTAACTGTTGATCAGAAAAGGTCCAAAGTAAACTCTTTTTACGGCACTGTGAAAACTTGATTTCATGTTTCAAGTACTGAGGATCAGACGTTATCCTCATGCAGTCATAGTGATCAGACCTGGGTTCAAATACAAATACTTAAATAAGCATGTATTTTCATATACTTTAGTATACTTCCAGCGTATTCGGAAAGTATTCAGACCCCTTTGACCTTTTTAACGTTTTGCTACGTTACGGCCTTATTTTAAATGGATTAAATATTTTTGTTCACTCAAACTGCACACAATACCCCCTAATGACAACGCAAAGACAGGTTTTTAGAAATACCTTCCTATAAGTATCAGACCGTTTTTCTATGAGACTCTAAATTGAACTCCGGTGCATCCTGTTTCCATTGATCCTCCTTGAGATTGGAGTCCACCTGTGGTACATTCCATTGATTGGACATGATTTGGAAAGGCGCCCACACCAAGCCATGAGGTCAAAATAATTGTCTATAGAGCTCCGAGACAGGATTGTGTCGAGGCACAGATCTAGTGAAGGGAACCACAAAATGTCTGCAGCATTGAAGGTCCCCAAGTACACAGTAAATGGAAAAAGTTTGGATCCACCAAGATTATTCCTAGAGCTGGCCGCTTGGGCCAAACTAAGCAATCGGGGAGAAGGGCCTTAGTCAGGGAGATGCAGCAGAGCCTGGACCTGCTAGAGCAGTACTGCCAGACCTGGGACCTGGCAGGTCTATTTATTTACAAGTGAATGTGAATGGGTAGATATATCCAGGTGGCGTAGCGGGCAGCGGTGGTGAGTTGATGGGAGTCAATAGGTGGATCCAATGGGGTAGCGGAATCCTCCGACGACCAGGCGGGAATGGGGTAAATGATCCGGGTGAGTAACTGAAGACAGAACAAACGGAGGTAAGTTTAATGCAAGCAATACGTAAAAAAACAACAAAACAAATTCTATCCAACTTGAGGCTGATACTATGGCACAACATACTGTTCATGGCTAACGATCCGGCAGGGAATGGATGTCAGGTCCGGGCTTATGAAGAGGAGAGATGATGATCAGGACCAGGTGTGCAGATAGCTGATGGGATACAGTTGCGGGTAATCAGAACTCCCAACTGGCTACATTGCCCGGCAACCAGACAGGGTGCGTTCCAGGACGCCGGAAAAAACACTCCAGGACAGAACACAGGCAAAAAACAGACTCAGGAAACGGGATTCGTGACAATAAAGTACTGCACACACTACAATTACTTAGGTTTAAAATAAGCTCAACTGGACACCTTAATGAGTCAGTGAATGAACTGAGAGAGAAAGCACGCAGGGCATTCTACGCCATTAAAAAGCTAATTCAAATTGAAATACCCATTCAAATTTGGCTAAAACTAATTGAAAATGTCATTGAACCAATTGCACTTTATGGCAGCGAGGTGTGGAGTCCTCTTACAAAACAAGATTTCATCAAATGGGACAAACACTCCATTGAAACTCTGCATGCAGAGTTCTGTAAGATTATCCTACATGTCCAGAGAAAAACTACAAACAATGCATGCAGGGGAGAATTTGGACAATATCCACTAATAATACAAACTCAAAAAAGAGCAATTGAGTTTTGGAAACATCTAAAATACAGTGACCCCCTCTCATATCATTACCAAGCCCTGCAATGCCAAGAGCTGAGCAAAGAAAAGAGTCCCCTCATCCAGCTGGTCCTGGGTCTGAGTTCACAAACCTGTTCTACTAACACACTGAAGCCTCAGGACCAGAACATCGAATCAATCAGAATAAACCAAATTACAACTCAGTCAAAACAAAACTACATTGCTTATTGAGAAACACAAGCACAAACACAAAGCAAAATGCATTGCTATCTGGCCCTAAATTGACAGTGGCAGGGACTGAGAGACTAGTCAGGATCGAGGGAAAGATTAAATGAGCAAAGTACAGAGATCCTTGATGAAAACCTGCTCCAGAGCTCTCAGGACCTCAGACTGGGGAGAAGGTTCACCTTCCAACAGGACAACAACCCTAAGCACACAGCCAAGACAACACAGAAGTGGCTTCGGGACAAGTCTCTGATTGTCCTTGAGTGGCCCAGCCAGAGCTCGGACATGAACCTGATTGAACATCTCAGGAGAGACCAGAAAATAGCTGTGCAGCAACGCTCCCCATCCAACCTGACAGAGCTTGAGAGGATCTGCAGAGAAGAATGGGAGAAACTCCCCAAATACATGGGGGGCCAGGCCAGGCTTATAGCGTCATACCCAAGAAGACTCGAGAATATAATCGCTGCCAAAGGTGCTTCAACAAAGTACCGAGTAAAGGGTCGGAAGACTTATGTAAATGTCATATTTCAGTTTTTATTTATACATTTGTATAAAACTGTTTTTCCTTTGTCATTATGAGGTATTGTGTGTAGATTAACGAGGCAAACATTTTTTAAATACATTTTTAAAATAAGGCTGGAAAAATGAAATTGGTCTGAATACTTTCCGAATGCACTGTATGTGCATTTGAGTTTTTTTTTTAAATATATACAGTACCCATGCACATTTTGGACACACCTACTCATTTAAGGGTTTTTCTTTATTTTGACTATTTTCTACATTGCAGAATAATAGTGAAGACATTAAAACTTTTAAATAACACACATGGAATCATATAGTAACCAAAAAAGTGTTAAACAAATCAAAATGTATTTTATATTTGAGATTCTTCAAAGTAGCCACTCTTTGTCTTTGACAGCTTTGCACACTCATGGCATTCTCTCATCCAGCTTCACCTGGAATGCTTCTCCAACAGTCCTGAAGTAGTTCCCATGTATGCAGAGCACTTGTTGGCTGCTTTTCCTTCACTCTGCATCCCAAACCATCTCAACTGGGTTGAGGTCGGGTGATTGTGGAGGCCAGGTCATCTGATGCAGCATTCCATCACTCTCCTTCTTTGTCAAATAGCCCTTACACAACCTGAAGGCAATTGTCCTGTTGAAAAACGAATGATAAATCTAATCAAATCAAATCACATTCATTTATATAGCCCTTCGTACATCAGCTGATATCTCAAAGTGCTGTACAGAAACCCAGCCTAAAACCCCAAACAGCAAGCAATGCAGGTGTAGAAGCACGGTGGCTGGCTAGGAAAAACTCCCTAGAAAGACCAAAACCTAGGAAGAAACCTAAGAGAGGAACCAGGCTATGTGGGGTGGCCAGTCCTCTTCTGGCTGTGCCGGGTGGAGATTATAACAGAACATGACCAAGATGTTCATGACCAGCATGGTCAAATAATAATAATCACAGGCAGAACAGTTGAAACTGGAGCAGCAGCACGGCCAGGTGGACTAGGGACAGCAATGAGTCCTCATGCCCGGTAGTCCTGAGGCATGGTCCTAGGGCTCAGGTCCTCCGAGAGAGAGAAAGAAAGACAGAAAGAGAGAATTAGAGAGAGCATACTTAAATTCACACAGGACAAGGGATAGGACAGGAGAAGTACTCCAGATATAACAAACAGACCCTAGCCCTCCGACACATAAACTACTGCAGCATAAATACTGGAGGCTGTGACAGGAGGGGTCAGGAGACACTGTGGCCCCATCCGATTACACCCCCGGACAGGGCCAAACAGGAAGGATATAACCCCACCCACTTTGCCAAAGCACAGCCCCCACACCTCTAGAGGGATATCTTCAACCACCAACTTACCATCCTGAGACAAGGCCGAGTATAGCCCACAAAGATCTCCGCCACGGCACAACCCAAGGGGGGGAACCAACCCAGACACGAAGATCACATTAGTGACTCAACCCACTCAAGTGACGCACCCCTCCTAGGGACGGTATGAAAGAGCCCTAGTAAGCCAGTGACTCAGCCCCTGTAATAGGGTTAGAGGCAGAGAATCCCAGTGGAAAGAGGGGAACCGGCCAGGCAGAGACAGCAAGGGCGGTTCGTTGCTCCAGAGCCTTTCCGTTCACCTTCACAATCCTGGGCCAGACTACACCCAATCATATGACCCACTGAAGAGTTGAGTCTTCAGTAAAGACTTAAAGGTTGAGACCGAGTTTGCGTCTCTCACATGGCTAGGCAGACCATTCGATAAAAATGGAGCTCTATAGGAGAAAGCCCTGCCTCCAGCTGTTTGCTTAGAAATTCTAGGGACAATTAGGAGGCCAGCGTACGTGTAGGTATGTACGGCAGGACCAAATCAGAGAGATAGGTAGGAGCAAGCCCATGTAATGCTTTGTAGGTTAGCAGTAAAACCTTGATATCAGCCCTTGCCTTGACAGGAAGCTAGTGTAGGGAGGCTAGCACTGGAGTAATATGATCAAATTTTTGGGTTCTAGTCAGGATTCTAGCAGCCATATTTAGCACTAACTGAAGTTTATTTAGTGCTTTATCTGGGTAGCCGGAAAGTAGAGCATTGCAGTAGTCTAACCTAGAAGTGACAAAAGCATGGATTAATTTTTCTGCATCATTTTTGGAGAGAAAGTTTCTGATTTTTGCAATGTTACGTAGATGGAAAAAAGCTGTCCCTGAAACAGTCTTGATATGTTCTTCAAAAGAGAGATCAGGGTCCAGACTAATGCCGAGGTCCTTCACAGTTTTATTTGAGACGACTGTACAACCATGAAGATTAATTGTCAGATTCAACAGAAGATCTCTTTTTTTCTTGGGACCTAGAACAAGCATCTCTGTTTTGTCTGAGTTTAAAAGTAGAAAGTTTGCAGTTTGATAGTCCCACTAAGCACAAAACAGATGGCATGGCGTATCGCTGGAGAATGCTGTGATAGCCATGCTGGTTAAGTATGTCTTGAATTCTAAATATATCAGTGTCACCAGCAAAGCACCATCACACCTCCTCCTCCATGCTTCAAGGTGGGAACCACACATGCGGAGATCATCCGTTCACCTACTTTGCATCTCACAATGACACACCGGTTGGAACCAAAAATCTCAAATTTGGACTCATCAGCCCAAAGGACAGATTTCCACCTGTCTAATGTCCATTGCTTGTGTTTCTTGGCCAAAGCAAGTCTCTTCTTATTATTAGTCTCTTTTAGTAGTGGTTTCTTTGCAGCAATTAAACCATGAAGGCCTGATTCACGCAGTCTCCTCGGGAACAGTTGATGTTGAGATGTGTCTGTTACTTGAACTCTGTGAAGCATTTATTTGGGTTGCACTTTCTTGAGGCTGGTAACTAATGAACTTATCCTCTGCAGCAGAGGTAACTCTGGGTCTTCCTTTCCTGTGGCGGTCCTCATGTGAGCCAGTTTCATTACAGCGCTTGATGGTTTTTGCGACTGCACTTGAAGAAACTTTCAAAGTTCTTCTGTATTACCACCCCTACTCGGTATACCACCCCTAGCGTATACCACCCCTACCGTATACCACCCCTAGCGTATACCACCCCTACCAAAGTTCTTGACATTTTCCGTGTTGACTGACCTTCATGTGTTAAAGTAATGATGGACTGCCATTTCTCTTTGCTTATTTGAGCTGTTCTTGCAATAATATGGACTTGGTCTTTTACCAAATAGGGCTGTCTTCTGTATACCACCCCTATCTTGTCACAACACAAGTGATTGGCTCCAACATATTAAGAAGGAACAAAATTCCACAAATGAACTTTTAACAAGGCACAACTGTTTGAAATGAAATTGAAATGCATTCCAGGTGACCTCGTGAATCTGGTTGAGAAAATGCCTAGAGTGTGCAAAGCTGTCATCAAGGCAAAGGGTGGCTACGAATGTAAAATGTATTTTGATTTGTTTAACACTTTTTTGGTTACTACATGATTCCCATATTTGTTATTTCATAGTTTTGATGTCTTCACTATTATTCTACAATGTAGATTAATAGGAAAAATAAAGACAAACCCTGACTACCAGTCAAAAGTTTGGACACACCTACTCATTCAAGGGTTTTTAGTTCTTGTTGATACAGTTGAGTCACTGACAATATACTGAGCTAAAGCAAGTGATTGAAAATATACCACACTGAAAATCACTCTTTATCTCTCTCTCTATTTCTCACAGCCTCTGTTTGCCTGCCATCAAGGTCCCTTTGAGCCTCATCAAGGCTGTGGCAGCCAACCAATCATTGTACTGCGTGTGTGTGTGTGTGTGTGTGTGTGTGTGTGTGTGTGTGTGTGTGTGTGTGTGTGTGTGTGTGTGTGTGTGTGTGTGTGTGTGTGTGTGTGTGTGTGTGTGTGTGTGTGTGTGTGTGTGTGTGTGTGTGTGTGTGTGTGTGTACTGCTGAGGTACATTCCAATAAAGCAACTCCTCCAAGGTTAGAAGAGTTCTAATTATATGATTAGAACACACAATACTGTCTCTGTCTTACAGCAGCCTTGCAATACTAGCTATAGTTTCTCTGTCTTAGCAGAATTGCAGCAATGTCCACTGCAATTACACTGAAGTTAAATGGCGCCTCGCTTCTAGTCCTTAGGAAACTTTGCAGTATTTAAAAAAATGTATTTCCTTATTTTAAAAAACATTCTTAAGTTGTTAGCCCAGAAAATCTGAAGTGTTATTACATACAGCCAGGAAAAACTATTGGATATCAGAGCGACGTCAACTAGCACTACGACCAGGAATCTGACTTTCCCGAAGCAGGTCCTTTGTCCGCACCACCCAGGGCATTTTAACTGATTTTACAGGCCGACACAAAACAACGCCGCTGGAGAAAAGGGAGACGGAGCGGTCTTCTGGTCAGACTTTGGGGGAGCGCACATCACCCACCTCTTCAGAGTATATTACTCGCTAATGTCCAGTCCCTAGATTACAAAGGAAGATGAAATCAGGGCAAGGGTTGCTTTCCAGAGAACCATCAGGGATTATAACATACTCTGTTTCACGGAAACATGGTTCTCTCGGGATATCCTGTCAGAGTCGGTACAGCCACCTGGATTCTCAGTGTATCGCGCCAACAAGAATAAACATCTCTCCGGGAAGAAGGGCGGGTGTGTATGTTTCATGATTATCGATGGTGTAATTGGTAACAACATACAGGAACTCAAATCCTTTTGTTCACCTGAGCTAGAATTCCTCACAATCAAACGCTGACCGTATTATCTTTCAAGAGAATTCTCTTTGGTTATTGTCACAGCCATGTATATCCCCCCTCAAGTCGATACCGGGATGGCCCTCAAGGAACTTCACTGGACTTCATGCAAACTGGAAACCATATATTCTGAGGCTGCATTTATTGTAGCTGTGGATTTTAACAAAGCAAATTTGAAAACAATACTACCTAAATTCTATCAGCATATCAACTGTAGCACTCACGTTGAAAAAACACTGGACCACTGTTACTCTAACTTCCGCGATACATACAAGGCCCTCCCCCGCCTTCATTTTGGCAAATCTGACCATGACTACATTTTGCTCCTCCCTTCCTATAGGCAGAAACTCAAACAGGAAATACCGAGCTAAGGTCTATTCAACACTGGTCTGACCAATCGGAATCCACGCTTCAAGATTGCTTTGATCACATGGACTGATATGCTCTGGGTAGCCTCAGCGAATATCATTGACGTATACGCTGATTCGGTGAGTGAGTTTATAAGGAAGTGTATAGGAGATGTTGTACCCACTGTGACTATTAAAACCTACCCTAACCAGAAACCGTGGATAGATGGCGGCATTCACGCAAAACTGAAAGCGCGAACCACCGCATTTAACCATGGAAAGGTGACTGGGAATATGGCCTAATACAAACACTGTAGTTATTCCCTCCGCGAGGCAATCAAACAAACAAAATGTCAGTATAGAAACAAAGTGGAGTCGCAATTCATCGGCTCAGACACGAGACAGATGTGGCAGGGTCTACAGACAATCACGGACTACAAAAGGAAAACCAGCCTCGTCACGGACATCGACATCTTGCTTCGAGACAAACTAAACACTTTCTTTGCCCGATTTGAGGATAATACAGTGCCACCGACACGGCCCGCTAACAAGGACTGTGGGCTCTCCTTCTCCGTGACCGACGTGAGTAAGACATCTAAACGTGTTAACGCTCGCAAGGCTGCCGGCACAAACGGCATCCCTAGCCGCGTCCTCAGAGCATGCTCAGACCAACTGGCTGGTGTGTTTACAGACATATTCAATCTCTCCCAATCCCAGTCTGCTGTCCCACACATGCTTCAAGATGGCCACCATTGTTCCTGTACCCAAGAATGCAAAGGTAACTGAAATAAATGACTATCGCCCTGTAGAACTCACTTCTGTCATCATGAAGTGCTTTAAGAGACTAGTCAGGGATCATATCACCTCCACCTTACCTGTCACCCTAGACCCAATTAAATTTGATTACCACCCCAATAGGTCCACAGACGATGCAATCGCCATCACACTGTACACTGCCCTATCCCAGCTGGACAAGAGGAATACCTATTTAAGAATGCTGTTCATTGACTATAGCTCAGCATTCAACACCATAGTACTGTACTCTCTAAGCTCATCATTAAGCTTGAGGCCCTGGGTCTCAACCTCACCCTGTGCAACTGGGTCCTAGACTTCTTGATGGGCTGCCCCCACAGGTGGTGAAAGTAGGAAACAACATCTCCACTTCGCTGATCCTCAACACTGGAGCCCCACAAGGGTGCGTGCTCAGTACCCTCCTGTACTCCCTGTTCACCCATGACTGCGTGGCCATGCATGCCTCCAACTCAATCCTCAAGTTTGCAGATGGCACAACAGTAGTAGGCTTGATTACCAACAACGACGAGACAGCCTACTGGAAGGAGGTGAGGGCTCTCAGAGTGTGGTGTCAGGAAAATAACCTCTCACTCAACATCAACAAAACAAAGGAGATGATCTTGGACTTTAGGAAATAGCAGAGGGAGCATCCCCTGTCCACGTTGACGGGACAGCAGTGGAGAAGGTGGAAAGTTTTAAGTTCCTCGGTGTACAAATCTCTAACAAACTCAAATGGTCTACCCACACATACACTGTGGTGAAGAAGGCGCAACAGCGCCTCTTCAACCTCAGGAGGCTGAAGAAATTTGGCTTGTCACCATGTCACTTTTACAGATTTACAATTGAGAGCATCCTGTTGGGCTCTATCACCGCCTGGTACAATAACTGCACCGCCCACATCTGCAGGGCTCTCCAGAGGGTGGTGCGGTCTGCACAATGCATCATTGGTTGCAAACTACCTTCCCTCCAGGACACCTACGGCACCTGTTGTCACAGGAAGGCCAAAAACATCATCAAGGACAACAACCACCCGAGCCACTGCCTGTTCACCCTGCTACCATCCAGAAGGTGAGGTCAGTACAGGTGCATCAAATCTGGGACCAAGAGACTGAGACACAGCTTCTATCTCAAGGCCATCAGACTAGTCACTTTACTCTTCACTTTACTCTACTCTGACAACAAGTTTGTTATCTCTACTGCTGCACACCTTCTCGTACCCAGTTTGACATTTTATTCTTGTTCTCCTTCTTTCCTTCCACCTTTCCTTCCATCTCTCCACTCCCCTCCTGGCCCGTGACCTCTGTATTTCCTTTTTCTTTCCATGGCAGGAAGCTGCAAGACACCTTGGGCTGTGATGAGATATATGAGCATGCCGGTGTAGTGCCCCACCACCGGGCAGTGCGACTAAGCCAGGACGAACAGACAGAAGACGTTGACGCTGGCGCCCTCTGCCAGCACCACCCGGTCCTCCTGACTGGCACTCAGCACACCGCAGAAATGGATCAACTCCACAGCCGGGTAGAACGCCAATTCCACCATGACGTTGTCCGGGGTAGATAGAGAGAGCTGCCTTAAATAGATGTTAAAAAACACTTGCTCGAAGGAGAGTGTGTTGATCTTGAGTACACACGTATAAACACACTGGGGTATGCAGACTGAAGTGAATGTGCAGACACGATTAGGATATACAACAAGAACAACAAACTTCTCTTGGAAGAAGAATACATTTACAGTTGAACAGAGGGATTTTTAGTCACACACACACACACACACACGCCTTTTGGTCCTTCCGTCACACACACTCACTCTCCCGCAGAGAGTCAGACACTCTGTAAGGGTGTGTCCTGTGGAGATGGAATGTTGGACCTTTGATCATCAGTCCTCTTGGATCAGTGCATTAGCCAACTCCGGTAGTATCTAAAGGGGGCAAAGGTCGTCTGTGTCTCACAGCACACAGCTCTACTGACAACAGATGTGATCAAATCGGCTCACTGGAACATACTCTTATTTCCAAAGGCAGGCATTAAGACGTTATCAATTTATGAAGGATTACAATGTTTATTTTGGTCAAAGTATACTTTAAAGGAGACGTTTTTTCAAGGTTCGCCCTGACATTGTTTTGCAGAGGAGGCTCCATTGGGTTATTGTACTGAGGTTGTCTTTCAGTCAACTCGGTTCAACATCTCACTATGGGACACAGGCTCGCGTGCATGTATTCGCTTAAGCCTTATTCAATCACTCCTAACAGGCCAATCAGAGCTTTGTGGGTGTGAGCACCGCTCAATGCTCTTGGTTCCCTCATTTTACTCCTCTTCACGAGTCTATTTGCTTATGAACCCATTTAGCAGCTTTCTTCAGAAAACGTACCACTCTACCCAACTGTTCCCTTCGGTGTGGGTTACCACTCCACAACAGGGCGTTCATTGGCTTTTTTTCTATTTTCAGGAATTCTGCTAACTTCAGCTTCTCTTTACAGAGTAAAGTTTGCGTGTTAGCAGCGCTGTTTGTCAGCTTTTCTTTGATGTGTAAATTATCAGACTATTAATTTTACTTCTTGAAAAATTTAAATAAATGCAATTACCTTGTGGGCCTAATGTAGGCTATAGGCTATCTAAATACATTTTACAATTAATGATCCGATTGTGTAGCCTGCACGTACCCTATATAGGCTACTTGAACTGGTGTCCAGTGGACCTGCAGTCTAAGGTAAAATGTACCTGCTCCCTGGCGGCGATTCTAAATATTTCTTCAGATATTAAAATCCTCCTGCTGCAGTCTTATTTTCCACCTGGGACAAAACGGTTCAAATTAAGATCTGACCTCTGTAGCTAGCTAGCTATCGTCACTCGGGTGGTGATAGCTACCGAATTAGCTAGCATCCCTTCTAGTGCTACTGTACTTCCACTACCCTGAATGTATAAAGACTGTCTTTATCTCCTACTCCCCTGGTAAATAAAGCATTCTGCCTACCTGGCTTCCAGCTATTTTTACCCTGTGTCTCGCCAGGCTTCTCCATCTAGTTAGCAGCATGTGGAGTAGCTAGCTAGCCTTCCCGTGGTAATTCCATCCATACCTTAGTCGAAACGATGTTGACTAAGGTACCAACCGGGGGGGCAGCGCAAGCCTAGGCAGCTTGTCTTGGCAATTTCGGCCATTAACTTGTCACAGTCTGATTCCCATCAGTTCTGCGTTACCTGCCTCAGCGTGGACCACACTGGCTCTCGTTGACCCTGCTAGATGTGCGCATAGCGGCCGTGCATGACTGGATCTACCAATCTACAGCTCAGGTGGTGCGCTCCGGTAATGCAGCTGCCCTCCATTTGTCTCCATGGCAATACACGCCAAGGAGCTGTTCAAGCTCCCTGGCCGAAGGTGGTTGCACTGTTGACCAGGAGGAGTTATCAGAGTTAAGCCACCTTGCTGACCATTCCATCTGGAACCCTCATGTGTACTGCTGAGGCTTCTGGGAGGGTCACCGTTCCCCACCACTGTTTGCCCAGTCCCTTCCACGGCTGCCTCAGGGAACAGGTGAGTTCCATTGTACCTCACAGGGAGAAGCGGCTCGCGTGTGCAGTCTCCCTTTGGGTCATGTGCATCATAGGCCAGGGGTACAGACTACAATTCATGGGGGTACCCTACGTTTTCATGGGAACAGTGCAGTCCATTTCTGAAGTGTACAGTGGGGGTCTGAAATGATTGACACTTATACATTAATGTGGATGTGACCATGATTACTGATAATCCTGAATGAATCGTGAATAATGATGAGTGGGAAAGTTACAGAGGGTCAAAGATCATACCCCCAAGACATGTTAACCTCTCACCTTTACCAATAACAGGGAAGGTTAGCATGTCTTTGGGGGTATGATTAGGGCTGTGGGGGTCATTCAATTCTGTCAGCCGGTGATTGTCAATCAAATAACTGCCGGTCTCACGGTAATTGACCGTTAATTAGCATAAACCCATTTAGCATCTCCTGGCTTCCACACAGCCTACAAGCCACTGATACAGACCTTTGGAGCATCTATATTTGAAATAGTCTAATACATCCATGTAATATAGCCTACACCTTCACAATAAATCCATTACTTATATTAGACAGGTCTAAAGAAACATGATATGAAGAAAAATGTAGTCTATTTCAGAAGAACAGAATTGTATACTCTGAGTTGTCCTTATGCTAGGCCCTGATATGACTATGGCTGTGGGTTACACTAGTTAATTTAGCAGCCAAGATTTGCTTAGAATTTTGTGGCATTTAAAAAAAATAAATAATTATAGTATGAAGAATACAATTGAACATAGCTTAATAAAATAGAAAGGATATTTTATCAAAATGATTTCAAAGGAAGTGTGGACATCCAGCTATTCTGTGTTGAGCGGTTAACAAAGAAACTAGTAATCCTATGTTTAATTTAGAACGATTTATGCAACTTCAGTTGTGATACAAACGTTGGGCTATATGTTTTGATGTTTAATACATTCTAAGGCTGCATGATGGGACTCTAATGATGTTTTGAAAAAATGTGCAAGCTGCACACACTTCATCACTCTCTCATTCACAATTTGACAAGCACTTGATAATATTCTCACTAGGCCTCGATATGCCCCCTAAAAAAATCCATGCCTTTTGCGGCCAAAGTCACCATTGTAACCTTGGGAGTTAATCATTATAATTCCCTTCTCCCGGCTGCAGTGCTCAGGGAGCACCTCTAACTCACATGGCTCTCTCAGATGAAGCCAGTGCCCGTCACGTGATCGGGTCCTTCTCACAGGCATTTCAGCTAAGAAGTAGGCTACAAGTGAATGAAGGCCGACACATCGGGGATTGCAACTGCGTGTGTCCCTCTTGTCGAATTCTGAGGCACATATGGATGATGTTAGACCTGTCCACATTTAGCCTACTTTTCACCAGTCAACAAGATGAGTAGGCCTAACAAACAGCAAAAGCAATTTACTACCCCCCATAGTAAAAAGAAAAGTGCATCTATTTTATTGGTTAAAAGCAATGAGGCTCTTTGTTTAGCTTATAATGTCGATAAACTATTAGGCTATTTTTTTCCACATTATAAGCTCAGCAATGTGCTCACGGCAGTAGGTTATAAGCGCAAATGTTCCAAAATGCAATCGATTAGCGGATAAACACTGTTCTCCAAAGTGACTGCAAATATGACTATGCGTGCAATGCTTTATTATAAAGGTGCATTTTTGTGGGTTAAATTATCTTCCCCAAACTTGAAACTCACACAAAGCCTGTGTGCCAGTCAAGTTCTACACCGGTTATAGAGTGGATTAATGTGCTTAATTGTAAGAAGTTATTTGACCACTTTAGTTGCGATACAAAGCTTATCAAAACATACGGTTTAGGCACATTGGCTAGGATACATGAGGTGTGAGACTATGATTTTGAAAAAGTCGCAAAAGAAGGTATGTTTTGTTTCTTGCCTTGAGGCGCAAGCTGGGCGTCATTCACAAGTGATAGGCTTATTTGTCACCCATCCGACTATTCTTAATTGAATGGTGCCTTCACATACAGTACCAGTCAAAAGTTTGGACACACCTACTCATTCAAGTTGTAATTTTTTAAATATTTTTTTTTAACAGTGAAGACATCAAAACTATGAAATAACACACATGGAATCATGTAGTAAACAAAAAAGTGCTAAACAAATTTGTTAAAGTAGCCACCCTTTGCCTTGATGACAGCTTTGCACACTCTTGGCATTTTCTCAAATTTTGATTTGTTTGAAGAAATAAATGTTGGCTACTACATGTTTCCATCTGTGTTATTTGATAGTTTTTACGTCTTCACTGTTATTCTTTAATGTAGAACATATTCTAAATAAATAAAAACCCTTGAATGAGTATATGTGTCCAGACTTT
The DNA here is from genome assembly GCF_023373465.1 of Oncorhynchus keta. Classification (NCBI taxonomy): domain Eukaryota; kingdom Metazoa; phylum Chordata; class Actinopteri; order Salmoniformes; family Salmonidae; genus Oncorhynchus; species Oncorhynchus keta. The sequence goes on along the minus strand of NC_068441.1, from coordinate 2,068,060 downwards.
TGACTGGTACTGTGTAATAAGTAATATATGCGTGATATTAGTTTTGATTTAGAATGGACCATTATCATGCACCTGTCTTGGAACAGGGGCATGGGAAACAATTATAATATAAGAATTGCGAATGGAGGACGCTTTTCCCATGGTTCATTTGCATGTTAGCCAGGTAGGCTATACTCATGTTGTAAAGCGAAGCAATGTGCTTAATATTCGGAAAGGTGAGAAATAAATGTAGTAGGCCTTGTCTATAGAAGGCTGGTGGGACACTCCTGTTTTTAATAGAGGCCATCACTCTGTTTTCTCACGCAATAGCATAGCTTATAGAAATGTTGCACAACATTAGGTCATGGGCTCTCATGAAGTGTTTGATTATATTTCCGAAGACATTTGCATTGATGTCAGAGTGATTAGGGGGACAATAGAGTGCTGAGTACCAGGCAGTTAGCTAGTTTGGTAGGCTACTAATCACCATCAGCAGCATCAGAGCCTGGAGAAGCCTAATTACCGTGACTAAACGGTCACGTGGAATTTGACGGCCGTCATGACTCGTGACCGCCGGTGTGGCAGTATGGTCACCATAACAGCTCAAAGATCACCTTTGACCGTCTAACTTTCTCCCTCATCATTATTCACAATTCCTTCTGAATTATCTGTAATCATGGTAGCATCCACATGAATGTAGAAGTTTTTAGGAACATATTCTAAACATATATAATTCCTGTTCGGTGGATGTGTAAGATGCAAAATGATTGATTTACCCCTCTTACATGTGTGGTCTTTGTAAATGTCTGGGAGAGCATTTTGCTTTCTCTCTACAATCTTACCACTGATTTGCACAACTCTCTAGTGTAAGCTGACTTGTCCATGGGATGGAGCCAAACCAGGCAACTACACTAAATGTTAAGACAGGCTTCATAAAATATCTGTATAAGGAATATAAAACAGATTGATCGACAATCAGCCTTCTAAGTTTAGCAGGGAAAACAGTCTGGGTTGACATTTAGATAATAACACTCGCCCACTGTTGGCTGTAAAAGTTCAGCTTATTATCAACTATTGTACCGAAGTACTTATACTTCTCCACCTGTTTTATGCTCTGGTCACCGATGGGGATTGCCTTTGGAGCTGATGGTTGCCTCCTAAAATCTATGATTAGGCCTTTGGTTTTGGTGACATTCAGATCCAATAAAGAAAGAAAGAGAAATAAATAAATAAATAAATGTTTGCCCGGGCTACGTCTCAATCCACTGCATCCGCCTGTTGGCTTTCTGCATCTGCGGTGGTGACTGAGCAATTCCTGTTCGGTGGATGTGTAAGATCCAAAATGATTGATTTACCCCTCTTACATGTGTGGTCTTTGAAAATGTCTGGGAGAGCCTTTTGCTTTCTCTCTACAATCTTACCACTGATTTGCACAACTCTCTAGGGTAATCTGACTTGTCCATGGGATGGAGCCAAACCAGGCAACTGCACTAAATGTTAAGACAGCTGTGTTTGTCAGACCATGAGACATCCCAAAAATCGTTCTTCTAACAAAAACATATGTAGCGTCTGAACGGTATGGTCTAATAAATATACCACTCTATGGAAAGGGGAGACTCTCGCGGACATGATGGTGTTCTCCGTTTTGAGCTAGGATCACCACAAGTGTTACAGGACTTGTCTGAAGTCTGTAAAGCTGATGTGCCAACTTCAGTCTTTAGCATCCGAACCGTTTGAGCTACAAACTAATATGACTCCCACTATGGAAAAGGGAGACTCTCACAAACACGATGGTGTTCTCTGTTTTGCTCGACGACAAGTGTCACAGGACTCATCTGAACATAACCTATACAAACAAATGGAAGTGTAGAGGTAGTTTTGTGCAAACAAACAAATATTTCCTGAGCCGCCTTATATCTCCTAGATATATTTTGGATTTCTATTTATTATGGATCCCCATTAGCTGCTGTCAAGGCAGCAGCTACTCTTCCTGGGGTCCGGCACAATTAAGGCAGTTATACAGTTATAAAAACATAACAATACATTCATTACAGAATTCACAACACACTAAGTGTGTACCATCAGGCTTATACTCCACTACCACATATCTACAACACAAAATCCATGTGTACGTGTGTGTAAAATGCGTATGTTATCATGTGTGTGTATGCATGTGTCTGTTTGTGTTACTTCACAGTTCCCGTTGTTCCATAAGGTGTATTTTTACCTGCTTTTTAAATCTGATTATACTGCTTGCATCAGTTACCTGATGTGGAATAGAGTTCCATGTTGTCATGGCTCTATGTAGTACTGTGCGCCTCCCATAGTCTGTTCTGGACTTGGGCACTGTGAAGAGACCTCTGGTGGCATGTCTTGTGGGGTATGCACGTGTTTCCAAGATGTGTGCTAGTATTTTCAACATACAGCTCGGTACCTTCAGCTTGTCAACACCTCTTACGAAAAAGTAATGATGATGTCAATCTCTCTTCCACTTTGAGCTATGAGGGATTGACATGCATATTATTAATGTTAGCTCTCAGTATACAGCCGAGGGCCAGCCGGGCTGCCCTGTTCTGAGCCAACTGCAATTTTCCCAAGTCCTTTTTTGTGGCACCTGACCACACTACTGAACAGTAGTCCAGGTGCGACAAAACCAGGACCTGTAGGACCTGCCTTGTTGATAGTGTTGGCAGAGCAATGCTTTATTATGGACAGACTTCTCCCCATTTTAGCTACTGTTGAATCCATATTTTTGACCATGACAGTTTACAATCCAGGGTAACTCCAAGCATTCATTTCGAGATGTAGTTGAGGTTTAGGCTTCAGTGAATGATTTGTCCCAAATACAATGGTTTTAGTTTTGCAAATATGTATGACTAACTTATTCCTTGCTACCCATTCTGAAACGAACTGCAGCTCTTTGTTAAGTGTTGCAGTCATTTCAGTCGTTGTAGTAGCTGACATGTATAGTGTTGAGTCATCCGCATACATAGACACACTGGCCTTACTCAAAGCCAGTGGCATGTCGCTAGTAAAGATTGAAAAAAGCAAGGGGACTAAACGGCTACCCTGGGGAATTCCTGCTTCTACCTGGATTATGCATGAAAGGCATCCATTAAAGAAACCCCTCTGTGTTCTGTTAGACAAGTAATAGCTCTTTATCCACATTATAGCAGGGGTGTAAAGCCATAACACATCAGTTTTTTCCAGCTGCAGAATATGATCGATAATATCAAAAGCTGCACTGAAGTCTAACAAGACAGCCCCCACAATATTTCTCTCAGCCAATCATAAGTCATTTGTGTAAGTGCTGTGTAAGTAATAATAATAATAATATATGCCATTTAGCTGACGCTTTTATCCAAAGCGACTTACAGTCATGTGTGCATACATTCTATGTATGGGTGGTCCCGGGAATCAAACCCACTACCCTGGCGTTACAAGCGCCATGCTCTACCAACTGAGCCACAGAAGGACCACAGTGTCGTTCTCTATATGCGTGCTGAAATTCTGTTGTCAATTTGTTTACTGTGATCTGATCTTACTAAGGGTTGGCAACAAGCTGATTGGTCGGCTATTTGAGCCTGTAAAGGGGGCTTTTACTATTCTTGGGTAGCGGAATAACTTTAGCTTTCCTCCAGGCCCGAAGGCTCATACTTTCTAGTAGGCTTAGATTGAAAATGAGACAATTAGGAGTGTCAACACCGTCTGCTATTATCCTCAGTGATTTTCCATCCAGATTGTTAGACCCCGGTGGCATGTCATTGTTGATCGACAACAATACTTTTTCACCTCTTCCACACTGATTTAACGGAATTTAAAAGTACAATTCTTGTCTTTCATAATTCGGTCAGATGTACTTGGATGTGTAGTCAACGTTTGTTGCTGGCATGTCATCCCTAAGATTTTTAATCTTCCTGATTTAAAAGTAAATAAAGTAGTTGGCAATATCAGCGGGTTTTGTGATAAAATAGCCATCTGATTCAATGAATGATGGAGGTGAGTTGGATTTTTTCCTCAAAATGTAATTTAGGGTGCTCCAAAGCTTTTTTCTATCATTCTTTCTGTCATTTATCTTTGTTTCTTAGTATAGATAATTTTTTATTTAGCTTAGTCACATGATTTCTTAATATCACATACATTATCAAGCATTTCACATTTACATTACATTTACATTTAAGTCATTTAGCAGACGCTCTTATCCAGAGCGACTTACAAATTGGTGCATTCACCTTATGACATCCAGTGGAACAGCCACTTTACAATAGTGCATCTAAATCTTTTAAGGGGGGTGAGAAGGATTACTTTATCCTATCCTAGGTATTCCTTAAAGAGGTGGGGTTTCAGGTGGCTCCGGAAGGTGGTGATTGACTCCGCTGTCCTGGCGTCGTGAGGGAGTTTGTTCCACCATTGGGGGGCCAGAGCAGCGAACAGTTTTGACTGGGCTGAGCGGGAACTGTACTTCCTCAGTGGTAGGGAGGCGAGCAGGCCAGAGGTGGATGAACGCAGTGCCCTTATTTGGGTGTAGGGCCTGATCAGAGCCTGGAGGTACTGAGGTGCCGTTCCCCTCACAGCTCCGTAGGCAAGCACCATGGTCTTGTAGCGGATGCGAGCTTCAACTGGAAGCCAGTGGAGAGAGCGGAGGAGCGGGGTGACGTGAGAGAACTTGGGAAGGTTGAACACCAGACGGGCTGCGGCGTTCTGGATGAGTTGTAGGGGTTTAATGGCACAGGCAGGGAGCCCAGCCAACAGCGAGTTGCAGTAATCCAGACGGGAGATGACAAGTGCCTGGATTAGGACCTGCGCCGCTTCCTGTGTGAGGCAGGGTCGTACTCTGCGGATGTTGTAGAGCATGAACCTACAGGAACGGGCCACTGCCTTGATGTTAGTTGAGAACGACAGGGTGTTGTCCAGGATCACGCCAAGGTTCTTAGCGCTCTGGGAGGAGGACACAATGGAGTTGTCAACCGTGATGGCGAGATCATGGAACGGGCAGTCCTTCCCCGGGAGGAAGAGCAGCTCCGTCTTGCCGAGGTTCAGCTTGAGGTGGTGATCCGTCATCCACACTGATATGTCTGCCAGACATGCAGAGATGCGATTCGCCACCTGGTCATCAGAAGGGGAAAGGAGAAGATTAATTGTGTGTCGTCTGCATAGCAATGATAGGAGAGACCATGTGAGGTTATGACAGAGCCAAGTGACTTGGTGTATAGCGAGAATAGGAGAGGGCCTAGAACAGAGCCCTGGGGGACACCAGTGGTGAGAGCGCGTGGTGAGGAGACAGATTCTCGCCACGCCACCTGGTAGGAGCGACCTGTCAGGTAGGACGCAATCAAGCGTGGGCCGCGCCGGAGATGCCCAACTCGGAGAGGGTGGAGAGGAGGATCTGATGGTTCACAGTATCGAAGGCAGCCGATAGGTCTAGAAGGATGAGAGCAGAGGAGAGAGAGTTAGCTTTAGCAGTGCGGAGCGCCTCCGTGATACAGAGAAGAGCAGTCTTAGTTGAATGACTAGTCTTGAAACCTGACTGATTTGGATCAAGAAGGTCATTCTGAGAGAGGTAGCGGGAGAGCTGGCCAAGGACGGCACGTTCAAGGGTTTTGGAGAGAAAAGAAAGAAGGGATACTGGTCTGTAGTTGTTGACATCGGAGGGATCGAGTGTAGGTTTTTTCAGAAGGGGTGCAACTCTCGCTCTCTTGAAGACGGAAGGGACGTAGCCAGCGGTCAGGGATGAGTTGATGAGCGAGGTGAGGTAAGGGAGAAGGTCTCCGGAAATGGTCTGGAGAAGAGAGGTGGGGCATAGGGTCAAGCGGGCAGGTTGTTGGGCGGCCGGCCGTCACAAGACGCGAGATTTCATCTGGAGAGAGAGGGGAGAAAGAGGTCAGAGCACAGGGTAGGGCAGTGTGAGCAGAACCAGCGGTGTCGTTTGACTTAGCAAACGAGGATCGGATGTCGTCGACCTTCTTTTCAAAATGGTTGACGAAGTCATCTGCAGAGAGGGAGGAGGGGGGGGGGGAGGAGGATTCAGGAGGGAGGAGAAGGTGGCAAAGAGCTTCCTAGGGTTAGAGGCAGATGCTTGGAATTTAGAGTGGTAGAAAGTGGCTTTAGCAGCAGAGACAGAGGAGGAAAATGTAGAGAGGAGGGAGTGAAAGGATGCCAGGTCCGCAGGGAGACGAGTTTTCCTCCATTTCCGCTCGGCTGCCCGGAGCCCTGTTCTGTGAGCTCGCAATGAGTCGTCGAGCCACGGAGCGGGAGGGGAGGACCGAGCCGGCCTGGAGGATAGGGGACATAGAGAGTCAAAGGATGCAGAAAGGGAGGAGAGGAGGGTTGAGGAGGCAGAATCAGGAGATAGGTTGGAGAAGGTTTGAGCAGAGGGAAGAGATGATAGGATGGAAGAGGAGAGAGTAGCGGGGGAGAGAGTGAAGGTTGGGACGGCGCGATACCATCCGAGTAGGGGCAGTGTGGGAAGTGTTGGATGAGAGCGAGGGAAAAGGATACAAGGTAGTGGTCGGAGACTTGGAAGGGAGTTGCAATGAGGTTAGTGGAAGAACAGCATCTAGTAAAGATGAGGTCGAGCGTATTGCCTGCCTTGTGAGTAGGGGGAAGGTGAGAGGGTGAGGTCAAAAGAGGAGAGGAGTGGAAAGAAGGAGGCAGAGAGGAATGAGTCAAAGGTAGACGTGGGGAGGTTAAAGTCGCCCAGAACTGTGAGAGGTGAGCCGTCCTCAGGAAAGGAGCTTATCAAGGCATCAAGCTCATTGATGAACTCTCTGAGGAACCTGGAGGGCGATAAATGATAAGGATGTTAAGCTTGAAAGGGCTGGTAACTGTGACAGCATGGAATTCAAAGGAGGCGATAGACAGATGGGTAAGGGGAAAAAGAGAGAATGACCACTTGGGAGAGATGAGGATCCCGGTGCCACCACCCCGCTGACCAGAAGCTCTCGGGGTGTGCGAGAACACGTGGGCGGACGAAGAGAGAGCAGTAGGAGTAGCAGTGTTATCTGTGGTGATCCATGTTTCCGTCAGTGCCAAGAAGTCGAGGGACTGGAGGGAGGCATAGGCTGAGATGAACTCTGCCTTGTTGGCCGCAGATCGGCAGTTCCAGAGGCTACCGGAGACCTGGAACTCCACGTGGGTCGTGCGCGCTGGGACCACCAGATTAGGGTGGCCGCGGCCACGCGGTGTGGAGCGTTTGAATGGTCTGTCACACATGTTATCCAGATACTGACTGTTAACACTTGGTGGTCGATAGAAGCTTCCCACAAGAATGGGCTTTAGGTGAGGCAGGTGAACCTGTAGCCATATTACATCAACAGTATTTAACATTAGATCGTCTCTAAGCTTTACAGGAATGTGGCTCTTTATATAGACCACAACACCGCCCCTGTTGGCATTTATGTATTTCAGTAGATGTCATAACCATGTATTGCTACCACTGTATCATCAAAGGTATGATCTAAGTGAGTTTCAGAGTCAGAATATGAATGTCTGTTACAAGCAAGTTATTGACGTCATGAACCTTGTTTCTCAGGCTGCATGTGTTCATATGGGCTATTTTTAGCACTTTTCTGGGTTGCTTGATTGTTTTTAATGCTTTACTGGGAAGCTTATCAGAAGTAGACTTGATAGTGCAGGGTGAGCTGCACAAAGTGGTCTTCCTATTAGGGCACACCACCTCAGTGCTAACAGTATAACTCTGGTTCATAGGCTCATGATTACTGCATCCAATAGCTGTTGGATTAACAAAAGTATTCAGGGCAATTAGGGGGACATAAATGAAGTTACTTACGTTGTGTCTGCCAACGCCCCGAGGATAATGTGCATTTGATGCAGCATTATGACGACTCATTGTCCCAATGCTAGGGATTAACTGAGCTGGTCTTAGGTCATTGATAAATCATTGTTTCAACGCAGGGTAGCCTAGTGGTTAGAGTGTTGGACTAGTAACCGAAAGGTTGCAAGTTCGAATCCCCGAGCTGACAAGGTACAAATCTGTCGTTCTGCCCCTGAACAGGCAGTTAACCCACTGTTCGTTCCTAGGCTGTCATTGAAAATAAGAATTTGTTCTTAACTCACTTGCCTAGTAAAATAAAGGTAAAATTAAAATATTAAAAAAATCCTTGAAATGCGTAGACAGAGTTCCAGGAGCCAAGATGATTTGGATGGACACCGCCATTCCTGTAGAGTATCTTCTGTTTCCAGAAGGTGTTAAAGTTATCTATAAAAGTGACTCCAGCAGAGCTACAGTAATCGTTTAGCCAGATGTACAATGCCAGCAGATTGCTGAATCTTTCACACCCACTGACCAACGATGGTACTGGACCTGGAATGATTGGCCGTTTTTTTGGAGTCTTTTAAATGCTAAAATCAGTTCTTAAAATCCATTTTCAGATGTTCTGAGCTAGCCTTCCTGATGTCATTTACATTTACATTACATTTACATTTAAGTCATTTAGCAGACGCTCTTATCCAGAGCGACTTACAAATTGGTGCATTCACCTTATGACATCCAGTGGAACAGCCACTTTACAATAGTGCATCTAAATCTTTTAAGGGGGGTGAGAAGGATTACTTTATCCTATCCTAGGTATTCCTTAAAGAGGTGGGGTTTCAGGTGTCTCCGGAAGGTGGTGATTGACTCCGCTGTCCTGGCGTCGTGAGGGAGTTTGTTCCACCATTGGGGGCCAGAGCAGCGAACAGTTTTGACTGGGCTGAGCGGGAACTGTACTTCCTCAGTGGTAGGGAGGCGAGCAGGCCAGAGGTGGATGAACGCAGTGCCCTTGTTTGGGTGTAGGGCCTGATCAGAGCCTGGAGGTACTGAGGTGCCGTTCCCCTCACAGCTCCGTAGGCAAGCACCATGGTCTTGTAGCGGATGCGAGCTTCAACTGGAAGCCAGTGGAGAGAGCGGAGGAGCGGGGTGACGTGAGAGAACTTGAGAAGGTTGAACACCAGACGGGCTGCGGCGTTCTGGATGAGTTGTAGGGGTTTAATGGCACAGGCAGGGAGCCCAGCCAACAGCGAGTTGCAGTAATCCAGACGGGAGATGACAAGTGCCTGGATTAGGACCTGCGCCACTTCCTGTGTGAGGCAGGGTCGTACTCTGCGGATGTTGTAGAGCATGAACCTACAGGAACGGGCCACCGCCTTGATGTTAGTTGAGAACGACAGGGTGTTGTCCAGGATCACGCCAAGGTTCTTAGCGCTCTGGCCCCACATGGACTACGATAGTGTCAGCTCTGGCATCTGTTGTAGAACAGTCGGAAGCAGCCTTGTGATGTCCTGTACTCGAACTCCTGGGTAGCACCGGGTTTTTGCCTTGGGAACCGAGATGTTTCTAACCATAGAGCTGCCTATGATGACAGCTGGCGATGTTAAGTGGGCCGGTCTCTCAGGACGACACTTCAAAACCTTATTCCATATGATAATTTTTTTTTACTCTCTTTTTTGCTATTTATGAATGAGTTATTCAATGCGTTTCTATGGGCTATAGTAGTAAAGACTAAATTCAATAATTGATCAAGTAAAACTAATTATTAAGAAATGGAGACCTGAAGAGGTCCTAAAATTCTAAATCAAATAGCTAAATGATCCATGGTATGACTACCTTAAAGCAATTCCATATGTTAGCTTAGTCTTATTTATTATTATTAAAGAAGGTTGACTAGAGGCTGGCACAGTGGGAGCTGGCCATTTTACTGTGTGCCATTGTTATCACAGGGCCAGTGACAATTGTGACTAAGCCTGTCACAATTACAAATGGCAAGGCCTCACTCCTCCTCCTCTTTCTCTATCTTTGCCAAGCCATGCCAACCCCCTTATTGGATACATCTGCACTAACACCACCCACCCACCCTTAGCCTGCCCCCACCAACCCCAGCCACCATAACTACCATGCCTTTACAGGCAGGACTCTTCTACCAGGGTATGTGTGCGTGTGCGTTTGCGTGTGCAATCTTGTGCCGTGAGAAAGAGAGAGAGAGAGGGTGAAAGGAGAGGGGTTAAGTGACGTTATCTTTGTGTTTGTGTGAGAAGGAGCAGGGTTGTGTGTGCATCTGAAAGAGAGGTTGGGTTGTAACTGTCAGCCTAGTTCCTGTTGCAGAGAGAGACAAGCGTGAGCCCATGTTGGGGTGTAAATTGATTTCATGGGGCCAGACCCTTAGTAAGAACTGGGAGCATTGAGGTGGAGGGCAACTTTTACAGATGAAAAATCATCACTTTCCTGTGTGGCTTCTAGCCTCGAGGTTCACTGTCTTTCACAGAAGAATTGTGGGGGAAAAAGTGGATCGCTCTATAAAAGCGGATCGCTCGATAAAAGCAGATCGCTCTATGAAAGCAGCACAAGCCGCGCCGACGACTTGGGAGCTGTCCACCAATGTGGTGCTGAAACGAGACACACTTTCAATGTAGCTCTATACATTCTCTCTCTCTCGCTTTTTCTTTATTTTTCTTTCTCTCTGACACATATAGTTATGTAACAGCAACAACTGACTAAATGAATCAATGGATCGATATCTAAAAGAGCCGACGTGTCGATAACTGCATAGGCCTAATGCATCCATGTCGGATTCAGGTTTCCTGTAGAGTTGGAAATTATGGAATTCTAATTTTGGTAGACTCAATTTTTTTAAAATTCGAGCTGCGCTGCAAAATTAATTTCTCACAGAAAATAACATATTTGGTTTCTTCTTGCTGAGAGAAGCAATATTATCCCACCCACATTCATGTGTCAAAACGGCTGTCCATCTCATTATTACACTTGGAACTGTGACAGCAGCAAACCCAGAGCTGGCCAGCTGTAGGCTACGCATCTGGCTAAGAGGCGGGCATGGGCTGGTCTGTGAACGCCCGCGTGGAATAACTTGTGTAGAGAAGGAAGGAGGGAGGTGGAGTACAGAGCAGTAGTGTAGTGTAGAAACCGCGTTCTCTGTCTTCAGTCTCTGGTCCGCGCAGTCTGAGCTCATCAGCCAGCGGTTGGAGTAGAGCTCTGCTTGACGCGCAAAGAGCAGGTCATCAGGCTACTCCCCTACAATGCGCTGCCTGTCAGCGGTGCGGCAACAGCTGTAGCTAGCGCGGTAGAGCGGCACGTCACTTTCATGGTCTCTCCAGCCAAAACTGCACTATCTTTGGACAGTTTGCCAAGTGCGCTTCTTCAGAGAAAGGCTGTTGGTGTCCGGTTTCCCTGAATACCCCTCTCTCTCTCTCTCTCTCTCTCTCTCTCTCTCTCTCTCTCTCTCTCTCTCTCTCTCTCTCTCTCTCTCTCTCTCTCTCTCTCTCTCTCTCTCTTTCTCTCTCATCGCGTGGGGCTGGCGTGTGATCTGATCTCCGACCTGTCCTCGCGACTCACCGGGAGGGGGGACACGACACAATCACCACCCAACACGCGCTCGACTGGGGCCAGGCTGTGCGAGTCACGGATCGCTCCCGAGTCGCCCCGCGCGCTCGCCCTTGGGCTTGCGCCCATGGAGGGGGACGTCATGGACAAACTGGGGGACATGGCCTCGGTGTATGAGTTCGACCCGATCACCGGGAACATCCCCGCTACTAAAGTAGAGATCACCGTCTCATGCAGGTAAGTTCTTAACCCCGATCTCTGATCTTCAGTTCTAAGTTCCTCCAAAATTGTTCCAAAGCTGTGCTATTCTTAACCGCAGTGGTCCGTGTTCAGTTTTACATTTGATAACACACCACTTAGCAAGTCGTCTTCAACTGCTGTTGAGTCCTGACGACTGGCCGCGCTTTATGGTGAGGACAGATAGCCTATGGATCGTAGATATACAATGAGTGTACAAAACATTAAGAACACCTGCTCTTCCCATGACTGGCCAGGTGAATCCAGGTGAAAGATAAGATCCCTTATTGATGTCACTTGTTAAATCCACTTCAATCAGTGTAGATGAAGGGGAGGAGACAGGTTAAATAAGGATTGTTAAGCCTTGAGACAATTGAGACATGGATGTGTGGCATTCAGAAGGTGAATGAGCAAGACCAAATATTTAAGTACCTTTGAATGGGGTATGTGCAACTCAGTATTAGGAAGGTGTCCTTAATGTTTTGTACACTCAGTGTATAGTCTTGTGATTGTGCATAGCGTCAGTGCAAGATAGGGTCAGTGCAGATAGTTCGGGTAACCATTAATCAACTGAGATCATTAGCAAGCACACTGTAGCAGCGTCACATAGTCAATTCAATATTAGGAAGGTGTTCCTAATGTTTGGTATACTCCATGTAGACTTGTAGGCGAATGGATACGGGAGACTCACTGAGTGTGGAGGGGTTTTGGGTGGGACTGCTATCTGCATTCGACTAAGGTAGGCTGTGGCTGAATAATGCAGGATAGGAAGTTACAGCTGAGATGTCACTATCACAAGTTTTGTTATCTTTTTCACATCAGCTTTTTTTTAAATTAGGGATCAATTCTTTCATTGAGGAAAGTTACACTTGGATTGAATTTTTTTTTGTCATTTAAACAGACATGTGCTCTTTGTTATGTAATTATCACTGTGCTACAGTGCCACTTTCCATCCAGCCGCTCTCCAGAACCTAGCTGGATGAATCACTTTTAATAGATCGGCTGGCTGCACTGTGTCACAATGTATTGGCTAATTATTTAGTTGTTGTTGGTGGTGAGTGATGCTCCAGTGTAGAGTGCAGGTTGCGGGAATACGTGCACTTTGATGCACCCGCAGTGCACGGTATGTTTGAATGTGAGTCTGTGGGTCTTTAAGTGATTTGAGAGTCCGCTTAAGTCCACTTTGCAGTGTGTGTGTGTCAAAATCAAATGACATTTTATTGGTTGTGCACAGTACACATATTTTGCAGATATTATTGCAGGTGCAACAAAATGCTTATGTTTCTAGCGCCAACAGTGCAGTGATATCTAACAATACAAAACAAAACACACAAATCCATAAAATAAAAATGAAGAAATTAAGAGATATGAGAACGAGAAATCAGTCCGGAATATATATATATATATAAAGTGTGTGTACAGCAGTAGTTATATATGATGACTAGAATGCAGTATATACATATGAAGTGGGCAAACCAGTACGTAAACATTATTAAAGTGATTAGTGTTCAATAACTATGTACAGTACATAGGGCAGGGTAGAGTACTGGGTGATAGCCGGCTAGTAACAGTGACTATGGTTCAGGGCAGTGTACAGGGCGGAGGCTGGCTAGTGGTGACAATTAACAGTCTGATGGCCTTGAGATAGAAGCTGTTTTTCAGTCTCTCGGTCCCAGCTTTAATGCACCTGCACCGTGGCTCGGGTGGCTGAGGTCCTTGATTATCTGCTTGGCCTTCCTGTGACACCAGGTGCTGTAGATGTCCTGGAGGGCAGGCTGACCCCACCACCACCCTCTGGAGACCCCTGCGGTTGCGGTCGGTGCAATTGCCATACTAGGTTGTGATACATTCCGACAGGATGCTCTCAATGAAGCATCTGTAGAAGTTTGTGGGATTTTTTCTTCTGCCCCCTGAGATTGAAGAGGTGCTGTCGTGCCTTCGTCTGTGTGAATGGACCATTTCAGGTTGTCAGTGATTTGCACGCCGAGGAACTTAACGCTTTTCACCTTCTCCACTGCTGCCCTGTTGATGGGAGCATGCTCTCTCCGCTGCCTCCTGAAGTTCACGATCAGCTCCTTCATTTTGTTAATAAAAAAAAAAACAGTTTTTGCTTTGTCATTATGGGGTATTGCTTGTGTTGTGGTTAAATACGGTGCTTCGCGCTTTCAGTTTTGTGCCACCTGTCCACAGTTTTAGGTTTGGATAAGTTCCAATAGTCACAGTGGGAACAAAATCCTCTATGCACTTCCTGATGAACTCGGTCACCGAGTCAGTGTATAAGCCAATACTATTCTCAGAGGCAACCCAAAACAGTTCCTAGTCCACGTGAACAAAACAATCTTGAAGCATGGATTTCTGATTGGTTAGGCCAACGTTGAACTGAACAGTTCTTACCACAGGTACTTCCATTTGAAGTTTCTGCCTATAAGAGGGGGGGGGGGGCAGCAATGTGGAGGCCTGATCTGATTTGCTGAAGGGTGGGTGGGGGAGGGCCTAGGTCGCCACCCCGGAAGGGAAAGGAGCAATTGCGAAGAGTGCTTGATGCGCAAGTAGCACAGGAGATGTTGATAGAATTTCGGAAGCGTTTTCCTCAGATTTCCTATTTTAGAGGGTCGGATGCGAGAGTTTTTACTCACTAAAGTAACAACACAGTTTGGTGAAAGACTTAGTAACTTAGTTGTAGTCACAATGTGGTTATCTATAACTACAAACATGGTTATATTTGACAGTTTTTACATATGAACTTATTTCCGGATGTCTTCGGAACTACATACAGTGCACTATTTCTCAACGTCATATGGAGAACTGGTGCTGCCTAGCTGGTCCCAGCTGGCTAGCGTTAGCTACTAGCCATGCTAGAATGTATTTACATTCCAAACCAAGTGTTGGCGCTGGGGAGCTACTATGTACAGTTGAAGTCAGAAGTTTACATAAACCTTAGCCAAATACATTTATACTCAGTTTTTCACAATTCCTGACATTAGTTCTAGTAAAGAGTTCTTAGGTCAGTTAGGATCACCACTTTATTTTAAGAATGTGAAATGTCAGAATAATATTAGAGATAATTATTTCCTTCATCTTTTATTTCTTTCATCACATTTTTTATTTCTTTCATCACAAGTTGACATAAACTCAATTAGTATTTGGTAGCATTGCATTTAATTTGTTTAGCGTGGGTCAAACGTTTCGGATAGCCTTCCACAAGCTTTTGGGCCATTCCTCCTGACAGAGCTTGTGTAACTGAGTCAGGTTTGTAGGTCTCCTTGCTCACACATACTTTTCAGTTCTTCCCACAAGTTTTCTATGGGATTGAGGTCAAGACTTTGTGATGGCCATTCCAATACCTTGACTTTGTTGTCCTTAAGCCAATTTGCCACAACTTTGGAAGTATGCTTGGGGTCATTGTCCATTTGGAAGACCAAGCTTTAACTTCCTGACTGATGTCTTGAGATGTTGCTTCAATATATCCCCATAATTGTCCTCCCTCATGATGCCATCTATTTTGTGAAGTGCACCAATCCCTCCTGCAGCAAAGCACCCCCACACCATGATGCTGCCACCCCCGTGCTTCACGGTATGGATGGTGTTCTTCGGCTTGCAAGCCTCCCCCTTTTTCCTCCAAACATAACAATGGTCATTACGGCCAAACAGTTCGATTTTTGTTTCGTCAGACCAGAGCACATTTCTCCAAAAAGTACAATCTTTGTCCCCATGTGCAGTTGCAAACCATAGACTGGCTTTTTTGTGGCGGTTTTGGAGCAGTGGCTTCTTCCTTGCTGAGCAGCCTTTCAGGTTATGTCGATATAGGACTCGTTTTACTGTGGATATAGATTTTGTACCTGTTTCCTCCAGCATCTTCACAAGGTCCTTTGCTGTTATTCTGGGATTGATTTGCACTTTTCGCACCAAAGTACCTTCATCTCCAGGAGACACAACGCTTCTCCTTCCTGAGTGTTATGATGGCTGCGTGGTCCCATGGTGTTTATACTTGCGTATTATTGTTTGTACTGATGAACGTGGTACCTTCAGGCGTTTGGAAATTGCTCCCAAGGATGAACCAGACTTGTGGAGGTCTACAATTATTTTTCTGAGGTCTTGGCTGATTTCTTTTGATTTCCCCATGATGTCAAGCAAAGAGGCACTGAGTTTGAAGGTAGGCCTTGAAATACATCCACAGGTACACCTCCAATTGACTCAAATGATGTCAATAAGACTATCAGAAGCTTCTAAAGCCATGACGTTGTTTTCTGGAATTTTCTAAGCTGTTTAAAGGCACATTCAACTTGACCCACTGGAATTGTGATGCAGTGAATTAAGTGAAATAATCTGTCTGTAAACAATTGTTGGAAAAATTACTTGTCATGCACAAGTAGATGTCCTTACCGACTTGCCAAAACTAGTTTGTTAACAAGACATTTGTGTAGTGGTTGAAAACCGAGTTTCAATGAATCCAACCTGAGTGTATGTAAACATCCTACTTCAACTGTACATCCACAAAGAAGAAACCATATACATTCATATGTAAAACTGCCGTTGATTGTAACAAGTGCAGTAATACCCACATAATGCAGTAATACCCACAAGGACAGGGTTACGACTCATTTGTCTGCAAAAAACAAATACTACCACTGCACTATCGAGAGCATCCTGATCGGCTGCATCACGGCCTGGTACGGGAATTGCTCAGTCCTTGACCGCAAGGCCCTCCAGCTTGTGGTAAAGATTGTGGTAAAGATTGTGGCTTGTGGTAAAGATGGCCCAGTACATCATCCCACCCATCCAGGACATCTACTCGAAACAGTGCCTGAGGAAGGCTGTATCAAGGACCCCACACACCCTAGCCACAAGCTGTTCTCTCCCTTACTGTTGTGCAGATGGTATCAGATCATGAGTTCTGATAGAAACGGTCTCTGAGCCTTTTGGTATCTACAAGCCATCAGACTGCTGAACACTTGTACTGGACTGACCACCTGCTTTGATTGTCCACACCTTAACACATATGCACTCATTCATGCACACACCCACACAGACATACGCAAACACACATATACATTCATGCTACACACACACACACACCCATCACAACTGCTGCTGCCAGACTCCTATTATACTGCTCAATTAATACACTTGCCCCCCTTCCCCAATACACGTGTAAATATTGGACCATAAATTGTGCCTTCCTGTAATTATACTTATGCTTAAATGTTTATTCTATTCTACTGCTATTTACTTTGTTTTGTATTCTTATTTTGTATTATTTCTTGGTGTTCTTGCATTGTCGACAAAGGAATCTACAAGTAAGCGTTTTGTTGAACGAGGTATACCATGCAAATCGTGTACACACGACTAATAAAACTTGAACATGAGCTGAAAACCAGCTGCTGTGCTGAGCGTGAATGTGAAGCCTGCAGTCTTTATTTCCTACCGACCTACCGGTACATTGTGAGTGTCAGCAGTGACGGAGATAAGCCGGGTAAATTCAATGTGGACTTACCTCACTATGGAGTGAGTCCACTGACTAAATCAAATTACAGCATTTAGCTGAATGATTGAGTCAAAATTGCGCAACATCAAGCAGAATAAGACCAAATGTGCACCCCACTGGGCACACACTGGTTGAAACAATGTCGTTTCCACAGCATTTAATTGAATTTACGTTAAACCAACGTGGAATATATGTTGAATTGATGTCTGTGCCCAGTGGGGGTCACACTTAAAAACACACTCTTTCAAGTGTGGGTGGGCGGCCCCTCTACCTCTCCATAACTCTCTTTTGTTAAATGTAGGTGTTAAGAAGCACTCAGCCAAATGGAATGAGTCCACTGACTAAATCAAGACTTAATCCATTTGGCTGAGTGCTTCTTAACACCTATGTTTAACAAAGAGAGTTATGGAGAGGTAGAGGGGGTGCAATTGGGTCTCATTATGCTTGAGGGTGTGCAATTTTGGCTCGATCATTCAGCTAAACGCTGTAATTTGATTCAGATGCAGTGGCACCTTTCCTTGTCCCATTGTATTGTATTGAGATGAGGTGACTCATCTCTTTTGAGCGGTTGGATTCCATTGGCTTTCAGAGAGTGTTCCAGAATGATGAGGATATGGGAAAACGTGTGTGTGTGTGTGTGTGTGTGTGTGTGTGTGTGTGTGTGTGTGTGTGTGTGTGTGTGTGTGTGTGTGTGTGTGTGTGTGTGTGTGTGCGCGTGTGTGTGTGATGAGCGGGTCAGCTGTTTGTTCACCCGCCCCGCAATTGCTAATAACTGCTGTTCACAAATGCTCTCCATCCAACCTCACTGACCTCGAGCTGTTTTGCAAGGAGGAATGGGAAAAAATGTCAGTCTCTCGATGTGCAAAACTGATAGAGACATACCCCAAGCGACTTACAGCTGTAATCGCAGCAAAAGGTGGCGCTACAAAGTATTAACTTAAGGGGGCTGAATAATTTTGCACGCCCAATTTTTCAGTTTTTGATTTGTTAAAAAAGTTTGAAATATCCAATAAATGTTGTTCCACTTCATGATTGTGTTGTTGATTCTTCACAAAAAAATACAGTTTTATATCTTTATGTTTGAAGCCTGAAATGTGGCAAAAGTTTGCAAAGTTCAAGGGGGCCGAATACTTTCGCAAGGCACTGTAAGTTTACACACTCCCAGGAATGCCGTACATGATGGATCATTAGCTTATACAATAACTTTCACATGACTAGATGGCCGGGCGGGGTGGGTGTGGTGCCAGACACAGTAGGGGTTCAAACTGTAGAACCCAGCTCCTACATTTGAATATAAAAATCGATTTTATCAAACAAAACTATACTACATTTTATCTCTGGGACTCTCAGGATGACAAATCAGAGCAAGATTACTGACTGTAAGTACATTATTTATCTGCAGAGGTGAATATATCAGACCAGTTGCCGTGATAAAATGTTGTTGTTGTGCACTCTTGTGAGGCTAGTTGGACGTACTGCCAAATTCTCTAAAAATACATTGGAGGAAGCTTATTGTAGAGAAATGAACATTACATTCTCTGGCAACAGCTCTGGTGGACAGCTCTGGTGGACATGTCCATGGGAGGGAATAGCGGGGGGAGCAGGTAGCTGATTAGTGGTGGCTATTTAGCTGCCTGATGGTCTGAGGGTAGAAACTATCGGCCAGTCTTTCAGTTTTTGCCATGATGTTCCTGTACTGCCGCATCTGAGTGATTGAAGCGGGGAGAACAGGGCATGGCTAGGGTGGCTGGGGTCCCTGATGATCTTCTTGGCCTTCTTGTGATACCTGGTGTTGTAGGTGTCCTGTAGGGCACCCACATGGTGATTTCAGCTGCACGTATAAATCTCTGAAGAGCCTTGAGGTCCGCGGTACATCACAGCCTGCTGTACCAGGCTTTGATATAGCTCGTCAGTCTGCTCTCGATGGTGCTCCAGGGAAGTTCTTTAGCATACTGAGGTTAAAGAGTCACTGTCGTGCCTTCTTCACTATGATGTCCATGTGATTAGACCATTTCAGCTTCTCTGAGATGTGTACGCCAAGGAATTTGTAGATATTGACTTCTCCACGGGGCCCCGTTGATGAGGATGGGGTCGTGTCCAGCCTGGTTCCTCCTGAAGTCTACAATCAGCTCATTTATTTTGCTAACATTGAGGGAGAGGTTGTTTACTTGGCACCACGTCGTCAGAGTGTCTACATCCTCCCTGTGGGCTGTCTCATTGTTGTTGGTGATCAGGTCTAATATTATCATGTCATCAATGAACTTGATGATGGAGTTGGAACTGTGTGAGGCCATGCAGTCGTGGGCATACAGAGAATACAGGAGGGGACTAAGGATGCACCCTTGTGGGGCCCCCATGTTGAGGATCAGTGTCGAGGAGATAATGTTCTGAAATGGTAATTTTTAAATTTTTAATTGTACCTTTATTTAACTAGGCAAGTCAGTTAAGAACAAATTCTTATTTTCAACGACGGCCTATGAACAGTGGGTTAACTGCCTGTTCAGGGGCAGAACGACAGATTTGTCATTTGTCAGCTCGGGGGTTTGAACTCACAACCTTCCGGTTACTAGTCACACGCTCTAACCACTAGGCTACCCTGCTCCCCCGTAATGAAAATAAAATAAATAGGGAGGGCCTCCCGGGTGGCGCAGTGGTTAAGGGCGCTGTGCCATCAGAGTCCCTGGGTTCGCGCCCAGGCTCTGTCGTAACCGGCCGCGACCGGGAGGTCCGTGGGGCGACGCACAATTGGCCTAGCGTCGCCCGGGTTAGGGAGGGCTTGGTCGGTAGGGGTGTCCTTGTCTCATCGCGCACCAGCGACTCCTGTGGCAGGCTGGGTGCAGTGTGCGCTAGCCAAGGTGGCCAGGTGCACGGTGTTTCCTCCGGAGCATTGGTGCGGCTGGCTTCCGGGTTGGATGCGCACTGTGTTAAGAAGCAGTGCGGCTTGGTTGGGTTGTGTATCGGAGGACGCATCACTTTCAACCTTCGTCTCTCCCGAGCCCGTACGGGAGATGTAGCGATGAGACAAGATAGTAGCTACTACAAACAATTGGATACCACGAAATTGGGGAGAAAAAGGGGTAAAATTAAATAAAAAAATAAAAAAAATAAATAGGGAATGGATAGCATCCACTTCTCATATTTTATCAACCCATTTTTCACTACCATGTTTTTATGTTTGGATTTGTATTTTGTAATGGATGCTTCTTTTATTCTCCTTTTATGTTGTCTACCTTCACCACCTGGGGGCGGCCTGTCAGGAAGTCTAGGACCCAGTTACATAGGGAGGAGTTCAGACCCAGGGCTGTGAGCTTTGTTATGAGCTTATAGGGCACTATGGTACTGAAGGCTGAGCTGTAGTCGAAGTCCAGCATTCTCACATACTGTATGCATTCCTTTTGTCCAGGTGGGTAAGGGCGGTGTACAGTGCAATGGCGATTGTGAGTCAACATATTCATTGACATTATCTCCAGAGGCAACCCGGAACATATTCCAATCTTGGAATGTATATTCCAATCTTGAATTCTGATTGGTCGGACCAACGCTGTACAGACCTGATCACCGGAGCTTCCCTCTTGAGTCTTTGTTTGTAGGCAGGGAGAATCAAGAAGGAGTCATGGTCGGATTTTCCGAAAGGAGGACGGGAGAGGGCCTTATACCCGTGTTTAAAAGGTGTGTAGCAGTGGTCAAGAGTAGAATTTCCGAGCATTAGACAGTCAATGTGTTGGTAATAATTTGGGAGCACGGATCTCAAATTACTTTTGTTTAAACCCCCCGCAACAATGAACGCTGCCTCCGGGAATCCAGTCTCCAGTTTGTTCAGGGTCCTCTCTCTTTGAGAGCCTTTTTGTTGTCGGCTTGGTGCGGGATGTACACAGCCATGGCGATAATCCCGGTTAACTCTTTCGGAAGGTAAAAAGGAAGACGTTTTATGACCAAGTATTCCAAGTCGGCGGAGCAGAAACTCGCAAGATAGGAGCCCGCTTCCTATCCGTTCGAAAAACTGTTAAATCCTTCCGGTTGTATATAATCCATCTGGGTGATGGAAGAAAGCCAAGTCTCAGAAAAACAGAGTATGTTGCCGGATCTGATGTTCCTCTGGAAGGAGATCCTCGCTCTGAGTTCATCAAGTTTGTAAATGAATGATTGAAGATTGGCAAGTAGTATTCTCCACTACTGTTCCCGAGCAGAAATGTACAAGGGGTTTATCGTTCTACTGCAAGAAATGCTTAATTAATAACAGTTCATATAATATTAGGCTATGTGAAAAGGTTATAGACCTACAGTCAGTGTCCAGATTTCAGTTAAGTCATTATTCGATTTAACCCATCTGAACAGACTGGAGTTTTCTTGATGTGCCATATTTGAAGTCCCAGTCTTGTGACTCTCTAATTTGTATAGCGTCACACATACCATAGTCGACAATGCTATCATCCTCTTTTACCATTTCACAAAATCTTTCCCAAAAATTACTGTTCTGGCCCTCCCTTCACTTTATTTTCAACTCTCCATTTCATAGCCTTTTCTCTTGAATTCAACTCCGACATTGTCCTTTTTGCCTCACTGGATCATCAAGGACTTTTGCTGCCCAGGTTCCCAAAAGCCTGCAGATTGGCGTGTATTTGCCAAGTGTACAGTTAGGCCCTGAAGTTTAGGCTTACACACTATTTGCAGGTACACATTTTGAAACAAATACCTCAATGTAGCATATAGATCAATTGCACAAGAATTATACATTTATAGATTTTTAATGCATTGTCTTCTCTTTATTTAACCCGCCCGCCAACCACCCGCCCTTCATCCACACATGACCCTAAATCCACCTGCCCCACAGATATAACCACGGGGACTGCGGTTGTGGGTCAACCCACCTATCACTAGTGTGTGTGTGCGTGTGTCTGTGGTATAATATTGTCACACCTGGAAGTGGTGAAGATGTGTCTTGAGTTGACGTAGATGGCATTGATGGGGCTCTCGTGACCCATGACCTCTCCTATGGGGGTGAAGTTGTCAACTGCCATTTATGGTGAAAAACAATTCATCTTTGAATAGAATTTCTCCATGTCTGTGACACCACATGACACATTGCATCAACCTGGCCTTCCAAAACTATACAGACATCATACATCAATCTGTCACACTTCTCAAGTACGTCCACATCCAACCGTTTAATATTTCAATGCATTACAAATCTATCTTAATGGCTTTTGCTAAGGCTGTGAATGAAATGGCAGTGAATAAAATACATTCACGATGTATTACTGGCAGGGTTCTAATCTATATTGTAACAGTACATTCTCTCCCCTACCACCACACGGTAAACACACACACACACACACACACACACACACACACACACACACACACACACACACACACACACACACACACACACACACACACACACACACACACACACACACACACACACACACACACACACACACACACACACACACACACACACACACACAGTAAGCATAACCATTCAGTGCTGGTACATACTGTCAGAGACTACCAAAGGGAGTAAACTACCGGGCCTGTTGTCTGGTTATCATAATGGGTGGTACATGTGGGATGGAATATAGAATGTTAATTTTAGAACATCCTATAATATTTATACACAATAATGTATTTTTGCAGAAGACAGCTTTTGTGAGTAAAGGTTGGATAGCCTCCTGAGTATAATTTTTGACATCACATACAGTACCAGTGAAAAGTTTGGACACACCTACTCATTCAAAGGTTTTTCTTTATTGTATTATTTTCTACATTTGTATAATAATAGTGAAGACATCAACACTATGAAATAACACACATGGAATAATGTAGTAACCAACAAAGTGTTAAACAGATGAAAATATATTTGAGATTATTCACAGTAGCCACTCTTTGCCTTGATGACAGCTTTGCACACTCTTGGCTGGGGAACACTGCTGCACAGCTATGTTCAGGTCTTTTCAGAGATGTTCGATCGGGTCCAAGTCTGGGCTCTGGCGTGGCCACTCAAGGACATTCAGAGACTTGTCTCGAAGCCACTCCTGCGTTGTCTTGGCTGTGTGCTTAGGGTCACTGTCCTTTTGGAAGGTGAACCTTTGCATCAGTGTGAGGCCCTGAGTGCTCCAGAGTGCTCTTTATCAAGGATCTCTCTGTACTTTGTTCCGTTCAACTTTGCCTTGATCCTGACTAGTTTCCCAGTCCCTGTCACTGAAAAACATCCCCACAGCATGATGCTGCCACCACCATGCTTCATTGTAGGGATGGTGCCAGGTTTCCTCCAGACGTGACGCTTGGCATTCAGGTCAAAGAGTTCAATATTGGTTTCATCAGACCAGAGAATCTTGCAGGATGTCATGTGCCTTTTACTGAGGAGTGGCTTCAGTCTGACCACTCTACCGTAAAGGCCTGATTAGTGGAGTGCTGCAGAGATGGTTGTCCTTTTGAAAGGTTCTCCCATCTCCACAGAGGAAGCCTAGATCTCTGTCAGACTGACCTTCGGGTTCTTGGTCACTTCCCTGACCAAGGCTCTTCTCCCACGATTGCTCAGTTATGCCTTGGCGGCCAGCTCTACGAAGAGTCTTGGTGGTTCCAAACTTATTCCATTTAAGAATGATGCAGGCCACTGTTTTCTTCGGGACCTTCAATGCTTCAGGATGTATTACTGGCAGGGTTCTAATCTATATTGTAACAGTACATTCTCTCCCCTGCCACCACACGGTAAACACACACACACACACACACACACACACACACACACACACACACACACACACACACACACACACACACACACACACACACACACACACACACACACACACACACACACACACACACACACACACACACACACACACACACACACACACACAAGCATAACCATTCAGTGCTGGTACATACTGTCAGAGACTACCAAAGGGAGTAAACTACCGGGCCTGTTGTCTGGTTATCATAATGGGTGGTACATGTGGGATGGAATATAGAATGTTAATTTTAGAACATCCTATAATATTTATACACAATAATGTATTTTTGCAGAAGACAGCTTTTGTGAGTAAAGGTTGGATAGCCTCCTGAGTATAATTTTTGACATCACATACAGTACCAGTGAAAAGTTTGGACACACCTACTCATTCAAGGGTTTTTCTTTATTGTATTATTTTCTACATTTGTATAATAATAGTGAAGACATCAACACTATGAAATAACACACATGGAATAATGTAGTAACCAACAAAGTGTTAAACAGATGAAAATATATTTGAGATTATTCACAGTAGCCACTCTTTGCCTTGATGACAGCTTTGCACACTCTTGGCTGGGGAACACTGCTGCACAGCTATGTTCAGGTCTTTTCAGAGATGTTCGATCGGGTCCAAGTCTGGGCTCTGGCGTGGCCACTCAAGGACATTCAGAGACTTGTCTCGAAGCCACTCCTGCGTTGTCTTGGCTGTGTGCTTAGGGTCACTGTCCTTTTGGAAGGTGAACCTTTGCATCAGTGTGAGGCCCTGAGTGCTCCAGAGTGCTCTTTATCAAGGATCTCTCTGTACTTTGTTCCGTTCAACTTTGCCTTGATCCTGACTAGTCTCCCAGTCCCTGTCGCTGAAAAACATTTACATTTACATTTACATTTAAGTCATTTAGCAGACGCTCTTATCCAGAGCGACTTACAAATTGGTGCATACACCTTATGACAACCAGTGGAACAGCCACTTGCATCTAAATCTTGTTGGGGGAGAAGGGGGGTGAGAAGGATTACTTACCCTTACTTACCCTATCCTAGGTATTCCTTGAAGAGGTGGGGTTTCAGGTGTCTCCGGAAGGTGGTGATTGACTCCGCTGTCCTGGCGTCGTGAGGGAGTTTGTTCCACCATTGGGGGCCAGAGCAGCGAACAGTTTTGACTGGGCTGAGCGGGAACTGTACTTCCTCAGTGGTAGGGAGGCGAGCAGGCCAGAGGTGGATGAACGCAGTGCCCTTGTTTGGGTGTAGGGCCTGATCAGAGCCTGGAGGTACTGAGGTGCCGTTCCCCTCACAGCTCCGTGGCGAGCACCATGGTCTTGTAGCGGATGCGAGCTTCAACTGGAAGCCAGTGGAGAGAGCGGAGGAGCGGGGTGACGTGAGAGAACTTGGGAAGGTTGAACACCAGACGGGCTGCGGCGTTCTGGATGAGTTGTAGGGGTTTAATGGCACAGGCAGGGAGCCCAGCCAACAGCGAGTTGCAGTAATCAAGACGGGAGATGACAAGTGCCTGGATTAGGACCTGCGCCGCTTCCTGTGTGAGGCAGGGTCGTACTCTGCGGATGTTGTAGAGCATGAACCTACAGGAACGGGACACCGCCTTGATGTTAGTTGAGAACGTCAGGGTGTTGTCCAGGATCACGCCAAGGTTCTTAGCGCTCTGGGAGGAGGACACAATGGAGTTGTCAACCGTGATGGCGAGATCATGGAACGGGCAGTCCTTCCCGGGAGGAAGAGGAGCTCCGTCTTGCTGAGGTTCAGCTTGAGGTGGTGATCCGTCATCCACACTGATATGTCTGCCAGACATGCAGAGATGCGATTCGCCACCTGGTCATCAGAAGGGGGAAAGGAGAAGATTAATTGTGTGTCGTCTGCATAGCAATGATAGGAGAGACCATGTGAGGTTATGACAGAGCCAAGTGACTTGGTGTATAGCGAGAATAAGAGAGGGCCTAGAACAGAGCCCTGGGAGACACCAGTGGTGAGAGCGCGTGGTGAGGAGACAGATTCTCGCCACGCCACCTGGTAGGAGCGACCTGTCAGGTAGGACGCAATCCAAGCGTGGGCCGCGCCGGAGATGCCCAACTCGGAGAGGGTGGAGAGGAGGATCTGATGGTTCACAGTATCGAAGGCAGCCGATAGGTCTAGAAGGATGAGAGCAGAGGAGAGAGAGTTAGCTTTAGCAGTGCGGAGCGCCTCCGTGATACAGAGAAGAGCAGTCTCAGTTGAATGACTAGTCTTGAAACCTGACTGATTTGGATCAAGAAGGTCATTCTGAGAGAGATAGCGGTAGAGCTGGCCAAGGACGGCACGCTCAAGAGTTTTGGAGAGAAAAGAGAGAAGGGATACTGGTCTGTAGTTGTTGACATCGGAGGGATCGAGTGTAGGTTTTTTCAGAAGGGGTGCAACTCTCGCTCTCTTGAAGACGGGAGGGACGTAGCCAGCGGTCAGGGATGAGTTGATGAGCGAGGTGAGGTAAGGGAGAAGGTCTCCGGAAATGGTCTGGAGAAGAGAGGAGGGGATAGGGTCAAGCGGGCAGGTTGTTGGGCGGCCGGCCGTCACAAGACGCGAGATTTCATCTGGAGAGAGAGGGGAGAAAGAGGTCAGAGCATAGGGTAGGGGAGTGTGAGCAGAACCAGCGGTGTCGTTTGACTTAGCAAACGAGGATCGGATGTCATCGACCTTCTTTTCAAAATGGTTGACGAAGTCATCTGCAGAGAGGAGGAGGGAGGGGGGAGGATTCAGGAGGGAGGAGAAGGTGGCAAAGAGCTTCCTAGGGTTAGAGGCGGATGCTTGGAATTTAGAATGGTAGAAAGTGGCTTTAGCAGCAGAGACAGAGGAGGAAAATGTAGAGAGGAGGGAGTGAAAGGATGCCAGGTCCGCAGGGAGGCGAGTTTTCCTCCATTTCCGCTCGGCTGCCCGGAGCCCTGTTCATCCCCACAGCATGATGCTGCCACCACCATGCTTCATTGTAGGGATGGTGCCAGGTTTCCTCCAGACGTGACGCTTGGCATTCAGGTCAAAGAGTTCAATATTGGTTTCATCAGATCAGAGAATCTTGCAGGATGTCATGTGCCTTTTACTGAGGAGTGGCTTCAGTCTGACCACTCTACCGTAAAGGCCTGATTAGTGGAGTGCTGCAGAGATGGTTGTCCTTTTGAAAGGTTCTCCCATCTCCACAGAGGAAGCCTAGATCTCTGTCAGACTGACCTTCGGGTTCTTGGTCACTTCCCTGACCAAGGCTCTTCTCCCACGATTGCTCAGTTATGCCTTGGCGGCCAGCTCTACGAAGAGTCTTGGTGGTTCCAAACTTCTTCCATTTAAGAATGATGCAGGCCACTGTTTTCTTGGGGACCTTCAATGCTGCAGAAATGTTTTGGTATCCTTCCCCAGATCT
This sequence comes from Oncorhynchus keta, assembly GCF_023373465.1. Lineage (NCBI taxonomy): Eukaryota > Metazoa > Chordata > Actinopteri > Salmoniformes > Salmonidae > Oncorhynchus > Oncorhynchus keta. The sequence continues at coordinate 2,040,894 of NC_068441.1, read as the reverse complement.
GTGCCTCGACACAATCCTGTCCTTCGTCCTCATGGTCTGGTTTTTGTTCTGACATGCTGTGTCAATTGTGGGACCTTATATAGACAGGTGTGTGCCTTTTACAAATCATGTCCAATCAACTTAATTTAGTCCAATCAAGTTGTACAAACATGATCAATGGAAACAGGATGCACCGGAGCTCAATTTTGAGCCTCATAGCGAAGGGTCTGAATACTTATGTAAATAAGGTATTTATGTTGTTTTATTTTATATATATATGTTAAAATGTATTAAAACCTGTTTTCGGTTTATCATTATGGGGTATTGTGTGTAGAATTAAAATGATATTTAATCCATTTTAGAATAAGGCTATGTAACAAAATGTGGAAAAAGTCAAGGGGTCTGACTACTTTCTAAAGGCACTGTAAGTACACTTAAATAGTCTTAATTGGTCAACCATTGTAACTGGTTGATGAATGGTTGGGTCATTTAGGGTAAAGTCCCAGGTGACTAGGCTAAGCAAGTTGTGATGTACGGTTAGAGATCAGGGGTCAGACAGGGTGAGCTATGGCAAGGTCAAATACTGTAGATCAAAGTAGTGAGAGGAAAACCCCATTACATGATTACATCATGCTGCACTTCCTGTGTTTTTGTTGAATGACCGCTCCTCTTGAGAACGTAGTACAGTGTAGCACATGGGTACTTTTTATACGAACTGAATATATTTATTGAAATGGACATTGTACCTGTAAAAAATGACAAAACAAATAGAAAATTGGGTATAAATAAAAAGGAAATAACAAAGCTAGTAGTACGGTGTGACAGAGACAAATGGGAAGTGCTGCTTCTGTAATCTGTTATTACTGTTACTACAGTACTTAGAGCCCTCAGGGTCCTGAAACTGAGAAACACATCTATTTTAGTTACTTTACATCTAAGAGATGAAAGGAGGGAGATAAAGAGAGAGTGGATGGAGGTACGGTGAGAGAGAGAGAGAGAGAGAGAGACTTTTGGGTTGGTACCATCACACAGTAACATCTCCACTATACTGTACTAAATATATTTAGATATAAATCCCTGTGTCTCCACTTTAAATTAGCATAAAGTTGTATGCATGGTGCCATATGAAACCAGACACTCTCTATCTGTATCTGATGGTTGAGTTCCTATTCCTTTTACAGTGGACTACTTTATACTGTAAAGTAGTGCGCTATATAGGGAATAGGGTGCCATTTCGGGCACATCCTATATATGATGGTTCGTCACTGATCTGGGGCAGATTGGACAGCAGCACATCATGAGGTATTAAATCCTGGAGACTAGACATAATGTAGCTACTGTAGCTCCTACTCACCTTCAAAAGGGGTGTGTGTCCTTGGCTGCTGTACACTTACTGTACTTCTTTACACTATAGAGGGATAGATGGATGCATTGACTGTAGACGTTTATGAAGTGCATGAATATTCAATATTAATATTTAGAGTGTAGAGAATATGTTAAGCGAGAAAGCCAGCAGACAGACGTGGTAATCATCTCAAACACAGCTGTTCAGATCCATCCGCATTTGGCAGGACTGTACGGAAGACGCTTACCTGGTCCAAGATGTGATTGGAATTGGAAAACAGATCTGAGAACAGGCAAGGAAGAAGCTTGTATCTCCACAACTGTCAGTCCCTAAACTGTCACACAACTGTCAGTCCCTAAACTCCTTGTCATACACAGGTTCTACTGTCCCCAGGTCAGTCTCAGTCTCCGATAGAAACAGCTGCAGTCTAAAGCCCAGAACAGAACCCAGGTACCTCAGGTCACAAGCACTGTGGGGCTCATACTTGCGAACATTAGAAAAAGTTTGTTTAACCTGAAACTCCATCTCAAAATGCACATCAGCCAATTACAATCTTTGGTGTAGTTGCACGTGATAGAACGCTACATTGTAGCTTTTCCCATCAGATAACCTAGCACACGTTAACCCTATGATACCTCACCAACTGACAGTGATTAATCAGCCTATCACATATCTTTGACTTTCTGTCCACCAACCAATGGCAATTTCTTAAAATATAGGTAGATTGAGCCTCCAGAGGGATATTTTTAAACTCAAAATTCTAGGTCTGTAAAGTGTAGTGTCCCAATAATATTGTATGACTCATCCTCGACTAGGCTACTAGTTACTAAATTCATAAGGCACCTTTTCACGTACATGACAAATTCACCCGTTCTTCCGTTTCACACACATTCATGTGCTTTCACAGCAATAAAGATGTAGGGTGATTATACAACATGTAATTTTATATTCATACAGCATTTTTTTTTTAAGTTGAAGACACTCGTGGTCATGTCAAATGGCTGTCATTTACCCATTACTGCTATCGCTAATTGGTGGTGTGATCCACCAAGGCGTTAAGCACAGAGACATCGAGATATGATGTCGCCGATTTCGTCTCCCCTCAGGGCAAAGGTTTTTATTTGAGGAATAAATTACCACTATTGGTCCTCACGCATAAGTGACAAAGTAAATGATTATAAAAATGCATGTAAAAAGTTGTAGGCCTACATTTAGGCGTACACATCCGTGTAGTATAGCCTATGCAATATGACTATTAGGCCATGGCTGTAAGGCTGAAGAAAGATGTAGCGCCTTATTAAATGAATTCTTAATCTTCATATTCAAACGGTTGGCTGCACTTCCTTCTCGGCACACTAAAACAATACATGTAATTCTACATTTCAAAGGGGGGAAAAACTCCAACCCTTGCCACATTTATGAGGAAGTAGGTGCTCTACTCTGTGAGCTATAATACCAGTCAGTCATACGCATGTGATCCAGTTGCTTTGATTATCAGAACTTGCCTTTAGACTTCTGAAAGCATGCTTTCATGAACAAGTGTTGGATCAAAAACTATTACGGCATTTTAATTGGCTGTTCTGGAATTTGAACCGGATATAATCACAGCCAGATGTGCAGGTTAGCACAGGGCTAAGTTTGCCAGGTTATCTCATTGGAACACCTAAATTATAGCGTTTGATCACCTGCAACTACGTCAACGATTGTAATTGGCTGATGCGCATTATGAGACGGAGGTCCGGGTTAAACTGAAACTTTTTCTAATGTTCGCAAGTATGAGCCCCACTGTGTTCCAACCACAACAGCCTGGAACACAGAGACTAGTCGGGTCAAAAACACTGTGTTCCACAAACACAAAGCTCTGAGATACTGTAGGTCACCAACACAAAGCTATGCCTTGCTCCATGTTCCAACCTACAACACATTTCCACTCCAGAGTCGAGGGAGAAAGGGGGAAGGGAAAAAGACGAAAAGAGATTGATTTTTGTGACAGAAAGGAGAAAAATAGCAGCCTGGTCAAAATGTCATAACACGCCCCAGGACAGAGAGAGAGGTTTCTCAGAATGACAACAGGCAGGCAGGAAGTTATATTTATGTAGCGGGGGGGGGGTGTTAGAGGTGCAATAGACAAGACTGACAAGATCTGTTTTAGTCAGTCTATTTCCATGTCAGACTCAGCCAGTTTTGGAGCTAACTGAGTGGACAGCTGTCTAGTGAGAAAATGTGCTGATGTGCGAAGCCACAAATGAATGTTGCCTTCTGTCGTAAAGACACTGTTACTCTGGGTGTCGATGTGCTCTACAAAGTGAACTCTACAAGGTGTCGAAATTCCGAATTCCGAAGGAATGCTGGCCCATGTTGACTCCAATGCTTCCCACAGTTGTATCAAGTTGGCGGCCAAAGAAAGAATTGGTTTTGGGGGTGACTAGAGAGATATACCTGCTGGAGCGTGTGCTACAGGTGGGAGATGCTATGGTGACCAGCGAGCTGAGAAAAGGGGGGACTTTACCTAGCAGGGTCTTGTAGATGACATGGAGCCAGTGGGTTTGGCGACGAGTATGAAGCGAGGGCCAGCCAACGAGAGCGTACAGGTCGCAATGATGGGTAGCATATGGGGCTTTGGTGATAAAATGGATTGCACTGTGATAGACTGCATCAAATTTGTTGAGTAGGATATTGGAGGCTATTTTGTAAATTACATCGCCGAAGTCGAGGATTGGTAGGATGGTCAGTTTTACAAGGGTATGTTTGGCAGCATGAGTGAAGGATGCTTTGTTGCGAAAAAGGAAGCCAATTCTAGATTTAACTTTGGATTGGAGATGTTTGATATGGGTCTGGAAGGAGAGTTTACAGTCTAACCAGACACCTAAGTATTTGTAGTTGTCCACGTATTCTAAGTCAGAGCCGTCCAGAGTAGTGATGTTGGACAGGCGGGCAGGTACAGGTAGCGATCGGTTGAAGAGCATGCATTTAGTTTTACTTGTATTTAAGAGCAATTGGAGGCCACGGAAGGAGAGTTGTATGGCATTGAAGCTTGCCTGGAGGGTTGTTAACATAGTGTTCAAAGAAGGGCCAGAAGTATACAGAATGGTGTCGTCTGCATAGAGGTGGATCAGAGACTCACCAGCAGCAAGAGCGACATCATTGATGTATTCAGAGAAGAGAGTCGGTCCAAGAATTGAACCCTGTGGCACCCCCATAGAGACTGCCAGAGGTCCGGACAGCAGACCCTCCGATTTGACACACTGAACTCTATCAGAGAATTAGTTGGTGAACCAGGCGAGGCAATCATTTGAGAAACCAAGGCTGTCGAGTCTGCCGATGCTCGCTAGGCTGTATTCCATTCATGGACAATGTTAGCTAGTTAACATTAGCCTTCTACATCTAGTACATATTGAACTTCCAAATCCCTATCTCCATCCATGGTTAATTTAGGAAAGGGCCCATTTTAGCTAGCCACTGGAGGAAAACAACACCACAAGATGTCACAATTCAATTTATTTCTGTCAAGGATGTATTCTCTCAATGCGATTTGATATCCAAAATCCAAGCTGGCTTGCCTCTCCCTTTTTTTTTTGGTGTGCCAGGACCATTCACAGTTGTGTTCTCTGTTTACCTCAATGCTAAACGGCAATTTTTAAAAAACTTTATCAAGGGAGGCCAAAAGTTTGCTGGCTTCCCTTGCATTCAATATTACGGGTGGCAACATTGTCATACTCGTTTGGACCACACAGGATCAGATTGATGGCCTACACACACAGAGACAGGGGTGCTGTTTTGCTCACTCGGATGCATTATCCTATGAGATTCATTCAGCCTCTAGCGAATTGATAGAAAATTATGAAAAAAACTGAGACGAAAGATAAAATACATTTTTTTAATCAAATCAATTCTTGGTCAATTTTTGGGAGAAGCCTGGCTTCCTTCGGCATCCATGATTACACACCACTGCCAGCAACATTGCTCTGTGATATTGCCACAGAAATTGCCAATGTATCGTTGCCTTTTATGACAATGAGTTTTCATGTATCTTTTTTTCTCAGCATCATTTCATTCTTAGCATCATTATGCGTGACTATGCACACCAGATAGTAGTCTGTTGCAGAGAAACCCACGTACAGAAATATGGCCTTGTCAATAAATGGAATATACAGAGCCTTCAGTGAGTATTCACACCCCTTGACTTATTCCACATTTTGTTGTGTTACAGCCTGAATTCAAAATGGATTAAATATATATATTTTTTATCACCCATCTACACACAATAGCCCATAATTAGTTATTTTTTTTTATGTTGAAATTTTAGCAAATTTATTGAAAATGAAATATAGAAATATCTCATTTACAAAAGTTTTCACACCCCTGAGTCAGTCAGTACATGTTAGAATCACCTTTGGCAGTGATTACAGCTGTGAGTCTTTCTGTGTAAGTCAAAACTGTAACTAGGCCACTGAGGAACATTCAATGTCGCCTTGGTAAGCAACTCCAGTGTATATTTGTGTTTTAGGTTATTGTCCTGCTGAAAGGTGAATTTGTCTTCCAATGTCCGTTGAAAAGCAACGTTGCTTTTTATTCCCCCAAAATCCCTTGTGTGTGTGTATGTGGTAATCATCAGTATGTCTGGTGTCTTTGAGAGAGTTAATAGAGTTACTCATTGCCATGCAGGTAGAGGGGGAGTTGAACTGTGCGTTAGCTCTTTGATGTGAGGAGGAGTTAAGTGTACAGTCAGACAAAGTTCTGTCTCTGAGTGAAAGCCTTTCTCCCATTAGGATCTGGATGAATCAGAGACGCCTAGACTAGATTCAAAGTTCTGGTTGTGAAAACCTTTCATTAGTTTGAGAATAAATGTGACAGACCACCTTGATTCGGTCTTATGTAGCAAAATTGAAACTGACTTTTTTACATTGGATAAAAGCAGAAACACAGAGCTATAAAATGGTATATCATACACTGCATCTGAGGAACAATGGGAAAGTAATTATGCTTTGAAAGTTGATAAACTTGTAACCTTACTGTTGAGGAAATGGCCTTTGAATGTTTTGGTACCTACTGGAAAGCGCTTCTTTGTCTAAACCCATTCAGCATCGTTCACACTTGCATCGTGGAGTCTTTTGTTAAGACATGTAGCTAGCTAGCTAAACAATGAACCATACTCCCAACTCATGATATTACTACCTTGCATGAATCTGCAGGTAGCTAACCAACCAGGTTGATTGTTAGCTAGCTTAGGCTATAACTAGCCAAGCAAATGGCTCTGCGATATGAATAATAGGATCATTCACGTAACAATAGCTAGCGAGCCAGACAGCTAGCGTTAGCTACCTAGCTAACAGTACACTTTAACTTGACATGAAAACGTCTTTGTCGAAATTAGAAACGTGTAATATCTGAATATCTTACCCGTCCGTATACATCATGGTTGGATGCTTTTCCCTGACATGGTTGCACTTAGTTTGAAGATGTAATCCAGAGACAGGTGTTTTCTCCATCTCCTTAGCTGTCATACTCTAATTCCACTGATTTCAAAACTCGGTTCTACAGAAATTGGAGAGCAACACTTCTGCAGTTCTACTAAGCAATATATATTTTTAAAGCAGCATTAGACAGGATTACCTACACATATTCACCAGCTCAAATAGACAGACCGATCTGAACTCATCTTTTGGCATGTCCAGCCCACTCATTATCTTAGCCAATCATGGCTAGCAGGAAGGTTGCTGGCTTTTTCTGTGGCTAAACCAAATAGGCTCATAATTTAACAATGTTGTTTGTATTTAAAGATGGCATACAAGTTTGTTATTAAGACACATTAAAGTTCACATGTTCCAGAAGGAATTTCTGCCAAAAAAATGCATTATGATTAAAAAAAGGATTATATTAAAATGGCTCTCGTGTGAATTCATGACCCGCGACATATGCTTATTTTCCTGAAACGGGTCACAAAATGTAAAGTTGAGGATGGTCAGGGTTTGGGATTGTAATGCATCGTTGATAAAGTTGAGCCAAATCGCTTAGATGATTAATATTCACATAGAACAAGTCATGCATCAAAGGCCAGTTGAACGGTGTTTCCTCTGACACATTGGTGTGGCTGGCTTCCCGGTTTAAACTGGAGGGTGTTAAGGAGCGCGGTTAGGCGGGTCATGTTTCACCATCGCCTCTCCCGAGCCCGTTGGGGAGTTGCAGCGATGAGACAAGATCGGAAAATTGGGGAGAAAAAGGGGGTAAAATGGAAGAAGAATGTAATAAAAACATCTAAAAGACCACCTGGGAACATGCATGAACCCCTATAACCTTTTCCCATGTAACGTATTCCATAGAGTGAGTACGACCACTTCTGGTGAGGAGACATTAACAATACATCACTTTCTACATACATCCCTGTAAAAAACAGAAAAAAAAAGAAAAGAAAATGACTTAATTTAGAAGTAAAATAACCGTAAAGCATGAGAAGAACATGTTAGTTGTTAGGGGATAAAACATGACTGTAATCCACATTCTTACTACACTATGACTCCAATATGTAAACACAGAGCACTTTCAGGTAAACGGAATCGAATTGATAAAAATAAGAAGGGATAGGAGATTGTGCAAAAACAATTTGGGAAAGTAAATCTGTTTATATGATTGATCTGAAAGTGTTCTGTGTTTGCATATTCTAGTCATTCCATTACCCACTATCTCATGGTTTGAGACAGGATGGCCCACTGTCAGCTACTCCAAGATAGTCCAAGCACTATATATTTTTTTACCAGACAGGGAGATGTTTTTTTACACTCATTTTCTTTTCTTTAAATTTTTCTGTCTAGAAATCATAGTCCATCAGCTACTGTGGCTTCTGTATATGCCCTGGGGGGGGCCCTGTCGGAGTACTCTCACAGGAGTAGCTGACAGAGGGGCTGCCTGTCTCAAACCATTTTCATGAGATAGTGGGTGACTGAATCAAAATGCCCCTGAGAGGGCAGTGAGTGCGAGGGTATGGGACTTGGCTGAAGGTACAAAACCCTGCTGACACTTGTGGCTGCCTATTGGGTGAGGGATTCTTTGCGACGTCATCATGGAATAATGGATTACTTTTGGGGTAGTTTGAGATGATTTCAAGTCCAGTTTTCAAGTCCAGTACCTTGTATGTGACACCAGGCTGTCCATCTGTGTCGAACTGATGTAGGATTTTGCAGGGGCCCCAACAACGTGGTGCTAGTTTACAGTGCAGCTTGCCTGGATCTGTCATGAAAACCAGATCACCAACTTAAAATGGTTTGAAACCTGTTCCCTTGTGGATATTTAGCTACATTCAGTGCTGTTTGGTTTAGGGTAGCGTAGAGATTGTCATATTTTGTGAAATAGTCCATTATGACCAAAATGTATATTTTTCCACCAGTAGTGGGGTTCAACTATGCAAAATCTGTAGCCACCTTCTGAAATGGGCGTAAAGCCATTTTTCTGCTGGACGGGAGCTTTCGAGTTAAGCTTTGGGGAGTGGCTAGATTGACATGAGAGGCAACCCTTACAAAAGTGGCCAATATCTTTGCTCATGAATAGCCAGTAACAGAACTTCCTAGCCCGCTCAAGTGTTGTCGCTGGGCCCATATACCCACACAGAGGGTGTCCATGTAGGTGGGCTAGGGTTTCAAGGATCAGTGTACCTGGAATGATAACCTGGTATGCCAGCGTATCACCTGGAGGAAGAAGGACTTCTCTACACAAGAGACTGTTGTGGATGAGAAGCTTTGGGTATTCAGACCATCATTTCCAAAGTGCTGCAGGGGAGTTTTGAGGTGGTCTCCCCACTGGCCTCATCTGATCCCGTTCGAGCCAGTGGAACACTTCTTGTAGTATTGGGTCAGCGTGTTGGGCAGCATGGAGGCTATCTAAGTGCAGTAGGTCGTCCTCAGGTGGGGATGGTTGCTCTCCAGTAACTGAATCAGGTAAGTGTGGTGACGTTTGGTCAAGCTTGACAGGAGAATATTGCACAGCTGCAGAACCTGACTGGGCTTTTCCTGTGTCTGATTTGGTCGATGCTTTAGTAGCAGAGGCGGAGTGTTAGCCGCGTAGAGGGGTCATCTTCCGTTGCTCGAGCTGGGCAACGGATCAACGAGTCAGCATTGATATATTTTCTTTCTTCCCTGTGTTCGACCATGTAGTTGTAAACATTGGGTCCCAGTGCCCATCGTGCTCTCCACCCTGTGGGGTCATTGTCCAGTGGGATCTTCCTGAGTGCCACGAGTGGTTTGTGATCAGTTACGACCTTGAACGGTTTGCAGCCCAAATAATGTCTGAAATATTGGATGAGTTCCTTGTCATATGTGGACCAGTTTGACTCAGACGGGTTGAACATGTGACTAGCATAGGTGATCACTCTTTCCCTGCCATTCTGCACTTGACTGAGAACAGCACCAATTGCCAGCTTGAATGCAAAACAGTGAATGAGGAAGAGCTCGTAAAATAATTACTGTACGGTGACTCAGAGAGGGTCTGTCTCAAGTATTTGAAAGCTGCTTCCCTTGACCACTCAAAAGGAACGCCCTTGTGTGTGGGCTGTACTAAATGAGAACCTTCCTGTAGTATGTTCACAGACCCACGAATACTCTGACGTTTTTGGGAGAGGATGGGACAGGCCAATTTTTCACATGCTCCACATTTCTGGGATCTGGTCTCAAGTCCTGGGCAGACACAGCATGGCCTAGAAATGTCACTTTGCTCTGAACAAAGGTGCATTTGGATCGCTTCAGCTTCAAACCTGCTGACCTGAATCTCTGGAAAACTTTGTTCAGGTGCTGAGGGTGTCCTTCCAAGTTCCTGCTGAACATGATGACTTCATCCAGGTAAACAAGGCAGTGGTTACAGTGACAAGCGGCATAAATTTATACTAGAGGCCGCTTCTTGTGTTAAACAACATATTTCTCCTGTCTGTAGAAGCCATGGGAACCTGCCTGTAACCACTGGATAGATCAACCGTACCGGAAATACATGTTTCCGAGCGACTCTAGATTGTCATCCACTCAAGGCAGGGGATGGGAGTCACATATTAAAGCATTAATATTTCTGTAATCGACACAGAATCTGTAGCTTCCATCTTTCTTTTTGACCATAACCGCTGGAGAACACCAGGGGCTGTGACGTGGTTCGATCAGATAATGTTCAATCAACTGATCAACATTCTCGTCAATCATTGCACGTACAGTCGGTGAAGTCCTGTAAGCAGGCTGTCGAATCGATGCTATGTCTCCCGTCCGGATATGATGTTTGATTAGCTCAGTGTGTCCGTAATCCCTTTTGTGTTTGTTGAAGATACACCATATAGACAAAAGTGTGTGGACACCCCTTCAAATGAGTGGATTCGACTATTTCAACCAAAATTGAGCACACATCCATACAAGCTCTATAAACACACATTGGCAGTAGAATGGCCTTACTGAAGAGCTCAGTGACTTTCAACATGGCACCGTCATAGGATGCCACTTTTCTAACAAAAAAATAAATAATAAATAAAAATCTGTCCTCGGGTGCAACACTCAATACTGAGTCCCAAACTGCCTCTGGAAGCAATGTCAGCACAATAATTGTTAGTCGGGAGCATCATGAAATGGGTTTCCATCCATGACCGAGCAGCCGCTCACAAGCCTAAGATCCCAATGAGCAATGCCAAGTGTTGGCTGGAGTGGTGTAAAGCCCGCTGCCATTGACCTCAGAACTGAAAAAGTGTGTGCGTGCAAGGAGGCCTACAAACCTGACTCAGTTACTCCAGCTCTGTCAGGAGGAATGGGCCAAAATTCACCCAAATTATTGTGGGAAGCTTGTGCAAGGCTACCCGAAATGTTTGACCAAAGCTAAACAATTTAAAGGCAATGCTACCAAATACTAATTGAGTGTATGTAAATGTCTGACCCACTGGGAATGTGATGAAAGAAATAAAAGCTGAAATAAATAATTCTCTCTACTATTATTCTGACATTTCACATTCTTAAAATAAAGTGGTAATCCTAACTGACCTAAAACAGGGAATTTTTACTGGGATTAAATGTCAGGAATTGTGAAAAACTGAGTTTAAATGTATTTGGCTAAGGTGTATGTAAACTTCCGATATCAACTGTAGCTAGCTAACTTGTTCAATGCTGTGGTCGGTAGTGCCGTCATACAAAACAGCACATAAAGTCCGTAATTCCTAACAGAAACAGAAAAGTTATGTTCCCCAGACGCTGTCACCATGTAATGTAAGGCGGGATACAAAGATTTGTCGAATAACGTCGCTCTTAGATGATTCATATTTAATATCCAATGTCATCCATGTCATACATCAAAGGCTAGTTCAAAAACACATGCATGGACCCCAATAACCTTATCCCAGGTCAAATATAATTACACCCACTCCTGGCAAGGAGACATTAAACATTTTTTTTATAGTTCTGAAGCTGTCCCAAATCACTGAGATATCTTCATCAGAACCTGAGTTTTGAGCTTTTAAAGTTGAGTTTGGCAAAAAAAAGAAGGAGAAAACAGCATTGGAAAATTCCATTGAGAGGCATCAGAAAAACACCAACTCTCAGCTTGACTGTTTCAAAAGAGGTTGTCACTATATTATTTTAAAACAGCATCTGCTGGTATTGTTTGCATTAAATAATCATTACTAGAACAAATTATCATTACTGTACAATAATAGATACTTAATATTTGAATTGTAGCCAAAATAATGTACATTTCAATGCAATTATGAACCGTCAATAACACTTCCTTAAAATGAAAAACGTAAAAAATATATATATATGTTTGATGTGACGACACTGGATGGCATGAACATTCAGCTTGCAGGAATGGTTATAGTGGAATGATTTGCCTCCATCTCTATGGCCAGGAGGAACAATCTCATCTGCTGAGAGATTAGATTATCTTTTCATACAGGCAAAGTAAAAACAATGTAAACACTCACAAAACTAGAAGACAATCACACGAAACCTAAATATAACTGTAGAGGCAAATAAAAGAGTACAGTACTAGTGTGCAAAACAAAGTAAAGTGATTGGGTAAGGTCGTGTGTTGACTGTGACCTGGTATTGTTGATGGCCCGGATTGCAGTTGGCAAGAAGGATTTAATTAATATTGATATTAATGAATTTGACTCTCTCTCTCTGACAAACAAACACAAAGAGATCTCTAACACACACAAACACAAACTACTATAGTCGGTCTTTATTCTTGCCTTGGCCGAGTGCTCCATGGTGACGACCATATTGGATCCAGTGCTGACCACTAGATCCATGAGCTAGCCTATTCTCTTCACCATCTTACCCTGAGGGGAAAAAAACATACGTTTCAGTGCTTTATCAGTCTTGTTTCTTTGGGCCCACAATAAGGTCAACTGTCATGGAGACCCAAATTTAAATGACACTCTTGTTAGCTAGCTAACATGTGGTGTGGATGAAAAATAGAGAGGGAAAATACCATGGCTGGTGAAATAGTCAGTGGAACATTTAGGCTAACATTAGCTATAGCTGCTTGTCTTCAAATTTTTGTCTTCGAAAGTACTGTCACTCCAACAACACTGGCTGAAGCCTACCTTGAACAAATAGAAAGTAGATGCAGGTAGTGGAGGCCTGATGGTTTTTAAAGTCTAGCTAATGCATTGTGTACTTAATTAGCTAGCTAGCTTAACATGCCTTGCTAGCTCCTCGTTGAAGATGCTCTCTCATCCCTTCATCCATTATACGGTGACAGACGATCGTTGGGACCACTCGTAACATAATCATTGATTACTGGTAATTCAGAGCATAGTGGCAGCTTTGCTCAAAGTAATGACAACTAACTAGCTAAATCAAACAACAAGCAACGGCGTTATTTATCTGAGAAGTAGCTGTCGGCTTCCACGATGATTGATGACTAACTAGAAATGGGAAGACTGCGTGCATGTGCTACGGTACTACTAGGAGCACAATCCCAATTCGCACAATCCCAAGATTAAAAGCAGTGGCTTGGTGTAACTGTATAGGAATACAATTCATCTACTGCTTTTACATCTTTGAGGGGAGTGAAGGCGGCCATGACTAGCAAGAAATGTTTACAGCAGGCCGGGCGCAGTGCGCGCTAACCAGGGTTCGCCAGGTGCACAGTGTTTCCTCCGACACATTGGTGTGGCTGGCTTCCGGGTTGGATGCGTGCTGTGTTAAGAAGCAGTGTGATTCGGAGGACGCATGACTTTCGACCTTCGTCTCTCCCGAGCCTGTACAGGAGTTGTAGCGATGAGACAACTGAGTAACTACTACTAATTGGATACTACGAAATTGGGGAGAAAAAAGGGGGTAAAATAAAAAATAAATATAAATAAAAAATAATTAATTTTGTTTTTCTCCCTCCAACCTTTTATTTTATTCCACTGTTCATTTTATTATATTCCCTTTGGAAGAAAGAACAGGTACAAACTGCCCTGGTACAAAGAGCTTTTTATCAACGCTAAGCAAACATAATTAATCATAGCTCCTCTGTGTGCTGGAACATGGGTCTCTGTGACACGTTCCATGATAGTCAGTTCCAAGATTCCCTCTGTGGCTGTCGGCCGGTAACTGTTGTGTGTGTGTACATTTGCATGTGCGTGTATGTGTGCATATGTGGTGTCTGGCTCCTGTCAGGGGATCTCCCCAGAGAGAAACACTTATGAATAATTAAGGGTTCTGTGAGAAAAATGATCCAGCTCCGCCATCGATCCCACATCCACCCTGGGAAGACCGACGCTCATCCACCCTGGGAAGACCGACGCTCATCCACCCTGGGAAGACTGACCTCGAGTCTAATGCTAGAGGTCTGCAGGGGCAATGCCATCCCTCATTCCTTTACTGCCTTTATCCTCTATTATGCTCCTTTCTCCTCATCCGTCCCTCTCTCCTCACAACTTGTTTCCTTACTCCTCCAACCTATTTCCTCTCTATCTCATCCCTTCCTCCATCCTCCTCTCTTCTCCCACACCATTACCCTCCTCCTTCCCTTCCTTCCCTCCGTATCACCCTCTCCATCTACTCAGCAGCATGCAAAGCCCTTCATCCCCTACTCTCTCCTCCCTCTCCCCCTCCTCTGTCCTCTAAACATTCTCTCTCTGCTGACATTAATCTCAGGAGTGATTGAGGACTAGGGGCGGAATATTAAAGAATTCTTATTTCTGCATCTAGATGCTGCTGTGTGCCTTCTACATTCTGAATTCAGAACTGTGGTGTGTCTCCCCCGGGCGACAATCAAGCAACTTTGCGTGGTTTCTTTTTCTGTGTATTGAGGGGTGAGAGCGAGCTGATCTCATAACTCACATACAGATCATATCCTGTACATTTCTGTCTGGGTGATACTGGTGTGGCCGTGGCTGAGGCCATCGATTGGGATCTAATTGAGAAGCACAGATGGTTTGTGATTCAGACAGTGCAGAGCTAAAGAGGCGAGCAGAGGCAGGGGGAGAAGCAGGGAGAGGGAGAAGGGGAGGTAGGGCAGCCAGGTCATACCAGATCCACTGCAGTATTAGATGTTTGCCCAGGTCCCCTTGTGCATGCATGCAATTTCAATAGGTTTCCTACTGTGGGGCAACATGAGCACCATTTCATCATCTCGTAGGCTTGCGGCTTGCTAGGAGGGTGTTGTGGATGGGGATAGACGAAAAGCTTAAACTGCGGCTCCGAGGATCGTGAATTCAATCCCAGTGCTAGACACATTTTTATTAGAAATGATTTCTGTTTCAACCTTACCCCAAACCGTAACCCTCACCTTAATCCCTAGGAATGAATGCCTAAATTTAACCGTTGAGTTTCGAGTTTCACTTTCGGTTTCAACTGGCGCAGTTGCCACATAGCAGGCCTACCTTCACTTCACACATAGACGTTTTATCCCTGCCTGGACAAACATTGAATACTGAAGTGAGAACATGAGATCTTTTTTGGGGGTAGGGAGAGGCAACTCACCAAACAATGAATATGTTCGGCGAGGTGTGCCCACCTTTTCCAGATCGATTTGATTTCATTGCGATTCAAATGCGAAAGCACGCCTTGATAATATCCCTCCGTTGTGAACACAATCTCAGTGGCATTCGGGCCTGAGCAGAACATCAGCCTGGTTGAATCCATGAGTCGTGAGCTGAGAGTGAGCTGAGAGTTCAGATAAACGGTGACCTTTGTACGCGTATTCATGTTATGCACCCACTAGTGGAGAGCCTACTGTGCATACAGCTGGCCAGCTGGAATACACTCTGGGTGTGAACTCTTGGCCTTAGAAAATAGAGCATTTCAAATCAATAGGACTGTTTAATGGGAATGAATGGCAGTAGAAGCACAATCCGGATTTTACCGATGCAGGAAAATAAAAGTAGGGCAAATCAAATGAAAGTTTGTTGGTGGCACACACAGTTTAGATGTTGTGGCAGTTGTAGCAGGTGCAGGGAAATGCTAGCTCCTAACAAAGCAGTAAAATGTCAACAAGTACACAAATAAATCAACAACCACGAAAAGAAGTATAATAAAACAAGAAATATTAAAATGCCAGGGAAAAAATCCAATTAACTCAAATAGCACTGTCACAGTAAAATGCCGTCTCTATTATGTAAGCCGGATGAATTTACACAAGATATACTCGGAATGATATGTACAGCGGTAGATATGGCAGAGTGAGATATGTCAAGAATCCAGTATTGAAATGAATATGTGGTGTGTATAAGCAATGTAACTAAAACGCAATGCACAGTGGTAGAAATAATAGAATGAGCTATGTCGAGAATACAGTATGTAAATACACAGTGCAAAATGGATAGAATTGAAAGAATTTTGCTTCCGGACCAGAGTCCAGAATATAAAACTACAGTGTTGTGAAAAAGTATTTGCCCCTTTCTAATTCTCTCTACTTTTGCATATTGCTAATACTGAATGATCAGATTTTCAACCGAAACCTAATATTAGATAAAGGGAACCTGAGTAGACAAATAACACAACAATGACATACTTACTTCATTTATTTCATGAATAAAGTTACGCAACACCCAATACCCCCTGTGTGAAAAAGTCATTGCCCCCTTCCACCTGACTCCAACCAAACACTTTCTGTAGTTGTTGGTCAGTCTCTCACATGGCTGTGGAGAAATTTTGGCCCACTCTTCAATGCCGAAAGTCTATAACTCAGTGACATTTGTGTTTTCAAGCATGTAGACTTGATTGTGTGTTTTGGATTATTGTCTTGCTGCATGACCCAGCTGCGCTTCAGCTCACAGACGGATGGCCTGACATTCTCCGGTAGAATTCTCTGATACAGAGCAGAATTCATGGTTTCTTCTGTTAAGGCAGGTTGTCCAGGTCCTGCGGCAGCAAAGCATCCACAAACCATCACACTACTACCACCATGCTTGACCGTTGGTATCAGGTTCTTACTGTGGAATGTAGTGTTTGGTTTTTGCCAGGCATAACGGGACCCATGTCGTCCAAAACGTTATACTTTTAACTCATCTGTCCATAGAACATTCTTCAAAGATCATTGATGATCATCCAGGTGCTTCCAGGTGCTTTTTTGGCAAACTTGAGTCAACTTTTTGGATGACATGGGTCTAACAAAAACCACTGATATCAATGCTTGTATCGACACAGTTGTTCCTGTAAATGGATTTTTGTACCATTTTCTGTTGAAATGGATAATTCTAGTCTTTGTGGATAGACTTCTATGGTTTGTTTCACTTAGAAATCTATGGTTTTTGTTTGGTATGTAATTAACTGAAAAATCGGAGTCTCAGCGTAATTCCATTATCATGGAATTGGCCCCAACTCTTTGACCTTTGTCCCATCATAAGTTTCATGTCCGTTCTAGTGTTCTAATTATATGGGCAAAACTCTCTAACTGCAGATTTAGAATTGTTATGACCACCATGTTGGCACCAAATGTTCCATGACATTCCAGATCGAAACATAGATCACATTCTAGAGTGGTGGTTGACTGTTTGGTGCCAACATGGCAGACCGTTAGCTGAGCCACCTGTGGCTCTGCGCCTGTTGAGGTTTCTGAGAGGAAGATGGCTCATAATAATGTCTGGAATACAGTGTAATGGTTGGAACGGAGGGAATGGAATGGTATCAAACACATGAAAACCACATGTTTTTATACGATTCCATTCACTCGATTCCAGCTATTATTCTGAGCCATCCTACCCTCAGCAGCCTCCACTGCTCTGTTCACATAGAAGTGGAATAGAACTACAGATGCAAGTCTATGGCAGATCCCTAGTCATCAAACTGTCATCCTGTCCTCTGATTTAGGGCATAACACTCAGTCACCCCATCAGAGAATATGTGAATGCAGTTTTTTTTTTTTTTATCACTGAAGTATTTTTGCATAGGGAATCTCAGGATCCAGATTTCACCACTCTGGTGTTGTCTCTTATTGCTGCCATACTTGGCGTTTATATAGGACGAAATCTGGCCTGCCTGCTACTTAAACTGCACACTGTGTAAAATTTAGCACATACTGTTTAGTAAAAAAATATGCATTATGCCACAGCCAAAACGTCTTACTTTTGGTGTGTTCAAGACAACTGGGAATTCAGAAACAAAACTAGCTCAGACTGGGAAAAATCGTGACGTTTGTTACCTGTGTGGCAAGCTTTCTAGCGTCTAGAGCTCAGTTTGTATGATGGCAATTTGCATATACTCCAGAATGTTATGAAGAGTGATCAGATGAATTGCAATTTATTGCAAAGTCCCCCTTTGCCATGCAAATGAACTGAATCCCCCCCAAAACATTTCCACTGCATTTCAGCCCTGCCACAAAAGGACCAACTGACATCATGTCAGTGATTCTCTCGTTAACATAGGTATGAGTGTTGATGAGGAAAAGGCTGGAGATCACTCTGTTATGCTGACTGAGTTCAAATAACAGACTGGAAGCTTCAAAAGGAGGGTGGTGCTTGGAATCATTGTTCTTCCTCTGTCAATCATGGAAGGAAACACGTGCCGTCATCATTGCTTTGCACAAAAAGGATATTGCTGCCAGTATGATTGCACCTAAATCAACCATTTATTGGATCATCAAGAACTTCAAGGAGAGCGGTTCAATTGTTGTGAAGAAGGCTTCAAGGGTGCCCAAGAAAGTCCAGCAAGTGCCAGGACTGTCTCCTAAAGTTGATTCAACTGTGGGATCGGGGCTCCACCAGTACAGAGCTTGCCTGAGCAAGAATGGCAGCAGGCAGGTGTGAGTGCATCTGCACGCACAGTGAGGCAAAGAATTTGAGGATGGCCTGGTGTCAAGAAGGGCAGCAAAGAAGCTACTTCTCACCAGGAAAAACATCAGGGACAGACTGATTTTCTGCAAAAGGTACAGGGATTGGACTGCCGAGGACTGGGGTAAAGCCATTTTTTCTGATGAATCCCCTTTCGAATTGTTTGGGACATCCGGACAAAAGCTTGTCTGGAGAAGACAAGGTGAGCACTACCATCAGTCCTGTGTAAACAGTAAAGCATCCTGAGACCATTCATGTGTGGGGTCGCTTCTCAGCCAAGGGAGTGGGCTCACAATTTTGCCTAAGAACACAGCCATGAATAAAGAATGGTGCCAACACATCCTCCGAGAGCAACTACTCCCAACCATCCAGGAACAGTTTGGTGACGAACAATGCCTTTTCCAGCATGATGGAGCACCTTGCCATAAGGCAAAAGTGATAACTAAGTGGCTCGGGGAACAAAACATCGATATTTTGGGTCCATGGCCAGGAAACTCCTCAGACCTTAATCCCATTGAGAACTTGTGGTCCAGGGTTGATTGTTTTGAAAAAGAAGGGTCAACACCCCAAATATTGACTCTTTGCATCAACTTCATGTAATTGTCAATAAAAGCCTTTGACACTTATGAAATGTTTGTAATTATACTTCAGTATTCCATAGTAACATCTGACAAAAAATATCTAAAGACACTGAAGCAACAAACTTTGTGGAGATGAATATTTGTATCATTCTCAAAACGTTTGGCCACAACTGTACATTGTGAAGGAGAAGTCCAGTGGCTACATGAATCAGGCTGGTTCCCAGAGTAGACCTCTACAAGATCGTTACCAAATCCCATCTTCATCAGCCATCTCCCTGACCACCTTACTCTGATCAAGCCATGAACTGTCCCTCTCCATCTTTGGAGGATCCATGCACTCAGACTTGGCCTCTAGTGGTTGACCTAGCCAACTATAGCTAGGCTACTTGTGATCATGTGTTGCTTATTCGTTTTTTATACTTTTGATGCGCTTGACATTATGAAAAGCGATATAAAAAACATCAATTATTATACCACAGATGGTTTATTTAGTTTAGTAGAGCAAAAAAAGATCTGATGAAGGCCAAGAGGCCGACAAGTAAGCTTCAATAAAAAAGTGATACTAGCAAGAGCAGTGTACAGGTTTCTTTTAACGTATCTAATTGTTACCATGCACCTGCAACAAGATAGCTCAGATGTGCGAGTGCATTTTTATTGTTGAAAGTAAAACACACCAACAGTTTATTACAAACAAGAAACACTTTTCATTGAGAAAACAGAAATCTACTTTTGGTTAAAAACAGGAATTCACCAAAAACAGTAGAAAATGAATAAATTAATAGCTATACATAAAATACATTCTCCCGCCTCAACATCTGGACCTTTGTGGGAGGGAGAGGAGCCCACTTCTTTTTAACCCCCCTCCACAGCTCACACTCTTTCACATAGATCCTGAAAATACACAAGATGAAGTACAACATTAACCAAACATCAACCAAGCTATTGTTGTGCAAACTTTCTGTAGCTAGACTGACTCATACTCTATCAAATTTGGGTGCCAAGGTGAAACAGTAATGAGTGCATCTTACCATTAATTTCAACATAATATGGGTGTATACTCCTAACAGTTGCAGTGTGTCCCGTTTTGTAATAAAAACTAGCATTTCTATTGGACATGTTCAGCAAACAGGGTGCGACCTACCTGAATCTGTCCAATAGAAATTCTAGTTTTCATTGCAAAACAGATCGATTTGCAACTTTTGGAGTAACGATTACAATCCTATGTGCAATGAAACTCGCTGACTAACTAGGCTAATGTTAAATATGAAGTTGTCGCTCAACAGCAAGTAACCAAGTAGCTAATGTTACTGTTCAGTTACAACTTCTAGTCCTAGCTACTAAAGCATATAGCTAGTTAAATGCACGGCAGGCAGTAGGCTGCAAATCTATTTTCAAAGATGTATGATGGGATAGTCGATCAGAAGCTTTGCTTATTCACCATCTTCCAAGATGTTTTGCTATATATATAGTTTTCTGGTAAACTTTTAAATATACCCTCCCCTTAATCCCAATAAACATTCATTGGTAAAAAAAAAAGAAGGTCAATGATAAATTATAATAATATATAACCGTATGCTTGTCATTAGACCAATTATGATAAACAATCCAACTGATGCCAGCATTACCTTATTTACATTTACATTTAAGTCATTTAGCAGACGCTCTTATCCAGAGCGACTTACAAATTGGTGCATTCACCTTATGACATCCAGTGGAACAGCCACTTTACAATAGTGCATCTAAATCTTTTAAGGGGGGTGAGAAGGATTACTTTATCCTATCCTAGGTATTCCTTAAAGAGGTGGGGTTTCAGGTGTCTCCGGAAGGTGGTGATTGACTCCGCTGTCCTGGCGTCGTGAGGGTGTGTGTTCCACCATTGGGGAGCCAGAGCAGAGCAACCTTATACATTGCATTAGAGGACATGGAGTCATCCTGGTGAATTATCCTAATGGATTCCTTGTTGATCGTTTTAACAGCTTCTTAAAGCTTCATGCCACTAAAATGTATGATTAGCTCATTTGTAAATGGCCAGTACGTAAGCCTCTATAGAGCTTGTTTTGAAGGTTTTGTCTTTTGTCCGTGTCACGTAGGTCGTGTCAATGAAGCAGGCCTGGTTTCAAATACGGTGCTCTCAGAAAATATTCAACTCCCTTGACTTTTTCCACATTATGTTGTGTTACAAAGTGGGAAAAATGTATTTAATAGTTGTTGAGCTACAAATACTCCCCCCCAAAATTCAAAAATGTGTAAAAAAATATATATATATATATATTTATAGTAATACTAATTAGATTCAAGTATACATTCAGAATCACATTTGGCAGCGATTACAGCTGTGAGTATTTCTGGGTAAGTCTCTAAGAGCTTTGCACACCTGGATTGTACAATATTTACACATTATTCTTAAAAAATATATATTCAAGTTGGTTGTTGATCATTGCAAGACATCCCTATGAAGCCCACAAGCCTCACAAGACTCGTCTGAAGGTCCCCGTAACAGTTTAAAAAGTGAATGGAAGTACATATATGGAGATAGTTTAGTGCCTAAAACCAGGAGATCAATATAAATATAACAATTTCCTGACCATTCTTATATCGCTCAGATATAGGACAGACACTTCAGAACAAACTTCCTTTTGATTATGTTGGGACCATCTGTTGTTCCATGTTGTGAATATGTTATTCAATGTGTTTCTATTGGCTAATAGCAGTAATGTCTAAAAGGGGTCTAAAAATGTAAAATCATATAGCTAAATGATCCTTGGTATGACCAGCATAAAACAATTGCATATGTTAGCTTAGAACGCTCTCCTCCCCTGGCTTGTGTTTTAGGTTATTGTCCTGCTGAAAGGTGAATTTGTCTTCCAGTGTCTGTTGGAAAGCAGACTGAACCAGATTTTCCTCTAGGATTTTGCCTGTGCTTAGGTCTATTCGATGTATTTGTATCATAAAAAACACCCTAGTCCTTGCAGATGACAAGCATACCCACCATGCTTGACAATATGATGATTGGAACTCCGTGATGATTGTGGACTACAGGAAAAGGTGGACCGAGCACGCCCCCATTCTCATCGATGGGGCTGTGGTGGAGCAGGTTGAGAGATTCAAGTTCCTTGGCGTCCACATCACCAACAAACGAACATGATCCAAGCACACCAAGACAGTCGTGAAGAGGGCATGACAAAACCTATTCCCCCTCAGGAGACTGAAAAGATTTGGCATGGGTCCTCAGATCCTCAAAAGAACTTACAGCTGCACCATCGAGACCAACCTGATGGGTTGCTGACGGGCTGACGGGAAATTTCTAAGTGACCTCAAACTTTTGAACAGTAGTGTGCATATTTAGACAGATGGTATTATGGATGAGTAAGGGTTTTGGGGTTGACAGTTTGTACAATAGGGGGGATAGTTTATGGATTATAGATTGAAGATAATGTGTGGAAGAGGATATGCTATAGAACTAACACTACAGGTTTGGGGTAGAAGGATGTTTGGAGAATTTGGAAAAGTATTGTTGCCGTTTAACGTGCACATGTAACATAAAGCTGTTTCAACAGCTGGAGCATCAAACACCAGCACCATTCATTACTCATATAGAGACGTGCTGTGTAGGTATACATGTGTGTGTCCTACCCAGAAACAGGTTTGAACAGGACACACACACACACACACACACACACACACACACACACACACACACACACACACACACACACACACACACACACACACACACACACACACTATGTTGAACAGGAACCTGGAGAGCTGAGCTTATAGACAGCTGACTCTTATATCCAGACTAGACGCTAAAGGTGCTCAGTTTAGTCGAAAACACTTAATAGAAATGAGTAAACCTATACGGGATCGGTGTCCCTAAACCGGGACGGTTGTTGCTCAATGTGCGATAATGTGACTAGAAAACATTGTCTACCACAGCCAACTTTCTGAGACATAGAGATGTCTTATATGGGCAGAAAGCTTAAATTGTTGTTAATCTAACCGCACTGTCCAATTTACAGTAGATATTACAGGAAACAAATACCATGCTATTGTTTGAGGACAGTGCACAACAACAAAACACTTTTGTTAGAAAAAAATCTATTTTTATATTCAAATTCTATATTTATATTTTTATACTCTAAAATGAAGAATCAAATGACCCATGGTATGACCATCTTAAAACAATTCCATATGTCAGCTTAGTATGGTTACCTCCATTGTGGAGGTCACGAATGAAAGAGTTGTCAAGCGCCTCAGTCACACACACGCGCACACACACGCATACAGAAAAACACACAGACACACGCACAGACACAATGCTAACTGCGAAAAGCTTACGGGGAAGTGTCTGGAGTGCAGTGTGTTTGTGTTCAGAAAGGCGAGGAGCTGTATTTCTGTTAAAGTATAGTCTCTGTTTGGTTTAAAGTTCACAGAGAAGAAACAATTGAATCTCTCTTCTTGTGGTGAAGATATTGAGATGGATTGAGATAGAAGCAGTGTAATAGATCAGCTCTATTAGCTCCCTCCTCTCCTCTCTGTCTCCCTTTCTTGCATGCACACGCAACCATGCATGCAGGCAGGTAGGCCGCATACAGGCAGACACACAGGGACGCACGCCTGCGCGCACGCACTCACACACAAGCACACATATTCACACACGCTGTTCATGTTGATGGGGCCTCTTTGACTGTCTCCATAGGCGAACCCTTTTTGGTTCCAGGTAGAACCCTTTTGGGATCCACGTAGAACCCTCTGCGGAAAGAGTTCTATATGGAACCCAAAAGTGTTTTTCAAAGGGTTCTCCTATGGGGACATTCGAATTACCCTTTTTTTCTAAGAGTGTATTGTAGATTACTGGGATAGAAATAGAAACGGCTACAGCCCCCTCATCTCGCCCACATCACTTTATATACTTATACCCAACGCCTCTCCTCCCACACACGTCCCTGTTGCTCTCTGGCCGCAATTTAAGATCCAGCAGGTTCATTAGAGTAAGTGTTTCTCTCTTAAGTTCATTAAGTCCAGAAGTGTGTAGGGGGAGTTGAGGAGAGTCGGGGGAGTGTGGTAACTTTCAAGCATTCAGATTCCCAGAGTGCCTATTTTTACCCCTCACTATCTTGTCGTCTCACTCAGTCACACGCTACCCCACCCCCTCTCTAAGCCACACCGGTCTACTTACATTTTAGTCATTTAGCAGACGCTCTTATCCAGAGTGATTTACATGGGCAATTAGGGTTAAGTCCTTTGCTCAAGGGGACACAAACATCTTTTTCACCTAGGGGATTCGAACTACAGCGATCTTTCAGTTACTGGCCCAGCACTCTTAACCGCTAGACTACCTTCCGCCCCATCAATGCACATTTTCTGCATCACACTCAACTGGCACTGTTTTTCTCTGGGCTCATTAAAGACATGCTCCGGAACTTTGGCGACTAGTAAGTCTTTTTAAAACTGTCGCGTTGGGCTGGATTTGTCAATGTGTAGTTTATAGATGCATAATCTATGAGCAGAATTAACTTCTTCGAATTCGTGTCCCTTCCATGGGATGGTTGAGCAAACGTAGGCTAATGCGATTAGCATGAGGTTGTAAGTAACAAGAAAACTTCCCAGGACATAGACTTATCTGATATTGGCAGAAAGCTTAAATTCTTGTTACTCTAACTGCACTGTCCAATTTACAGTAGCTATTACAGTGAAAGAATAACATGCACAATTTTGAACATGAAAAGTTATTAATTAACAAATTAGGCACATTTGGGCAGTCTTGATACAGAATTTTGAACAGAAATGCAATGGTTAATTGGATCAGTCTAAAAGTTTGCACATACACTGATGCCATCTCTCAGGAGAGATGCAAAGGTAATACATCTTGCTATAATACTATAGCTGTTGTTCGTCTGTTTATACTACATGTACGTATGTAAGGCAATAGAACTTCTCCATTATTGTATGTAAAGCCATTTCAAATAACCTAGCTGCATCTTTACCCTCCATTTTAAAGATTCTCTGGTACTTATATACCTTTTAGCTAGTAGTTCTGAAAGTAGCAGTCATGGGCCAAAAATGGTCCCAGAAATGTGTCACATATGTGCAGATATGGACACCACGTCATTGCTCTCTCTCGCTCTGCTGTGTGGGTATCTTGCTAGATGTCACTCAAATGGCAAGGAGCCGAAGCTCATTAGCTAAAACTCAAATTGCTAGACGGCTGGCCCATGTGGGGGAAAATATAGGTAAAATGGAGCCGGAAGCATCCAGAAACCAGTCACTTTCAAACTAGGGATTTCATGGCTATTTGAGGTAAGACATGAATTCTGCTCATATATTATGCGTGTATGAACTACACATTGACACATCCAGCCCAACGTGGCAGGTTTACAAAATACTTACTAGTCGCCAAAGTTCCAGAGCATGCCTTTAATGAAACACTCCTCTAAGGGAGCCCAGAGAAATACAGTGCCAATTGAGTGTGATGCAGAAAATGTGCATTGATAAACATGACAGATGGCTTGTGTGTGTGTGCTCGCGTCTGTGTGCATGCATGTTTGCGTGTCTGTAATTGCGTGTGTGCGTGTGTGTGTGTGTGTGTTTGTGTGTGCACATCCCATGTTCAAATATTCCTCATGATGTGATTCATCAGCCCAAGAACATAATGTGAAGATAAAAATCGAAAAATCATGACTATCACATCAAATCTTCATATTAGTGTTATTTAAATACATTTATCTCTTTGTGGTTGGTTGGTTGTTTGTGAGCTAATGTAAACAGCACGGAAACAGAACAACAGTTCTAGAAGGCTGCATTGCAAACATTGTGACGTGTTAACTATTAGATGCTATAATTCTATGATATTGAGATAAGTGTGTGTGTGTGTGTGTGTGTGTGTGTGTGTGTGTGTGTGTGTGTGTGTGTGTGTGTGTGTGTGTGTGTGTGTGTGTGTGTGTGTGTGTGTGTGTGTGTGTGTGTGTGTGTGTGTGTGTGTGCGTGCGTGCGATAAGCATCAATCAGGTATGATTGTGCAACAAGATAGACATCAAGGAACATGACGCTTATGCGAATACATTGCATTCAACGTCAGGGAGGTTAGCCGTACACTATTGAAGGCTAGAGATGTGCATCAAACAACATTTGTTACATGGAGAAAATCGGACCTCTATTTTACCTAAACCCTCCCTGAACGCTAAGAGGGTAAAAAAAAACAGGGACCCTCTGCTATGCCCCAAATAATAATTCATAACAAAGAGGATAACAGAGAACATGTCTACCGTTTATCCTCACTTCTTGGTCAGACAAGGGCCCTGGATATGTAGGTTTCAGAAACTGTTTTTCGTCCTGTGAACATGATATGGCAACGCAGGAATTTTGATGGCGCACATGGCTGTGGGCCAGAAGGTTGTGGGGTTCGCAGACCAACGTGGACAAGAGTAGGGGTGGAAAGATCTGCAACAGAGTAAAAGCGTTGCATGAATCTATCATAGTATTTGAAGGTCCAAGACAAAGTAGCCTTTAAATAAACATTTAGTGCAATTCGAAGTCATTTGACATAATAGCTGATTATTCTTTTTTTTAAATATCACACAAGTGACCGAAATTGACAGGCTGATAGACAGAGAGAGAGGTCTATGCGTTCATCTTAGCACGTTTCTCCAATGCCAACTCTTACAATGAAACTGTCCCTGTTTGCAAAGAGTGTGCTAAGCTGTCATTTAAGGCAAAGGGTGGCTCTCAAATATGAAACATATTTTGTTTTGTTTAACGCTTTTTGGGTTATTACATGATTCCATATGTGTTATTTCATAGTTGTGATGACTTGACTATTATTCTACAATGTAGAAAGAAAGTGAAAAATAAGAAAAAGCCTTGAATGAGCTGGTGTGTCCAAACTTTTGACTGGTACTGTATAGATTTATAAAATGGTTGGTTCGAGCCCTGAATGCTGATTGGCTGACAGCCATGGTATATCAGACCGTGTACCACAGACAAAACATGCATTCATACTGCTCTAATTACGTTGGTAACCAGTTTATAATAGCAATAAGGCACCTCAGGGGTTTGTGGTATATGACCAATATACCACGGCTAAGGCCTGTATCCATGCACTCCACGTTGCGTTGTGCATAAGAACAGCCCTTAGCTGTGATTATATTGGCCATATACCACACCCCCTCAGGCCTAATTGCTTAAATATACAGTTATTTGTTTGTACGAAGCAGTATACAGCTGACAAGGAAAACTGATGACGATTGCCACTAAAGGCATGACTGTGTGGTGCTGGAATATTTTATATGCAGTAAGTTTTATATATATATATATATATATATATATATATATATATATATATATATATATATATATATATACATGTG
Source organism: Oncorhynchus keta (assembly GCF_023373465.1). Classification (NCBI taxonomy): domain Eukaryota; kingdom Metazoa; phylum Chordata; class Actinopteri; order Salmoniformes; family Salmonidae; genus Oncorhynchus; species Oncorhynchus keta. The sequence goes on along the minus strand of NC_068441.1, from coordinate 2,013,405 downwards.
GCCAGTAATAAGACTATGGAAATAATATTAACAAGGCCTATCAAGGTGTATATTGTCTGACTCCGATAGATACATAGCAATGTGTAAGCAAGACTCTTATAGAGTTATAGGAATATAGTATTAAGAGAGGTCTGAGAATGGAATACTAGAAGCAAATAGGATTCATTACAAAGTAAAAATCAAGTCAAAATGTATTGGTTGTATGTACACAGATTTGCTGAAGTTATCGCAGGTGCAGCAAAATGCTGGTGTTTCTAGCTCCACCAGTGAGCCTACGGCTTTCCATACTCAACAGTGAGTATTATCCAAAACAATACCTAGCAATACAAACAATACGTAAATCATCCAAAAACTGAAAAGAAAATAATAAAAATGCACCTTTGTAATAAAGCATTAGGCCTACATGAATAATCACGTTTGCAGATTTATAGGTAAACTAGCCTACTATTAGTAATGTGATGAGTCGATTGGATAGTCATAATTTAGGAGAATAATATCCTATAACTCCATCATTGTTCGCAAAATAAAAAGACTGTTCAATGCATTTGGTGTAGGGCAGGCCTAGGCTTCATCTGATATGTTTTCTTTCTTTCTTTCTTTCTTCGCGTGGGAGGAATGTGGCCTTTTATGAACACTTTCCATCTAGTTCTACCGTACTTTATACATTACTGGAGGCATTAGCAGAATATTGAAGGGTAGCCTACTCTGATGACAGTGACAAAATATCAATAAAAATGACATTGTCCATATAATCGACCTATGAGAAGAGGAGACACAAATATAATATGACTTCCATCTAAACTGGAGGAGGAAATTATTGTCCAAAAACAAACTTTTAAGTGGCGCTGACCCAACAATGATAAATAGTGAATATGCACAGTGCGCAGTCACCGAGGATATTGCCGATGCTCTCCCCTGGTGCTAGTAAGATAGGCTATACTGTTGTTCGCTCAATGAAGTTGGGAATCTTAAGAGACTAAAAGACAGAGTAGTCTTTTCATGGTCTTCTTTTTTACAGCAATAACCCTTTGCTTTCCAAACTATGTTTTCCTGCAATTGTATTTTGAAATATTGCATATGCCTGGTTTGGCCTCTTTTCACAGACAGTTGCAACTCAACAATAATTTACCAAAATTGTGTGCGCTGCATTTCCTGCGATTTAAAACAATCCAAATATTTAAATATCTTCTGTGGCCAAATCATGCTTTAGTAGCCTATTGGTAATGATTCTATGTATTAAATTTTTTTTTTTTTTTTAACTTATGCTTCCCTTAACCTTATGGACGCTGCCTATTCTTGTAAAACGTAACTGCACAACCTGCATTTGCTATTTGATGACATTTTGTTTTTGTGGGCCATTCAAACAAACAAAAAATTCCACACATATATTAGTAGGCTATATGTAAAGACCAGATTAAATTCAGAATAGTCTGATGGGTGCGAATATCATCAAATTCTTGTGAAATTGTGAATGAGAGACTGATGAAGTGTATGCAGCCTGCGCAAGACGCAGCGCAGAGCTCATGCCTTTCATGCAACATTATGTGGCCGTAGAATGTATTAACAATCAAAACATATAGCCATAATGTTTGTATTACAATTAAAATTGTATTAATAGCTCTAAATTACGCATATAGGAGGAACTGTTTCTTCGTTAACCGGTCAATACAATACAATATTGCTGGGTTGCAGGCATTGGTTCAATACAGAATAGCCGAATGTGCCCACTCCCTTGGAAATCTTTGGAGAAAATATCCTTTCTATTTATTCAGGTATATTCAATTGTATTCTTCATACTATAAAATAATGCCTCGGAATTCAACGCTAATCTTGTCTGCTAAACTTACTAGTGTAGCCCACAGCCATATGGAGCTATGTGTTTCCCGCAAATGAGATTTTTAAATGTTATACAATCAGAAGCCTTTTGTCTCTCTCTCTGAGCACACATCAAGTGGCTCACTCATCACAGCAGGGGCCACTTGCCAGCAGAACAGGCCCCGGCGAAACAGGCCCACGGGCTGGGCAGACACTATCATTAGAGGAATCATGAGGATAATGCTCATTAGGACGGACGTTTTGAAACTTTTGAGTGAAGTGACCATGTAATGAATGAATGTTGCGCAGTCAGGTCAAATGGTCGCAAAATGCCAAATGGTTGCAGTTTGGACGACCCGCCCCTTGACATACTGTAGCTATATTGTAATCAAAGTTGTGTCAAAATTAGTGGCCTGATAGATTTCAGCAAACTACTAGCTAGCATTATCAATCTGTTATTAGCCTACCTTAGCGTAGGCTATATATTGGGATGATGCACTTTTGGATCTCTCTTGAGGTCGGCAGTATTTTTCCCTGGTTAACTTGTGGGAGCAAACTCTGTTCTTCTCCCATGGAAACATTGCATTCGGTCTTGTTTGAATCTGCACGATACGTAAAGTGGCTCCAAACATCTTCCCTTTTTCTACCGGGAGCTTTTACCACCAGGAGAGTAGCCATGGCATGTGCCTTATATGCATCAGTGGTTTGTTGCCTCTAGATTGCAAGTAACACTGAAAAGATCTCAATCTTTCCAAAAACTCTTGCCCAGTCCATTTACTAGTCAGATTTTAGTCACAGAGATAACTTCGTCTCGTCTCGTATTTGTCAACCCAAATGCAAAAGGATTTTGGGTATAATCACTCTTGGTATACGTCGTCATTATTTTAGTTGATGACACTGCAAGCCACTACAGCTGTTGGATGATATGAATAGGTACTCAGTCAGGACCTCTATGGTTAACTTAATAGATCTCAGGAGAAATTCTGAAAGCCATTAATGCCTGTGTAACGACTCATGCAATAACTGAAGCACAGAACAATTGGATGAATTGGTCTCTGAATTGGTCTCTGATATGTTTCGATAAGATTATGAAGTCGATATTGCTTGACAGTTTTCCTCTTTCCTTTTTGTCTTTCAGGAATCTACTAGATAAAGACACATTCTCCAAATCTGACCCATGTGAGTATGACTCAACCTTTTATGTGCTCCTTCCCTGTCTACCTTCCTTCCTCTCTCCGTCTGTCCATCTGTCTCTCCGTCTATCTGTCCTTCCATGCCTCCTTCCCTCCTTCCCTCCCTCCATGCGTCCCTCCCTCCCTCTTTCCCTACCTCCATCCGTCCACCCCCCCCTTCCCCATCCCCACCTCTCTGTCCCTGCATGATAGTTGACTTGAGGAGTAGATGTTAGCTTTGCCTTTAGCCTCCGTCTGTTGTTTGTTCAGTGTTTTGGAGCTAAAACTTTTATATTCATCTGCGCTGTTCAATCTGCCAGCATCTATTTCTGATAGTCTTTCTGCCCCGTATGTCTCGCTTTATCTTTCACAATCTCTATATCACACTCTCTCTCTCTCTCTCTCTCTCTCTCTCTCTCTCTCTCTCTCTCTCTCTCACTCTTTATCTCTCACTCTTTATCTCAATCTCACTCTTTATCTCTTTCTCTCTCTCTCTTTCTCTCTCTCTCTTTCTCTCTCTCTCTCTACTCTCTCTACTCTCTCTACTCTCTCTCTCTCCCTCTCCCTCAGTGTGTGTGCTCTACACCCAAGGAGTGGAGACCAAGCAGTGGAGAGAGGTGAGCATACACACACACACACACACACACACACACACACACACACACACACACACACACACACACACACACACACACACACACACACACACACACACACACACACACACACACACACACACACACACACACACACACACTTCTAAAGTTCAATGATTCCCTTGCAGTGGGGTATTGACTGTTTGTGAGGGAAATAGCTTCTCTTTATTTTTGTCCTTTTTTTCCAAATACCAATCAATTTAGCCCGTGCTGACATTTAAAAGTTTAAACTTTCGGATTAGTTTTGGAATAAATGTAGCTTTAACTCTTCACACACCTACCTCTATACTCAACATATACAAGCCACAGCGTGAGATTCAAAATAGGACAAACTCATTACTGTAAGAACCTTTCTGCGTGTGTGTGTGTGTGTGTGTGTGTGTGTGTGTGTGTGTGTGTGTGTGTGTGTGTGTGTGTGTGTGTGTGTGTGTGTGTGTGTGTGTGTGTGTGTGTGTGTGTGTGTGTGTGTGTGTGTGTGTGTGTGTGTGTGTGTGTGTGTGTGCATAGGGGGATGATATGTTTATTCAGAGCTGTTTAGTGGAGATCTGACAAGCTTGACCTTTTCAAGCCTTGTACCGTCTGATTTGCCTGTCTGTGACATCCTAGCTGTACACTCCAGGCGAGAGAACACGACCAGTTCCCACCGCCAGTGTCTGTGTGCTACCATACCGATCGCTGCCTGTGTAATCGCAGTATAAGTTCCCGCAAAGGGAGAAACTCAAAAGTTCCACACTTTTTAAAGTAAGTGACCAGGTGACAGTCAAGGATAAGGTTGAGGGGGGCTGTCCTGTGAATCAGAACCCCCTCTAGTGCTGCCAGTGTGTTTGCCAGTGTGTTTGCCAGTGTGTTTGCCAGTGTGTGTGCATGTGTGCTGGAAGTCTGTTCAGACAGTTTTGAGACATATTGAGCATCATAGCATAAAGACCTTACTCTCAGTACACTGATCACTCTATCTATTACTACAATGTGTCTCTGGGAACACAGGACTGGCAAGACAGAATAGAGCTAGACCGAGGAAGAAAGAGAAATTGATAGATCCGTTGCATGGAGAGAGAAAGAGAAAGTGAGTGAGAGAGAGAGGGGGGTGATAAAGAGAGAGAGCGAAATAGAGAGGAAACAGAAAAGCCATGATGACACACATCCAAATGCTACAATCCTCAACACCCTAATTCAGCTGCTGAACAGAAAAACACCCTCCGAGAAGAACATCAATGAAAGCCAATAGAGGGGATGCAGTATTCTATTACTACAAACTGCCTATCGGAAGACAGAACTCTACCCTGTTATCACAGTGTCACTCTGTCCCTGGTTCTGCTAGGGACAAGGAGGTTGGGGGCACCTTAATTGGTGAGGACTGGCTCGTGGTAATGGCTGGAGCGGAATCAGTGGAATGGTATCCAACACAGCCAACCCACCATTTCCAGGTGTTTGATACCATTTATTTGCTTTGTTCTGGACATTATTATGAGTCGTTCTCCCCTCAGTAGCCTCCTATGTGTCACATGCAGGGATTTCAACTGGTTTAGACTTTACTGTGAAATGCTAATGAGACCTCCGCAACAATGCAGAGTTGAAAATTAAAATAGTAACACAAGAAGAATAATAATATAATAATAATAATATAATAATATATGCCATTTAGCTGAATAACATAAAATGCATATGAGAATGGAGCTATATGCAGGGAGTACCAGTACCAGATCAATGTGCAGAGGTACGATTTCCATACCCAACTATAACATCTTCCGTCAAGATAGAACTGCCAAAGGGGGAGGAGTTGCAGTCCACTGCAGAGATAGCCTGCAAAGTAATGTCATACTTTCCAGGTCCATACCCAAACAGTTCGAACTACTAATTTTGAAAATCACTCTCTCCAGAAATATGTCTCTCACTGTTGCCGGCTGCTACCGACCCCCCTCAGCTCCCAGCTGTGCCCTGGACACCATTTGTGAATTGATCGCCCCCCATCTAGCTTCAGAGTTTGTTCTGTTAGGTGACCTAAACTGGGATATGCTTAACACCCCGGCAGTCCTGCAATCTAAGCTAGATGCCCTCAATCTCATACAAATCATCAAGGAACCCACCAGGTACAACCCTAACTCTGTAAACAAGGGCACCCTCATAGACGTCATCCTGACCAACTGGCCCTCCAAATACACCTCCGCTGTCTTCAACCAGGATCTCAGCGATCACTGCCTCATTCCCTTTAACCGCTACGGAGTCGCAGTCAAACGACCAACCCTCATCACTGTCAAACGCTCCCTAAAACACTTCTGTGAGCAGGCCTTTCTAATCGACCTGGCCCGGGTATCCTGGAAGGACATTGACCTCATCCCGTCAGTTGAGGATGCCTGGTCATTCTTTAAAAGTAACTTCCTCACCACTTTAGATAATCATGCTCCGTTCAAAAAATGCACAACTAAGAACAGATACAGCCCTTGGTTCACTCCAGACCTGACTGCCCTCGACCAGCACAAAAACATCCTGTGGCGGACTGCAATAGCATCGAATAGTCCCCGCGATATGCAACTGTTCAGGAAGTCAGGAACCAATACACGCAGTCAGTCAGGAAAGCTAAGGCCAGCTACTTCAGGCAGAAGTTTGCATCCTGTAGCTCCAACTCCAAAAAGTTCTGGGACACTGTGAAGTCCATGGAGAACAAGAGCACCTCCTCCCAGCTGCCCACTGCACTGAGGCTAGGTAACACGGTCACCACTGATAAATCCATGATTATCGAAAACTTCAACATGCATTTCTCAACGGCTGGCCATGCCTTCCGCCTGGCTACTCCAACCTCGGCCAACAGTTCCGCCCCCCCCCCCGCAGCTACTCGCCCAAGCCTCTCCAGGTTCTCCTTTACCCAAATCCAGATCGCAGATGTTCTGAAAGAGCTGCAAAACCTGGACCCGTACAAATCAGCTGGGCTTGACAATCTGGACCCTCTATTTCTGAAACCATCCGCCGCCATTGTCGCAACCCCTATTACCAGCCTGTTCAACCTCTCTTTCATATCGTCTGAGATCCCCAAGGATTGTAAAGCTGCCGCAGTCATCCTCCTCTTCAAAGGGGGAGAAACCCTGGACCCAAACTGTTACAGACCTATATCCATCCTGCCCTGCCTATCTAAGGTCTTCGAAAGCCAAGTCAACAAACAGGTCACTGACCATCTCGAATCCCACCGTACCTTCTCCGCTGTGCAATCTGGTTTCCGAGCCGGTCACGGGTGCACCTCAGCCACGCTCAAGGTACTAAACGATATCATAACCGCCATCGATAAAAGACAGTACTGTGCAGCCGTCTTCATCGACCTTGCCAAGGCTTTCCACTCTGTCAATCACCATATTCTTATCGGCAGACTCAGTAGCCTCGGTTTTTCGGATGACTGCCTTGCCTGGTTCACCAATTACCTTGCAGACAGAGTTCAGTGTGTCAAATCGGAGGGCATGCTGTCCGGTCCTCTGGCAGTCTCTATGGGGGTGCCACAGGGTTCAATTCTCGGGCCGACTCGGGCCGACTCGGGCCGACTCTTTTCTCTTTTCTCTGTATATATCAATGATGTTGCTCCGGGCCCTGATCCACCTCTACGCAGACACCATTCTATATACTTCCGGCCCGTCCTTGGACACTGTGCTATCTAACCTCCAAACGAGCTTCAATGCCATACAACACTCCTTCCGTGGCCTCCAACTGCTCTTAAACGCTAGTAAAACCAAATGCATGCTTTTCAACCGTTCGCTGCCTGCACCCGCACACCTGACCAGCATCACCACCCTGGATGGTTCCGACCTTGAATATGTGGACATCTATAAGTACCTAGGTGTCTGGCTAGACTGTAAACTCTCCTTCCAGACTCATATCAAACATCTCCAATCGAAAATCAAATCAAGAGTCGGCTTTCTATTCCGCAACAAAGCCTCCTTCACTCACGCCGCCAAACTTACCCTAGTAAAACTGACTATCCTACCAATCCTCGACTTTGGCGATGTCATCTACAAAATTGCTTCCAACACTCTACTCAGCAAACTGGATGCAGTTTATCACAGTGCCATCCGTTTTGTCACTAAAGCACCTTATACCACCCACCACTGTGACTTGTATGCTCTAGTTGGCTGGCCCTCGCTACATATTCGTCGCCAGACCCACGGGCTCAGGTAATCTACAAGTCCATGCTAGGTAAAGCTCTGCTTATCTCAGTTCACTGGTCACGATGGCAACACCCATCCGTAGCACGCGCTCCAGCAGGTGTATCTCACTGATCATCCCTAAAGCCAACACCTCATTTGGCCGCCTTTCGTTCCAGTACTCTGCTGCCTGTGACTGGAACGAATTGCAAAAAAATCGCTGAAGTTGGAGACTTTTATCTCCCTCACCAACTTCAAACATCTGCTATCTGAGCAGCTAACCGATCGCTGCGATCTGAGCTGCAACCCATTTTCACCTACCTCATCCCCATACTGTTTTTATTTATTTACTTTTCTGCTCTTTTGCACATCAATATCTCTACCTGTACATGACCATCTGATCATTTATCACTCCAGTGTTAATCTGCAAAATTGTAATTATTCGCCTACCTCCTCATGCCTTTTGCACACAATGTATATAGACTCCCCTTTTTTCTACTGTGTTATTGACTTGTTAATTGTTTACTCCATGTGTAACTCTGTGTTGTCTGTTCACACTGCTATGCTTTATCTTGGCCAGGTCGCAGTTGCAAATGAGAACTTGTTCTCAACTAGCCTACCTGGTTAAATAAAGGTGAAATAAAAAATAAATAAAAAATAAAACATTTGAGGTAGATTTGTACTTCAAGGCAGGGTAAAGTGACTAGGAATCAGTGACTAGATAATAATATGGTATTTGAGGTAGATACTGTACACACACCATATTCACTCTCACTGGACTATATATACACTATACAGTTGAAGACTCCACTTAGGTTGGAGTCATTAAAACTCGTTTTTCAACCACTCCACAAATTTCTAAAGTCGGTTAGGACATCTACTTTGTGCATGACACAAGTAATTTTGCAACAATTGTTTACAGACAGATTATTTCACTTATAATTCACTGTATAACAATTCCAGTGGGTCAGAAGTTTACATACACTACGTTGACTGTGCCTTTAAACAGCTTGGAGAAATTCCAGAAAAGTATGTCATTGCTTTAGAAGCTTCTGATAGGCTAATTGACATAATTTGAGTCAATTGGAGGTGTACCTGTGGATGTATTTCAAGGCCTACCTTCAAACTCAGTGCCTCTTTGCTTGACATCATGGGACAATCAAAAGAAATCAGCCAAGACCTCCATTTTTTTTTTTTAGACCTCCACAAGTCTGGTTCATCCTTGGGAGCAATTACCAAACGCCTGAAGGTGCCTCATTCATCTGTACAAACAATAGCATGCAAGTATAAACACCATGGGACCACGCAGCCGTCATACCGCTCAGGAAGGAGACGTGTTCTGTCTCCTAGAGATGAACGTACTTTGGTGCGAGAACAGGTACAAAAGCATCTGTATACACAGAAAATAATTGTAATGTATCGACAAAACCTGAAAAGTCGTTCAGCAAGAAGCCACTTTTCCAGAACCGTCATAAAAAAGCCAGACTACGGTTTGCAACTGCACATGGGGACAAAGATCATACTTTTTGGAGAAAAGTCCCCTGGTCTGATGAAACAAAAATAGAACTGTTTGGCCATAATGGAAAGAGGGAAAGTCTTGCAAGCCGAAGAACACCATCCCAGCTGTGAAGCACGGGGGTGGCAGCATCATGTTCTGGGGGTGCTTTGCTGCAGGGGGGACTGGTGCACTTCACAAAATAGATGGCATCATGAGGGAGGACAATTATGTGGATATATTGAAGCAACAGCTCAAGACATCAGTCAGGAAGTTAAAGCTTGGTTGCAAAATGGGTCTTCCAAATGGACAATGACTCCAAAGTTGTGGCATAATGGCTTAAGGACTACAAAGTCAAGGTACTGGAGTGGCCATCACAAAGCCCTGACCTCAATCCCATAGAATATTTGTGGGCAGAACTGAAAAAGCTTGTATGAACAAGGAGGCCTACAAACCTGACTCAGTTACACCAGCTCTGTCAGGAGGAATGGGCCAAAATTCACTCAACTTATAGTGAGTGGGAAGCTTGTGGAAGGCTATCCTAAATGTTTGACCCAAGTTAATAAATTTAAAGGCAAAGCTACCAAATACTAATTGAGTGTATGTAAACTTCTGACCCACTGGGAATGTGATGAAATAAATAAAAGCTTAAATAAATATACTATTATTCTGACATTTCACATTCTTAAAATAAAGTGGCGATCCTAACTGACCTAATTTTTACTAGGATTAAATTTCAGGAATTGTGAAAAACTGAGTTTAAATGTATTTGGCTAAAGTGTATGTAAACTTCCTACTTCAACTGTGTATATATACTGTATATAGTTCTGGTAGCCTTAATTGACTGTTTAGCAGTCTGGCTAATTAGCAGTCTGGCAAATTAGCAATCTAGCTATTTAGCAGTATGGCATTTTAGCAGTATGGCTATTTAGCTTTCATGGCTTTGGGCGGGTACAAGCTTTCTCGGAGCCTATTGGTCCGACAGCCGATGCTCTGTTACTGTTTGCCGGATGGTAGTAAGGTGAAAAGTCTATGGCTTGGTTGGCTCAATTATGTGGCCATTTTTGGCTGCCTGATATAGAGGTCCTGGATGAAAAGGAGCTTGGCATCAGTGATGTATTGGGCTGTCTGTACTACCCTCTTCACGACTCCTCGGATGTGTGTGGACCATGTTAGCGTCTTGATGTGGATTGGGGCTTGCTCTCCCTTTTTTCTCCTATAGTCCACAATCAGCTCCTTGGTCTTACTGATGTTGAGGGAGAGGTTGAGGGAGTTGTCCTGGAACCACACCACACTTGACCTCCTCCCTGTAGGCTGACTCATCGACGTTGGTGATCAGGCCTACCACCCTGAGGGGCCCCCATGTTCAGCGTCAGCGTTGCGGAGGTGTTGCTGCCTACCCTCACGACTTGAGGCCGGGCCTTTAGGAAGTACAGGATCTTGTTGTAGAGGGAGGGTTTCAGTCACAGGGTCCCTAGCTTGTTGATGAGCTTGGAGGGAACTATGGTGTTGAATGCTGAGCTGTAGTCTATAAACAGCATTTTCACATAGTTCACATATTTACAGAAGTATGTAGACACCCCTTCAAGTTAGTGGCTTCGGCTATTTCAGCCTCACCCATTGCTGACAGGTGTGTAAAATCGGGCACACAGCCATGCAATCTCCGTAGACAAACATTTGCAGTAGTGACTTTCGACGTGGCACCATCATATGATGCCACCTTTCCAACAAGTCAGTTCCTCAAATTTCTGACATGCTAGAGCTGCCCCGGTCAACTGTAAGTGCTGTTATTGTGAAGTGGAAACATCGAGGAGCAACAACGGCATAGCCGTGAAGTGGTGAGCCACACAAACTCACAGAACAGGACCGCTGAGTTCTGAAGCGTGTAGCGCTTAAAAACCATCTGTACTCAGTTGCCTCTGGATGATGAACAGTCAGCAGAAGAACTGTTCATCGGGCTTCATGAAATGGTCCGAGCAGCCGCACACAAGCCTAAGATCACCATGCGCAAGGCCAAGCGTTTGGCTGCAGTGTTGTAAAGCTTGCTGCCATTGGACTCAATGGAAATGTGTTTCTTTGGAGTGATGAGTCACGCCTCACCATCTGGAGAACGCTACCTGCCAGAATTCAGGATGAGTAACGGTCTGGGGCTGTTTTTCATGATTCAGACTAGGTGCCTTAGTTCCAGTAAAGGGAAATACAATGACTTCCTGGATGATTCTGTGCTTCCAACTTTGTGGCAACAGTTTGGAGAAGGCCCTTTCCTGTTTCAGCATGTCAATGCCCCCGTCCCCCGAGCGAGGCCCATACAGAAATGGTTTGTTGAGATTGATGTGGAAAAACTTGGCTTGCATAGAGCCCTGACCTCAACCCCAACGCCAACTATGAGCCAGGCCTAATCGCCTAACATCCGTGCCCGACCTCACTAATGCTCTTGTGGGTGAATGAAATCATGTCCCCGCAGCAATGTTCCAACATCTAGTGGAAAGCCTTCTCAGAAGAGTGGAGGCTGTTATAGCAGCAAAGTGGGGGGACCAACTCCATATTAATGGCCATTTATTTGGAATGAGATGTTCAACGAGTAGGTGTCCACATACTTTTGGTCATGTAGTTTTTCCCCCTTCAGGTGTGAAGTGCAATTGAGACTGCGTCATCTGTGGATCTGTTGGAGCGGTATGCAAATTGGAGTGGGTCTAGGGTGACTGGGATGATGGTGTTGATGTGTGTCATGACCAGCCTTTCAAAGCACTTCATAGTTACAGATGTGAGTGCTACAGGGTGATAGTTGTTTAGGCAGGCTCTTGGTAACAGGGACAATAGTGGTCCGCTTGAAACATGTTGGGATAACAGACTGGGACCAGGAGAGATTGAAAATGTGTGTGAAGACACTTGCCAGCTGGTCAGCGCGTGCTTTGAGAACAAGGCATGTTATTCCATCTCTGATTGTTAACCTGTTTAAACATTTTGCGCACACTGGCTTGAAAAGGGAGGGAAAACTCTCCTGGTAGATTAAAGGGTCTGCAGTTTACTATGAGGTATTCTTTATCAGGTGAACAAAAGCTTGATATTTCCTTCACACTTGAAGCAGCACACCATTTGTTATTCATGAAAAAAAAACACACTCCTTTCGACTTCCCTGAAGACTCTGAACGATCCTGCCGCTGTCATCATCCAGCCACGTTTCAGTAAGACAATATTGCAGCTCTTCAAATCTCTCTGTCAGGAGACTCTAGATCGAAGCTCATACACCCCCCCCCCCCCTCCAATTATTATAATAAATAATAATATACAGTATATATTTATACTTTTTTTAATGAACTAAGTCCGCCTTTTAACCTACTCTTGAAAGTTGTAATAGTAGAATGCACAATGCACAATGCAATTTCGAAAATTGGGTAGGGCATCATCAATTCCTCTTGTTGTGTTAGTAATTGCATACCTTCGAGAGCTATTTATAAATTGTCAGAAAATGTCCAGATCAACTAGCCCATGTCAGAAAACGGTTTTTCTATTTATTTATTTTTTAGCTCATAGATACTGTATGCATTTTTTTCTCACTCAAATACATGAATACACATTAGGCACTCAAATACATGAATATACATTAGGCATGGCAAAATGTATAGAATTGTAAGAAAATGTGCTTTAAAACTGCAAACATTTCTTTGCCCCCCCACAACAAAATGTGTAGAAATTGCAGGAAATAAACTTTAAACCTAGAAAATTATCTCGACCAACAAGAACAGTTTGTGTCATAGACATGGCTTTGGATGTTCCCCAATACTGGAAGGGGGGCCCCGAGTGACACATTTTGGGAACCCCTGTCTTAACCTCAAGGGATTTTATCCTGCATGATTAAATAAAGGCTAAATGAGGGTAATATCTGCATTTAGAGAGGATGCATTGATTGCAAATGTCACCAAGAGTAATTACAAAGTAAACACACAGAATCCCAAATGGCAGATCAGTTGTTTACTCCGACAGGAATAGCAATGGAAAAAGAAAAATGCCAATGAGGAGGCGTTGTTCACATTACACATTGTTATTATTTAATGAGTCTGTACGTCAGGAGATTAGAGCTGTAAACCCACAGCTATGTATCTTGTAAAAAGGTCATTTATTTCCATAATGAAAAACTATTTGCATCATCTGAACAGTTCAAGTAACTTTGCTAATGTGTACAATTTAAGTTGTTGACTTCTCAAAGTTCGAACCACTTCTGGTCTCCAAATACGTAGGCAACATTGACTCTTGGGACTCCCTTAAATAGTACAACTGAAGCCCCTCTCTATTACATCTTGTCCTCCAACTTCAGAGAATGGAGACGTTTTAACCTCAATCCTCTCTAGCTTTTGTAACTGGCCCTGTTCGGAAAATGACTAGCTTTCTCTGGAGTGTGAGCCAGGCAAGCACGGTTGGGAAATGGCTGTTTTATTCATGCATTATCAGAGAGGCTAGGTTTCTCTTCCTCTCTATTTCTGTCTTTCTCTGTCGCTCTCTCTCTCGGTTTCCTCTCTCACACCTTCCCTTCTCCCTCCATCTCTCTCTCAATTTCTCTCCCTCCCCCTCACTTTTCTCTCTCGCTTTCTGTTTCCCAGTCTGAATAATTCATGGATCAACACAAATAGCTGTGAACAAACTGCAGCCCACCTCTGAGCACAAGCCTCTAGAGTCTACCGCATTCAACTACTGGGTTTCTACACCACACAACCATAATGCTGCTGTTTCACCACGCTGTACACTTGTTAAGGGCTTCAGATGTCGGCCCCATTTTACTTAGAAACCAGACTGATACAGTGATTTTTTTCCCCCCAGTAGTTTACAAAACATTTATAGTATGTGTCCCAAATGGCACCCCATTCCCAATGTAGTGCACTACTTTTGACCAATACACCATATATCCACTGTGCTGTCTCTCTGTACTTGTTTCCCCATACATTACAGACATTGGCCCATTTTACACGACCACTGCAGACGGCACTGCCTCCCTGTTAAGGGATGTAGACAGACGTTGCCCCAGTTTGACTCCGAAGCAACCATATTTCAGCAGTTTATTTACAGTCTCAATTCATGTGAGATCAATGGGTGTACTTCACCCCACTGTATCTCCTCATAGAGAGTTGCAATCAGAATCAGACCCCTTACTGGGTGACATAGTCTTTGTTTCAGACATGTTTAAATGTGTAGTCAGAGAATGCCATTACCATATTGGCTTACCAGGTCTCCATGATTGAAACCCGTATCGTACAGCAGCTATATTTAGAGAAGGGGTTGTAACCCCTACCTTATATTTAGGATTCCTCCATGGGCTTTACCAACAGTGTCATGTCACTCACACTGTCCTCTTTCGGAACAAGGTGGGGTGTGTGATTGGGTGACTTCCAATCTTGCTGGCTTTTTTCCTGGATCTGCAGCCGTTCGTGTAGGAGTGAGAATCCCAGTAATTAACTGGGTTTAACCCCCCACCCATCACCCCCCTCTCATCTCCCCCTCTCTTTCTCTTTATTCTCTACTCCCCCTCTCTCTTTTCTCATCTCCCTGTCTCTCCCTTTTCCTGGTCTCCGGTGCTAATTCCGCCTCTTTCTCTACCCCATCTCTCGTACTCTGTCTTTTCATGTTACTTGCCAACTCTACCCCTCTGTATCACTCTCTCTCGCCAAGCCCTCTCTCCTTCCCGCTCTTCGTCCCTCTTCTTCCCTCTTCCTATTCTTCTCTCCCTCTCTTCCCCTCCTTCCTCTCCTCTCCCCCCTCCTTCTCTCCCACTCTCTCTCGCTCTCTCTGGAGGGTGAGTTGAGGTGATGAGTGGGCGTTCTCTGCCTCAGTAATTAGAATGGGAGAAAAGAGACGAGACAGGATCAAGGAAACACACTCACACAACAGGAGTGTGTGATGTGTTGGTATTCACTGGGTGATACTCCTAATCATCCCTCTTCTGTCTCTCTCTCTGACAGGTGTGTATGTGTCGGAGAGAGAGATAGATATGTATATAATGCTGAATAATGCTCCCCCCCCTCTCTTTCTCTCTAGTTTGGGAGAACAGAGGTGATTGACAACACCCTAAACCCAGACTTTGTCAGGAAGTACATCCTGGACTATTTCTTTGAGGAGAAGCAGAATCTACGCTTTGACTTGTGAGTGATTATTTCTTTTAAACACCGGCCCTGATTAGTCCCCACATGACAACCCTCCCTCTGTTCCCTTTCTTTCTCTTTCTCTGTCTGTATCACTGTCTCTGTATCTTTCTCTTTCCCCCTCTCTGTGTTTTTCCATTCAATTCAATTCAAGAGGCTATATTAGCTTGGAAAGTGTAGGGACTTAAATTGTCAAAGCAAACATGAAGAACCATATTGGGGCGGCAGGATAGCCAAGTGGTTAGAGCTTTGGACTAGTACCCGACTAGTACCCGAAAGGTTGCAAGTTCAAATCTGTCATTCTGCCCCTGAACAGGCAGTTAACCCACTGTTCCTAGGCCATCATATAAAATAAGAATGTGTTCGTAACTGACTTGCCTAGTTAAATAAAGGTAAAATAAATTTTAAAAAGACACGTTCCGTTATACTGTAGTGACTATTCTGTTCCTTGTTGGCCTCACGTTCACACCGAGAGGAATCCTAGAGACGGTTTCCTCTCCTTTCGAATGGTGTTTAGTCATGAATAGTAAACATCAGACAGACACGATAGTGGTTGGCACACAGCTGTCTCATTCTCTCACACACAATGTATCCAGGAGGAGGTAGTGCATTACCAGGGCTAGGATTGGATTTTGGAACGAAAACTATAACAGCAAATGGCTGGGCGATGATAGAATATGGCGAGCTAATATAATATTCACAGAACATTATGAATCTTCTCTTTTGGAGTTTAACTGTGAACAGTTAGTTAAAGGGATCTATGACTTCTATGATAAAAACATAGGGAGATAAAAAACATGTGGCTTTGGTTTCAATCCTCAGCCAGTCCCATCCAGCGAGAACAGAGGGGAATGGAGGAGCAAGGACCTCCCATTAGGGGTTCAATTCAACCCTGTCAGACGAATACGATCACCCCAATTTGTATAGTGTAGAAGTACGCAGAGTCGGACATAATGAGAAGCTACCCCCTTTTGCTCTGAGGTGATGACCCTTAGTAATCTGAGTCATCCTGATTCATGATCTGTATTGCGTCACAATACATGTGCGGCTCTCGTCTGACTCTGGGCTGTAGTGGTCTATTGTATCACGGCCTGTTTCATCTTCACAGGGCTCACAAAGTGGATGTCCTTCTCCTTGATGTCTCTATGTTCAAGGAGTTAAGAGACATTTATTCAAGTGTCCCTCCACAGTGACACAGTGACGCAGAACACAGCTAGAGAGAATAAGAAACGCATTGCGGACCACTCAAATTGAGCTTTGAGACACTAAGAAACAACCAGTCAAAACATGTTACGGGCCTCATCTATCATGCATTACGTCCTCTATACCCGTGTATGCATCAACAAAATACAGTGGGTCAAAGGTCAATTAGGCAGTTCTAAAGAAACGGAGGATAAGGTGGCAGGCTTTGGTGCAGGCCTTTACACTCACATGCAGGGGATCAGGCCCATGAACAACTAGCCTCCAATGGTGAGATATCTTCCCACTAATAGGAAGGTGAAATAGATAACCAAGATGAAATACAACCCCCTTTGCATTTACTCACGTACACTGATAGATGTGAAAATATTAGATCAGGGTTTCCTAAACTCGGTTCCTCGGGACCCCAAGGCACGCACGTTTCGGGTTTTTTGCCTAGCACTACACAAATAATCAACTAATCATGAAGCTTTGATCATTTTGAATCAGCTTTGTAGTGTTAGGTTAACAAAGTGAAACGTGCCTTGGGGTCCCGAACACAGAGTTTTGAGAAACGCTGGATTATATGGATGTCAGTAATGACCCACGGAGAAAGTTCATCTACCAGAGGCCTCGTTAGAGATCCCTTTCTCTCTCTCTCCTTCTCTCTCTCGCTCTCTTTTTCGCTCACACACACACATGTAACCTGTGTTACCTGTCTCTCCTCCAGATATGATGTGGACTCTAAAAGCCCAGACCTGTCCAAACACGTGAGTGACACACCCTCTCAGACCTACAGACACAGATGAACAGGTATTGGCCAATACTCCCAACAATAATCAACACCACTGACTTGAAACCATTGATTTTTCAAAGTTATCATTGATCAATACCAGTTAACAGAATTTCCTGAAGAAAATGATCAGAGCTAAAAGCTTAGGACTCATCATGGACAACTGATGGAATGTCCAGAGAGATGAAACATGAGAGTCCTGCACTCTGATTGGCCAAACTCTCCTTATCTATGACTCTGGTCTGATCGTGAAGTTGCATGGTTTGATTAGTTGTGCCTGCTACATGTTGCATGTTCTGTCAACAAACTACCTTCATGGATTTATGCAAACCTAGTGGTTAGAGCGTTGGGCCAGTAACCGGAAGTTGTGCAAGTTCTCCCACTTAAAAAGATGAGAGGGGCCTGTAATTTTCATCATAGGCACACTAATGTAAACTAATACACTAATAATCCAGAAAATCACATTGTAGGATTTTTTATGAATTTATTTGCAAATTATGGTGGAAACCTACAAACGAGCAAGAATTCTGGCTCTCACAGACCTGTAACTTCTTCTTTAAGAGGCTCCTCTGTCCTCCACTCGTTACCTGTATTAATGGCACCTGTTTGAACTTATCAGTATAAAAGACACCTGTCCACAGCCTCAAACAGTCACACTCCAAACTCCACTATGGCCAAGACCAAAGAGCTGTCAAAGGACACCAGAAACAAAATTGTAGACCTGCACCAGGCTGGGAAGACTGAATCTGCAATAGGTAAGCAGCTTGGTTTGAAGAAATCAACTGTGGGAGCAATTATTAGGAAATGGAAGACATACAAGACCACTGATAATCTGCCTCGATCTGGGGCTCCACGCAAGATCTCACCCCGTGGGGTCCAAATGATCACAAGAACGGTGAGCAAAAATCCCAGAACCACGCGGGGGGACCTAGTGAATGACCTGCAGAGAGCTGGGACCAAAGTAACAAAGCCTACCATCGGTAACACACTACGCCGCCAGGGACTCAAATCCTGCAGTGCCAGACGTGTCCCCCTGCTTAAGCCAGTACATGTCCAGGCCCGTCTGAAGTTTGCTAGAAAGCATTTGGATGATCCAGATGCAGATTGGGAGAATGTCATATGGTCAGATGAAACCAAAATATAACTTTTTGATAAAAACTCAACTCGTGTTTGGAGAGCAAAGAATGCTGAGTTGCATCCAAAGAACACCATACCAACTGTGAAGCATGGGGGTGGAAACATCATGCTTTGGGGCTGTTTTTCTGCAAAGGGACCAGGACGACTGCTCCGTGTAAAGGAAAGAATGAATGGGGCCATGTATCGTGAGATTTTGAGTGAAAACCTCCTTCCATCAGCAAGGGCATTGAAGATGAAACGTGGCTGGGTCTTTCAGCATGACAATGATCCCAAACACACCACCCAGGCAACGAAGGAGTGGCTTCGTAAGAAGCATTTCAATGTCTTGGAGTGTCCTAGCCAGTCTCCAGATCTCAACCCCATAGAAAATCTTTGGAGGGAGTTGAAAGTCCATGTTGCCCAGCATCAGCCCCAAAACTTCACTGCTCTAGAGGAGATTTGCATGGAGGAATGGGCCAAAATACCAGCAACAGTGTGTGAAAACCTTGTGAAGACTTACAGAAGACATTTGACCTCTGTCATTGCCAACAAAGGGTATATAACAAAGTATTGAGATAAACTTTTGTTATTGACCAAATACTTATTTTCCACCATAATTTGCAAATAAATTCATAAAAAATCCTACAATGTGATTTTCTGGATTGTTTTTCTCATTTTGTCTGTCATAGTTAACGTGTAACTTTGATGAAGCTTACAGGCCTGAAACTTGTCATCTTTTTAAGTGGGAGAACTTGCACAATTGGTGGCTGACTAAATACTTTTTTGCCCCACTGTATATATATATATTATTATCCCATCTAGTTTGTTTAATAAAAGGAATGTGAAGTGATTTATACCTTTGAGTATATTTTAGTAATTACATTTACTTTCGATACTTAAGTATATTTAAAACCAAATACTTTTTTACTTTTACTCAAGTAGTATTTTACTGGATGACTGTCACTTTTACTTGAGTCGTTTTCTGTTAAGGTATCTTGACTTTTACTCAAGTATGACAATTGGCTACTTTTTCCAACCCCTGCTTTGGTGCAGGATTTACATTTATATGCAGATGATTAGTAGTTGTACTACTGTTGTAGAATAATGTACCTTCTGTGTCCTCAACTAGACTTGAATTGATCATGAAATGCTTTAGTGCATTTGAATTGAATAAACAGGATGTATGAATCATCGTGTCACTATTTGACTCCTAATAAGACGATAACAATCTTCACATTCTGTTGCTGGGGAGACTGGTGGATCAAAACAGTCTAACAGATTATTTGAGGCATTTGCATACAAAGAGAAGATTTGCATATCTCCAATTGCATGATTTTCATGAATTCTATTCCTCCCGGATGTTTTTTTACAGCTCTTATATGACACCTAATCTGTATTCTCTCCTGCTACACTTCCTGGTTTGAGTGGTGCTAGGTGTTCTGGGTATTGTAGTGTTTGTGTGTACATGATGTGTTCTGTTGTTGTTGTTGTTGTTGACCCTGCTGCCTGCTCTCCCCTGCCCTCTGGAAGCCTTCTGATCTCAACGTACGTCTCTGCCTCTTTCCTTTTCTTTTAGTACTGTAGCTATAGTATATTTTAGCTAGATACAGAAAACACACGCAGCTGTAATGCATGTAACACACTTTAATAACCTCAGTATATTACCTCCCTCCCTTCTTTCGCTCTCGCTATCACCTTGTCCAATCTTCTCCCCAACTCCCTTCATCCCTGTTTACTTCCCCTCTCCCCTTGTTTCCCTTTTGTAACCCTATACCCCCTCCATCCTGTCTGTCTCTTCTTCCCCCCTCTCTCTCCCTCCTTCTCCTCCCCCTCTCAGGACTTCTTGGGTCAAGTGTTCTGTACCCTGGGGGAGATCGTGGGGTCACCTGCCAGTCGACTGGAGAAACCACTGGGGTGAGTCTCTCTGATGATATCATAACTTTTTTCCAAACTGCTGTTGTCCTAAATGAGACCATTACGGATGAAAAGTTGGCCGCTGTCCGCTGTTCTCTGGTGGTGAACGCCAGACCTCTGGGGTATGGTTTCACTGCTGTCCATGGTACTGAAATCTCTGATCCCCGCTATATTTGCTTGTTGTTACCTTTTGTTCTTGTTGTGGCAAAGTCACACAGTCTTGTTTTCCACCTGTGTCAGTTGGGATTGTTTTTCTGGACCCCTAATGTTGCTGAAGTACCTGCCTGAAAAGTACCTACCTGCCTGGACCCCCTGCTGTTACCCAAAACGGCTGGGTCCATTTCAACGCTGTTGGTTGTCATTGTGTGATAATGAGAATAGACAGGATGTTTCACTCCTGTAGAGTCTTTTTAATTTATTTTTTTTACATATTCTAATGAGACTATGTTGACAGAAATGGGACAGAAAGACATACAAAGGAAAAATAATGAGAAAAGAAGATTACTTAAAATAAACAGAGAGGGAAGTAGAAGGAGAGAGAAAGAAACAAAAAAGAAATAAAATTATACTCGTTCCGACAAATTATTGTCATTAGAGAAAGGGGGCGAGGCGCTGAACCAGA
This sequence comes from Oncorhynchus keta, assembly GCF_023373465.1. Classification (NCBI taxonomy): domain Eukaryota; kingdom Metazoa; phylum Chordata; class Actinopteri; order Salmoniformes; family Salmonidae; genus Oncorhynchus; species Oncorhynchus keta. The sequence goes on along the minus strand of NC_068441.1, from coordinate 1,992,391 downwards.
ATTACAACAATTAGTAGTAATAGCACCTTGGGATTCATTTAAGATACTCTTTGAAGAGGTAGGGTTTCAGACGTTTTTGGACGATGGGCAGGGACTCTGCTGTCCTGCTTCCACCTTAGGGGTGCCAAGACAGAGAAGAGCATTGACTGGGCTGAGCGGTAGCTGACCCCCCGAAGAGGTGGAATGGCCAAGAGATCAGATGTGTCAGAACAGAGTGCTCGGGTTGGGGTGTGGTTTGAGCATAGCCTGAAGGTAGGGAAGGGCAGTTCCTTTTGCTGCTCCGTAGGCAAACACCATGGTCTTGTAGTGGATGCGAGCTTCAACTGGAAGCCAGTGGAGTTTGCTGAGGAGTGGGGTGACTTGGGAAGGTTGAACACCAGGTGGGCTGTAGCATTCTGGATAAGTTGCAGGGGTTTGAGGGCACAAGCAGGGAGCCCAGCCAACAGGGTTGAAGTACTGTAGTCCAGATGGGAGAAGACAAATGTCTGGATTAGGACCTGCGCTGGTTCCTGTTTGAGGAACGTTCAGGAGCTAGTCACTGCTTTGATGTTTGCAGAGAATTACAAGGTGCTGACCAGGGTCACGCCAAGGTTCTTTACACCTACAAGGGGGACACAGTGTAGTTGTCAACCATGATGGAGAGGTCTTGGAGCGGGCAGGTCTCCTCCGGCAGGGCGAGCAGCTCTGTCTTGTCAATTTTGAACTTAAGGAGGTGGGCCGATATCCAAGCTGAGATGTCACCTGGTAGGAGTGACCTCCCAGGTAGGGTGCAATCCAAGAGTGTGCAGAGCCTGAGACGCCCAGCCCTGAGAGGGTGGAGAGGAGTATCTAATGGATGAGAACAGAGTAGAGAGTGTCAGCTTTGGCAGAGTGGAGAGCCTCCGGGACTCAGAGGAGAGCAGTCTCAGTTGAGTGAGTTGTTTTGAAACCTGACTGGTTAGGGCCAAGAAGATCATTCTGAGAGAGATAACGGGAGAGTTAGCAATAGATAGTACGCTCAAGTGTATTGGGAAGGAAAGAAATAAGATACTGGTCTGTAGTAGTTGACGTCAAAGGGGTCGAGTCTTAATTTCTTGAGGAGGGGAGCGACTTTGACCATCTTAAAGTCAGAGTGGATGAAGCCAGTGGTCAGGGATGAGTTGGCGAGGAATGGGAGAAGGTCTCCAGAGATGGTCTGGAGAAGGGGATGGGGATCGAGCGGGCAGGTTCTTGGGTGATTGGATATGGAGAGAGAGGGGCAAAAGATGTCTCTTCTTTTCAAAGTGATTGACAAAGTTGTCCGTGGAGAGGGAGAAGGGAGGGGGGGGAGGTTGAGGATTAAGGAGGGAGGATTAGAGGCAGAAGCTGGAAATTTAAAGTGATAGAAGGTTCTCCGTAAATGTAGTTTTCCGCCATTGACCTCTCAGCTGCCCGCAGCCCTATTCTGTAAGCTCGGAGTGAGTCACTAAACCACAGAGCAGGAGGGGATGGCTGAACCAGCCAGGAGGAAAGGGGACAGTGAGAGTCATAGGATGTGGAAAGGGAGGAGAGTAGGGTCATAGAGGCAGAATCAGGAGACAGAAGGAAGAGATGATAGGATAGGAGAGAGAGAGAGAGCAAATATTGCGATGGTGCATGACCATCTGGATTGCGGCTGAGTGGGTAGGGTTGGAGGAGAGAGGGAGGGAGAGAGAGAGAGAGAGAAAAATAAACAAAGTATTGATCAAAGACACGAAGGGGGGGGGGGGGTTGTAGTGAGATGTAGTGTAGTTTTATGTCACCCAGTACGATGAGTGGTAAGCCATCTTCGGGAAATTAGCTTATCAAGGTGTCAAGCTCATCGAGGAACGCTCCAGCCGCTGAGCGATAGATGGCATCAATGTAAAGCTTGAGTGGACAAGTGACAGTGACAACATTCAAATGAGGAGGTGAGAGAGGGGGAAAAGATCAAATCTCCGCAGGGGAAATGAGTAGCCCTGTGCCACCACCACGATGACCAGATGCTCTTGGACTAATCAAGTGACGATAGAACAGCAGGAGTAGCAGTGTTCTCTGGGGTAATCCGTGTCTCCGTCACCAACAAAAACTGTAGAGACTTAAGGGCGACATAGGCTGAGATGAACCAGTTATGTTAATGTAGATCTGTCCACAAGAGATTAGGTTGGGGCCTATATGATAGAACTGAAAGAGGGGATAAGAATGTGACATGGGTGAAAGTGGGGACGAGTGGGAGTGCATGAAGAGTGTGATTTGAGGGGGTTAGTTGAGGAGATGGGGAGAAGAATGTGTGACGAGAGTTAAAGTGGCAATCGTGGGAGTTTGTTTGCTTACTTCATGATTCAAGTACAACACTACATCTCCCCCCCCTACTCCAAGTATGCAGCTGCTTTATTAAAACAGACATTGCATATCTAATAAGAATCTGAAGGAGGCTTTGAAATGAAACCTCTAAAAGTCCAAGCCATTGGCTTAAGCAAATGTACAGTATGGAATTGTTTTAAGATGGTCATACCATGGATCATTTAGCTATTTGATTTTGAATTTTAGGACCCCTTTAGGTATAAAAATAATATATTGAATTTGGCCTCTACTACTATACCCATAGAAACCCATTGAATAACACATTCATAAAATAAAAAATCATAAGGAATCAGGTTTTGAAGGCTCAGGAAATACAGTGTATATTTTAGTTTTTTTGGACACATATTTAACCCCTTATTTTTGTTGCCACAAAACTACCTCCATACTTCCATTCATCCCTATGGGTTACCTTCAGACTAGTCACGGGACACTTGTGGGGGTCATAGAGCAAAACAGAGAACACCATTGTTGTTAGGTATGCGTAACTGGCTGTAAGGGAGTCAGGCGCAGGAGAGCAGAAGTTCGGTAGCCAAAGGAGCCTTTTATTTCAGCGAACAAAAACATGGCACTAAGAACACTAAACAGAAGGTGGGTTGACATAACCCAGCGCAAACCAGTCTAGCAAGCACATACAACAAACAATTCCACACACATATATGGGGGGAACAGAGGGTTATATGTGTATATAACTGAGGGAATTTTAATTTATCTGTTATTTTACCAGGTAAGTTGACTGAGAACACGTTCTCATTTGCAGCAACAACCTGGGGAATAGTTACAGGGGAGAGGAGGGGGATGAATGAGCCAATTGTAAACTGGGGATTATTAGTTGACCGTGATGGTTTGAGGGTCAGATTGGGAATTTAGCCAGGACACCGGGGTTAACACCCCTACTCTTACGATAAGAGCCATGGGATCTTTAATGACCTCAGAGAGTCAGGACACCTGAAAGACGGCACCCTACACAGGGCAGTGTCCCCTATCACTGCCATGGGGCATTGGGACATTTTTTTGTTTTAGACCAGAGGAAAGAGTGCCTCCTACTGGCTAGAAAGCGGGTGATGTCGACCGCCGAACGCAGCCCAAACAAAGACAGGAACCAACTTTGGTGGAAGTCATGACAATCGTGTTCGTGATAGTCTTGTGCGCTGTGCCTGGCCCGCCATAGTAGTCGCTAGTGCACAACGAGACAAGGATATCCCTGCCGGCCAAGCCCTCCCTAACCCAGACGACGCTGGGCCAATTGTGCGTCGCCCCATGGGCCTCCCGGTCGCGGCCGGCGGCGGCAGGGCCTGGGCTCGAACCCAGAATCTCTGGTGGCACAGCTAGCACTGTGCCACCAGAGATTCTGGGTTCGAGGCCAGGATAGGAGAGAGATCACTGCGCCACCCGGGAGGCTGACTCTTAAGGATTTTAATGAGATTTCATGAACTCCTTACCCCCGTCACTGTCCATTTATTGTTTTTAAAGGATGGTAGAAGTGCTACACCTGGTGGAGAGAGATTGTAAGACAGAAATAGTTGTGTTATGCGTACATTACGACATGACACGTCAAGATGTAATGGAGGGTCAGTTTTTTAAAAACTTTTCTCCAATACTATAGAGCCATTACCATGTCGATCAATGCTTGACTAGAAACCTAGTTCACACGCCCGATTTTGAAGTCAACACAGTCGCTACAGTCCCATTCGTTTTCTTTGGAGACTCGTTTGAATGTTCCGGTTGCGCACATTTGTACAGAATGGGGTGAGTTTACGTTAGCTAGCTACGTTAGCTTGCTAGGTACATTAATTGATTTAGTTTGGTTGTTTTCAAGGTCAACGTCAAGATTTCCACCAAGGCCGTTGCCTCTCCGATCATAAACTCTAATTTGAGAATCACTCTGATGTGACGTTGTAAAATGTCATTCAAGGGCTGAGGGATGTCTACTTTGAGTTGGGACTGCAGCCCTAGTTGCCTCTGGGATTCGAACCAGCAACCTTTCAGTTACTGGCCCAACGTTTTTAACCACTAGGCTACATAAATGTGTATCCAAGCTTGATGGGTGACTCCTCTTTCCTATGCAAAAAACACAACTATAGATGTTATGCACTAGCATGTAATGCAATGAGATATATTTGACACAGGTATTTACTTTGTAACACGTGTTGTCATTGACTAGACCCAAATATAATTGTATGAGATATGCATCTGTGTACCGCCTCTTTTGTACCCCTCTGCTAGCTAGCAAAGATGGGTACTCCAGTCAGTTGTCACTAGTTACCACAGCCACAAAGTCATAATTATGGATAAACTGCTTATTTCTGAAATGTATCTTCTTAAAATCTGATTTTAAACCTAACCCTAACTCTAACCGCAGTGCTAACCTTATGCCTAACCTTAATCTTAAATTAAGACCAAAAAGCTCATTTTAGATTTAATGATCTTTTACGATATAGAGGGCTTGCAGTTGATGTAGAATGCCTCCTGGAGGCCATTTTGGAAGGCCACCGCATCAATTATTCTGACAACAGCTGAGTGGCTACCCCAAACTGCATGATAACAGTGCCTGAAGCTAGGTGATTCATCACCACGGTCATTTTCTGTTGAGTGTTCGGCTGCTCTAACCAGGCAGGAAAGACAATGGGGGAAAAAAGGTTTACAGATTCCCCGCAATCATGAAACACGATTGGTGACACCAATGAGATAAAACTCAAGAACTGTCAGAAAAGTGAAGAAACCTTTTTGCCCCATCAACCTGAACCCAGACAGTTGTCAATACATGGTTTGCTATGATAATTTCATCACTGGTAAATCAAGTCTGATTGATTTTGAGTTTAGGTTCGCTGCTATACTAACCAAGTGTTGACATCAACACTAAGTTAGCCAAAATTAGCTAGCTCAATAGCTTGTTGTCTAGCTATCAGCATGTTGTCGCTTGAGTTAAGTTTTGGGGAAGCAATGTTGCCTTTTGATAAACATTTCATGCAATTCTACGAACTTGCACGTTATATTTGTTTATCCAAGATGGCATAGCAGTTCAGACATCTTTTGTCCTCGTCTTGTTGTGTCCCGTATATATATATATATATATTTACAACTTTTTTCACATACCTTTTTATATTTTCCATAAACTCATCGTCAAAACAGTCTCCTGTAACCCGCCTCACCAATTTATATTTATAAAAAAAGTATTATTTACCTCAAATCTGCAATCCTCCATAGAAGCTAACCAGAAGCTAATCCAGAAGCTAGCCAGAAGATAGCCAGAAGCTAACCACAAGATAGCCAGAAGCTAACCAGAAGCTAGCCAGAAGCTAGCCAGAAGCTCGCCAGAAGACAGCCAGAAGCTAACCAGAAGCTAACCAGAAGCTAGCCAGAAGCTAATCCAAAAGCTAGCCAGAAGATAGCCAGAAGCTAATCAGAAGCTAGTTAGCTTCTTTACTGGCTAATCGTTAGTATTCAGCTAACCACGGTTTGTGGTCATTAGCTACCTATCCTTTAGCTCGAAAATCTATCGCCAGTTTTGTACGGCGCGGCTCAGAACGGAACATACCGAACCTATTTTTCTCTCCATGTCCCTGGATTTCAACCGCGAACTCTGGACATTCATACCTGGATCTCGCAGCTGGCTAGCTGTTATCCGTGTGACTATCGGCCTTCGTCGATTCCGGAGCAAATATCAATTATTCCGGAGCTAGCCAGCTGAAGAGTTCCACCGGTCACTCCTGGGCTACAAATACCTATCCGGACCCGTTTTGCTGCCGACGCGGAGCCCCACCGGGCCTTCATGTCTGGACTGCCGACGTTATCTACTCGAAGGAGTTGTCCGGCTGGCTCCTCCGTCGCGACGTTACCTGAACGCCCATCTGCGGTCCGCTAACAGTTAGCTGTCTTATCGGCTGCTATCTGAATAGACCTATTGACATTTTTTTGTTTTTTTGTTTTTTTGGGCCTCTATAACTATATCTATTGTTTTTTTGTTGTTGTGTGATTTGGATTCATCCCCTCTACCACATAGAACCCCACTGATCCTACCGACGGAGACGCACAAGGTGGCTAGTAACAGACCTCCATCCTATGCTGGCTTGCTACCAATGGCCCGGCTAGCTGTCAAGATCGCCGTGATCCCAACCAACCTCTCTACTCACTGGACCCTTTTGATCACTCACACTTAATGTCAATATGCCTTGTTCATTGCTGTTCTGGTTAGTGTTTATTAGCTTATTTCACTGTAGAGCCTCTAGTCCTGCTCACTTTACCTTATCCAACCTATTAGTTCCACCACCCTCGCATGCGATGACATCTCCTGGTTTCAATGATGTTTCTAGAGACAATATCTCTCTCTTCATCACTCAATACCTAGGTTTACCTCCACTGTATTCACATCCTACCATACCTTTGTCTGTACATTATACCTTGAAGCTATTTTATCGCCCCCACAAACCTTCTTTTACTCTCTGTTCCAGACGTTCTAGACGACCAATTCTTATTGCCTTTAGCCGTACCCTTATCCTACTCCTCCTCTGTTCCTTTGGCGATGTAGAGGTGAACCCAGGCCCTGCAATGCTTAGCTCCACTCCTATTCCCCAGGCGCTCTCTTTTGATGACTTCTGTAACCGTAATAGCCTCGGTTTCATGCATGTTAATATTAGAAGCCTCCTCCCTAAGTTTGTTCTATTCACTGCTTTAGCACACTCTGCCAACCCGGATGTTCTAGCTGTGTCTGAATCCTGGCTTAGGAAGACCACCAAAAATTCTGAAATTTTAATCCCAAACTACAACATTTTCAGACAGGATAGAACTGCCAAAGGGGGCGGTGTTGCAAGCTACTGCAAAGATAGCCTGCAGAGTTCTGTCCTACTATCCAGGTCTGTACCCAAACAATTCGAAATTCTACTTTTAAAAATCCACCTCTCTAAAAACAAGTCTCTCACCGTTGCCGCCTGCTATAGACCACCCTCTGCCCCCAGCTGTGCTCTGGACACCATATGTGAACTTATTGCCCCCCATCTATCTTCAGAGCTCGTGCTGCTAGGCGACCTAAACTGGAACATGCTTAACACCCCAGCCATCCTACAATCTAAGCTTGATGCACTCAATCTCACACAAATTATCAATGAACCTACCAGGTACCTCCCCAAAGCCTAAAACACAGGCACCCTCATAGATATCATCCTAACCAACCTGCCCTCTAAATACACCTCTGCTGTCTTCAACCAAGATCTCAGCGATCACTGCCTCATTGCCTGCATCCATAATGGGTCAGCGGTCAAACAACCTTCACTAATCACTGTCAAACGCTTTCCAAAACACTTCAGCGAGCAGGCCTTTCTAATCAACCTGGACGGGGTATCCTGGAAGGATATTGATCTCATCCCGTCAGTAGAGGATGCCTGGATATTTTTTTTAAATGCCTTCCTAACCATCTTAAATAAGCATGCCCCATTCAAGAAATTTAGAACCAGGAACAGATATAGCCCTTGGTTCTCCCCAGACCTGACTGCCCTTAACCAACACAAAAACATCCTATGGCGTTCTGCATAAGCATCGAAATGCCCCGTGATATGCAGCTGTTCATTGAAGCTAGAAACCATTATACACAGGCAGTTAGAAGAGCCAAGGCTAGCTTTTTCAAGCAGAAATTTGCTTCCTGCAACACTAACTCAAAAAAGTTATGGGATACTGTAAAGTCCATGGAGAATAAGAACACCTCCTCCCAGCTGCCCACTGCACTGAAGATAGGAAACACTGTCACCACTGATAAATCCACAATAATTGAGAATTTCAATAAGCATTTTTCTACGGCTGGCCATGTTTTCCACCTGGCTACTCCTACCCCGGTCAACAGCACTCGGCCAAGCCTTCCCCATTTCTCCTTCTCCCAAATCCGTTCAGCTGATGTTCTGAAAGAGCTGCAAAATCTGGACCCCTACAAATCAGCCGGACTAGACAATCTGGACCCTTTCTTTCTAAAATTATCTGCCGAAATTGTTGCCACCCCTATTACTAGCCTGTTCAACCTCTCTTTCGTGTCGTCTGAGATTCCCAAAGATTGGAAAGCAGCTGCGGTCATCCCCCTCTTCAAAGGGGGGGACACTCTTGACCCAAACTGTTACAGACCTATATCTATCTTACCATGCCTTTCTAAGGTCTTCGAAAGCCAAGTCAACAAACAGATTACCGACCATTTCAAATCTCACCATACCTTCTCTGCTATGCAATCTGGTTTCAGAGCTGGTCATGGGTCCACCTCAGCCATGCTCAAAGTACTTAAGGATATCTTAACCGCCATCGATAAGAAACATTACTGTGCAGCCGTATTCATTGATCTGGCCAAGGCTTTCGACTCTGTCAATCACCACATCCTCATCGGCAGACTCGACAGCCTTGGTTTCTCAAATGATTGCCTCACCTGGTTCACCAACTACTTCTCTGATAGAGTTCAGTGTGTCAAATCGGAGGGTCTGCTGTCCGGACCTCTGGCAGTCTCTATGGGGGTGCCACAGGGTTCAATTCTTGGACCGACTCTCTTCTCTGTATACATCAATGATGTCGCTCTTGCTGCTGGTGAGTCTCTGATCCACCTCTACTGAGACGACACCATTCTGTATACTTCTGGCCCTTCTTTGGACACTGTGTTAACAACCCCCCAGGCAAGCTTCAATGCCATACAACTCTCCTTCCGTGGCCTCCAATTGCTCTTAAATACAAGTAAAACTAAATGCATGCTCTTCAACCGATCGCTACCTGCACCTGCCCGCCCGTCCAACATCACTACTCTGGACGGCTCTAAATTAGAATACGTGGACAACTACAAATACTTAGGTGTCTGGTTAGACTGTAAACTCTCCTTCCAGACCCATATCAAACATGTCCAATCCAAAGTTAAATCTAGAATTGGCTTCCTTTTTCGCAACAAAGCATCCTTCACTCATGCTGCCAAACATACCCTGGTAAAACTGACCATCCTACCAATCCTCGACTTCGGCGATGTCATTTACAAAATAGCCTCCAACATCCTACTCAACAAATTGGATGCAGTCTATCACAGTGCAATCCGTTTTGTCACTAAAGCCCCATATGCTACCCACCATTGCGACCTGTACGCTCTCGTTGGCTGGCCCTCGCTTCATACTCGTCGCCAAACCCACTGGCTCCATGTCATCTACAAGACCCTGCTAGGTAAAGTCCCCCCTTATCTCAGCTCGCTGGTCACCATAGCATCTCCCACCTGTAGCACGCGCTCCAGCAGGTATATCTCTCTGGTCACCCCCAAGACCAATTCTTTCTTTGGCCGCCTCTCCTTCCAGTTCTCTGCTGCCAATGATTGGAACGAACTACAAAAATCTCTGAAACTGGAAACACTTATCTCCCTCACTAGCTTTAAGCACCAACTGTCAGAGCAGCTTAAAGATTACTGCACCTGTACATAGCCCACCTATAATTTAGCCCAAACAACTACCTCTTTCCCTACTGTATTTAATTAATTAATTTATTTATTTTGCTCCTTGCACCCCATTATTTTTATTTCTACTTTGCACATTCTTCCACTGCAACTCTACCATTCCAGTGTTTTACTTGCTATATTGTATTTACTTTGCCACCATGGCCTTTTTTTGCCTTTACCTCCCTTATCTCACCTCATTTGCTCACATCGTATATAGACTTGTTCATACTGTATTATTGACTGTATGTTTGTTTTACTCCATGTGTAACTGTGTCGTTGTTTGTGTCGAACTGCTTTGCTTTATCTTGGCCAGGTCGAAATTGTAAATGAGAACTTGTTCTCAACTTGCCTACCTGGTTAAATAAAGGTGAAATAAAAATAATTCAAATAAAATAAATATGACTGGAGAAGAGTCATCGGCAGAATATTTTTTAATATGATGGTAGTCTAGGCCTACTCTACTGACATTGACAACAGATCATTAAAAATGACTTTGTCTTCAACGCAACCATGAAATCTTGACCGAAAAGGGATCCTGGCTAAAAGGGATCGAGCTTTTGTCAAATGCACATAAAAGGTTATATTTAACCTAATTCTCCTAACCTGCTGCGTAAATCCTCCTAATCTGCTATGAAATGTCAAATATTATGTTCATTTGACAAAAGCTGGATCCATTCTAGCCATGATCATGAAAAGGGGAGATGCAAATTGGCCAATATGACATCCATATAGCCTGGAGGACATACTCCAGTGGTTTTCATATATTCGTGTGATAACACAATGATAATTTGATAACTTTGTTCATAAGAGGAGGGGGAAATGTATGGATATTACAGCATGGGACAAAGGCCTCAATGGGATAGAACAACCTGATATGTTGACGATCGGTTGCCCAACAATGGATTTAATCTTTGTATGACACTAAAACATATGAATGAATTAAGCACAACCAAACACGTAAGTGTCCTGATGGTGTAGGTGATGCTGGAGTTCTAACATCAGGTGTGCTTCTCATTTGCTTATGTCCTGTAGGTTCACCAGCTGACCTCTATCAAGACACCTATGTCTTGACTTGCCTAGTTAAAAAATAATAATAATGTTGACTGTGAAGACGAGCAATGCTGCAGCAGCATCCGTTTCTACTTCTACTGTGTGATTTTACAGATATGAAAGGAGACATCCCAGTTATACGAGAGGGTTGTCATATGCTGTGCTTTGACAATCTGAATGATACTGTTGTGCCATTCAAGTAGAGAGCACCTTCACCTTGTCGTCGTGACAAAGTTCCCCCCTTAAAGTGTATGAATATATATATAATGTAATTTTAAAAGTGTAAAAGACTATTGTTGATATTGTAAACATGGGTAAAATGAAAAGGTAATCTCTGCTTTGCTTAGCCCCATTGAATAAAAAGTATTTCTTATAGCCTAACTATTGGCTTTCTTTTACAATTTAAACACATTCAGCAAAGACAATGTAATTGTTGTGGTAGTCTTAGGCAAATCATCTTCATTATCACACTGGCACCGCCAAGTACCACACAGACCTTCTGGTAGAAAAGTATCTGGCATTGAACATGGTGGTAGTTGTATGTTTTAAGCTAAGGATCCCATTATCTCCTGCTTCCAGACATTTCACCGCCTAGATTACAAGGGTTGGATTTGCAATAAACAATTTCATGTCAGCACAAGGCATGTGCAACATCTAGTATAATGATTAGCCTCATACATTGTCCACTGGTATCGTTTTGAAATAAGAGGACACATAGCTGAAAAGTGTAAACAACGTGTGCGTTAAGCTATTCTCTACTTCAGATGCACAATGTCAAGGGGTGCATTGCAAATGCCCATAAGGCAATTGCCATCATACTGTAGGTCAGTGGTTCCCAACTCCGGTCCCTGAGTACTCCCAACAGTACAGTTCTATTGTAGACCCGGACAAACACACCTGATTCAACTTGTCAACTAATCATCAGGTCCTCAACGAGTTGAATCAGGTGTGTTTGTGCTTTTGGAGGTACGCAGGACTGGTGTTGGGAACAACTGCTATAGACCTATGGCGGCACTGGCGTTGCATACCATTATCAGTTGGAAAATGGCTTCACATGGATGATATCCTGAAAGAATTGCTTATGCCTGAACAAAAAGGTAATGTTCATTTGAGAATATAACACAGAAACACAGACATATTAGAGACAGATTCCCTTCCCCCCTGCTGTAGGATTGTGATCTGTGATTAATCAACATCGACACTAGTTCGTCTTGAAATATAGTTAAGTTAACAATTAAAACAAGTTTAAACACTCAACTTCAAAGAACCAACACTATTTCATATAATTCCAAAGCGTACATGTAAGCTGACTCGTATGTCATGTTAGTAACGAGTAGGCTATTACTATTAAAGCATAATTTCATGTGAACAACAAAAAAAAGTCTAAATCAGAGGTGGCCAACCTCACTCGACTGATCACTGATCTACTGGGTGAGCATACTTCCGTTCCAGCCCAGCAATAGCACACTTGATTACTAACTAATTAGGTTTGTTACATTGAATCAGATGTGTTAGTGCTGGGCTGGAACAGAAGCCTGCACACCCAGCAGGGTTGGTCTGCTCCAGTTGTAATAGGTTTATACATTCTTTTAAAATGTGTTTTTTTTTGCTCACAAAATTTGCCAATAAAGGTACCCATATAATCCATGGTTTACAAGGATGTACCCGTATTCTCTTGGAACATTCATTTGGACCTCTTCATCTGCAGACAGGGGTTCACGGCTCTATCTGTGGACAGAAAACATCAACAAAGAAACAGGCTGCATTATACGAAAAATAGACAGCCCTGAATATTATGTTGCTATATATCGCTGTCCACAGTGTTTCTCGCTAGGGACTGGAACAGGACAATATTTCCACAATGTCTTCCCTAAAAGGTACCTGCTCTATCCAGGGCAGCCTACTCACCCTTCTCTGACAGCTGGAACTGCTCGCTAATCCTTTCACCCTATTCCTTGGCTGTTAGCTAGCTAACTACCTAGCTCCAAATGCATTTAGTTACAACATTAAATACATCAAGATAGCTAGCTGACTAGGTAATATGAAGTTAGCAAGCCGGTGATATTCAATTTGCTTAGCTAGGTAGCGAACATTACTTTAGCAGCTCATTTGAGTTAGCCTATACACTAAGTGTCTTTAGCAAGCTAGCTAATAATAGGTTGCTTTTGATAATTTTCTAAATATATTTATTTACTTGGATATACGTTCTTCAACTGCCTCAGTTTTATGCGTCCTTACAAAAAATAAATAATGGGCAATCTTTCCAAAGAACACAGACTGATTCTGGTCTTCCAACGTTGCGCCTGGTGTGGTTGCTAGGTGATTTGTGACCCACCTGCAAGCCCTCTTTAGCCGTAGCCAATTTTGACTTTGTGGTAACTTTTTATTTTATTTTTTAATTTAACCTTTATTTAACCAGGTAGGCAAGTTGAGAACAAGTTCTCAATTGCGACCTGGCCAAGATGAAGCAAAGCAGTTGGACACATACAACGACACAGAGTTAGACATGGAGTAAAACAAACATACAGCCAATAATACAGTAGAAAAATAAGTCTATATACAATGTGAGCAAATGAGATGATATAAGGGAGGTAAAGGCAAAAACAAAGGCCATGGTAGCGAAGTAAATACAATATAGCAAGTAAAACACTGGAATGGTAGATTTGCAGTGGAAGAATGTGCAAGGTAGAGATATAAATAATGGGGTGCAAAGGAGAAAAATAAATAAATAAATACAGTAGGGGGAGAGGTAGTTGTTTGGGCTAAATTATAGATGGGCTATGTACAGGTGCAGTAATCTGTGAGCTTCTCTGGCAGCTGGTGCTTAAAGCTAGTGAGGGAGATAAGTGTACCCAGTTTTAGAGATTTTTGTAGTTCGTTCCAGTCATTGGCAGCAGAGAATTGGAAGGAGAGGCGGCCAAAGAAATAATTGGTTTTGGAGGTGACCAGAGAGATATACCTGCTGGAGCGCGTGCTACAGGTGGGTGCTGCTATGGTGACCAGCGAGCTGGGCAAGTTGGTTAGGATGATATCTATGAGGGTGCCCATGTTTACGGCTTTGGGGTGGTACCTGGTAGGTTCATTGATCATTTGTGTGAGATTGAGGGCATCAATCTTAGATTGTAGGATGGCTGGGGTGTTAAGCATGTTTCAGTTTAGGTTGCCTAGCAGCACGAGCTCTGAAGATAGATGGGGGGCAATCAGCTCACATATGGTGTCCAGAGCACAGCTGGGGGCAGAGGGTGGTCTATAGCAGGCGGCAACGGTGAGAGACTTGTTTTTAGAGAGGTGGATTTTTAAAAGTAGAAGTTCAAATTGTTTGGTTACAGACCTGGATAGTAGGACAGAACCCTGCAGGCTATCTCTGCAGTAGATTGCAACACCGCCCCCTTTGGCCATCCTAGCCTGTCTGAAAATGTTGTAGTTAGGGATGAAGATTTCAGAGTTTTTGGTGGTCTTTCTAAGCCAGGATTCAGACACGGCTAGAACATCCAGGTTGGCAGAGTGTGCTAAAGCAGTGAATAAAACAAACTTAGGGAGGAGGCTTCTAATGTTAACATGCATGAAACAGAAGTCATCAAAAGGGAGTGCCTGGGGAATAGGAGTGGAGCTAGGCACTGCAGGGCCTGGATTCACCGCTACATCACCAGAGGAACAGAGGAGGAGTAGGATAAGGGTACGGCTAAAAGTTATGAGAATTGGTCGTCTAGAACGTCCGGAACAGAGAGTTAAAGGAGGTTTCTGGGGGCGATAAAATAGCTTCAAGATATAATGTACAGACAAAGGTATGGTAGGATGTGAATACAGTGGAGGTAAACCTAGGTATTGAGTGATGATGAGAGAGATACTGTCTCTAAAAACATAATTGAAACCAGGTGATGTCATCGCATGTGTGGGTCGTGGAACTGAAAGGTTGCATAAGGTATAATGAGCAGGGCTAGAGGCTCTACAGTGAAATAAGCCAACAAACACTAACCAGAACAGCAATGGACAATACATATTTACATTAAGGAGAGGCATGCTTACTCGAGTGATCCAATTAGGGTCCAATTAGTAGTGAGGTTGGTTGGGGTAACGGAGATTCAGACAGCTAGCCGGGCCATCGGTAGCAAGCCAGCATAGGATGGAGGTCTGTTTTTAGCCACCTTGTGCGTTTCCGTTGGTAGATTAGTGGGGTTCTGTGTGGTAGAGGGGGATCAATCCAATTGGCAAAACAGATATAGTTATAGTGACCCAAGAAAAATTGTCCGATAGACCTATTCAGATAGCAGCTGATAAGACAGCTAACGGTTAGCGGGCCGCAGATAAGGTAACGTCGCGACGGAGGGGCCAATTGGATAACTGCCTCGGGCAGATAACGTTGGTAGTCCATTCGTGAATGGCTGGTGGGGCTCCGCATCAGCAGTAAAATGAATCCGGATAGGTGATTGTAGCCCAGGAGTGGCTGATGGAACTCTTCAGCTTGCTTGCTCCGGAATAATTGATGTTTGCTCCAGGATCGACATAAGCCAATAGTCACTCAGATAGCAGCTAGCTAGCTGCGACATCCAGGTGTAAATGTCCAGAGCTTTTGGTTGAAATCCGGGGATATGGAGAGAAAAATAGGTCCGGTATGTTCTGGTCTGAGTCGCGTTGTACAAAACTGGCGAAAGCTTTTCGAGCTAAAAGATAGCTGATGACCATCAACCGTGGTTAGCTGCATACTAAAGCTAGCTTCTGGCTAGCTTCTATTGTGGATTTCAGATTGCTGAGGCGGGTTGCAGGAGAGTGTTTTGAAGTTGAGTTTTTGGAAAAGATGTGGTGTGACAACTAGTGACAATCAGTCCAGTCCCAGAGAGACAGCCTGTTCTGCTTGCCTTCTTGACTTTGATACTACGTGCCATTATGCACTTGTGGTAACTGCCATCATGCACACTGGTAACTGTCATAGCCACCTTGCTAGCTAACTTAGCTAGCTCACAAACCAGTATTTTCTTAGCTGTTTCTGCACGATGGCGCTTATTGATGCCTTGAATCACATAAGGACCTCATTGTCACCATTGGTAATCTAGCGAGCCATTAGCCAGCAGGGTTCCATCGGTTTCCATTGGATTAAATTTGCTAGGCTGGCTAGATAGTTAGCTAATACTAGCGAGCTAATGCAAGCTGATTACCTTGTAGGGGCCTATGTTGACTACCGTTGCTAGCATGGTAATGTTAGATAGATCGATAGCTAGCTAATGTCGATACGCCATAATCGCGGTTCCGCAAAATCAAGGAAATGGTACTGAACTCAAAATCATATTTGACATTGTAGTGGCTATTGATGTTTTGGTTGTTTGTTTTCTGCTTTGTGACATTGCGGATATCATATTTTCGGCATTTAACTGTGATATAACTACCGGTATGTATTTAATTTGGTTAGGAAGCGGCCATTGTGATAATCTTTATCAAATACCGAGGTGAGAGAGCGCGAAAGAGCGAGAGGGATGGAACCGAGGAAAGGCTTTTTGAGAACAGAAGAATAAGAAGGGTGGAAGGCAGTATAGTAGGGAAGCCATTGGACAGACAAGTGTGTGAGGTATTATTTTCCTGCTCAAGCAAATTTGTGAGAAGGAGTAAACAAAACTGTTCTGCTGGGAAGGAAAACCCTCTCCTTGTGTCATTGTCTGGAGAGAGGACAGAGACTCACTGGTAATTAATACGGAGTAGTAATGAATGCATGATGAGATTCAGCTGCCCCAAGTACTCAGGAGACTTGATTAATTTCAATGTGTTATATCTTAAATACATTGTATTCTTTAGTTATTAGTGACATGCCCACTGCACACCTGGGCACCATTGACCCAGCTACAGCTTCACTTGAGCGGTATACAATCAAAGCCTCTATATGGAAGTTTACAGGAATACAATATTTTCCTTGTGTTGTGAGGAAGTACAGAAAGTATTCAAACCCCTTGACTATTTCCACATTCAGTTGTGTTACAGCCTGCATTTAAAAATGATTAAATTGAGACGTTGTGCTTAACAAGTCACATGATAAGTTGCATGGACTCACTCTGTATGCAATAATAGTGTTTAACACAATTTTTTTAATGACTAAGTCATCTCTGTACAATTATCTGTAAGGTCCCTCAGTCAAGCAGTGAATTTCAAACACCGATTCAACCACAAAGACCAGGGAGGTTTTCCAATGCCTCGCAAAGGGAGGGCACATATTGGTAGATGGGTAAATTATTTAAATAATAAGCAGACATTGAACATCCCTTTGAGCATGGGGAAGTTATTAATTTCATTTTGGATGGTGTATCAATACACCCAGCCACTAGAAAGATACAGGCGTCCTTCCTAACTTAGTTGCCGGAGAGGAAATAATCCGCTCAGGTATATTACCATGAGGCAAATGTTGACTTTAAAACAGTTAGAGTTTATTGGCTGTGATAGGGGAAAACTGAGTATGGATCAAGAACATTGCGGTTATAGCACAATACTAACCAAGTTGACAGTGTGAAAAGAACGAAGCTTATACAGAATACATTTTTTCCAAAACTTGCAACAAGGCATAAAGTAATACACCCCAAAAAATGTGGCAAAGCAGTTATTTTTGTCCTGAAAACAAAGTGTTATGTTTGGGGCAAATCCAATACAACACACTACTGAGTAACACTCTCCATATCTTGAAGCAAAGTGGTGTCTGCATCATGTATGTTTGTCAAATTTAAGGACTGGGGAGTTTTTCAGGATAAACGAGAAACAGAATGGAGCTAAGCACAGGCAAAATCCTAGAGGAAAACCTGGTTTATTCTGCTTTCCACCAGATACTGGGGACATTTTAGCAGGACAATACACTAAAACACAAGGCCAACTCAATACTGGAGTTGCTTACCAAGAAGACGGTGAATGTTCCTTGAGTGGCCGTGTTACAGTTTTGACTTAAATCTACTTGAAAATCTATGGCAAGACCTGAAAATGGTTGTCTAGCAATGATCGACAACCATTTGACAGAGCTTGAATAATGTTGAATAGAATAATGGGCAAATGTTGCACAATCCAGGTATGGGAAAGACTCACAGCTGTAGGTGCTTCTACAAAGTATTGACTCAGTGGTGTGAATACTTATGTAAATATTTATTTTATTTTATTTTATTCTAAAAACATGGTTTCACTTAGTCATTATGGGGTATTGTGTATAGATGGGTGAGAAAAAAATAAACAATTTGAAATGTATGCTGTAACACAACACAATGTGTAATAAGTCAAGGGGTATGAATACTTTCTGAATGCACTGTAGTACGTTATTAGCTGATATCCAGGGATTCAGAACCATATGGAGAACCATAGCCTGGACAAACGTAGTGCTCTGTGTAGGGAATAGGTTGACATTTGGGACACAGCCATATAGTTCAAACAGATAGACCAAGGCCGGGTGGCCAGTCCTGGAGGAGGGAGTGGTGGAGTGGACACGGTTTGGAACCTATTCAGTCAAACACCTGTTGTTGGGATTGTTGGAAGTCAAAAATTAAAGAATTATATAATTCATACACGGTTGATTTTTGGGGAGTTTGTTTCGTATCTAAACCTTTTGTTGTTGGCAATCAGTCCAAACCTCATGGGTAACATCTCCTCTCTTACATATAGGATCATCTAGTTTCCCATTGTAACGGTAGAATCCAGGTTAGAGATTCCAAACGTGCACTGAAACAAGACAGATGTTTTCACTGTATCTCCAGTTCCGCCTGGTTTTGGTGTTTGATTGAATAGTGTCTTTGTTATTTTCCTCCAGAAGGACTGCGGTGTTCTTTTCTATAACCCTGCACTTCCTGGTAAAGAATATTTACTGTGATGTTGGGTTGTTGGTTGTTAGTGGGCCTCAAGCACAGGTGTAATTTGGTTGTTTAGTTGCTAGGTAATTTGAATTAGGCTGCCTATGCCTTGCAGGGGAGTCAAGGAACTGGTGTAGAGCCACACAAGTGGTTTCTGGATGTCTCGAGCACACACAGACACACACACACACACACACAGACGCACACACACACTCCATCAAGAGGAAAGGAAAGGAGCTGCAAATGATCAAATTACCTCATTAAGAAGTGGTGCTTGAAATTAGCCCATTTAGCATGCAGGTACTTGTGTGTGTTCTCAAATTGCATGAAAGAGCATGCTTTTGTACGTGAGCTGTGTGTACACCTAGCCGATATGTTTTTTAAAATGTTGTTTTATCTTGCAACCTTTTGGTTACTAGTCCAACGCTCTAACCACTAGGCTACCTGCCACCCCAGCTTAAAGCCATCTATCAGCCGTTACTACATTGTAGCATGAATTGTATATTAGCATGACCTGAAGGGTCCAGAAACAACCCAGGTGCGGCTTGTTTTTTTTATGGTAATGTGGTCCTAACAAAATGGGTTGATTTAAGAGCAGTGTTTGTGGATTCAGATTGCATTGCAGTTCTCTGAGCACGGTAGGCGTTGTGGAATGTTGTGGCATTGTTGTTGCTATCATAACAAAATGGCGTACAAAGCATTATGGCCTAAGCCTCATAGGAATTCGTTTGTATTATCTATGGAGAGGAGGAGAAGGCAGAGAGGAAAGGGAGACGAGGGATACCAGGGCGAGGGTGGAGAGGAGAACGAGATATAGGATAGAGAATGAGAATGAGAAGAGAGGAGAGCGGTACCAAGGCAAGAGATGGTGGAGAGGAGACCAAGAGATAAGGGGGAGGAGAGGGTGAGGAGGAGAATAGTTGGGGTGCGTAACAATGGGTTAGAGTGAGCGTGGCCTTTACAGGCTATGTGTTCTATCAGTAGGGATTAGTGATACAGTGTAGCAGAATGAAAGGAATGTTCTCGGGAACATTAATAGAACTGTATGACTAGAACAGAGCATGGAGACTTCCTGCTGGGTCTCACAGTGACAGGCGCACAGAGTCAGTGGTGAAAGAGAAACAGATGGTTCGGTCGGTGAACTATAGTCACGTGATGATGAAATGTGTGTTAGCTCCGCGGACTAATACCTTCGGCTTTAGCTCAGCAGTCTAAGACAGTCTTTCCACCTACTGTACAGTATCATTGTATATCACGTGCCTACACAGTAAATAATGTTTCGTTTTCACAGCGAATCCCACTCAATCAATCAATCAATCAATCAATCAATCAATCAATCACTCAATCAATCAATCAATCAATCAATCAAATGTATTTGTAAAGCCCTTTTTACATTGGCCGATGTCACAAAGTGCTATACAGAAAGCTAGCCTAAAACCCCAAACAGCAAGCAATGCAGATGTAGCAGCATGGTGGCGAGGAAAAACTCCCTACAAAGGCAGGAACCGAGGAAGAAACCTAGAGAGGAACCAGATTCTGAGGGGTGGCCAGTCCTCTTCTGGCTGTGCCGGCTGGAGATTATAACAGTACATGGACAAGATGTTCAAACGTTCATTGGTGACCAGCAGGGTCAGATAATAATAATCCCAGTGGTTGTAGAGGGTGCAACAGGTCAGCAACTCAGGAGTAAATGTTAGTTGGCTTTTCATAGCCGATCATTCAGAGTTCGAGACAGCAGGTGCGGTAGAGAGACTTAGTTGAAAACAGCAGGTCTGGGACTGGTAGCACGTCCGGTGAAAAGGTCAGGGTTCCATAGCCGCAGGCAGAACAGTGGAAACTGAAGCAGCAGCACGACCAAGTGGACTGGGAAAAGCAAGGAGTCATCAGGCCAGGTAGACCTGAGGCATGGTCCTAGGGCCCATGTCCTCCGAGAGAAGATGGAAAAGAGAGAGAGAATTAGAGAGAGCATACTTAAATTCATACAGAACAGTGGATAAGACATGAGAAATACTCCAGATATAAAAGACTGATCCTAGCCCCCCGACACATAAACTATTGCAGCCAAAATACTGGAGGCTGAGACAGGAGGGGTCGGGAAACACTGTGGCCCCGTCTGACGATACCCCCGGACAGGGCCAACCAGGCAGGATTTAACCCCACCAACTTTGCTAAAGCACAGCCCCCACACCACTAGAGGGATTTCTTCAAACCACCAACTTACCCTGAGACAAGGTCGATTATAGCCCATGAAGATCTCCCCCACGGCACAAACCCAAGGTGGAAACCCGGACAGGAAGATCATGTCAGTGACTCAACCCATTCAAGTGATGCATCCCTGCTAGGGACGGCATGGAAGAGCACCAGTAAGCCAGTGACACAGCCCCCGTAATAGGGTTAGATGCAGAAAATCCCAGTGGAGAGAGGGGAACCGGCCAGGCAGAGACGGTAAGGGTGGTTCGTCGCTCCAGTGCCTTTCCGTTCACCTTCATATCCCTGGGCCAGACTACACTCAATCATAGGACCTACTGAAGAGATGAGTCTTCAATAAAGACATAAAGGTTGAGACAGAGTCTGCGTCTCTCACATGGATAGGCAGACCATTCCATAAAAATGTAGAGGCTAGCACTGGGGTAATATGATCACATTTTTGGGTTCTAGACAAGATTCAAGCAGCTGTGTTTAGCACTAACTGAAATGTATTTTGTGCTATATCCAGGTAGCCGGAAAGTAGAGCATTGAAGTAGTCTAATCTAGAAGTGACAAAAGCATGGATTAATCTTTCTGCCAAATGTTTTGACAACGTTTCAGATTTTTGCAATGTTACGTTAATGGGAAAAAAGCTATCTTTGAAACAGTCTTGATATGTTCGTCAAAAGAGATATCAGGGTCCAGAGTATCGCCGAGGTCCTTCCAATTGCCGCCATCCACTTCCTTTTGTCTGAAACACGTTTCCAGGGAGGGCAATTATGGGGCTTCACCATGTTTCATTGAAATGTACAGCTGTGTATCGTCCGCATAGCAGTGAAAGTTAACATTATGTTTCCCAATTACATCACCAAGAGGTAAAATATATAGTGAAAACAATAGTGGTCCTAAATGAAACCTTGAGGAACACCGAAATGTACAGTTGATTTGTCAGAGGACAAACCATCCACAGACAAACTGATATCTTTCAGACAGATAAGAGCTAAACCAGGCCAGAACTTGTCCGTGTAGACCAATTTGGGTTTCCAAAAGAATGTGGTAATCGATGTTGTCAAAAGCAGCACTAAGGTCTAGGAGCACGAGGACAGATGCAGAGCCTTGGTCTCACGCCATTAAAAGGTAATTTACCACCTTCACGAGTGCAGTCTCAGTGCTATGATGGGGTCTAAAACCAGACTGAAGCGTTTTGTATACCGTAATTGCTGGACTATTAAGCGCACCTGAATATAAACCGCACCCACTAAATTATTTAAAAATATGTATTTTGTACATAAATAAGCCGCACATGTCTATAAGCTGCAGGTGCCTACCGGTACATTGAAACAAATTAACTTTACACAGCCTTTAAACAAAACACGGCTTGTAACAAAAATAAATAGGCTTTAACGAAACACGGCTTGTAACAAAAATTAAAACAGTAGCCTACCAAGAAAGTCATTGGTCACTATCTTCCTCCTCCTGTGCACTGAAACCACTGAAGTCATCTCCTTCGGTGTCGGAGTTGAATAGCCTCAGAATTGCTTCATCCGATGTTAGATCGTTTTCATTGTCGCTCTCGTCACTTTCATCCGGAGGCAAATACCCCGCTGAGCTCATGCTGTCCCTTCAACACGCAGCAGTCCAGCCTTTCCAAACCCGTTGATGATAGTGGATTTTTTGACAATGCTCCACGCTGTCAGGACCCACTGGCAGACTTGACCATAAGATGCACGATTTACACTGATGTCGAGTGGCTGCAAATACTTTGGGCCATCTGCTTTTCTTCCCTCTGAAAGCTTTTTATGTCTTTCTGCACAGAGTCAGTTCCTCATGCTGCTGTTTCCAACTTCTTATCATCGACTTATTAAGGCCAAGCTCCCGTGCAGCAGCTCTATTTCATTTTCCAACAGCCAGATTTATCGCCTTCAACTTGAAAGCTGCATCATATGCATTTCTCCGTGTCTTTGCCATGATGAGGGTGACAAAATTACTACCGTAATCAGAATGATGGGAAGTTTGAGCGCGCTCGATTTTACGTCACATTATGTGACGGTGCTCAGTTTTTTGGCGGCATGAATCTTGTGAAAGCGGGAAAAATCCATAAATTAGCCGCGTCATTGTATAAACCGCGAGGTTCAAAGTGTGGGAATAAAGTAGCGGCTTATCGTCCGAAAATTACGGTACATCGTTTGTCTTCAGGAAGGCAGTGAGTTTCTGCACAAAAGCTTTTTTTTCTTTTTTTTGAGAGGAATGGGAGATTCGATATAGGCCGATTTTTAAAATATTTTCTGGGTCTAGGTTTGGCTTTTTCAAGAGAGGCTTTATTACTGTCACTTTTAATTTGGTACACATCCTCTGTATAGGGAGCCATTTATTATGTTCAATATAGGAGGGCCAAGCACAGGAAGCAGCTCTTTCAGTCTTTTAGTTGGAATAGGGTCCAGTATGCAGCTTGAAGGTTTAGAGGCCATGACTATTTTCATCAATGTGTCAAGAGATATAGTATTAATAAACAACTTGAGCGTCTCCCTTAATTCTAGGTCCTGGCAGTGTTGGGCAGACAACTGAGCTTTGGAGAAATACACCGATTTAAAGAGGAGTTCGTAATTTGCTTTCTAATAATCATTATCTTTTCGTCAAAGAAGTTCATACATTTATCACCATCCTCTCTTGGGGAATGCTGCTGTTTAGTTAGCTTTGCGACAGTATCAAAAGTACATTTTAAATTGTTCTTATTCTCCTCAATTAAGTTGGAAAAATAGGAGGATCGAACAGCAGTGAGGGCTCTTCGATACTGCACGCTCTGTACATTGTGGACATGTTGATTCTCCTGTAGGAATAGTACGGAGAGATACTATTGGACAGCCAATCCCCTCCAGTAGCAGAGCTTGTTGCACTTCAGTGACCAAAGTGTAGGACAACAATATGTAAGCCATGCTTTCACAGATGGCGGGATGGATAGGGTTTGCTCCATAAAATTAAGAATTAGTATACAAGAATGGACTTATTATGATGGGATACATGCCAGCCATTTTGGTCAGGGAATTGGTCAAATATGGTTTATTTGAAATGAGAAACTGGGTGGTTTGAGCCCTGAATGCTGATTGGCTAAAAGACGTGGTATATCAGACTGTATACCTCCGGTATGACAAAACATTTATTTTTACTTCTAATTATGTTGGTAACCAGTTTAAAATAGCAATAAGGGCATATTGGGTTTGTGGTATATGGACAATATACCACGACTAAATGCTGTATCCAGGCACTCAGCATTGTGTCGGGCATACAGTAACAACAGCCCTTAGCCGTGGTATATTGGCCATATACCACACCCCCCTGTGCTTTTTTTGCTTAGTCATTTTCAGAATGAAATATCTTGAGATGCACTATATAGTTTTCAATAATAGGAGAAAAAAAACTATACTTAGTGACAAGAATAATATGGCAACCACTGTCTAATAATAATAATAACAATTAAATAATAATAATAATACAAATAAAAAACCTACATTAACAGCATTTACTAATATGCCTACAACAGCAACTACTAATATGCCTACAACAAATAAAAACTACTACTACAACTACTAATACAACGAACAAATACTGCTGCTACAACTACTAATACAACCAATAAAAACAACTGCTATAACTACTGCTGCAACTCATAAAAACTACTGCTACAACTACTAATGCAGCTAATGAAACGAAGTACATGTATTATACAATGGTGCAAAAAAGTCAGCCACCAATTGTGCAAGTTCTCCCACTTAAAAAGATGACAGAGGCCTGTAATTTTCATCATATGTACATTTCAACTATGACAGACAAAATGAGAAAAAAAATCCAGAAAATCACATTGTAGGATTTTTTATGAATTTATTTGCAAATTATGGTGGAAAATATGTATTTGGTCACCTACAAACAAGCAAGATTTCTGGCTCTCACAGACCTGTAACTTCTTCTTTAAGAGGCTCCTCTGTCCTCCACTCGTTACCAGTATTAATGGCACCTGTTTGATCTTGTTATCAGTATAAAAGACACCTGTCCACAACCTCAAACAGTCACACTCCAAACTCCACTATGGCCAAGACCAAAGAGCTGACAAAGGACACCAGAAACACATTTTTGTATTTCCAGAACTGCTGGATTTGTTTAATTCTCTGTAAGACTATCCGTATAGAAGGAGGCTTTTGCATTTCTAGTTTGAGTTTTACTGGTGTTTCTTAATTTTCAATAGGACTCCCAATCAGTCTGATCTTTGGTTCTCCGGTACTTAGCCCACGCTTTATCCCTTTTTCTGAACAGATGTATTAAGTCAGAGCTAAGCCAGGGCCGATGACGACCCTTAACTTTCACTGTTCTCCAAGGTGCATGTTTATCACATACCTTTGTGAATTCAGTGAGAAAGTAATCCCATGCATTTTGGGCTGCTGGGATTAGTTGGAATCTTTTAACAGTTTATGGATGTGGGGCGGCAGGGTAGCCTAGTGGTTAGAGCGTTGGACTAGCAATTGGAAGGTTGCAAGTTCAAACCCCCGAGCTGACAAGGTACAAATCTGTCATTCTGCCCCTGAACAGGCAGTTAACCCACTGTTCCTAGGCTGTCATTGAAAATAAGAAATTGTTCTTAACTGACTTGCCTAGTTAAATAAAGGAAAAATGCAAATAAATATCAAGACATCAATGAAATAATCAATATTTGCCTTAAAATAATCAATTTGGGTGGTGCATTAGTTATCTTAATTTTCCAAACACGATGATGATGGAATGATCACTGAAACAGTCTGGAAGAACACCTGAAGAACACCTGAATTTATAATCACCAAGAGCCAATCCAGTAAATTCCATTGTGTTGGTTCTTTAATTCATTGAGTAAAATATACTGAACAAAAATATAACCAAAACATGCAACAATTTCAACGATTTTACTGAGTTACAGTTCATATAAGGAAATCAGTCAATTGAAATAAATAAATTAGGCTCCAATTTATGGATTTCACATGACTGGGAAGGGGCGCAGCCGTGGGTGGGCCAGGGAGGGCAACTTCACAACAGGCTCGGGAGAGGCGAAGGTCAAGTCACGCGTCCTCCGAAACATGACCTGCCAAGCCGCGCTTCTTAACACCCGCCCACTTAACCCAGAAGCCAGCTACACCAATGTGTCAGAGGAAACACTGTTCTTCTGACGACCGAAGTCAGCCTGCAGGTGCCACAAGGAGTCGCTAGAGCTTGATGAACCAAGTAAAGCCCTCCCCGGCCAAACCCTCCCCTAACCCGGACGACGCTGGACCAATTGTGCGCCGCCCTATGGGACTCCCGGTGACGGCCGGCTGGGACACAGCCTGAGTTCGATCCCAGGCTGTAGTGATGCCACAACACTGCGATGTAGTGCCTTAAACCGCTGACCCACTCGGGAGGCCTCATGTAGAGTTATTTTAACAAATAAACCTTCAAAATCCAAAGGGACAATTTTAGGTGAAATCTTCATTGGCAGTAATATATTGAGGACATAGGTTGCTACTCCCCCACCTCGAGTGCACATATAAATTCTATTTAATATGTAACACTGGATTTTTAACTCTCTAAAATTGTTAATAAGTCTCTAAAAGTGTTAATATGTGAGGCTTATAATGTTCTACCCATGCTCTGAGCATGTCTATTTTGGGTAGCAGGCTTCAAATGTGTACATGTATCATTTTTAAGCCTTTCCTATCTGTTATTCTATCTGGACTTGTCATGAGTAAATAATAACAATTACAATGAATTAAACCAAATGAATGAATCAATCGACTGCAGATGATGTTCGGGAGGTGTCTTCTTATTTGATTAAGTTCAGATGCTGCAGGGTTTGCAGGCCTGCATGCTATCTCAGCATAGCTCTCCGGGTGAGCTCCTGGGATTCGCTCAGCTGACTGTTCTGGAGCTCTGTTGTAGTTCTGTTGGATGGGACCTGTGGGTGCTCCCCTGGATGATACTGTAGCATATCTGTCCCTCTGGGTAGATGGCTGGGGTTTGTTCATCCTTTCCTCAGGCTGCTTGTGTTGTTCAGGTATGGGTGTTGTGTTGCCTTGGC
This sequence comes from Oncorhynchus keta, assembly GCF_023373465.1. Lineage (NCBI taxonomy): Eukaryota > Metazoa > Chordata > Actinopteri > Salmoniformes > Salmonidae > Oncorhynchus > Oncorhynchus keta. Next base: position 1,965,510 of record NC_068441.1, on the reverse strand, counting down.
TTAGAGCCCCTTTGAGGTTATTGGTGGTTGGTTGGTCTTCTAATGTGAGTGTGGTTGTTTGACCTGATGTCCAAGCTGTGTCCTTCAGAACCTTTACAAAGGCTTCTCTCGTGACGTGACGTGGACGTGGTCATAGAGTTGGTTATGACAAATGTCAGAGCACAGTTACGAGACACCTCCGCATGATGATCTTGGCTGTGCGGTAAGGCCTGTGTGGTTGTTATAGCCACCTGGGTCAGCGCCTTGACTACATCCACCCTGCCTGTGCAGAGCTCATCCGTCACTGTGTGGAGATTTATGTGGGTCGGCACTCTCAGTCTCTGCTCTGCCAGGAATCCAAGGGCAGGATGACAATGTTGTCCTCTGTCTGCTGCTCTGGCTGGGTGTTGTCTGGAGTGATGCTCACCACGGGAATGTGTGTTTGTTAGTGGTGGGGATGTTGGTTTTTTGGCTGTCAATGCAGGGTGTTGAATGCATGTCAGTGGTATGTGTGATGTTAGTATGATTGCCAGTGTCAGGAGTGGTGTGTGTGTGGAGGTTTTGGAGAGGTTGTGGGTCTGTGTGCCAGTAGTGGTGGTGTGTGTGTGTGTGTGTGTGTGTGTGCGTGTGTGTGTGTGTGTGTGTGTGTGTGTGTGTGTGTGTGTGTGTGTGTGTGTGTGTGTGTGTGTGTGTGTGTGTGTGTGTGTGTGTGTGTGTGTGTGTGTGTGTGTGTGTGTGTGTGTGTGTGTGTGTGTGTGTGTGTGGATGTCTGTCTTCAGGGTGGAGAGCAGGATGGTCCTCATCTCTTCCAGCTGTCTCTCCAAACTATGACCATTTAAAAACCGATAAAAAAGCAACAACAAAAAATATATATTTTTAAACCTATTTTCACTTCTCTAGTATGATGCAAATGTACTATTTGCAAATGTACTAAATAGAAAAATGTATTTGGCAACTCCCAGACAGTCACAGGAGACATGCACAAGAACACTTTACATAGCCTGATGACTTTCTCCTTCATGAGGTTTAGCTCCATTACACAGATCCTGGTTTGCCTCTTCAACCTGCCTTACAGCACAGCACATCTATCGTATCTGTGCGGTTAGCTGGTTGCACGTCTGTGGGTCAGGTCTGGTCTGGTTGCTGGAGATGGTGGAGTCTCCCTGTTCAGCCAGGCTGCTCTTTCAGAGCGTCCACTTTGGGGGAAGTCGCGGGGAATGAGGAAGTGGGGAGGGATACCATGTTATTGTTTCTGATGTTGACACATCTTCACGGCTAGGGATCACCTCTGGCTCCTCCTGTTGAAAGTGCTCTCTGGCCGCTTTTAGTGTTGGGAACCCCTCCAGGCTGCTCTCGTGACCCTGGACCATTGTTGCTCCATTGTTATGAATGTTAGCTTCAGTTCTTCCTCTTCCTGTTCTCCCTCCACAGTGATCTGCCTGCCTTTGCAGATGCCACCCTTCCTGGTATAGGGTAGGGGAGCAGTGATAACAGAGTGCCAACCTGTAGGGTGTGGGGTGAAAAACAGCAGGTTGCATCTCACTCTCCTCTCTTCAGGTCCGCTGAAGTACCTCAAAGGGGTCGCTGGGTTGTCCCACAGGGTAGTTAACTTTGAATTGCTTCTTTGCTTTGGTTGTTATAACATCTTTAGGGTATTACATTTCAATCCCCCTTGTTTTTATTTCCAAAATATGCACCTGGGCCTGCATGGCTTGCTATAGTCCCAGTCAGTATTGACTTAATAATTTCCCCTTGACCACGCCCACAAATTGGGGTAAACCAACATTCTTTCCTATTGACTCTCAATTCAAAAGAATCAACTTTGTTGTCAATGTTTTGTTGTACAGAAATAACTAAACATGCCGAAAAGCTGCTGTGTTGTTGAATGTACCTTCAGGAAATATTCACACCCCTTGACTTTTTCCACATTTTGTTGTGTTACAGCCTGAATTTTAAATAGATTAAACTGAGATTTTTTGACACTGACCCACACAGTACCCCATAATGTCAAAGTGGAATTATGTATTTTGTTTCTTCTATTTCATTTTAAATAAAAATATTGTAATGTATTCAACGCCTTTGTTAAGCCAAGCCTAAATATGTTCAGGAGTAAAAATGTGCTTAACAAGTCTCATAATATAGGTGGCATGGACTCAAAAATGGTGTTTAACATGATTTTTGAATGACTTCCTCATCTCTCACATACAATTATCTGTAAGGTCCCTCAGTCGAGCAGTGAATTTCAAACACTGATTTAACCACAAAGACAAGGGAGGTTTTCCAATGCCTCGCAAAGAAGGGCATCTATTGGTAGATTTGAAAAAAAGCAGACATTGAATATCCCTTTGCGCATGGTGTATCCAGTACACTTTGGATGGTGTATCAATACACCAAGTCACTACAAAGATACAGGCTTCCTTCCTAACTTAGTTGCCGGAGAGGAAGGAAACCGCTCTGGGATTTCACCATGAGGCCAATGTTGACTTTAAAACAGTTAAGGAGTCTAATGGCTGTGATAGGAGAAAACGTACATTGGAGTTGCTTACCAAGAAGATAGAGAACGTTCCTGAGTGGCCAAGTTACAGTTTAACTTAAATCTGCTTGAAAATGGTTGTCTGGCAATAATCAACAACCAATTGGAGCTTGAAAGGGAATGGGGGATACCTAATCAGGTGTACAACTGAATGCATTGAACTGAAATGTGTCTCCAGAATTTTGAAAAGAGTAATGGACAAATGTTGTACAATCCAGGTTCGCAAAGCTCGAGACTTACCCAGAAAGACTCACAGCTGTAATCGCTGCCAAAGGTTATTCTAACATGTATTGACTCAGGGGTATGAATACTGATGTAAATGAGATATTTCTGTATTTAATTTTCAATAAATTAGCAAAAATGTCAAAAAACATGTTTTCACATCATCATTATGGGGTATTGTGTGTAGATGGGTGAGAAAAAATAGGCTGTAACACAACATGTGGAATAAGTCAAGGGGTATGAATACTTTCTGAAGAGAGCGACTGTAGATTCTTCTAACAACAACTTTATTATAAGATTTGCAAAAATGGAACAATCAACATCACTCAAATAGTTCAGTTGAAAAGCCCGACGAACAGAGTTGGCTCTCTCCTTTTATAGAAAGTACATACTCTTATCTATGTTACAGTTAGCAGATGTAGAGAAACAGGGCCGGGGAACAGAGTTGTAAAAAGTAATTTAGCTCATCTGTGCAAAGCAAGATAGCTGGTATCGCCACCATGCTCTGTTCCTCCCTGCAATTCCCATATAGATAAATTCCTGCCGATTGTGAACACAGGAGGTCACATACTGCGGCCATACCCAAATGGCTCATAAATCTGTACGTTCAGATTTATGACTAAGTCTCACGAGGGTTTTGTATCAGTAAAAAATACTAGCATATAACAATGGACAATTCTTTAAGTAAAAAACAGCATAGTATACCTAATTAAACAGCATAGTATGTCATTAATTACTTTCCTCCACAACATGTAGCCAGGCCAAACAGCCTGGCCTACCATTCTCAATGCTCCCATATTGGGAAATAGAGCCTGCGAGAAGAGCCCTATGGCTTCAGGCTATTCGGTGTGGGAAATGTGGGGGCGCGGTGTCCAAGTAGGCTACACGTAGCTATGTGTGTGGAAAACATTTAATCACAGTCTGTTTGTTTGTGTTGTTGGTCTTGGCTAGTTTAAGTTTAATGTAGCTACCTTGCACTCACTCAAATGGCTGCTAGCATCATCATGAAAAAGGGCAATATTACATGTTTCTAAGAAGTGAGAACGCTAGGGAGCAGGCAAGGTTGAAAAGTAATCTTTAGACGTTGTACTTTTGTTAAATGTAGTTTTGTAATTGACTTAAACAAGTAGACAATATTTTTAGCGTCAGTTTGGACCCAAAACAGACACTTACGTTCGCTGCACACCACCTTCTCAGACTGTTAGCTAACGTTAGCGAATGGTTGTGGCTAACACAAAACAAATGGAATATGTTAGTTAACGTTAGCCAGTGTTTGCAAACTATTTTCCTTGTTGAACGCACCCTGGGCATATGGCTTGGTTCTTCATTATGACATCAGCATTTGTTCAGCATGTGTTCCCGAGCTTGTTTTTTGATTTAGCTAATGCTAAGTTAGCTTTTAGTTATTTTCTTGTTTTCTTTAAAGTACTTGGTATTTCAGAGGTTACCTTCTGTGCTTCTGCCTCTGAGGTTTATGGTTTTATGACAACTATTGTTTTTCTTATTCTGTTAAAAAATTTATCAATTTCTCCATTTTTAAGATATTTTCCAGAGGCAGATTTTGCTTGCTGCCAGTCGCCAAGTTGCTGAGCAACTGAGCTTTATCAGGAGTGTGTTAAGATATTGTGTAAAATAATGAATTTGGAGAATTTATCTGCACTTTATATTCGTTAGCTAGCTAGTCAGACAGTTTTATCGGAATGGCAATATGCCAACATTCCATAAAAAATACATTTTCACTATATCTTCAGTTCCACCTGGTTTTGGTGTTTGATTCATCTTTATTATGTCCCCCACAACAACTCCGGTGTTCTGTCTCTACCTCTTACTATGTGAGAAATAATTACTATGATGGTTGTTAAGGGGCCGCAAGCTAGAATTTGTTTGTTTAGTTGCTGGGTAATTTGAATTAGGCTGTGTGTGCCTTGCAGGGGAGTCAAGGAACAGGCGAAGAGCCACACAAGTGCTCTGTGGATGTCTCTAACACACACACACACACACACACACACACACACACACACACACACACACACACACACACACACACACACACACACACACACACACACACACACACACACACACACACACACACACACACACACACACACACACACACACACAATCAAGACGAAAAGGAAAGGAGCTACAACTAACCTCGTTAATTTAGAAGTATTGCTTGAGATTAGCCTATTTAACAAGCAGGACTTGTGTTCTCAAATTGCAACAACAAAATCATGTTTTTGTAAGCGAGGAATGACCTTCTTAAAGGTAAACTCGACCTAAAAGCTATCTTTTGGTATTTGTTTCATTAGCCCATTGTCTATATAGTCCTTTCATTAAATAGTACCCGCAAAACAACAGTCTCAGCGTCAGGAGTGAAGAGGCGACTCCAGGATGCTGGCCTTTCGTGGCAATTTCTCGCATGGAATAGCCTTCATTTCTTAGAACAAGAATAGACTGACGAGTTCTTTGTTTCTGGCCATTTTGAGCCTGCAATCAAACCCACAAGTGCTGATGCTCAAGATACTCAACTAGTCTAAAGCACGCTTCTTTAATCAGAACAAGTTTACAGCTGTGCAAACATAATTGCAAAACAGTTTTCTAATAATCAATTAACCGTTTAAAATGCTAAACCCGGATTAGCTAACACAACGTGCCATTGGGACACGGGAGTGATGGTTGCTGATAATGGGCCTCTGTACCCCTATGTAGATATTCCATAAAAAATCTGCTGTTTTCAGCTACAAAAAGTCATTTACAACATTAACAATGTCTGCACTGTATTTCTGATCAATTTGATGTTATTTTAATAGACAAAAAAAAATGATTTTCTTTCAAAAACAAGGACATTTCTAAGTGACCCCAAACTTTTGAACGGTAGTGTGTGTATATATATATATATATATATATAAAACCCAACCATCGCACCATAATAACACCCTGATCGTGATCAGGAACACTAAGATAACACTACCAATACAGCCACCATGGCAGCGTGGAGAAATGCATGTCAATGTTGCGGGGAGTGGAGCTGCCTCCCATGTTAGAACCCGTTCATTATGTGTCTATTTTAAAAAGCACAGATGTCTGTGATTTCTATGTTTACCATAATTGTCGTGTTGAAGTGTGAAATTGTTGGTTCTTTGGATCACCAAGGAGAAATAAGCAAAGGAAAAAGGACCCAAGCTTTGTTTTACCACATAGAGGAAGGACTGTGAAATTGTCTGAAGCCATGAAGGATGCGTTCCTTCTTAAACAGGTGTACGCGTGTTTGTGTGTGTGTGTGTGCTTGCGGGAATACGTGGATGCATGCATGCATGCCTGATTTTGAGCGGAGTCGAAGGCGGCAGCAATATGTGGAGATGCATTTTAATGTTCGCCAGGGTGGCGGATTTGAGAAAACAATCACAGAAATGCCACTGGCAATTCTTTGGAGCGGCAAGTAAAACTGAAGACCTTTATCTGGTATCAGCCCCCTAAATTGCTTTTATGAATAAAGTGGTAGAAAGGGAGAGAGATAGATACAGGCAGAGAGAGGTACAGGAAATTTGAATTTGAGAGAGGTAGAGAGATGGAGAGAAACAGTGAGAGAGAGAGTTGAAGATAGGTAATGCCCGATGCTTGGGCTGCACAGGGATCCTGCCTCCTACAGTTTTCACGGAGAGAGGAAAGAGCAATGCTCATTATTGATTTTCCCTCAAGTGGCTTTTCTGCCTGGTCTTGACGTTTGGCAGATATTGCTATCGCTTTGTCTAATGTGAGAAATAACTGTGGTGCGTGGGGATGTGAGAGAGAGAGTGAGAGTGTCAGCGCCAGAAACATGATGAAGAGCCCATTTGACGACCTTCTGTTAAACTTTGTGGGCGTGCATGCGTGTGTGTCTGTATGTATTTGTGTGTGTCCAAATCAAGTGAAGTCAATCCAAATCAAATTTTATGCGTCACATGCTTCGTAAACATACACACACCACGCCCACCACCACCACTATCACCGCCATTAAGACATTGTCTAACCTTTGATTCCAACCTCTCTTCCACTAGACCTTTCCCCCGATCCATTCGCTCTTAGACCTTTTTCCTGATCCATTATCTCAGGGATCACATTCACAACCCCAAACTGTTCTTGCCTGCCAGAGTTCGATCCTCCGGTATCATTTGTATAAAACCCCATTTTAACCTGGCGGGAACTCTGGTTCAAAACTCTGGTCTCCTCTTACATTGTATTTATTACTAGATACTGTATCTCCTGGCCTTCTTCCCATTTGCCCGAAGCCTTTCTTAGGTGTCACAGGAGCAGCTAGCTAGCTAAGCCTCACTTCTGAGGCAGTAAGCTGGGGGGCGTGGGTTGAGCCAGGAACTGTAGATGTACAAGAGACAAATGAGTTTCATTGCTAAGCTAAGCTAAGCCATATAGCTATATAGCAATGCAAACATGTTGCATGGTCCTTGAGAAATACATGAAAAGTTTGATCATTTACATCTGTTGAATAAGAAGCTAGGTGGCGTATGACGCCCACTGTTATGACCTATAAGATGACAGCCATTCGTAAGGCAGCATGCGTAGGCTGCACTGTGGCATGCTCTTCAGGTAAATAAACATTACTGAACACTCCCTTTACATTTGTATTGCTCTCTCACTCCATCTCTCCCTCGCTTCAGTGATCTGTCTCTTCTTCCGTCCTCTCTCTCTCTCTCTCTCTCTCTCTCTCTCTCTCTCTCTCTCTCTCTCTCTCTCTCTCTCTATCTGTTCAAAGACTTCTCTCTCTCCCTTTCTCTTCTCTCCTTCTCTCTGTTCATTGACTTCTCTTGCTTCATCTAACTTCCTCCCCCGCTTTCTCTCTCTTCTGCGCTCTCCTTCTTCTCTCTCCCCTCTCGTCCTCTCATTTTCTGTCTTCCCTCTACCCCCCTCCTCCTACCTGTCACAATGCAGCATGTCTCTACTCTGTTGCATGGCTACCAGCTATTTCTAACCCTCTGCGTCTCCGGTGGGCCTTGTCATTACCTATCTGGAATATGCAGATGCCCACAAACCCATACCCGTATAATAGGGTCCTGTTGCAACCCCTATAGTTGGCTCTGTGCTGGCTGGCATTTTGGTGCGATAAGGGACGTATTTTTAGCTCGTGTGACGGAGTTGGAGAGAGTGACATTTTGTGTCTGTGGAGGGGGAGGCTCGTTGGGCTCAGGGACTTCAGGGGCTTTGGATCTACTTCTTTGTGTGGTTGTCATGGTTCCAGGGTTTCAGGACGTGTCCCCGAAATGGCACCCTATTCCCTGTATAGTGCACCACCCAGAGCCCTATGGGCCTTGGTCGTAAGTAGTACACTTTAAAGGAAATAGGGTGCCGTTTGGGATGCAGACAGGCTCTCTGGGTGGAGGTACAGTATATGTCTTCAGACGGCAGGTAGCTTTCCTTACAGCTTCAGAACCACAGTAGATCACATGCCTGGACCAGGCAGAGGGCCAGAGGGAGAGATTTCACTTTCTTTTTCAGAAGGCTTAAAAATATACCTCCTGGTGGAAGGAGTGGGGTTTGGGAGCCTTTGATCAGGATTAAGAGGCTGCCAGGAGACAGCAGATGCTGTCGCTCTATGCTGCCACTATAAGACTCTGGCTCCTTTGGTTTGGAGTTATGGGTTTATTTTTCCTCCTTTGAGGAACTCTGCTCCCCTCCGAATACCCCCTACCTCACCTTAAATTTTCCCCACAAAGTGACTAAGCTGAGTTGGAGCTGTAGGGGTGCCAGTGCAGTCATAGGGGTGCCAGTAACACCTCTCCCCCCACTAAGAGCACACACCAACCCCCTAGGTGAAAAGGGACAACCCATGGCGTCTTAACACCCCCCTATGTTCGTCCTCCTCCTCGGGCATGGTACTATGGGAGATGGAGCCCCAGTGTAGATCTGGGTTCTGGAGCGACCACAGGTCTTTTGATAAAGCTGTCACATCGTCTCTGTTCTCTTCCCCCCTCCATCTGTGCTCTCTTTATCTCTCCCCTCTCTCTTCCTATCTGCCCTCTCCTCCCCTCTCTTCGCTCTCTTCCTCCCTCTCCATCCCACCCCAACTTCCTCCGGGGCTAGTTAACACAAGTCAAGGCAACCCAACAAAAGAGAAGCGATTCATAACTACCGCAAATAATGCCTAGCCTCACAAGCCACCTGATCCTGCGTGCTCGCGAGTCTATGACCCCAGTCTGCCTCTCTTCCTCCATAAGGTGCCATTACAGAGCCCTCATCATTACATCTTTATAGCTCCCTAATTTCCACCCATCAGGATCAGTTGGAGGAGTGATTATCTCTAACTGGTACAGTCCACATATGATTTCCATCATTCACACTGTAAACCCAGCACAGGACTGGTCTGTTAATGTGTAATGGGGTGTGTGTGTGGTGTGGTGTGCGTGCGTACATGCGTGCGTGCATGCGTGTGTGTGCTTGTGTTTATAGGAAGGATGTTGTTGCTGATTTGTTAGCATCAAGATTCACTTTTTTTCATTTAAATGCTACGTTTCAAATGATCATCATCTGATGAGTGGAACTGTGTTTCCTATTGCAGATCACTTGCTGTTGTTAGCCGTCTCTTTGAAGATAGCATTGTTGCATTTCAACTTTAGATCCCTGGTTACTTTGTGTTCTGAGTGTGGAAAACACGTTTGCAATGGGAAGTAATAGTTAGCCTAATGGTCGCGTTTTTGTATACTTAAGTTTGGAACCTACTGGATTATTATGTCCGAGGGAGTGGGCTGCTTATCCTATAGCATTTACATTTACATTTAAGTCATTTAGCAGACGCTCTTATCCAGAGCGACTTACAAATTGGTGCATTCACCTTATGACATCCAGTGGAACAGCCACTTTACAATAGTGCATCTAAATATTTTAAGGGGGGTGAGAAGGATTACTTTATCCTATCCTAGGTATTCCTTAAAGAGGTGGGGTTTCATGTGTCTCCGGAAGGTGGTGATTGACTCCGCTGTCCTGGCGTCGTGAGGGAGTTTGTTCCACCATTGGGGGGCCAGAGCAGCGAACAGTTTTGACTGGGCTGAGTGGGAACTGTACTTCCTCAGTGGTAGTGAGGCGAGCAGGCCAGAGGTGGATGAACGCAGTGCCCTTGTTTGGGTGTAGGGCCTGATCAGAGCCTGGAGGTACTGAGGTGCCGTTCCCCTCACAGCTCCGTAGGCAAGCACCATGGTCTTGTAGCGGATGCGAGCTTCAACTGGAAGCCAGTGGAGAGAGCGGAGGAGCGGGGTGACGTGAGAGAACTTGGGAAGGTTGAACACCAGACGGGCTGCGGCGTTCTGGATGAGTTGTAGGGGTTTAATGGCACAGGCAGGGAGCCCAGCCAACAGCGAGTTGCAGTAATCCAGACGGGAGATGATAAGTGCCTGGATTACGACCTGCGCCGCTTCCTGTGTGAGGCAGGGTCGTACTCTGCGGATGTTGTAGAGCATGAACCTACAGGAACGGGCCACCACCTTGATGTTAGTTGAGAACGACAGGGTGTTGTCCAGGATCACGCCAAGGTTCTTAGCGCTCTGGGAGGAGGACACAATGGAGTTGTCAACCATGATGGCGAGATCATGGAACGGGCAGTCCTTCCCCGGGAGGAAGAGCAGCTCCGTCTTGCCGAGGTTCAGCTTGAGGTGGTGATCCGTCATCCACACTGATATGTCTGCCAGACATGCAGAGATGCGATTCGCCACCTGGTCATCAGAAGGGGGAAAGGAGAAGATTAATTGTGTGTCGTCTGCATAGCAATGATAGGAGAGACCATGTGAGGTTATGACAGAGCCAAGTGACTTGGTGTATAGCGAGAATAGGAGAGGGCCTAGAACAGAGCCCTGGGGGACACCAGTGGTGAGAGCGCGTGGTGAGGAGACAGATTCTCGCCACGCCACCTGGTAGGAGCGACCTGTCAGGTAGGACGCAATCAAGCGTGGGCCGCGCCGGAGATGCCCAACTCGGAGAGGGTGGAGAGGAGGATCTGATGGTTCACAGTATCGAAGGCAGCCGATAGGTCTAGAAGGATGAGAGCAGAGGAGAGAGAGTTAGCTTTAGCAGTGCGGAGCGCCTCCGTGATACAGAGAAGAGCAGTCTCAGTTGAATGACTAGTCTTGAAACCTGACTGATTTGGATCAAGAAGGTCATTCTGAGAGAGATAGCGGGAGAGCTGGCCAAGGACGGCACGTTCAAGAGTTTTGGAGAGAAAAGAAAGAAGGGGTACTGGTCTGTAGTTGTTGACATCGGAGGGATCGAGTGTAGGTTTTTCAGAAGAGGTGCAACTCTCGCTCTCTTGAAGACGGAAGGGACGTAGCCAGCGGTCAGGGATGAGTTGATGAGCGAGGTGAGGTAAGGGAGAAGGTCTCCGGAAATGGTCTGGAGAAGAGAGGAGGGGATAGGGTCAAGCGGGCAGGTTGTTGGGCGGCCGGCCGTCACAAGACGCGAGATTTCATCTGGAGAGAGAGGGGAGAAAGAGGTCAGAGCACAGGGTAGGGCAGTGTGAGCAGAACCAGCGGTGTCGTTTGACTTAGCAAACGAGGATCGGATGTCGTCGACCTTCTTTTCAAAATGGTTGACGAAGTCATCTGCAGAGAGGGAGGAGGGGAGGAGGATTCAGGAGGGAGGAGAAGGTGGCAAAGAGCTTCCTAGGGTTAGAGGCAGATGCTTGGAATTTAGAGTGGTAGAAAGTGGCTTTAGCAGCAGAGACAGAGGAGGAAAATGTAGAGAGGAGGGAGTGAAAGGATGCCAGGTCCGCAGGGAGGCGAGTTTTCCTCCATTTCCGCTCGGCTGCCCGGAGCCCTGTTCTATGACCTCGCAATGAGTCGTCGAGCCACGGAGCGGGAGGGGAGGACCGAGCCGGCCTGGAGGATAGGGGACATAGAGAGTCAAAGGATGCAGAAAGGGAGGAGAGGAGGGTTGAGGAGGCAGAATCAGGAGATAGGTTGGAGAAGGTTTGAGCAGAGGGAAGAGATGATAGGATGGAAGAGGAGAGAGTAGCGGGGGAGAGAGAGCGAAGGTTGGGACGGCGCGATACCATCCGAGTAGGGGCAGTGTGGGAAGTGTTGGATGAGAGCGAGAGGGAAAAGGATACAAGGTAGTGGTCGGAGACTTGGAGGGGAGTTGCAATGAGGTTAGTGGAAGAACAGCATCTAGTAAAGATGAGGTCAAGCGTATTGCCTGCCTTGTGAGTAGGGGGAAGGTGAGAGGGTGAGGTCAAAAGAGGAGAGGAGTGGAAAGAAGGAGGCAGAGAGGAATGAGTCAAAGGTAGACGTGGGGAGGTTAAAGTCGCCCAGAACTGTGAGAGGTGAGCCGTCCTCGGGAAAGGAGCTTATCAAGGCATCAAGCTCATTGATGAACTCTCCGAGGGGACCTGGAGGGCGATAAATGATAAGGATTTTAAGCTTGAAAGGGCTGGTAACTGTGACAGCATGAAATTCAAAGGAGGCGATAGACAGATGGGTAAGGGGAGAAAGAGAGAATGACCACTTGGGAGAGATGAGGATCCCGGTGCCACCACCCCGCTGACCAGAAGCTCTCGGGGTGTGCGAGAAGACGTGGGCGGACGAAGAGAGAGCAGTAGGAGTAGCAGTGTTATCTGTGGTGATCCATGTTTCCGTCAGTGCCAAGAAGTCGAGGGACTGGAGGGAGGCATAGGCTGAGATGAACTCTGCCTTGTTGGCCGCAGATCGGCAGTTCCAGAGGCTACCGGAGACCTGGAACTCCACGTGGGTCGTGCGCGCTGGGACCACCAGATTAGGGTGGCCGCGGCCACGCGGTGTGGAGCGTTTGTATGGTCTGTGCAGAGAGGAGAGAACAGGGATAGACAGACACATAGTTGACAGGCTACAGAAGAGGCTACGCTAATGCAAGGAGATTGGAATGACAAGTGGACTACACGTCTCGAATGTTCAGAAAGTTAAGCTTACGTAGCAAGAATCTTATTGACTAAAATGATTAAAATGATACAGTACTGCTGAAGTAGGCTAGCTGGCAGTGGCTGCGTTGTTGACTTTGTAGGCTAGCTGGCAGTGGCTGCGTTGTTGACACTACACTAATCAAGTCGTTCCGTTGAGTGTAATAGTTTCTACAGTGCTGCTATTCGGGGGCTAGCTGGCTAGCTAGCAGTGTTGATTATGTTACGTTGCGTTAAAAGAACGACAATAGCTGGCTAGCTAACCTAGAAAATCGCTCTAGACTACACAATTATCTTTGATACACAGACGGCTATGTAGCTAGCTATGTAGCTAGCTACGATCAAACAAATCAAACCGTTGTGCTGTAATGAAATGAAATGAAAATGTGATACTACCTGTGGAGCGAAGCTGAATGTGACCGGGTTGTTGAGTGCGGAAGTTCTATTCAGTAGACGTTGGCTAGCTGTTGGCTAGCTAGCAGTGTCTCCTACGTTAAGATAATCACTCTAAGACTACACGCTCTAAACTACACAATTATCTTGGATACGAAGACAGCAAAGACAACTATGTAGCTAGCTAACACTACACTAATCAAGTCGTTCAGTTGAGTGTAATAGTTTCTACAGTGCTGCTATTCGGTAGACGGTGGACGTTTGCTAGCTGGCTAGCTGCTGGGCAGATAGCAGTGTAGACTACGTTAGGACGACGAAATACGAAGTTGCAATAGAAGTGCTGACTGTTTCACTTTGTTGTCCTCTTTCTTTTCCTTTTTCTTCTGTCCTTCTTTTGTCCTTATTTTGTCTTCTTTTCTTCTGTTAACTAGATATTTTTTGTTGTTATTCTTTGTAAGCTAGCTAGCTTCTTTCAGGAGAGTCCCTAGCAACTGCTTAGCAACAAGTAAACAATTCTGCTAGCAATTCAGCTAGCTAAGATAACTGTACAATTTTATGAAAAATAGTTACTTTTTCAAAAGCCTGTCTTTTTTGGTTTGTTCCTTGTTTTGTCTTCTATTGAGTCTTGCAGTTTTCTCTTGATTTTTTTCGATGTACTTCACTCTAAAAAAACATTTAAATCTCAATATATACAGGAGCTCATTTTTCAGCAGCTGCTCAATTTAGAACTCCGGAACACTTATAGCATCATACTGTGTGAATTTCTATCGTCCCTAAGTGTTTTACAAAAAAGTGCGCTCTCTCCTACATAGAGTACGCTGAGAGTACACTGTCACACTTGCATTCTTTGATATGTCACCGTTGTCACGTTTGGTAAATCGGGATGGCGTAAGGCTACCGTCGGTTGTGTAAGCACTGTGGTTGTTGTTGCTGGTAGCATTATCAGGGTGGGTTCTGTCTGTACTATGTGAGTGGCAGCCCGAAGCACAGCTCAGGCTCAGCCTTGGCTGATTCAGTTCGGCACATTAAGTGATGCTATATGTTTCTGTAATTTGTCTTGATTTTTTGAGTTTGGAACAATGTGTTAGAAGACCCCCCCTCCCCTCCCTCTCCCACACACACCCCACTGAAGACCTAGGTCCAATTACCACGGTTCGCCACGGTGTCTGGCTGATGCAGTGATGAGGTCTCTGGTCCCTATTGTGGAGTTGAGAAGACAGAAAGAGGAAAATAGAGAGAGAATTACAAAGGGAGAAAAGAAGAGGGGGAGAGAGAGAGAGAATGGTAAAAGAGCCTGGGTCTCTTCTCTGGTGGTCTGGGCCTGAGCCTCTTGAAGAGAGATGAGATATGGTTGGGTTAGTAATTACAGGAGGTGTGTATGCCTGGTAATGCTCCAGCACTGGTTATGTGTGGAGAGGAGGAACAGGAATTGCCTCATCAATTCCTTCCTTTCTTCTCTCCTTCCTGGGGGTCTGGGTGGTCGGATGAGAAGGGTAATGGCTCATCCCTCCTTCTCTCATTCTCTCTATCCTCACTGTATCCTGAGCAGCAGTGTGATGGTTTTACTACGGTAGTTCCTGATACTCTCTACATGTGTCCCCAAATGGCTGGTCAAAAGAAGTGCATTTCGTAGGGAAGAGGGTGCCATTTGGGACACAGCATCTATATGTCCAGGGAGCTGTAAAACCACAACAGGTTCTTTGCCAACCAGGAGATTTACTGGAGATTTGTGCAGGCCAGGGCTTTAATTTGTTCTGGTGTTTCTATGTCTGTCTGTGCCTCTGTGTGCGCGCGCGTGTTGCTGTGTCCCTTGAGCTTGATGAGACTCATCATACATTGACCTAGCAGAGAGATTGTAGGATCTGGTCTAAAGCTGCCATTGATGAAAGGCAGCTCCTCCCTTACTCTGTCTGTTCTGGCATGGATGAGAGGACTTTGATGGAGTGATGAGAGGTGACACGCGAGGCTCAAGGCAGGTAGTGATTGAGAGCTGTGTGCGCTCTTCTGTGTGAAGTAAAATGAATAGTTCAAGGTTCAGAGCAGAGCATGGCACTACTAATGCTGGGAGGAGAGCTTGGAGCCCTGTGCGTGTTAGCCCTGGCTTCGAAAACACCTGCATGCCTGTCCTGGCTGTCATATTCCATGTTCCAAATTCTGTATTACATATTCCAAAATGTTTGGAAAAGATTGCCGCTGTCTTATTAACGGTGAGCTATCTCTTTAAGCCCAAAAACTACAGCTGGTGCTGTGCTGCTCGTAACAACCTTCCAGAGACCAGCCCGATCCAGCAGCAGCAGGGGTTTCGGTTGGGGTTTGGTTAGACAGACAGACAGATGGCTGATTGATATTTGTTAGACAGACAGATGGCTGATTGATATTTCCCTACAGGCTTCACAGGCCAATCACCAGCTTGATAGACTGATACTAGCAGCAGAGAATGGACTCTAAACAACTCATACATATCCAAGCTCTAGGGTAGCCCTTAACCTGCAGTCAATGACCAAAAGTGGCCTCTTTGGCCTCATGGGGTGGAATGTTATTAACGTTTCATTTTATTTTTAATGACTCAAATCTGGTGTTTATTGAGTGTAATATTGGGATGCAAGCTCAAAATGGAATACATTTCAACTCTATATCCGACGTGGTACAGATGTCTTCATTTTTTAATTCCATAACCACGTGGGTGAGGTGAACACTTTTGTTTCAAATCAGATTTGTTGAAGATTACCCAGAATCACTCTGTGTGATTCAGCCCACTTCAGTAAAAGGTTATTCATGTTGCAGCTTTGATGGGCAGTGCAACTGAAAGGCGACCTCGGAATGTAGGCTAACGTAGCATTACTTAAAAGGCAACCTTTTGGTCTTGAATTAAGCGAGGGTGTTTGAATTTTTAAGGGATTTAATAACAGTTGACTCAAAAGTCTTTGAAGAAATAGACAGTAGAGAATTGAATTAAGATACAGTGACGCAGGTTGGAGAAAATTGATTGTGTTCTCTTTTGGGAGAGCAGAGACAAACTTTTCATATATTAGCGGGAGAAAGGGGGGGAAGGTGAATGATTTGTCGTCTTGCTGTCTCAGCTTCTGCTCAGTTTGCCTGCTCATTCTTCTGCTGGGAGAATAATTGCAGAATATTTTGTATATGCACAACATCATGTACACTTCGTTGTCTATGTGTCTTTGAGATATTTCGTCAAACTTGTGTGTGTGTGTGTAGGTGTGTACATACCTGTTTGCGTGTCTCCTTGTGTTCATGCGTGTGTGTAATGCCAGTGTCATGTGCGTTCATTTCATTTGTGTGTGTGTGTGGTTCATGATGATGAATGGCATGTCGCTGTAAGCCTATCGCTGGGATACCCTGATAGATCAGCGACTGACAACCATCCGTCTCTCACTTGCATTATGGGTTTGATCTCTGGAGGCTGTGTATTTGTCAGGAGGAAAAAAACATCCTTTATCAATAGGGTGTGTGTGTGAGATCCCGGAGGTCATGTATTTGTACAGACAATATATTTTTAGGAGGAAGAATCACACAATCACACTGCCTTAAAACTCGTCACCTCTGGTAGGTCTCTGCTGTATTAGGGCCGTTTTGACCTCAATTAGCCTTGTTACAGGAGAGAGAGATAAAGAGAGTTTACTATTCATTGTTGCCATTCTATTGTTGTTATTTATATTATTTCCGTATTTTTATAATTACTTTTTTATCACTTTTTTAATATAATTATTGTAATATTGTTTTTCATGCCCCAAAAAAATCTGCTTAAATTTGAGAGAGAGAATCAACAAAGGTCCCTATTCAACATCATACAAGGCAACAGTTCTAGGATCAGGTCCTGGGTCTCTGTTCTGACTCTGTCGACAAACATTGATTTCCCTCCAAACTCCAAATGAATTAACAGGCCCAGCAGCCCTGATGGCAAACAAAGCATAGATAGTTTGGTTGCCTTGTTATTGTCACACACACACACACACACACACACACACACACACACACACACACACACACACACACACACACACACACACACACACACACACACACACACACACACACACACACACACACACACACACACACACACACACACACACACACACACACACACACAACTAATTGCCTGGGGTTTAATTTGCTCTCCCCAACAGGTGCTACAAAAAACAATAATTGCCTTGGCTTCACCTTCCCCTGTTGCTTAGCAAACTAGAAAGAAAATAAATCCACTAAACCAGATGGAATGGAATTAATTCTCCCAGCTTGTCTGATGTGAGGTAGTGTGCGATGCTTTAAATGTGATGCTTTAGATGTACTACTTTGAATATTCTTTTTCAAAATGGTTATTATTTTTGCCTCATTTTCCGCATAAATAAATGATATTTTAAAAATGGATGATGCGACAGCTTGTAATGACTGGGATTAGAAAATAAAATTTAAAAAACTGTTACAAAGTAAATAAAGCATATGTTTTATGAGCAGTGTGAATAAGAATGGTGACATCAACTACAGCCAGGGAACTGCCAGGGAACTACAGCCCTACAGAAAGAGCGCTATACCTAAGACACGACAGAGAGCTGACCTTTTGAAACAGGCTCTGTTTGAGACGAGGAGAGGAGGAAGCTCATTGGGATCTGCTGGTTTTATATTGACATAGAGCGAGAGAAAGAAAGATGAAGAGCGAGAGAGACAGAAGAGACACAGCGCCAGCCTTTTTGGTTCCTCCTGTGTTCCTCAGTTTCCCTCTGTGGCTGTCTGGGTCTCTGTATTATTCTTTATTAATGGAATTTTCTCTCCCATCCTACTATTAAAGTCGGAGGAGGTCTCGGCTGGCTGAGGCTTTGTGGAATCAGCAGCCTGTAAATTAGGAAGTGGGATCTCCCCTCCCTTCTTTCTTCTGACTCTCTCTTTCTATATCTCTTTTTCTCTCTCTCTAGCTATATTGTGTGGTTTTCTCTCTTTCTCTACCTCTCTCTCAATTCAATTTCAATTTAAGGGGCTTTATTGGCACGGGAAATATATGTTTACATTGCCAACGCAAGTGAAGTAGATAATAAACTAAAGTGAAATAAACACTATAAAATGAACAGTAAACATTACACTCACAAAGTTCCTAAAGAATAAAGACGTTTCAAATGTCATGTGTCTATATACAGTGTTGTAATGATGTGCAAAAAGTTAAAGTACAAAAGGGAAAATAAACATGAATATAGTTTGTATTTACAATGTTTTTTGTTCTTCACTGGTTGCCCTTTTCTTGTGGCAACAGGTCACAAATCTTGCTGCTGTGATTGCACACTGTGGAATTTCACCCAATACATATGGGAGTTTATCAACATTTTGTTCATTTTCAATTACTTTGTGGGTTTTGTGTAATCTTAGGGAAATCTTAGGGTCATACATTTGGCAGGAGGTTAAGGGCAGTGGGCAGTGTGCACGGCCTTTCTCAATAGCAAGGCTATGCTCACTGAGTCTGTACACAGTCAAATATATCCTTAATTGTGTTGATGTCCTGGGGCTCTGTGGGGGTTGTTTGTGTTTGTGAACAGAGCCCCAGGACCAGCTTGCTTAAGGGGCACTTCTCCAGGTTCATTTCTCTGTAGGTAATAGCTTTGTTATGGAAGGTTTGGGAAATGCTTCCTTTAAGGTGGTTGTGGAATTTAACAGCTCTTTTCTGGATTTTGATAATTAGCAGTTATCGGCCTAATTCTGCACTGCATACATTATTTGGTGTTTTTTGTTGTACACTGAGGATATCTTTTGCAGAATTCTGCATGCAGAGACCAAATTTGGTGTTTGTCCCATTTTGTGAATTATTAGTTGGTGAGCGGACCCCAGACCTCACAACCATGAAGGGCAATGGGTGATTGAAGTATTTTCTGCCAGATCCTAATTGGTATGTTGAATTTGATGTTCCTTTTGATGGACCGCTCATTCAGATCATTCACATCTTTGTGGAAGTTGTGTGGCACTGATGTTTAGGCCGAGGTATGTATAGTTTTTTGTGTGTTCTAGGGAAACAGTGTCTAGATGGATTTTGTATTCGTTGTCCTGGCAACTGGACTTTTTTTGGAACACCATTATTTTTGTCTTACTAAGATTTACTGTCAGGGCCCCAGGTCTGACAGAATCTGTGCAGAATATCTAGGTGCTGCTGTAGGCCCTCCTTGGTTGGAGACTGACGCACCAGATCATCAGCAAACAGTAGACATTTGACTTCAGATTCTAGTAGGGTGAGGCCGGGTGCTGCAGGCTGTTCTAGTGCCCTCGCCAATTTGTTGATATATATATGTTGAAGAGAGTGGGGCTTAAGTTGCATTCCTGTCTCACCCCCCTGGCCCTGTGGAAAGAAATGTGTGTTTTTTGCCCATTTTAACCACAGACTTGTTGTTTGTGTACATGGATTTTATAATGTAATGTGTTTTTCCCCCAACACCACTTTCCATCCGTTTCTATAGCATGCCCTCATGCCATACTGAGTAGAATTTAAAAAAATTGTTTAATCAACAAAGCATGTGAAGACTTTGCCTTTGTTTTGGTTTGTTTGTCAGTTAGGGTGTGCAGAGTGAATATGTGGTCTGTCGTACGGTCATTTGGTAAAAAGACAATTTGACAATTACTCAGTACTTTGTTTTCGCTAAAGAAATATACGAGTCTGCCGTTAAAGATAATGCAGAGGATTTTCCCAAGGTTGCTGTTGACGCATATCTCATGGTAGTTAATGGGGTCAAATTTGTCTCCACTTTTGTGGATTTGGGTGATCGGTCCATGGTTCCACATATTGGGGAATATGCCAAAGCTGAGGATGATGTTAAAGAGACATGAAAAACAGCCTCAGACCATTATTCCTCCTCCACCAAACTTGATACTGTAGTTGGCACCATGCATTGGGGCAGGTAGCGTTCTCCTGGTATCTGCCAAACCTGATTCATCCGTCAGACAGCCAGATGGTGAAGAGTGATTCATCACTCCAGAGAAAGCATTTCCACTGCTCCAGAGTCCAGAGACAGATGATTTTTACTCGCCATGTGCTCCAGCACTCGGCGGTCGTGTTCTGTGAGCTTGTGTGGTCTACCACTTTGCGGCTGAGCCATTGTTGCTCCTTTCCATTCACAATAACAGCACTTACATACTGACCAGACCCGCGTGCGCCATTGCACGTATGTTGATTTTGTCCACCTACACCAGACGCGATCAGGACATGCAGGTTGAAATTTCAAAACAAACTCTGAACCAACTAAATTCATTTGGGGACAGGTAAAAAAGCATTAAACATTTATGGCAATTTAGCTAGCTAGCTTGCTGTTGCTATCTAATCTGTCCTGGGATTTAAACATGCTTGTTATTTTACCTGAAATGTACAAGGTCCTCTGCTCCGATAATTAATACACAGATAAAAAGGTAAACTGAGTTTGTTTCTAGTAGTCTCTCCTTCTTCAGGCTTCTTCTTCTTTGGACTTTATATGGGCGGATGGCAAACCAACTTGAAGGTGCATTAGCATTACCAAATGGACTGAAGTGTGGAATCACCCACATAGGTATATTCTCCTAAAAACCAATGAGGAGATGGCACGTGGGTATATGCTCCTAAAAACCAATGTGGAGATGGGAAAGGCTGGACTTGCAGTGTTGCGAGTGTCACAAATAGAACCAAGTTCTATTTTAGCGCCTGGTTACGCAGACTCTCATTGAAGCATGTGAGCAGTGTGTAATGATTGAATAACATGTATGTGTAAACACATTTTGCAATGCTTGTGCACGCGACGCAAGTGGTGTTGTCAGAATGTTAGAGTTGACCAGGGCAGCTCTAGCAGGACAGAAATTTGACCAACTTACTTGTTGGAAAGGTGGCATACTATGACGGTGCCACGTCACCAGGCTCTTCAGGAAGACCATTCTACTGCCAATGTTTGTCTATGGAAATAGCATGGCTGTGTGCTCGATTTCATGTGGCTGAAATAGCCAAATCCACTTTTTAAGGGATCTCCACATACTTTTGTATATATAGTGTAAATGCTATCACATACATAATAACTTGGTTGTGTTTATGAAGGCCTTATGATTAGAATACAATTGATTTCCTACAAATAACATAATACTATTTTCATTAGTTTATTTTACTGTAGGCTATATGTAAAAACTAAATAACCCAACCAGTGGTGATTTTAGAATGTAAATCTTGGTGGGGCTAAAAAAAACTAATGTTGGGGATGCATGCCAGCAAAGCCACTCCAGTACACAACACTAAACAATACATCAATTGCACAAGAACCTTGACAAACGGTGCCCACAAACTGTTAGTGCCTACATAAAGCTGTCCCAACAGCAGAGTTCCAACAGCAGTCCCAACACCTTACCACTACTGCACCTGGCTATCAGCGGAGCCGTGTATGGCAGCGAATGTTCATTCAGCCTCCTTTACTGCCTTTAAAGAAAACATTGCTGATATGGCTGACTTGCTTAAACAAATGTGACCGACCACCTTGATTCAGTCTTATGTAGCAAAATTTGAAATTGTGTTTTTTTTTATACATTGGATTAAAGTAGAGACTCAGAGCTACTAAATGGATTATCATACACTGCATTTGGGGAACAATGGGAAAGTAATTCTGCTTTGAAAGTTGATAAACTTGCAACCTCACTTTTTGAGAAAATGGCCCTTAACTCTTTTGGTACACCTACTGGAGAACTCTTTTGTCTACACTCATTCAGCATTCACACCCTCTTAAGCCTTAGCCCCGCCTATCTCTTTAAGGATTCACTTGTGAGGTCATGTGCTTTACCACATGTAGTGTGGTAAAGATTAAGAATCAAAGCAGTAGCCTACAAAAGGAAACATTCCAGGTAAACATAGTGTCCAGATAAAAATATTATATAAATATTAGATACAGACAATCAATCATGTTGGAGGTCAATTAAATAATCAAAACGTGTTGTTTATGCTTTACATACTAAGTGTATCATGACACAAGGCGAGACCCAGATGCAGACACAGGAGGCAGATGGTTGGACTTTAAGATGTTTAATAATCCCAAAGGAGTAGGCAAGAGAATGGTTGTGGACAGGCAAAATGTCAAAACCAGTTCAGAGTCCAGGAGGTACAGAGTGGCAGACAGGCTCGAGGTCAAGGCAGGCAGAATGGTCAGGCAGGCGGGTAACAGTCCAGAAACAGGCAAGGGTCAAAACCAGGAGGAAAAGGAGAATAGCCAAGGCAGGAGAACGGGAAAAACCACTGGTTGACTTGAAAACATACAAGACAAACTGGCACAGAGAGACAGGAAACACAGGGATAAAAACACTGGGGAAAACAAGCAACACCTGGAGGGGGTGGAGACAATAACAAGGACATGTGAAACAGATTAGGGTGTGACAAAGTGTTCTCATCGATTCCTTGTAGAGATGCCACACTGCTGATTTTTTGGCACATGAGATGGCAGCAGCTTTCCACCAGAGTGTTTGTGTCCTGGGTGGCATCCTGGTAATACTATTGCACTATCCTCTGCATAGTCGTTGATGATGTTCACAGCTCGCTGCAAGTCCTCATGCTTCAGGTGTAACCTGTGCTTGCTTGGGCCAGCTCTCTTTTTGATGGGAGGCATAAGACCATTCTCCTTGTATGACTGGTGGAGGAGAGTCAGGTGTGTTCTACTGGTGCTGAAAGACAAATTCCAGATACAAATATTTAAGCATTATTATACAATAGATAGCCGTAATGGCTTTCTGAGATAATATTACTACACAGATTATACAAGTAATGCTAGCTAGCGAGCCAGCTGTCTAATGTCAGCTAGCTAGCTAACAGTACGCTTTAACTTGGGCTATTTTGTTTAGACATGTAGCTAGCTAGCTAAACAATGAACCATAATCCCAATCCATAGAGTACTAGCAATACAAACCGAATGTCATAGCTAGCTAAAGTTAGCCAAATAGGTTCAATGTTAGCTAGTTAGCTAGCTAAAGTTAGGCTATAACTAGCAATGAAAATGGCTTTCTGAGATAATCTCATGACACAAATCATGCATGTAACGCTAAAGTTAGCTCGCGAGCTAGCCACCTAATGTCAGCTAGCTAACAGTAAGCTTTAACTTGCAATGAAAACAACTTTCTGACAAAATTAGAAACATATAATATCTGAAAATGTAACAAGACTGTATACATGGATGAACGCTTCACGGCAGACTGCAATCCCTTTCATTAAATAAGACGTCCTGTGTTGTTTCCGTTTTGTTTGTACAGCTTGCTTGGCCCATTGTGTCAAATTACTTAGTTCACACTGACCGTGTGCAATGCCATTAGAATCATCAAATTTTCTCCTTCTCTGTCACGGATGCCATTGTTGCCCTTAGTTTGAAGATGTAATCTGGAGACAGGTGTTTTAGACAACAGCCTCTCTTTTCGACTCCCTCTGGATTTGCAATCAAACTCCAGAATTGTATTAATATCCTTATCATACTCTAATTCCACCAGACATTCTACTGATTTCAAAACTCAGTCAACTTCTTCCGTGACAAAAACACGGTTGATCTCCGTTTCATCCCCATCACTGTCATCAGAAGACTCTACAATGTGTTCTTCAATGAAAATGTTTTGACCTAAAATCAAGGATTTCCTTATCGTCGAGATTCATTTTCAGGGAGAATCAGCACGGTACGATCGTCTTCCTGAAAGTAGTCCATCACAACTCTTTCCCCACTGACCTTTGTCGATAGTGCCTGATAAATGCAGGGCAGCAATGTTATTGACAGCATTAGCAACAAATTTGCAGTTCTCCATTGCTAACATTATATCTTTCGAAAGAACTGCAGTAGAAATAATTTTCTACACATAACGAGCAGCTCGTATTATAGACAGAAGATGCTACACAGCAGACCAATCAGAAACTCATCTCTCAGCATGTCCAGCCCATCCATTATCTCAGCCAATCATGGCTAGCGGGAAGGTTCCTCCCTTTTTCTGTGGCTAAACCAACTAGGCTCATAATTTACCAACTGTATTAATATTTACAGATGGCATACAAGTTAAAATGTTCCAGAAGGAATTTCTGCCCCCAAAAAAGCATTTTGATAAAAAATGTAAATAAACATTCAAATACCTGTCCTGTGAAATCGTGACTTGCGACATACGCCTATTTCTTCTTATAA
The DNA here is from genome assembly GCF_023373465.1 of Oncorhynchus keta. Lineage (NCBI taxonomy): Eukaryota > Metazoa > Chordata > Actinopteri > Salmoniformes > Salmonidae > Oncorhynchus > Oncorhynchus keta. The sequence continues at coordinate 1,941,335 of NC_068441.1, read as the reverse complement.
GAGGCAATCCGTAATTTAGATTAAGACATTAATGAGCGAGCAAGGACGAACATTGTCAATATAACTATTTATTCAGCATCTTTGAAATGTACACCGTCAGAATTCAGAACATGGGCCGTTCTTATAGTGTTCTCCCTGTACACAAAGTCAGAACCGCAGAATAAATAAAGGGGGTATATAAGCAGACAATGAAAGCTCTTACAATATTTGATGATTACATTTCGCTAAAACTTACAGGCTACACGTGCACCACCAAGTCAGAACTAGGCTAAATTAAGAGGGGAAAATAGACCACATTTTTAGGGTGAGGCACATGGGCTACTAACAGCTTACTACACAACATACACTTAGTATTACTTTCTTTGGACTCACCTTGTTGTGCTGTGCTCACTTGAACAGGAAGGTGGCGTGGTGGTCCTTCGTGATCAAACTTTGTCATCAAAGTCTGTCATTCTCTGGGTTTATGGGGCTTTCAAGACAACTGGTAACTCTGGGGGAAAAAACAAGGTAGAATCATGATGACGTCAGTGATCTTCAGGTCGTAGCTCTAAAAAGAGGTCCGTGATCCTGACTTACAATTCCGTGTTGGATGTTTTGTCCAGAGATCACAGATGTCTGGATCTCACTGAATTCAGACTGATTGAGAGCGGAAGAAATCATGCTGGATTGACAGCATCGCCAATGTTGAATGTTTATCATTTTAAGATTGAAAATAGATCCTTAAACCGAGAAACGGGAACACACACCCACTCCACTGAATAGCAGGCTAGTGATTGCTTTGCAATGCTTGCAGTTAGCCATTGATACCTTCCAAACTCATTGTTGAATTTGCAATTTCCAACTTGTGTAATGTTTATGTCCAATGGCCGATGAGCACCTATACATTTTAGCTATAATTTCTCCACACATTTCTCTTCATATGACAACTATTAAAAATAATTTGCCAGTAGATTGTTGATACATGACCATGGCAGCGTAGCCTAGTGGTTAGAACGTTGGACTAGTAACCGGAAGGTTGCAAGTTCAAACCCCCGAGCTGACAAGGTACAAATCTGTCGTTCTGCCCCTGAACACTGTTCCCAGGCCGTCATTGAAAATAAGAATATGTTCTTAACTTGCCTGGTTAAATAAAGGTAAAAATAAAAAATAAAAAATTCATGATGATGGCTGCTAGCTAATATTTTGAAAGTCTGATCAGTCCAATCAAAGCTACTGTAGATATAACATGATTTGACGTCATTTTATCTGTGGCCAATGAAATTGAGCCGCCTTGGATGGGCTTGAAATTTCTAGCTCTACCCTTAGATTTGGCAGTGACGTAGTGTCCCCATGAATGACAGAACACTGAGCCAATCACAGCACATCTAGAGATCATTACCAACCCCTACACTCTGTATTTTCCACTGGCTGCCCCACCACCACAACAAGCACTGAGGTAGGCTGAAACACCTACATTTTGGAGCTGCCTTACTCAAGAAAGCAAAAAAGAGACCATGTTTGTATGGAGTTTTTTTTTTTTTACTCAATGCATTTTTATTTATTTTTTACATTGTTTACAAACAGATATGTGACACATATTAATCCCAAAACAATATGCAAAACAGGCAAAACAAATGTTGGGCTCAAAACAGTTGGGGCCCCGTTGTCTTGTCATTCTTCAGCACCGTTGTGGAGTACAACAGCTGTGCAGCTGCCTTACTTTGCGCAGAGGGAGAGAACTCCCGTCTCACTTTGTTCATGATGCCAGCTAGGCTTGTTTTCTTTGCAAGCAATTTATTCACCAATGACAGTGAAGTGAAGAAATTGTCCATGGTGACATTTCTCCCCTTGCCAACGTAAGGTTCCACAAGCCTTATCACCACATTCTCCAACACTTGCTCACCTGCTGCCTGATGCAGATCTTTTCCTAGATGTTTAAAGCCGTTCAGCATGTAAAATTATGCACACTCTCACCGCGTAGCCTACACCAAGTAGACCAGAGTACACTGATAAGACTGCTTGGATTCAGTGGACTGATATAGGGTACATTATATTTAGAATAGATCATTACAATAGAATGGCCTGCCCTTTCCTTCATTCACAATTTTGATGACATAATAATTATGTATAGTTCGCTTCCCCTCGCTCATCAACTCACCCATTCTCCCCCTTTCGCAGCATCATACTTTACTTAATGTACTAAATCTTTTGTTATATGTGTGAAATTAGTTATGGTGTAGTTTAGGTTCCGTTTCGAGACAATTATCCGGTGATTATCAGCTGGACACGGCACTTTCAACTGTCAGGAGAAGGAGCGGAGCAGGCCCTACTGTCGGGAGAAGGAGCGGAGCAGGCCCTACTGTCGGGAGAAGGAGCGGAGCAGGCCCTACTGTCGGGAGAAGGAGCGGAGCAGGCCCTACTGTCGGGAGAAGGAGCGGAGCAGGCCCTACTGTCGGGAGAAGGAGCGGAGCAGGCCCTACTGTCGGGAGAAGGAGCGGAGCAGGCCCTACTGTCGGGAGAAGGAGCAGAGCAGGCCCTACTGTCAGGAGAAGGAGCGGAGCAGGCCCTACTGTCAGGAGAAGGAGCGGAGCAGGCCCTACTGTCAGGAGAAGGAGCGGAGCAGGCCCTACTGTCGGGAGAAGGAGCGGAGCAGGCCCTACTGTCGGGAGAAGGAGCGGAGCAGGCCCTACTGTCAGGAGAAGGAGCGGAGCAGGCCCTACTGTCAGGAGAAGGAGCGGAGCAGGCCCTACTGTCGGGAGAAGGAGCGGAGCAGGCCCTACTGTCAGGAGAAGGAGCGGAGCAGGCCCTACTGTCGGGAGAAGGAGCGGAGCAGGCCCTACTGTCGGGAGAAGGAGCAGGCCCTACTGTCAGGAGAAGGAGCGGAGCAGGCCCTACTGTCGGGAGAAGGAGCGGAGCAGGCCCTACTGTCGGGAGAAGGAGCGGAGCAGGCCCTACTGTCGGGAGAAGGAGCGGAGCAGGCCCTACTGTCAGGAGAAGGAGCGGAGCAGGCCCTACTGTAAGGAGAAGGAGAGGAGCAGGCCCTACTGTCAGGAGAAGGAGCGGAGCAGGCCCTACTGTCAGGAGAAGGAGCGGAGCAGGCCCTACTGTCGGGAGAAGGAGCGGAGCAGGCCCTACTGTCGGGAGAAGGAGCGGAGCAGGCCCTACTGTCGGGAGAAGGAGCGGAGCAGGCCCTACTGTCGGGAGAAGGAGCGGAGCAGGCCCTACTGTCGGGAGAAGGAGCGGAGCAGGCCCTACTGTCGGGAGAAGGAGCGGAGCAGGCCCTACTGTCAGGAGAAGGAGCGGAGCAGGCCCTACTGTCGGGAGAGGCAACGGGGATAACCGTTCAAAAAAATGACATGCCCTCCTAAAACTGGTTATAACGCCAGGTCTATTTGTGAGATTGAGATTCTAAAAACAACAGTCTGTTATATGAGCTTAGTTAGGAAAAGTCAAGGACGGAGGGGGACGTGAATGGTAGAGTAATATTTTTTTTAAATGAATGAGCGGTCAAAATGACTGCTTTAGCCGTTCCAGTGTTAAGCCCTTCCTCTAGCTCTGTCCACAACACCCTAGCAAATATTTGTACCAATACAAAAGGTCCAAGGCAAAGTATTATTATTTTTAAAAGGACACTACTTTAAAATATAAATAAAATAAATAAATAAAAACACGATGAGAAAAATAACCTCAATCTAATGGTGACACCTCATTGCTCACATCTAACACGGCAAGGGATGTGGTGTGACTTGGCTCCTCTTTATGCGCATGCTTTGAATTAGTGCGTCGAAATACTTTGGTGCAGTTTCTCAGTAATTGTGCCAGAGAGAGAGACTGTTGCCTGGTGTAGCAGTGCAGTACCGTATCTCTGGTACTGTATGTAGGTTGTTGAGGCTGTATTATACTGACATGAGTTGCTGGCGTGGAACCAAATCCTGCACACCTGTCAGTGTCCAGGTACAAGTATATCACTAGCTTGATCAGGCGTGTACCTCTAGCCCTCAGGAGACTTTCCTGCAATGAAAGAGAATTAATGATTGACAGGTCTAATGTCAAGTCAGAATGGACTGATCATCAATCATCATTCATTAATACTTTACCCCTGTCAATCAAGCATCTGAAACTAGACTGGACATGACCCCTGTTCATTATGTAACACCCACAGCAATCAGTGTGGTGTCAGTGTGAGTCATGATCAACAAAGGATATCAGGGTGAATTGTATTGTTGATTCCATGCTTCCTGTTTGTCTGTAACCAGATCACTAGAATGTAGAATGGAATATATTGGGTGGATTTAATAGACCCTTTGATGTTATATCACAGCACAGTGTACTTGTCTTAAGAGGGGGTGTCATGGCGAGTAAAGATCAAATACTACAAATGAAGCAGCAGGTACTCAGAGATACGTATGCTGCAATCATAGCAGAGATGTAGAGAGTGTGTGTGTGTGTGTGTGTGTCTGTGTCATTGTACTGTATCTGTGTGTGTGTGTATGTAGGGCTGTGTGTGCCTGTCTGTTCGATGAGTGTGTATGTGCTGGTGTTCCCACGGCATGTGGGTTCTCAGTGTATTCACTCTGACGCACGTGTTTGCCTATCGCCTCTCCCCACCTGACCCTTGGAAAACCATTTGACTCCTTTAGCGCATCACCAATCATCATTTTGTCCAGAGAAATACCAGCGAAATACCAGTCAAAATAAAGTCTCTATAGGGAATACCTCGACGTTACTTGCGTAACCCCTTAAGTTCTCTTTCAATTATTTGTTCCGATATCTCACATGTGGGTATATGGCCAACTCCAGTATAGCAAAGACAGGCTCTCTGCAGCTATGGTAGTCCTCACATATCAGCAACCCTCAGAGGTCACGAAACTGAGGGAGGGTACAGAAACAACAACCTCATAACACAGCCCAATACAAGGTGCACACAGTCTCAGTTTAATGAGGAATTACCCAAAAACAGTACCCCCACCCTAGCCATTATAAATCAATGTAATATCAAGCACGACATCATCGAAGAGAGAAGGGCCCACCCACTTCTGAGGGTGGTAGCTCGATGAGCGAAGAGCTTAACAGCCTTGCCTGAGCTCTCCTACAATCCCAGTAGATGCGCTCCGGACGGACAACTGGACAACTGGACAACGACGTGAAGGTGAAAAGCCATAGGTGAGACAATGGGAAAAAAGTGGAGCCGAGCGTAAAATGGGGTTTCAGATTCAGCATGAAAGAGAAAGAATGTCCATAGGGAGAGTAGCGGGTAAGGTAAGTTAAAGTTCAGGTGTGTGAGGGGGGAAATGTCCATTGGGGGAGGAGCGGGGGGTGATTAGTGGTGGCTATTCAGCAGCCTGATGATCTGAGGGTAGAAACTATTGGCCAGTATTTTAGTTTTTGCCATGATGCTTCTGCACTTCCCACGTCTGAGTGATTGAAGCGGGGAAAACAGGGCATGAATTTCTTCAGCATCCTGAGGTTGAAGAGTCGCTGTTGTGCCTCACTACGATGTCCATGTGGTTATACCCTTTCAGCTTCTCTGAGATGTGTATGCCAAGGAATTTGAAGTTATTGATTGTCTCCACAGTGGCCCTGTTGGTGAGGATGGTGGTGTGTCCAGCCTGGGTCCTCCTGAATTCCACAATCAGTTCCTTTGTTTTGCTAACGTTGAGGGAGAGGTTGTTTACCTGGCAGCAACTCCATCAGAGTGCCTACCTCCTCCCTGTAGGCTATCTCATCTTTGTTGGTGATCAGGCCTCCTACTGTCATGTCGTCAGCGAACTTGATGACGGAGTGGAACTGTGTGAGGCCACACAGTCGTGGGTATACAGAGAATACAGTAGGGGACTGATGACGCACCCTTGTGGGGCCCCTGTGTTGAGGATCAGAGTCGAGAAGGTAATGTTTCCTACCTTCACCTGGGAGAAGTCCATCAGGAAGTCCAGGACCCAGTTACATAGGTAGGAGTTCACACCCAGGGCTGTAGGTACATTAACCCCAAAAAACACTGGGTAGACTGCGGGCACAAACAGTGGCTGGTAGAGCACAGGCCACATATACGCTTAGGGATGCCAAGTGCAGTAGTAAAGCGAAGGATGGAGGAATATTACATATCCACACTTTTCAGCGGCTAGTAGCTACTGTGAAAGGATCTCTTAACCCATAAGAGCCTAAGCCCCGTCTAAGCCAGGGGGGTTCTAGTAAGCTAGATGGAGTAGTAAGCCAGATGGAGTTGTTTTAGGAAGGTCATACCAAGGATTATTTAGCTATTTGATTTGGAATTTTAAGGCACATTGAATAACTGATTTCCCCCCGAAAAAATCTAAAGGAAGTTTGTTCTGAAGTGTCTGTCCTATTTCTGAAAGATATACAGTGCCTTGCGAAAGTATTCGGCCCCCTTGAACTTTGTGACTTTTTGCCACATTTCAGGCTTCAAACATAAAGATATAAAACTGTATTTTTTTGTGAAGAATCAACAACAAGTGGGACACAATCATGAAGTGGAACGACATTTATTGGATATTTCAAACTTTTTTAACAAATCAAAAACTGAAAAATTGGGCGTGCAAAATTATTCAGCCCCTTTACTTTCAGTGCAGCAAACTCTCTCCAGAAGTTCAGTGAGGATCTCTGAATGATCCAATGTTGAACTAAATGACTAATCATGATAAATACAATCCACCTGTGTGTAATCAAGTCTCCGTTTAAATGCACCTGCACTGTGATAGTCTCAGAGGTCCGTTAAAAGCACAGAGAGCATCATGAAGAACAAGGAACACACCAGGCAGGTCCGAGATACTGTTGTGAAGAAGTTTAAAGCCGGATTTGGATACAAAAATATTTCCCAAGCTTTAAATATCCCAAGGAGCACTGTGCAAGCGATAATATTGAAATGGAAGGAGTATCAGACCACTGCAAATCTACCAAGACCTGGCCGTCCCTCTAAACTTTCAGCTCATGCAAGGAGAAGACTGATCAGAGATGCAGCCAAGAGGCCCATGATCACTCTGGATGAACTGCAGAGATCTACAGCTGAGGTGGGAGACTCTGTCCATAGGACAACAATCAGTCGTATATTGCACAAATCTGGCCTTTATGGAAGAGTGACAAGAAGAAAGCCATTTCTTAAAGATATCCATAAAAAGTGTTGTTTAAAGTTTGCCACAAGCCACCTGGGAGACACACCAAACATGTGGAAGAAGGTGCTCTGGTCAGATGAAACCAAAATTGAACTTTTTGGCAACAATGCAAAACGTTATGTTTGGCGTAAAAGCAACACAGCTCATCACCCTGAACACACCATCCCCACTGTCAAACATGGTGGTGGCAGCATCATGGTTTGGGCCTGCTTTTCTTCAGCAGGGACAGGGAAGATGGTTAAAATTGATGGGAAGATGGATGGAGCCAAATACAGGACCATTCTGGAAGAAAACCTGATGGAGTCTGCAAAAGACCTGAGACTGGGGTGGAGATTTTTCTTCCAACAAGACAATGATCCAAAACATAAAGCAAAATGTACAATGGAATGGTTCAAAAATAAACATATCCAGGTGTTAGAATGGCCAAGTCAAAGTCCAGACCTGAATCCAATCGAGAGTCTGTGGAAAGAACTGAAAACTGCTGTTCACAAATGTTCTCCATCCAACCTCACTGAGCTCGAGCTGTTTTGCAAGGAGGAATGGGGAAAAAAATTCAGTCTCTCGATGTGCAAAACTGATAGAGACATACCCGCAGCAAAAGGTGGCGCTACAAAGAATTAACTTAAGGGGTCTGAATAATTTTGCACGCCCAATTTTTCAGTTTTTGATTTGTTAAAAAAGTTTGAAATATCCAATAAATGTCCTTCCACTTCATGATTGTGTCCCACTTGTTGTTGATTCTTCACAAATAATACAGTTTTATATCTACTGATTCGAATTCAATCACCGGTCAGGGAGTATCACATTTTCATTTCATTACAGTACAATGGTTTGATTTGTTTGATCGTAGCTAGCTACATAGCTAGCTACATAGCCGTCTTTGTTTCAAAGATAATTGTGTAGTCTAGACCGATTTCCTAGGTTAGCTAGCCAGCTATTGTCGTTCTTTTAACTCAACGTAACGTAAACAACACTGCTAGCTAGCCAGCTAGCCCCCGAATAGCAGCACTGTAGAAATTATTACACTCAACGGAACGACTTGATTAGTGTAGTGCCAACAACGCAGCTACTGCCAGCTAGCCTACTTCAGCAGTACTGTATCATTTTAATCATTTTAGTCAATAAGATTCTTGCTACGTAAGCTTAACTTTCTGAACATTCGAGACGTGTAGTCCACTTGTCATTCCAATTTCCTTGCATTAGCGTAGCCTTTTCTGTAGCCTGTCAACTATGTGTCTGTCTATCCCTGTTCTCTCCTCTCTGCACAGACCATACAAACGCTCCACACCGCGTGGCCGCGACCACCCTAACCTGGTGGTCCCAGCGCGTACGACCCACGTGGAGTTCCAGGTCTCCGGTAGCCTCTGGAACTGCCGATCTGCGGCCAACAAGGCAGAGTTCATCTCAGCCTATGCCTCCCTCCAGTCCCTTGACTTCTTGGCACTGACGGAAACATGGATCACCACAGATAACACTGCTACTCCTACTGCTCTCTCCTCGTCCGCCCACGTGTTCTCGCACACCCCGAGAGCTTCTGGTCAGCGGGGTGGTGGCACCGGGATCCTCATCTCTCCCAAGTGGTCTTTCTCTCTTTCTCCCCTTACCCATCTGTCTATTGCCTCCTTTGAATTCCATGCTGTCACAGTTACCAGCCCTTTCAAGCTTAACATCCTTATCATTTATCGCCCTCCAGGTTCCCTCGGAGAGTTCATCAATGAGCTTGATGCCTTGATAAGCTCCTTTCCTGAGGACGGCTCACCTCTCACAGTTCTGGGCGACTTTAACCTCCCCACGTCTACCTTTGACTCATTCCTCTCTGCCTCCTTCTTTCCACTCCTCTCCTCTTTTGACCTCACCCTCTCACCTTCCCCCTACTCACAAGGCAGGCAATACGCTTGACCTCATCTTTACTAGATGCTGTTCTTCCACTAACCTCATTGCAACTCCCCTCCAAGTCTCCGACCACTACCTTGTATCCTTTTCCCTCTCGCTCTCATCCAACACTTCCCACACTGCCCCTACTCGGATGGTATCGCGCCGTCCCAACCTTCGCTCTCTCTCCCCCGCTACTCTCTCCTCTTCCATCCTATCATCTCTTCCCTCTGCTCAAACTTTCTCCAACCTATCTCCTGATTCTGCCTCCTCAACCCTCCTCTCCTCCCTTACTGCATCCTTTGACTCCCTATGTCCCCTATCCTCCAGGCCGGCTCGGTCCTCCCCTCCCGCTCCGTGGCTCGACGACTCATTGCGAGCTCACAGAACAGGGCTCCGGGCAGCCGAGCGGAAATGGAGGAAAACTCGCCTCCTGCGGACCTGGCATCCTTTCACTCCCTCCTCTCTACATTTTCCTCCTCTGTCTCTGCTGCTAAAGCCACTTTCTACCATTCTAAATTCCAAGCATCTGCCTCTAACCCTAGGAAGCTCTTTGCCACCTTCTCCTCCCTCCTGAATCCTCCCCCCTCCCTCCTCCCTCTCTGCAGATGACTTCGTCAACCATTTTGAAAAGAAGGTCGATGACATCCGATCCTCGTTTGCTAAGTCAAACGACACCGCTGGTTCTGCTCACACTGCCCTACCCTATGCTCTGACCTCTTTCTCCCCTCTCTCTCCAGATGAAATCTCGCGTCTTGTGACGGCCGGCCGCCCAACAACCTACCCGCTTGACCCTATCCCCTCCTCTCTTCTCCAGACCATTTCCGGAGACCTTCTCCCTTACCTCACCTCGCTCATCAACTCATCCCTGACCGCTGGCTACGTCCTCCCGTCTTCAAGAGAGCGAGAGTTGCACCCCTTCTGAAAAAACCTACACTCGATCCCTCCGATGTCAACAACTACAGACCAGTATCCCTTCTCTCTTTTCTCTCCAAAACTCTTGAGCGTGCCGTCCTTGGCCAGCTCTACCGCTATCTCTCTCAGAATGACCTTCTTGATCCAAATCAGTCAGGTTTCAAGACTAGTCATTCAACTGAGACTGCTCTTCTCTGTATCACGGAGGCGCTCCGCACTGCTAAAGCTAACTCTCTCTCCTCTGCTCTCATCCTTCTAGACCTATCGGCTGCCTTCGATACTGTGAACCATCAGATCCTCCTCTCCACCCTCTCCGAGTTGGGCATCTCCGGCGCGGCCCACGCTTGGATTGCGTCCTACCTGACAGGTCGCTCCTACCAGGTGGCGTGGCGAGAATCTGTCTCCTCACCACGCGCTCTCACCACTGGTGTCCCCCAGGGCTCTGTTCTAGGCCCTCTCTTATTCTCGCTATACACCAAGTCACTTGGCTCTGTCATAACCTCACATGGTCTCTCCTATCATTGCTATGCAGACGACACACAATTAATCTTCTCCTTTCCCCCTTCTGATGACCAGGTGGCGAATCGCATCTCTGCATGTCTGGCAGACATATCAGTGTGGATGACGGATCACCACCTCAAGCTGAACCTCAGCAAGACGGAGCTCCTCTTCCTCCCGGGGAAGGACTGCCCGTTCCATGATCTCGCCATCACGGTTGACAACTCCATTGTGTCCTCCTCCCAGAGCGCTAAGAACCTTGGCGTGATCCTGGACAACACCCTGACGTTCTCAACTAACATCAAGGCGGTGTCCCGTTCCTGTAGGTTCATGCTCTACAACATCCGCAGAGTACGACCCTGCCTCACACAGGAAGCGGCGCAGGTCCTAATCCAGGCACTTGTCATCTCCCGTCTTGATTACTGCAACTCGCTGTTGGCTGGGCTCCCTGCCTGTGCCATTAAACCCCTACAACTCATCCAGAACGCCGCAGCCCGTCTGGTGTTCAACCTTCCCAAGTTCTCTCACGTCACCCCGCTCCTCCGCTCTCTCCACTGGCTTCCAGTTGAAGCTCGCATCCGCTACAAGACCATGGTGCTCGCCACGGAGCTGTGAGGGGAACGGCACCTCAGTACCTCCAGGCTCTGATCAGGCCCTACACCCAAACAAGGGCACTGCGTTCATCCACCTCTGGCCTGCTCGCCTCCCTACCACTGAGGAAGTACAGTTCCCGCTCAGCCCAGTCAAAACTGTTCGCTGCTCTGGCCCCCAATGGTGGAACAAACTCCTCACGACGCCAGGACAGCGGAGTCAATCACCACCTTCCGGAGACACCTGAAACCCCACCTCTTCAAGGAATACCTAGGATAGGGTAAGTAAGGGTAAGTAATCCTTCTCACCCCCTTCTCCCCCAACAAGATTTAGATGCAAGTGGCTGTTCCACTGGTTGTCATAAGGTGTATGCACCAATTTGTAAGTCGCTCTGGATAAGAGCGTCTGCTAAATGACTTAAATGAAATGTAAATGTAATATCTTTATGTTTGAAGCCTGAAATGTGGCAAAAGGTTGCAAAGTTCAAGGGGGCCGAATACTTTCGCAAGGCACTGTATGTATTTTAACACTAAACAAAATATATACACAGTACCAGAAATAGTTTGGACACACCTAATCATTCAAGTTTTTTTGTTTTTAATAATAGTGAAGACAACAAAACTATGAAATAACACATATGGAATCATGTAGGAACCAAGAAAGTGTTAAACAAATCAATATATATTTTGTATTTGAGATTCTTCAAAGTAGTCACCCTTTGCCTTGATGACAGCTTTGCACAGTCTTGGCATTCTCTCAACCAGCTTCATGAGGTGGTCACCTGGAATACAGTTCTATTAACAGGTGTGCCTTGTTAAAAGTCATTTGTGGAATTTCTTCTTTCCTTCTTAATGCGTTTGAGCTCATCAATTGTGTTGTGACAATGTGGTGGTATACTGAAGATATCCCCATTTGGTAAAAGACCAAGTCCATATTATGGCAAGAACAGCTCAATTGAGCAAAGAGAAATGACAGTCCATCATTACTGACATGGTCAGTCAATCCGAATTTTGAAAGTTTCTTCAAATGCAGTTGCAAAAACCATCAAGCCCTATGATGAAACTGGCTCTCGTGAGGTCTGTCACAGGAAAGGAAGACCCCGAGGATAAGTTCATTGGAGTTGTCAGCCTCAGAAATTGCAGTCCAAATAAATGCTTCAGAGTTCAAGTAACAGACACATCTCAACATCAACTGTTCAGAGGAGACTACGTGAATCAGGCATTCATTGTCGAATTGCTGCAAAGAAACCACTACTAAAGGACACCAATAATAAGAAGACACTTGCTTGGGCCAAGAAACACGAGCAATGGACATTAGACTGGTGGAAATCTGTTCTTTGGTCTGATAAGTCCAAATTTTAGATTTTTAGTTCCAGTTGCCGTGTCTTTGTGAGACGCAGAGTAAATGAACGGTTAATCTCTGCATGTGTAGTTCCCACCGTGAAGCATGGAGGAGGAGGTGTGATGGTGCTTTGCACACTTAACCAGCATGGCTACCACAGCATTCTGCAACAATACGCCATCCTATCTGGTTTGCGCTTTGTGGGACTATCATTTGTTTTTCAACAGGACAAGGACTCAACTCACCTCTAGGCTGTGTAAGGGCTTTTTGACCAAGAAGGAGAGTGATGACTCCATCACTGCATCAGATGACCTGGCCTCCACAATCACCCAACCTCAACCCAATTGAGATGGGTTGGGATGATTTGGACTACAGAGTGAAGGAAAAGCAGCCAACAAGTGCTCAGCTTATGTGGGAACTCCTTCAAGACTGTTAGAAAAGCATTCCAGGTGAATCTAGTTGACAGAACTTTTAACAAGGCACAACTGTTCATTGAAATGCATTCATGGAGCTGGTTGAGAGAATGGCAAGAGTGTGCAAAGCTGTCATCAAGGCAAAGGGTGGCTACTTTCAAGAATCTCAAATATAAAATAGATTTTGATTTGTTTAACACTTATTTGGTTACTACATGATTCCATATATGTTATTTCATTGTTTTGATGTCTTCGTTATTATTCTATAATGCTGAAAATAGTAAAAATAAAGAAAAACCCTGCCTCATCACATTCTTGGAGGACTACAGACCGTTCTTTGGACTTCATGGTATAGTTTCTGCCGTGACATGCACTTCTTCTTCAGTGGAATTTATTGGCAGTTGGCATCCAATATGTTGCATTATGACTCCAACTAAAATATAGTATGAATCCATTACACTTTGTGATACGAAAAGGGGAAACGGGAACAATAAAATAAAAATATATATTTAATTACCCTGCCAACTAAACTCATCAAACCCACCACCTTATTCCACTACTTTAACCCTATCTGATCCTACCTCAGGCTAACGGCCTGAGAGGACGGGACACTACCTCTCAACACACCCTGTAACTCTTCTGAAGTTACAAATCTCATACCCCCAAGTAGTTCTCTGCAGCTGCTACCACATCATCTATTTTCTGTGACTTACGCTCCGTCTCTTCGGTACAGTTGATAATAATAGCCTTGAAAGCTAAGAAGCCAACCTTACTGAAACATATCACTCATTGACCTAACCCTTTGTTCTGGCACATATCTACTATTCAGAAGGATCCTCTCAGAATCCCTCACATTTTGATCCACCCTCCTCTACTTTCATCACTGCCTCAGCATATGACATCTTCTGCACTACTCTGACCCTGGCCACCTCAACCTGCCCCCCTCACACCGGACACCTCCAATCCCCAGCAACATGGGCAGAAACTACACATTCCTCTGTCCCATGTCCTCCTGCACTCCACCCACATCTTGAAATCTCCCTCCTACACACTGCTGCCCATAAACGTGACACCTATAACACCGCAGTGTATTCGGCACAAAAGCTCTAACAGCATAACTCATGTATCCTAACATTACATAGTCAGGTAAAGACTCAGACTGTGCAGACTGTGTCACCGCTGTTTCACCACGCTCCCCAACAGATCTGTGTCGCACCAAACGGCAGGCATCACAAACACCAGCTCCACCTCACACTTAAAACTACCCCAGAAATCACTCCCTTCAATGGTGCCCTGTACCTAAGCATAAAGCAAGATAGAAGTCTTTCCCCAAGAGGTGTCCCACGGGAGTGGCTGCTCCCTCTGATCTGAAGGAACAAAAACAAACATCACAAGCCCACTTTGGGTTACCTTTACCGACTCAACAGCACCCACCATCATTTCCACCCAACCTGAAAACCTCCCATGAAGGGCCTAACTTGAAACCTGAAACCTCAGTCAAAAGGCCTGGTTCCATCCTCTTCAAAAATCTCACTCCCACTGGACCAAACGTATCTTTATCATTACCGTGTCCATCAATGCGAAGCCCGGGCACCAAGCTCCTCACAACACCTTCTACGCCTTTCACCTCCCGAACTGGAACTGGCATCCGGCTCCCTCTGTTTGAACTTGACACCAATCTTCTTCGACATACCCCCTCTCCCTTGTTATTGCTAGCTTCAACAGATTCAAACCCGTCCTCTGCCTCCCTCAGTCTTTTCTACCCCCCTTTTCTTTCCCTCCAATCCTCCTCCCTTAACCAATTACCCGACTCCTGAAAATATTCAACTCTTCCAAGCCAAAATCTCTTTTTAGCCTCCTCAAGAGACATGCTAAGCCCTGTACTCCATCCACTTCAAACTCCTACTCTGACATTCACTACTTCTTCTTCTTTGATATCATGGCAGTCCCCAAACAATTGTTTAAGTGCATTTCGCTACCTACTGTGCTGGAATGTACGATCAATCACGATCTGCCCAATTCTGTACTACCATGAAAATAAAAATAAAAAACAAATAAATCCCTACCAACTTTTACCACACTGTCTCCCACCCCCCAAAACTCCTCCCCAAACACCCAGCCCCATTAAACTTGATTTATATCATGCTGAACCACTCCACCCTTAGGATTGTTCAGCATGTCAACAACCATTTCAAAGGTAACATCTGTTACCCCCAATATCTCTTTTGCCGTCTCCACAGTAACCTTCACCTCAATGTTTCTGCTTTCCACAACACGAGTCATATTGATAACCTTACCAATAAAAGCTATGAAGTCCACTTTATTCATTATCAAAGTGTCCTTTGATAGCACACATTCATGAGGGGCAAGATTTCCGAACAGGCCTCCCAACCATGCCAGGACCAGCAGAAACACCAGCCCCGACATTAGGTCCACTTAGTACAGGAGCAGTCATGGAAGCTCCATGAGTCCTCACTGTAGTTCCACCAATCTGTCTCACGGCCTTTGCATACGATACATCATGAGTAATTCTATATCTCTGAGCCTCTCTAGCCTCTCTCTGCACCTGGCATCCACCAAATGCTGGGCTATGCCCCCCACAATTACAACACTTAACCTCCACATTGCTCCCACATTCAGTGCAATCATGTTCCCCTCAACACTTGGCACATCTTTTCCTTAATTTTACGTTGAACAGCTACATGTCCCATTCTTTGGCATTTAAAAGACACAATGTGAATGGGACAAATTCTCTGACATTGAAACTAAGGAATCCTATCGGTACTTTCCCAGGCACTGATAGGCTTTCACTTCTTTGACCTTCTTTCCTACTGATCAACCTTTTGGCCTCAATCATTCTTACATTCTTCATCAATGGATACAGATATTGGAAGCCCATTGATGACTCCCCCCAATCTAGCATAAGCACCAGGGACATGACTTTTAATCTTCTTCCCATTAAGCTTTTCCATTTTCAGAATCTTCGCTTGCTGAGCCTGGCTCCCACAAAATATTAACAATCAACCATTTTCAATGAACCGAGCTAATGTCAATTCACCTACCACTGTCTCTACGTCCTTAGTTGGTCTGATAGGGTGTAAGTGAGACCCTGTAGTCTCATCAAACACTATCACCACAGGGGCCTACTGAGTGGCACAATGGTCTAAGGCACTGCATTTCTGTGCTTGAGGCATCACTACAGACCAGTGTTCGATCCCAGGCTGTATTTGGCCGGCACGGGATTTCCTTGTCCCATCGTGCTCTAATGACTCCTTGTGTAGGACCGGGTGCCTACAAGCTGACTTGCTTCTGGGTTAAGCGAACAGTGTGTCAAGAAGCAGTGCGG
The DNA here is from genome assembly GCF_023373465.1 of Oncorhynchus keta. Taxonomy (NCBI): domain Eukaryota; kingdom Metazoa; phylum Chordata; class Actinopteri; order Salmoniformes; family Salmonidae; genus Oncorhynchus; species Oncorhynchus keta. Next base: position 1,925,253 of record NC_068441.1, on the reverse strand, counting down.
CTTGGCAGGGTCATGTTTTGGAGGACGCATGGCTCTCGACCTTCGTCTCTCCCGAGTCCATATGGGAGTTTCAGTGATGTGACAAGACTGTAACTACCAATTGGGGAGAAAAATAAGTAAAAGTACAAAAAAAGACAATATCACCACTTTCCACTCTAACACATATTTGCTTCCTATCTTGGTCCTCTTTATGCTTTCTTTGCGCTCCACTGCTTTCTGTATCATGATCTCGCTTCTTCCTATATCTTTCCACTACCGACCATTCCGGTCCTTGACCCTCATCCTCCTGCTCCATACCATCAGAACTGACACCCAGCACAGATGTTGCTTCACCAACTTTTCTCAATTTCCTCCCTTTTGTCCACATTACTTGTCAAAACAACGCTACGGACAAAACCACTTCAACAGCAGCATGTGCTCTCTGACATGCACTACTTCTATGGTATATTGGCACAATTCAATGTGAAACAGGATTCCCCAAAATTTTACAAAATACAAAAATAAATTAATGAATCAATTAAACTAAATCAAACAACTTTTATGTTAAAAAAACATAGCAAAAGCTCTTGCAGCATATCTGACATAACCAAGCTTCACATGTGTAGGTATCAATGGAGGCTCCTTAAAGGAGGAAGGAGAGTACCAAACTCCTCAGTGAATTTTTAAAAGTTATCATTTTTAGTTAACATTTTTTTACTAGATATAAGCATGTCACAGAATAATTTAAAAGCACTATTTTATAGTGTGTCATTTTTTTTGTTTTGTTTCATTGTTTCACTTACTTAGTTAGCAAATGCAGCTAACTAGTTTAGCCTACTGAAACACCATGCTCAAACAGAGGGATGCTATGTTAGCCAGCTGCATATCACTATCCAACAGAAAACTGTATGCTTTTGGTCGAACTAATTTACTGCCACCGGGGGTTGCCGGTGTAAGTGCTTACTGACTGTACACTATAACATTACTGCATAAATGTAATGGGTTTACTAACTAACTATGACTTTACTTTAACTAATATGGTGACAATGATGTAGGCTGTGTGTAGCGATTTGGCTTGGAAATACTTTTTTTGCCTGGTCACATACAGCTGATGTGTTGTGCATTGAAGTCCACAAGCGATGGGAAGAGGTGAGAGAAAGAGAGTGCATAGTTGCAAGAAGGAATACAACGTGGCTGCTATGAAAGTTAACTGTGTTTACTCTTGATCAGGGATGTATTCATTCCGCGATTCTGTTCAAAAACATTTCTTAAACAGAAGCAAACGGAACAAAACGGTGATAAACATACCTGAATTTGTCCAATAGAAACTCTCGTTATCAACTGTTGGACAAATGATTGCACCCTATATCAACTAGATCCAGGCAAGTGTGTGCAGGTTGGTATTGAATGTCACTATCTGTCACCTCAAATTTGTCTCTCAACCTGCGTTGTAAACTTGCATTCATAGGCTAGGTTGTAGCAGCCTCATGATGGGTATAGGGAAAATTTGAGTATAATTTTGCCTAAACCTATAGCTGTTACATTGAACTGGGTGAATGGAATATGAATGACAGTCCTCCAGTATCCTGTATTAGAAATAAGGCCACGCTTATGAAAAAAAATCGGCACTGACCGCCACTGGTAGAAAACAACAGGACTGGCGGATCAGATGCAGAGCACGATCCACACCAGGAATTTTCTTCAGGTATTCGACCTTAACATAAGGCATCACCCCTGAGATTATTCCATTGACGGGTGCTCTTCTCCGAACTTCAAAACTTCCGTTGTTCTGATTCTTTTGAGGCTCACTGCTATCTTCCTCTGTTCTTCAGAAACACAATTAATAATCCAAGTAAGACCACTCCTGGTCACTCTGACAGACTCCACTTTTCCTAGCACATACTTCACCATTTGACACCTCAAACGGGTTTCCCACATATGCACCCTTTCTCGACAAACGCATCCCAACAAGAAAGTGATTCATTATCTTTAATACATCCATCCTCCACTCCAATTTTAGACAACTTCATTTTTGTTCGAGTTTCTGCTACTACTGTTATCCATTCAGAACATTTGTCTTGACCAACTTTACTCGGCGCACTGGTTGATTTGAACCCATCATCCACCTTTGCCATCTTTTTCCTGAACCAGAACTGTATTCCTCTGACCTTCACTGTGAACTGTTGGAATTTATATAAACAGGTGTCCAAACAATTGAATTGGCCACAGGTGGGCACCAATCAAGGTGAAGTTACATCTCAAGGATGATCAAAGGAAATTGAATAAACCTGAGCTCATTTTGGAGTGTCATAGCAAAGGGGTGTGAATACATACAGTACCAGTCAAAAGTTTGGACACACCTACTCTTCCAAGGGTTTTTCTTTATTTTGACTATGTCCTACATTAATAATAGTGAAGACATCAAAACTATGAAATAACACATATGGAATGATGTAGTAACCAAAAAAGTGTTAAACAAATCAAAATTATATTTTATTTTTAAGATTCTTTAAAGTAGCCACCCTTTGCCTTGATGACAGCTTTTCCACATACTTGGCATTCTCTCACCAAGATTTATATGTGCCTTGTTAAAAGTTAATTTGTGGAATTTCTTTCCTTCTTAATGCATTTGAGCCAAATCAGTTGTGTTGTGACAAGGTAGGGTGGTATACAGAAAATAGCCCTATTTGGCAAAAGACCAAGTCCATATTATGGCAAGAACCGTTCAAATAAGGGAATAAAATAAAGGTCAGAAAATCAGAACTTTGAAAGTTTCTTTAAGTGCAAGTTGCAAAAACCACAAAGAGCCAAATAAATGCTTCATAGAGTTCAAGTAACAGTCACATCTCATCTCCATGACCCAACACACCTGTCCTTGAGCTGTTCTTGTCTATTGATGTTCTGTATTTTGTCATTCTGTGTTATGTTTCATGTTTTGTGTGGACCCCAGGAAGAGTAGCTGCTGCTTTTTAAAATGTTTCTGTATTTAACTTAATTGTATTTAATTGAGTGTAGAGGGGTGATAAAAAATCAGGGTGTGAATACTTTCTGAAGACACTGTATATCAATGGAGGCTGCTACGGGGAGGACGGCTCATAATAATGGCTGGAACGGTGCTAATAGAATGGCATGAAACGCAAGGAAACCATGTGTTTTATGTATTTGATACCATTCCAACAATGCTGCTCCAGCCATTACGACAAGCCCATCCTCCCAAATGAAGGTGCCACCAACCTCCTGTGCTGTATATGTACAGTTGAAGTCGGAAGTTTACATACACTTAGGTTGGAGTCATTAAAACTCATTTTTCAACTACTCCACACATTTCTTCTTAACAAACTACAGTTTTGGCAAGTCGGTTAGGACATCTACTTTGTGCAGGACACAAGTCATTTTTCCAACAATTGTTAACAGACAGATTATTTCACTTATAATTCACTGTATCACAATTCCAGTGGGACAGAAGTTTACATACACTAAGTTGACTGTGCCTTTAAACAGGTTGGAAAATTCCAGAAAATGATGTCATGGTTTTAGAAGCTTCTGAAAGGCTAATTGAAATAATTTGAGTCAATTGGAGGTGTACCTGTGGATGTATTTCAAGGACTACCTTCAAACTCAGTGCCTCTTTGCTTGACATCATGGGAAAATCAAAAGAAATCAGCCAAGACCTCAGAAAAAAATTATAGACCTCCACAAGTCTGGTTCATTCTTGGGAGCAATTTCCAAACGCCTGAAGGGACCACATTCATCTGTGCAAAGAATAGGACGCAAGTATAAACACCATGGGACCACGTCATACCACTCAGGATGGAGACGCGTTCTGTCTCCTAGAGATGAATGTATTTTGGTGCGAAAAGTGCAAATCAATCCCAGAACAGCAAAGGACCTTGTGAAGATGCTGGAGGAAACAGGTACAAAAGTATCTATATCCACAGTAAAACACGTCCTAAATCGACATACCCAACTATGCAGTTTTTTGTTTTTTTACGTGTTATTTCTTACATTATTACCCCAGGTCATCTTAGGTTTCATTACATACAGCCGAGAAGAACTACTGAATATAAGAGCAGCGTCAACTCACCATCAGTACGACCAAGAATATGACTTTCGCGAAGCGGATCCTGCGTTCTGCCTTTCACCCAGGACAACGGAATGGATCCCAGCCGGCGACCCAAAAAAACGACTTCGTAAAAGAGGGAAACGAAGCGGTCTTCTGGTCAGACTCCGGAGACGGGCACATCGTGCACCACTCCCCAGTATACTTCTCCCCAATGTCCAGTCTCTTGACAACAAGGTTGATGAAATCCGAGCAAGGGTAGCATTCCAGAGGGACATCAGAGACTGTAACGTTCTTTGCTTCACGGAAACATGGCTCACTGGAGAGACGCTATCGGAGTCGGTGCAGCCAGCTGGTTTCTCCACGCATCTCGCCGACAGAAACAAACATCTTTCTGGTAAGAAGAGGGGCGGGGGCGTATGCCTTATGGCTAACGAGACGTGGTGTGGCCACAACAATATACAGGAACTCAAGTCCTTCTGTTCACCTGATTTAGAATTCCTCACAATCAAATGTCGACTGCATTATCTACCAAGGGAATTCTCTTCAATTATAATCACAGCCGTATATATTCCCCCCCAAGCAGACACATCGATGGCTCTGAACAAACTTTATTTGACTCTTTGCAAACTGGAATCCACACATCCTGAGGCTGCATTCATTGTAGCTGGGGATTTTAACAAGGCTAATCTGAAAACAAGACTCCCTAAATTGTATCAGCATATCGATTGCGCAACCAGGGCTGGCAAAACCTTGGATCATTGCTATTCTAACTGCCGCAACGCATATAAGGCCCTGCCCCGCCCTCCTTTCGGAAAAGCTGACCACGACTCCATTTTGTTGATCCCTGCCGACAGACAGAAACTAAAACAAGAAGCTCCCGCGCTGAGGTCTGTCCAACGCTGGTCCGATTCCACACTCCAAGACTGCTTCCATCACGTCGACTGGGATATGTTTCGTATTGCGTCAGACAACAACATTGACGAATACGCTGATTCGGTGTGCGAGTTCATTAGAACGTGCGTTGAAGATGTCGTTCCCATAGCAATGATTAAAACATTCCCAAACCAGAAACCGTGGATTGATGGCAGCATTCGCGTGAAACTGGAAGTGCGAACCACTGCTTTTAATCAGGGCAAGGTGACCGGAAACATGACCGAATACAAACAGTGTAGCTATTCCCTCCGCAAGGCAATCAAACAAGCTAAGCGTCAGTATAGAGACAAAGTAGAATCTCAATTCAACGGCTCAGACACAAGAGGTATGTGGCAGGGTATACAGTCAATCACGGATTACAAAAAGAAAACCAGCCCCGTCACGGACCAGGATGTCTTGCTCCCAGGCAGACTAAATAACTTTTTTGCCCGCTTTGAGGACAATACAGTGCCACTGACACGGCCTGCAGCCGAGGTGAGTAAAACATTTTAACGTGTTAACCCTCACAAGGCTGCAGGCCCAGACGGCATCCCCAGCCGCGCCCTCAGAGCATGCGCAGACCAGCTGGCTGGTGTGTTTACGGACATATTCAATCAATCCCTATCCCAGTCTGCTGTTCCCACATGCTTCAAGAGGGCCACCATTGTTCCTGTTCCCAAGAAAGCTAAGGTAACTGAGCTAAACGACTACCACAGGCTCACTTCCGTCATCATGAAGTGCTTTGAGATACTAGTCAAGGACCATATCACCTCCACGCTACCTGACACCCTAGACCCACTCCAATTTGCTTACCGCCGAAATAGGTCCACAGACGATGCAATCTCAACCACACTGCACACTGCCCTAACCCATCTGGACAAGAGGAATACCTATGTGAGAATGCTGTTCATCGACTACAGCTCGGCATTCAACACCATAGTACCCTCCAAGCTCGTCATCAAACTTGAGACCCTCAAGTTTGCGGACGACACAACAGTGGTAGGCTTGATTACCAACAACGATGAGACGGCCTACAGGGAGGAGGTGAGGACCCTCGGAGTGTGGTGTCAGGAAAATAACCTCACACTCAACGTCAACAAAACTAAGGAGATGATTGTGGACTTCAGGAAACAGCAGAGGGAACACCCCCCTATCCACATCGATGGAACAGCAGTGGAGAGGGTAGCAAGTTTTAAGTTCCTCGGCATACACATCACAGACAAACTGAATTGGTCCACCCACACAGACAGCATCATGAAAAAGGCACAGCAGCGCCTCTTCAACCTCAGGAGGCTGAAGAAATTTGGCTTGTCACCAAAAGCACTCACAAACTTCTACAGATGCACAATCGAGAGCATCCTGGCGGCTGTATCACCGCCTGGTACGGTAACTGCTCCGCCCACAACCGTAAGGCTCTCCAGAGGGTAGTGAGGTCTGCACAACGCATCACCGGGGGCAAACTACCTGCCCTCCAGGACACCTACACCACCCGATTTTACAGGAGGGCCATAAAGATCATCAAGGACAACAACCACCACTGCCTGTTCACCCCGCTATCATCCAGAAGGCGAGGTCAGTACAGGTGCATCAAAGCTGGGACCGAGAGACTGAAAAACAGCTTCTATCTCAAGGCCATCAGACTGCTAAACAGCCACCACTAACATTGAGTGGCTGCTGCCAACACACTGACTCAACTCCAGCCACTTTAATAATGGGAATTGATGGGAAATGCTGTAAAATATATCACTAGCCACTTTAAACAATGCTACCTAATATAATGTTTGCATACCCTACATTATTCATCTCATATGTATACCTATATACTGTACTCTATATCATCTACTGCATCTTTATGTAATACATGTATCACTAGCCATTTTAATTATGCCACTTTGTTTACATACTCATCTCATATGTATATACTGTACTCGATACCATCTACTGTATCTTGTCTATGCTGCTCTGTACCATCACTCATTCATATATCTTTATGTACATATTCTTTATCCCCCTACACTTGTGTGCATAAGACAGTAGTTTTGGAATGGTTAGTTAGATTACTTGTTGGTTATTACTGCATTGTCGGAACTAGAAGCACAAGCATTTCGCTACACTCGCATTAACATCTGCTAACCATGTGTATGTGACAAATAAAATTGGATTTGATTTGATTTGATTTACCCTGAAAGGCCACTCAGCAAGGAAGAAGCCACTGCTCCAAAAATGCCATTAAAAAAGCCTACGGTTTGCAACTGCACATGGAGACAATGATCATACTTTTTCGAGAAATGTCCTCTGGTCTGATGAAACAAAAATAGAACTGTTTGGCCATAATGACCATCATTATGTTTGGAGGAATAAGGGGGATGCTTCCAAGCCGAAGAACACCATCCCAACCATGAATCACGGGGGTGGCAGCATCATGTTGTGGGGGTGCTTTGCTGCAGGAGGGAGTGGTTGTAGAGGGTGCAACACAACAGGTCAGTACCTCAGAAGTAGATGTCAGTTGGCTTTTCAAAGCCGAGCATTCAGTGGTCGAGACAGCATGTGCATTAGAGAGAGAGCCGAAAACAGCAGGTCCGGGACAAGGTAGCACATCTGGTGAAAAGGTCAGGGTTCCCGAGCCGCAGGCAGAACAGTTGAAACTGGAGCAGCAGCACGACCAGGTGGACTGGGGACAGCCAGGATGACAGCCAGGGCGCAGGTCCTCTGGGAGGGAGAGAGAATTAGAGGGAGCATAATTAAATTCACACAGTACACCAGAAAGACATGAGAATTACACCAGATATAACAGACTGACCCTAGCCCCTCGGCACATAGGCTATTGCAGCATAGATACTGAGACAGGGGGGGGTCTGGGGACACTGTGGCCCCTTCCGACGATACCACCGGACAGGGCCAACCAGGCAGGATATAACCCCAGACCACTAGAGGGAAGTCAACAGACCACCAACATACATTACATTTACATTTAAGTCATTTAGCAGACGCTCTTATCCAGAGCGACTTACAAATTGGTGCATACACCTTATGACAACCAGTGGAACAGCCACTTGCATCTAAATCTTGTTGGGGGAGAGGGGGTGAGAAGGATTACTTACCCTTACTTACCCTATCCTAGGTATTCCTTGAAGAGGTGGGGTTTCAGGTGTCTCCGGAAGGTGGTGATTGACTCCGCTGTCCTGGCGTCGTGAGGAGTTTGTTCCACCATTGGGGGCCAGAGCAGCGAACAGTTTTGACTGGGCTGAGCGGGAACTGTACTTCCTCAGTGGTAGGGAGGCGAGCAGGCCAGAGGTGGATGAACGCAGTGCCCTTGTTTGGGTGTAGGGCCTGATCAGAGCCTGGAGGTACTGAGGTGCCGTTCCCCTCACAGCTCCGTGGCGAGCACCATGGTCTTGTAGCGGATGCGAGCTTCAACTGGAAGCCAGTGGAGAGAGCGGAGGAGCGGGGTGACGTGAGAGAACTTGGGAAGGTTGAACACCAGACGGGCTGCGGCGTTCTGGATGAGTTGTAGGGGTTTAATGGCACAGGCAGGAGCCCAGCCAACAGCGAGTTGCAGTAATCAAGACGGGAGATGACAAGTGCCTGGATTAGGACCTGCGCCGCTTCCTGTGTGAGGCAGGGTCGTACTCTGCGGATGTTGTAGAGCATGAACCTACAGGAACGGGACACCGCCTTGATGTTAGTTGAGAACGTCAGGGTGTTGTCCAGGATCACGCCAAGGTTCTTAGCGCTCTGGGAGGAGGACACAATGGAGTTGTCAACCGTGATGGCGAGATCATGGAACGGGCAGTCCTTCCCCGGGAGGAAGAGGAGCTCCGTCTTGCTGAGGTTCAGCTTGAGGTGGTGATCCGTCATCCACACTGATATGTCTGCCAGACATGCAGAGATGCGATTCGCCACCTGGTCATCAGAAGGGGGAAAGGAGAAGATTAATTGTGTGTCGTCTGCATAGCAATGATAGGAGAGACCATGTGAGGTTATGACAGAGCCAAGTGACTTGGTGTATAGCGAGAATAAGAGAGGGCCTAGAACAGAGCCCTGGGGGACACCAGTGGTGAGAGCGCGTGGTGAGGAGACAGATTCTCGCCACGCCACCTGGTAGGAGCGACCTGTCAGGTAGGACGCAATCCAAGCGTGGGCCGCGCCGGAGATGCCCAACTCGGAGAGGGTGGAGAGGAGGATCTGATGGTTCACAGTATCGAAGGCAGCCGATAGGTCTAGAAGGATGAGAGCAGAGGAGAGAGAGTTAGCTTTAGCAGTGCGGAGCGCCTCCGTGATACAGAGAAGAGCAGTCTCAGTTGAATGACTAGTCTTGAAACCTGACTGATTTGGATCAAGAAGGTCATTCTGAGAGAGATAGCGGTAGAGCTGGCCAAGGACGGCACGCTCAAGAGTTTTGGAGAGAAAAGAGAGAAGGGATACTGGTCTGTAGTTGTTGACATCGGAGGGATCGAGTGTAGGTTTTTTCAGAAGGGGTGCAACTCTCGCTCTCTTGAAGACGGGAGGGACGTAGCCAGCGGTCAGGGATGAGTTGATGAGCGAGGTGAGGTAAGGGAGAAGGTCTCCGGAAATGGTCTGGAGAAGAGAGGAGGGGATAGGGTCAAGCGGGCAGGTTGTTGGGCGGCCGGCCGTCACAAGACGCGAGATTTCATCTGGAGAGAGAGGGGAGAAAGAGGTCAGAGCATAGGGTAGGGCAGTGTGAGCAGAACCAGCGGTGTCGTTCGACTTAGCAAACGAGGATCGGATGTCATCGACCTTCTTTTCAAAATGGTTGACGAAGTCATCTGCAGAGAGGGAGGAGGGAGGGGGGGGGAGGATTCAGGAGGGAGGAGAAGGTGGCAAAGAGCTTCCTAGGGTTAGAGGCAGATGCTTGGAATTTAGAATGGTAGAAAGTGTCTTTAGCAGCAGAGACAGAGGAGGAAAATGTAGAGAGGAGGGAGTGAAAGGATGCCAGGTCCTCAGGGAGGCGAGTTTTCCTCCATTTCCGCTCGGCTGCCCGGAGCCCTGTTCTGTGAGCTCGCAATGAGTCGTCGAGCCACGGAGCGGGAGGGGAGGACCGAGCCGGCCTGGAGGATAGGGGACATAGAGAGTCGAAGGATGCAGTAAGGGAGGAGAGGAGGGTTGAGGAGGCAGAATCAGGAGATAGGTTGGAGAAAGTTTGAGCAGAGGGAAGAGATGATAGGATGGAAGAGGAGAGAGTAGCGAGAGTACCTTCAGACAAGGCTGAGTATAGCCCACGAAGATCTCTGAGTCTGCGTCTCTCACATGGATAGGCTGTCCATTCCATAAAAATGGAGCTCTATAGGAGAAAGCCCTGCCTCCAGCTCTTTGCTTAGAAATTCTAGGGACATCAAGGAGGTCTGCGTCTTGTGACCGTAGTGTACTTGTAGGTCTGTACGGCAGGACCAAATCGGAGAGATAGGTAGGAGAAAGCCCATGTAATGCTTTGTAGGTTAGCAGTAAAACCTTGAAATCAGCCCTAACCTTAACAGGAGCCAATGTAGGGAGGCTAGCACTGGAATGTACAGTATGTGGGGTGTTAACCTGAGTATGGAGATATAACATAGCCTTTTCCTTACCGTCGTTGAAATATGATGTAATAATCAAATACTTTAATCGTACATTCTAAAAATCTATCCAAAATATATTTATTTTGAAAATGATAAATTATGTCAAATATACACAGGCGTGTTTTTCCCCATGATATTTCACTGCTTTCTAACGATGTCTCTACCTTTCTCTCTCTAGTCAGAGGAATATGTTAAGGTTTTCATATTCATAGCGTTTTATACTTGTTTTTCTTTGTCTACCTCAAGAGTATTGTACGGTGATTAAAGCTTGTCAACGCTGATAGTAAGTGTGTGTGTGCGTGCGTGCGTGCGTGCGTGCGTGCGTGCGCGTGCGTGCGTGTGCGTGCGTGCGTGTGTGTGTGTGCACACCCAGCACCCACACCCCATTTTGCCCTCTCCCCATTTCGCAATAGCATTTTAACAGTGCTCTACTTTAATCTTCAAACCCCTGTCTTCTCCCTCGGCTTTGAAGCTGTGTATTAATGGCTGCATTACACATGCAAGGGAGATGGAGAGAACATGGCCGCACCGTCGCTTTGTCTGTTGTACGTTTTTGTTGTGTGCTGTGTGGTGGGAACACTGTTCACTTCTTCAGTGGTCCTCGCTTTGCTTCAGTGTTGAGAGCCGCTTCCTTCCGCATCGCATCTTGCAAAGTTCAAATAGCGCTGCTTATCGGAGTCTTTTGGGTCGTCTGTGCGTTTGGTTTAATGCTGTGGTGCCGCGGCAGGTTCTCAATAATGACAGGGGTGTTGTGGAACTCTGTGTCTCTCATTCAGAAGTGTATGTATGTGGTGAGGAGTGAATAGGATCTGATTGGATCTTCTCCCCATTCTCTAGTTCCCTGGTTTCCTTCAAAGGCGAACTGTCTCCTGTTATCTACATTCACACACACACACACACACACACACACACACACACACACACACACACACACACACGCGCGCGCACACAGAGGGATAGAAAGGAGTGTTCAGATCCTGCAAGGAGACAGATTGCACTGGAGCAACTGCTCATTATCTGAGGCTGTTTTGAAAGGACCATAAAGTTGTGAGCGAGACCGAGACAGAGAGAGAGAGAGAGAGAGAGAGAGAGAGTGTGTGTGTCTTGGGGTTTCAGTGGCCTTGAAGGTTTTCTCAGAACTCGTGGAATGGTGATGAAATAGCTGATAGTGGGAAGGGGAGGGTGTATTTGTGTGATCTCTCTCTACGAAAGACGTAGTGTGCTGTCGTCTCTCAATCTTGCTGCTCAGAGCATTAACACTTTACCACCCAGTAGGCAAAGTAAGATAGGTTCATTCTATATTCGGAATGAAAGGCGAAAAGGCATCTTTTCCGGACATTGAAAATGCGTATTGTCCAGAGGTTGAAAATGCGTATTGTCCAGAGGTTGAAAATGCGTATTGTCCAGAGGTTGAAAATGCGTATTGTCCAGAGGTTGAAAATGCGTATTGTCCAGACGTTGAAAATGCGTATTGTCCAGAGGTTGAAAATGCGTATTGTCCAGACGTTGAAAATGCGTATTGTCCAGAGGTTGAAAATGCGTATTGTCCGGACATTGAAAATGCGTATTGTCCAGACGTTGAAAATGCGTATTGTCCAGAGGTTGAAAATGCGTATTGTCCAGACGTTGAAAATGCGTATTGTCCAGACGTTGAAAATGCGTATTGTCCAGACGTTGAAAATGCGTATTATCCAGACATTGAAATCAGGTACATTTTCGGGTTCAGAATTAAAGTTGAAAAGACATCATTTAAAGATGTTGAAAATACATATTTTGTAGAATCAATGGCCAGATTTCAACTGCACATACATTCTCAATGATGTAAGCATTATATCACAATAATTATGTTTAAATCCATTTAATATAGAAGAGGAACCAACTGAAGATCGCAGCATAGTATATTTATTATTGCTCCCATCTTTATTATTGCTCCCATCTGTCACACTTACTTTTCAAAAGCTTTAAAACGGTCAGCGATGATGTTCAAAGTAGCTCCTACAGAACAGACAACTTCAACTACAATAACATTATCAGTAACAGAAGTATATTTACAGAATATATTTTTCTTGCTATGACAGTGATATGTTGTTGTTTATCTATCTTAGTTGAATGCAATGATTGTAAATCGCTCTGGATAAGAGTATCTGCTGAATAACCAAAATGTAAATCGAAAACTAACACTTGCAAAGAATTCTGGTTATTATTCTAATGAGCTCCACCCCCCCCCCAAACAAATACAAATGTGGTTGGTCCGGACCAGACCAAATCTGAACGAATCATAGACGCCTAGGCTATGTTTCTCAGGTTTGAACAGCATAGTACAGTACGGCACAGTTCAGTACAGTACGGTACAAGACAGTAGAGATTAATTCAGTAGAGTACAGTACAGTTTAATTCAGTAAAGTAGGGTACAATACAGTTTATTATACTGTACTATACTCTACTGTGCTGGACTGTATTGTACTGAAGTATACTTTACTTTCCATTACTTTGGTTCAGACCGGGCCAAAAAATCGGAACTAAACATAAATAAATGTCTGTTTGGGCCAATTGAAGGCCGGTTCATACTCTCCATTTTTATTCTAGATAACATTATCTTTATCTTTATCAAAATAAAGCAAAAATATTTAGGCCAACTTCATCCAGTGTTCCAAATATTGTATTTATGCGATATGCAAATATGTGCTTTTTTTGTTGTTGAATTTTCTCCCCAATTTTGTGGTATCCAATTGTAAGTAGTTACTATCTTGTCTCATCGCTACAACTCCCGTACGGGCTTGGGAGAGATGAAGGTTGAAAGCCATGCATCCTCCGAAACACAACCCAACCAATCTGCACTGCTTCTTAACACAGCGCGCATCCAACCCAGCCGCACCAATGTGTCGGAGGAAACACTGTGCACCTGGCGACCTGGTTAGCGTGCACTGCGCCCGGCCCGCCACAGGAGTCGCTAGTGTGCGGTGAGACAAGGATATCCCTTGCCAAGCACTCCCTAACCTGGACGACGTTAGGCCAATTGGGCGTCGCCCCATGGACCTCCCGGTCACGGCCAGCTGCGACAGAGCCTAGGCTCGAACCCAGAGTCTCTGGTGGCACAGCTAGCACTGCGATGCAGTGCCCTAGACCACTGCGCCACCCGGGAGGCCCCAATATGTGCATATTTTTATTAAATATTGCCGCATTTGCATATTGTAATAGAATATACAATGTATTCAAGGTTTAAAAAGGCTTCTAAAGTTTGTAATTTCCACTTTAAAACTCAGACTTGATTTGCCCTAACAAAAAGTGTATCAACTCCTACAATAACAACAATATTTCACATTTCCTGTTGCTGCGGGATCCTCTTCCTGCTGTAGCAAACTGGCTGTAATTAAAATCTGGAGGGCAATAAGTAGGGGATTTAAATAAAAAGGACAGTTGTTTTAGATCTATTTTACCTTGTGATTACTGGAGACAAATGTGAAAATAGTAATTTCAGCAAACTGAAAAGCATGACAGGTATTTCGGGCCTCTTTTCCACAATAAAGTATAAATAGCTGTGTCGATATTCCACATTTTTACTCTAGGCCTGTGGCTTCATAATTTGCAGGGGTGAAATTTGAAGACCCAAGTCGAGGCTGTAATCTATGGAAATCTTTGCGCACTGATGGTAATGCCAAACCTACAGAGTTGATTTATGCACTGTATAATGTTTTATTTATTTATTTAATTTATTTATTTAATTTATTTATTTTATATATATATATATATATATATATATATATATATATATGTATATACAGTATTTGAACCATTTGCATTACATTACATATGAGCCACCATCAGTAATACCCACATGCATAATAAAAACTGCCACTTGTGCAGTGATCTTTTAGTTTCCTTCAATTTGTAGCCTACATTTTGCATCATTCCATTACATCGTTAGTTTACCTTTCTTTCCTCTGTCAGGTCTATGCGGTTGTTCCTGAGGATGGCTAGCAATAGTGGATTGCGTTAGGCTAACGTAATAGAAGTTGTGCAATAATTTGGGACATGTTTCCTACAGTATTTGAATCCTTGTGGAAGGCAGACCGTACATAGAAGTTTAAACCTGGAAGCCTGGCTCACAGTTCACGATGACTGGACCATTGTCATCACAGTTCCTTGATTAGTGAGGATCAGGGTAGATTTCTAGGAGTATTGTTCAACCTATTGTCCACTTTTCTCACATTCCAAAATGTAATGAATATGGCAACTTTCAGGATGAATCAAACTACTGTATTTTTATTAATTAATATATTTACTGTTTAAAGGCTCTCCAACTCTGTTTATGTATATGATTCATACATACTTTTCTAACCCTGCATAATCTACATGATCAGAGTATTAAATAATCTACCCATTGGTGCTGGAAAGGAGACCAATATGTGTGTACGTACATCACAGGAGGTTGGTGCCACCTTAATTGGTGAGGACGGGCTCGTGGTAATGGCTGGAGCGGAATCAGTGGAATGGTATCAAATACAGCAAACAAATAGTTTCCATGTGTTTGATACCGTTCCGTTCACTCTGTTCCAGCCATTATTATGAGCCATCCTCCACTCAGCAGCCTCCACTGATTTACATGGCTTAATAAAATTAAAGGTACACCAAATTTAAAGGGATGGATTTAGATACATGTACTGAAAACCCTATTGAATTAAAACACCACAATAAATGATTTTGGCCAGCAAGTGGGAGGGTTTTCAGAGTTGAATTCAATTTATTCAGCCCATGCAAGGGAAACCCGCCTGCAAAGTCAATTACGTACCTACACAAGGTAAGTCTGAATACCAATCACTGAGAAGGGAGCATTTCCTTAGTCTGAATTGGGCCCTAAATGAATAAATAAATCCATTCCCTGACCCTCTCCTCTCGTTGAGTGACCTGGCAGTGTAGATCTGAAGGGATCCTTAGGGACCACTGCCTTTTTGACCTTCAACCAGCACCAATGAGCTTCATACTGGGACATCAGCTTCACCATCTAGGAGGGAGGGGATATTGGGGGAGATGAGTTGAGGCAAAGCGAGAGATGGATAAGGATAATGAGGAATGACACACATACACGCACACACACAACCCTGCCCTGCCACCTCACCCATTCGCAGTCCTATCACATTGTTAAGATACAGACCCCTCCTCTCGTGACACACGTCCATTGATGAATGAGCAAATTAGCAGACATCCACGCCGGTGTCATTAAACCCCCTGGTCAAACAGAGAGACATCACACACAAACACACACACACACACACACGCACACACGCACCACTTCCCTCTAGTGCATAATGAACAGCACAAACTAACAACTCACTTTAATGGCGGCTGTAACTCTCATGGCTGGGTTATTACAAAGGTCAGAGGAATTATGGGATATTTGAGAAGCAGCCTGCAGTGTCTGGTAGAGGCACGGTGGATCCATGATGGGTTTTAATGAGGGCTGGTACCGAGGCTCTTATACACACAGTCGCTAGAAAGAGGGGGGGGAGAGAAAGACAGAGAGAGAGAGAGAAAAAAAAAGAGAGGGTGAGTGAGAAGTCAAAAAGGTGCTTTTCACTCAGCCTCAGGTGTTTCCCCACCTCTCCTCTCCTACTCTCTCATCTATGTCTGTCATCTTCCTAAGTGATCCTCTCTCTCTCTCTCTCTCTATCTCTCTCCTTATATATTTTGCTGGTGGCTGCTTTGTTCACTGATCTGTAAAACTGTAAAAACTCAAATTATGACATTCATAACACGCTCGTTCGAGGGCATTAGAATAAAACTAAACATATGGATCAATCTGTCCAGTTATTATGTCTCCTAAACGGAGGGAAAGAACAGAAGCAGGCACTGCTGAAGGGTGGCAGATGGTGTTTAAAAAGAGAAGTAGAGAGGAGAACTCTATTCAGCACCATGGACAACAACTCTCAACCTTGCGCTCTGGTTGCTTTCAGCACCATGGACAGTGACAGAGTAGCGTGTCGATTCTGGTACATGCAAATGAGTGTCTCATTCTGACCTGGACAACCAGGTGTGTTCCATCTCTAGCTAATTGACATTTCCTGATCAATATGTGCCAACAGATCCAGACACTCTGGCCCTGGAGGACTGGAACTTGGCACCTCTACTGTACAGACACCTCTACACCTGCACCTGGCTAAACGCAACCATGTGTTGTCCTCTCTCTTTCTTTCCCTGTTTTCTACAGGGGGATAGCTGGGAAGAAATGTGGCACCATAATTCTATCTGCAGAGGAGCTGGGAAACTGTAGAGTAAGTAGAGCTAGTACTACCTTCTGACAATACTATCACTGTGAAGTAGACTGTAAACACCACTACTTTCTGATATTCCTTTTAACTGCCTTGTCACTACGTACAACTTAAGCATAATTCTCCTGTTACCTGTCACTGCATATCCTCATACTGCAGAGAAAGCACAAATCTACCTTCTCACATTACCATCACTGTTACGGCACACAATATCATATAAATATCATAGCACTACTGCTTACTCTTACAACTGCCTATATCCCTCAAATTCAAAATCTGGACCTTGAAACCAGTCCCACTGCTTTTTTTCATTGTTTACATCTAAATTAGGGACTGATTTAGACCTGGGACACCAGGTGGGTGCAATTATATTTCTCAGGTAGAACAGCAAACCAGCAGTACTCCCGATCTTGTAGGGTAAGTTTGGAATACTCTAGACTAATCGTATTATTGCTTATAGCAGATTTATAACGGAGATACAACCGCTTATCATTGCTTCTAAGACATCCTTAATAGCTCATCATGTTGACACTGTATTCAGTGTTAGTCTGTTACTGTCTGATTGTAGATACAGTGTGAATAAGGTTTCTAGCTACAGTACTCACTTTAGATTTATGCAGAAAGTTACAGTTGACTTGAGGCCAACATTTTCAGACAGATTTCATAGATCAGAATGATGGAATACATACGTATCCTTGGGTCCTTGGGTCTACTGGTCACAAAGAGATGAAGCACCTACTTATTGAAGCACACATGATCCATAAAGGAGACAAACGGGACATACAGTACAGAACATCCTTGGAGTTGTCTGAAAGACTTTCAACCTTGCTGAAAGACAGTTGATGTTTCTAACCTTTCTAAGCGTTTAGTGAATGAACAAGGATGTAGCGTCCCCGTTCAGCTATTAGAATGGGATGGGGCTGATTTACACACACACACACACATTTCACACGTACTTTTAAGCTTACCGTATGCTTCCCAGTCCAAACAGTTTGTGCACACAAAAAAAACATCTTGAGGCAAGTTAAAGTTCGGTAGCGGAAGTCTACGCCCCCTTCGTAGGTGATTGGTCAACAGTATTACAGCTAGTAGGAGTGGGAAAATGAAGTGTTTGTTGTCATGGAATGAGAGACGACTAGTTTTCAAGCACATTCTTTCACTTGAGAAATACTGAGAAATACTGTAACAAACATCATTAAGACTAAGACCTCTTCGGCCACAATGTCAAAATAAATGACAGATTTCCTGATACATCTTTGATTAATTTAGTCTTTTGAGGAATTGATTCTGGCTATGTTGTTGCTACGGTGGCCCGAGGGACAAACAACAGTAATATTGTAGTTCTCATTTTTCAAGCGAATGTCTTTAGGGAGTATACGAGCACAGATGTTCGCTTAGCCAAGTTCTACTAGGTGCCAACCGAACCGGTGTATGCGGCCACCTTTACCCTAATAGTGGACACAACTGAATGCATTTAAACAAAATGTGTATTCTGCATTTAACCCAACCTCTTTGAATCAGATAGGTGTGGGGGCTGCCTTAATTGACATCCATGTCATTGGCACCTTGGGAGCAGGTGTTGTTGGGGGGTTAACTGCCTTGCTCAAGGGCAGAAAGACAGATTGTTCCACCTTGCCGGCTCGGGGATTCAAACCAGCGACCCTTCGGTTACTGGGCCAATGCTCTTAACCGCTAGGCTACTTGTCACTGTAGCCTGTGATGGGTGTGATATATCAGTGGAACGGTGTGTATCTAATGAAATTACACAGTGAGATGACGAGAGGAGGTTGAATGGTCCCCTTGGCTCTCCTAGCTCTTCACTGGGCTCCACTGAGCTATGGCATGACAGATTATATCTATTTGATATCTAAGCTCTGTCATCTCTAGGCTCTGTAATCTTTGTCATTTATATGGCTCTCAGTACTAGGCTAGATCTGACACTGATGTGAGAGACATATAGAGACAGAAAGAGAAAGAGGAGAGGTAGGGAGGGAGGGAGGGAGAGAGGAGAAGAAGAGAAATAGATGGGGGAGAGGATAGGGAGATAAACACAGCGAGGGACATAGAGAGAAACAGACAGGGAGAGATGGAGAGAGAGAGAGACAAAGAGAGAAAAAATGACAGACCGAGAGGAAGGAATCAATAGTGGATTATATTGATGCTCTGTGCAGCTCTGACTGTAAAAGCTACTACAGCTGATCGTAATGTGTGACTAAATAGGCTTGAATTGAAACCCAGCCGTCTGACTGACCTTGTATCAAACTGACTGGGGGACAATAACGTTACAGTACAGCTGTTAAACGGACCAGTAGACTTGTCACTGACTAGCAATATGTACAGTAACAAGACCAGTACAGTGAGAGAGACCACACACACACACACGTACACAAACACAGCCATGCATGCACACACACTCTCCAAACACACACACTTACAAACATACGCACAATATACGTACCCCCTATAGCAACCCCATGTGGCACCAAACAAACTAACACAGATTTCTTGTCATATTTCTCTCATCCTTCTCTCCCCCTGTCCCAGCCTCTTCCTTCAACAGGGGCTCTAAATGAATCACAATGTCCCCTGTCTTCTCTCTCTTTATTTCTCTCTGCCTCTGATCCATGTGTCTTTCATGCCTCCCTCCGTTAAAGCAGCAGGTATGGAACTAACAGGACTTGCATCCCTTCTGTCCTTCCTGCCCATCTCTCCTTGTATTCCAACGTACCACCACCACCCACCCTGTTCCCTTACTTGTCTATATTCATCCCCTTCTCTCTCGTCTACACCACCACCACCAGCACCCACCCTGTCCCCTTCTTTCTCTCCCAAGCCTTTCTTCATTCATCACCACCACCCTGTTGCCTTCTACATTACCAAAGCTTTCTTCATCCCCTTCCCTTCCCTCTCCTCTTCACCACCACAGACATGATATATGATACCCAGCATTCACAATACCAAGCTTTTCAGATCTCACTCTCTCCGTCATTCTCCTCTACCTCCTGTGTGTTCCTGTCCCCAGGCACCTCACCGTCCCATCAATCCTCCCCACCCCGTTCAAATATTGATAAACTTATTCTGCCCACCTTACCCATCCAATGTTGATCACAGACTTTACGAGGGGGCATGTACAGTGGCTTGCGAAAGTATTCACCCCCCTTGGCATTTTTCCTATTTTGTTGCCTTACAACCTAGAATTAAAATACATTTTTGGGGGGTTTGTAATCATTTGATTTACACAACATGCCTACCACTTTGAAGATGTAAAACATTTTTTATTGTGAAACAAACAACACATAAGACAAAAGCAATTACAGCTGCAAGTCTCTTGGGGTATGTCTCTAAAAGCTTGGCACATCTAGCCACTGGGATTTCTGCCCATTCTTTAAGGCAAAACTGCTCCAGCTCCTTCAAGTTGGATGGGTTCCGCTGGTATACAGCAATCTAAAAGTCATACCACAGATTCTCAATTGGATTGAGGTCTGGGCTTTGACTAGGCCATTCCAAGACATTTAAATGTTTCCCCTTAAACCACTCGAGTGTTGCTTTAGCAGTATGCTTAGGGTCATTGTCCTGCTGGAAGGTGAACCTCCTTCCCAGTCTCAAATCTCTGGAAGACTGAAATAGGTTTCCCTCAAGAATTTCCCTCTATTTAGCATTGTCCATCAATCCTTCAATCCTGACCAGTTTCCCAGTCCCTGAGGATGAAAAACATAGTTGGTATTCTTGGGGTGATGAGAGGTGTTGGGTTTGCGCTAGACATAGTTTTCCTTGATGGCCAAAAAGCTCAATTTTAGTCTCACCTGACCAGATATTTTATTTGGGGAGTCTTTTGCTTACTTTTGTCTTTAAGCAATGGCTTTTCTTCTGGCCACTCTTCCGTAAAGCCCAGCTCTGTGGAGTGTACGGCTTAAAGTGGTCCTATGGCCACTTGCTTAGTGGTGTTGCAGACTCTGGGGTCTTTCAGAACAGGTGTATACATATACACTGAGATCATGTGACAGACCATGTGACACTTAGATTGCACACAGGTGGACTTTATTTAACTAATTATGTGACTTCTCAGGGTAATTGGTGGCTCCAGATCTTATTTAGGGGCTTCATAGCAAAGGGGGTGAGTACATATGCGCACGCACCACTTTTCAAATTATGTTTGGAATTTCACTTCACCAGTCTGGATTATTGTGTGCATGTCCATTACATGACATCCAAATAACAATCCATTTACATTTCAGGTTGTAATGCAAAGAAAATAGGAAAAAAGCAAAGGGGGATGAATACTTTTGTATGTGTCACAGCTCCCCAATGAGGCTGGAACAGCCATAGAGATCCTACTAAATTACTAGAGGGCTATGTCATAAACCCGAAAAGTTCCAGAATGGTCAGAAAATGTCAGCAACTGTTTTGTGGTCAGGATGAAATCCATCCGGGTGCTGCCAACTCTCACACATTGCCCGTGAGACACACGTATTTGACCATCTCGTCACACTCTCAATGCATAACTCATATCTCACACATTGAAAAGTAGTGCTTTTATTTTTCTAATTAGTCCATTGTATTGTCAGCGTGTTCTTTTCAACTGTGCTCCAAATCGTTTTGAAGTTTGAGCTTCTGCGCCTACAGTTTTACATCACATGCAGAGCCTCTATCATTATCATGTCTTGACACAGCACTGTTTTATGTACTATGTTGGCAACAGAATTAAGTTGATGTTACTCCTGTCCCTATTGCAGAATGCAGCCTTTTGACAGCACGTACTAAAGTCGATTTAATCCCAATTTGCATTAGTCCCCTTGTTTGGTGATTGGCATTTATGCTGTGACAATGAAACGCCACCAGACAAACCTACAGTATGTTTTAGCAGGGAAGTTTGGTAGGGTGACCTGATTTGTAACTATGAAAATAATTGAGTCAAACATTGTAAACCCCAAATTGTATGTTTTATTCTAGAGGGGGGGACAATAAATATAAAATAATTGAGTTAGGGTGTGAGGGCAGATTTATGGCATCTTGTCTTCAAGACATTTTTATTAACTATTTATGTCACGACTCCCGCCGAAGTCGGCTCCTCTCCTTGTTCGGGCCGTGTTCCGGCTTTCTAGCCATCGCCGCTCCATGTTCTCATTGTTCCATTTGTTTTGTCTTGTTCCCTGCACACCTGGTTTAAATTCCCTAATCACACTGCATGCATTTAGTCCTCTGTTCCCCCCCATGTCTGTGTGTGAAATTGTTTTGTTAAGTGTTGAGTAAGATGCACCAGACTGGTTTTCCCCCGGGTATTGTATTTTGACCCGTTGTATGTATTTGTCATACATTTGTATATTTGTGAGTGATTTCGTGCTTATTGACTTTTACCTGTGGCTGGTGTATTTTTGACGCAGTTGCGTCTGTCTTTTGTGCTTTTTCCAAATAAAAGTGGGCCTGATCACAACTCACTGCTCTCCTGCACCTGACTTCGTACCAGTAGCGCACAACATTGACAATTTACTTTATTTAGCCTGATCAGTGGAACAACTTTCATTCTTAACAATGGGCTAAAATATAGGGTAATTACTGTGCTTGGCAGCAAGAAAACTACTGTTATTCCCCACACTTATTTTATTATTCCACTTCTTCCCAATTTTGCCAGTGTAATCACACATTTGAAATATGACTTGCCTCCTTGTGTCTTTTGAAAGTGAGTTATATGAGGCGACGTATTTTTGCAGTGATTCATGGACAGTTTTTAATAAGTCATACAGATAAGCAATGGATATTGAATGCTCCAGGAATCAAAAATAGATGTATTTTATTTTACTATTGTGCACATGCTAGGCAGAGATGGTAAGGGAACTCAACTCATAAACGCATCATATTGTTTTCTATGTAGAGTAAGATCATGGTAAGGATCTTCAACTAGTAGGAATAAACCACCGGAATACTGATATTCAGGTTGGGAGATTATACGAAATTAGCCCTATTTTAAATTTGCGACTTCGACCCCAAATTACAAAATGTTTGTGTTCTCACCTTGAAAGCAGTCTATGGACAAGGAGACTGCCATCTATGATTTGGTTACCGACTGCCATCAACCATTAATATTAAAAGATCCTGTGCAGAGCCTTGCTGTAGTGATAACACAACAAGGCTCAATCACTGCTTCCAACCTTCCCACTGTTTCTAGCATTTGCCTGTCTCCCGATCTCATTTCATTACTATCTGAATTGTGTCAAACTAAAGTGTCAAACTACCTAAAAAAATACCTGACATTTTAGCATACATTAAATTAATTGCCCCAAAAAATCTCAAAGTAACAAAGTCGTCAAATTCTGAGTGTTCATTTAATGTAAAGCATCCTGAATACACCTGATCTATGTTTTATTTATGTATTATCATAAAAAAAAAGTGTTTTACCCTGGCCTAAGCCATGACAAAACACGTAGAATTGCAATAAATTTGTTTTAAAACAGTAAAATAGTCCTGGGGGAGGATGCCAAGTCCAGCAGTTGTGCCAAGGAATGAAATTCACAAGGAAAATCTCACTCCAAGCTTTCTTCAAAAGTTGGCAGCCCTGAGAACCAGTCTAATAGGCCTCTCTCTCATTTACACGTTGGAACATCTGTTTTTGGGAAAGTCGGGGAAATTGTCTTTTTTCAATAGAAATGCCGCATGTCCTGTTGTAGCGTACCTCTTTGTTCAAATTCGCATCGCACTTTGAAGTCAACCCGGGATGGGTTGGCCTTGGTTGGCAAGCTCACATTCAACAAATCTGATCTGTGGATATTCCTCAAATACGTCATGCCTTACAGTACCAGACAAAAGTTTGGACACACCTACTCATTCAAGGGTTTGTCTTATTTTTGAAAACTATTTTCTACATTGTAGGATAATAGTGAAGACATCAAAACTATGAAATAACACATATGGAATAATGTAGTAACCCAAAAAAGTGTTCAACAAATTAAATAATATTTTATAAAAAGTAGCCACCCAAGCTGATGACAGCTTTGCACACTCTGGGCATTCTCTCAACCAGCTTCATGAGGAATGCTTTTCCAATAGTCTTGAAGGAGTTCCCACATATGCTGAACACTTGTTGGCTTCTTTTCCTTCACTCTATGGTCCAACTCAACCCAAACCATCTCAATTGGGTTGAGGTCAGGTGATTGTGGAGGCCAGGTCATCTGATGCAGCAATCCATCTCCTTGGTCAAGTAGCCCTTACACAGCCTGGAGGTGTGTTTTCGGTCATTATCCTTTTGAAAAACAAATTATAGTCCCACTAAGGGCAAACCAGATGTTTTTGGGGGTTACTACAATATTCCATATGTGTTGTTTCATAGTTTTGATATCTTCACTATTATAATATGCAGAAAATAGTCAAAATAAAGAAAAACTCTTGAATGAATAGGTGTGTCCAAACTTTTGACCAACCCTAGTGATAGCATTCCCATTAGGAACCATGTTAAACTAAGGCGTTAGTGCTATTCTGACATTGATCCAAATGGGAGTGCTGTGGCGCTAACACTGACCAACACTAGCACTAGTTTAAACATTGTTCCCAATGAGAACGCGAAGGCGCTAAATGCTAGTCTGAGTTAGTAGCCGGACATTGCTAGTTCTCAGTGCTCCCTCCAAAAAAAATGGTCCCTGTATTCAACAATCCAAGATGGTGTCTCTGTTGCCCTGAATTCCCTTCCAAATTCCCTTTTCAACTGTATTACTGCTGATCTGGAAAAACTAAGCACTATGAACAAAAATAAGCAGTATGGTGGGTATGGAGATGACAGAGGAGCTAGAGGGAGTGGTGACCATGTTTAGTCAAACCATAGAAGTAGAATGTATAGACAATGTGAAATTCCATTCTCTTATATTTATTTTAGAATGGACTGAGTCGATTTTAATCGCTCCATAGGGAAGATACAGGCTCCGTCCCAAATGGCACCCTATTCTGTAGATAATGCATAAAACATTTTATGTACATTTTCCCCTTTTCCATTAACATTCCCTTCATTTAAAGCAGTTGCACAAAGCATATTGAGGTTAAATGTATCCTTAAATTATGTGAAAAGGTTAATGGTGCCCATGAGGTCCCTTAAGTGCTTAATTCAGTATAAATATCAATATAAACAGCATTACTGTGGTGGTGAATGTTGCTTTCCTCTGCCCTGTTTACAAAAGTAAAACATCTACCACCTACATAGTTAAATAATGGAAGATGCACACTAATGTCTTCAAAGCTATTTGGTTTGCTAGCTGGCTACTCTGTGTAATCTAGTTTGTCGAGCTAGAAAGGATTAGAAACAAGCTGAGAAAAAAAGTAACTAAAAGAAAAGTGTTTTTATTATCATCTGAAACAATTTACTTCTCCTGTCTTGAATTTAGAAGTTATGTTTTGCGGTCTCCCAGAATAAATGCGATCTCTTTGACGAGGCGTTCAATGTTGCCAACTATTCATCAGTGAGCATCGCTATTGGCGCCTTGATTTGTTGCTAGAAGTCGCTAGATGACGTTTTGCCATTGCCATGACAATGTCACACCACCAATTTGTCTTGCTGCGGCACAGCTGCAGTACCCGTCATAGTGTTTTCGTCCCATCTCCCACCCCCCTTGTGCTGTGACATTGCTGTGACTTCTGTTGCACAGACAGCTTTTCCCACGCTCGTTTGCGGCAGAATTCAGTGGGAAAAGTCACTAGATGCTATCAGAAATGTACAAACCCTCAGTGTCAAAGCTCCCCAAAGGCAGTCTGAGATGTAGCCGAATTTGTCACTAGACTCTTTTACAGTAAGTACAGTAAACATAGAACACTATGTACAGTTTCCCTTGTCTAAATGTTGCAGAGAATGTCCTCTTTCAGATGCTCTTTTCCCAGGGTTGATAAGAGATAGAGCCAAATGTTTGATGCATGTAAAAAAGTCACAAATCCATCAGATCGTCGGTGATCCGACGCCATAAATCATAGTTTGTCAAAAATCGCGTTGAGTGTGTTGATCAGCCTCTGATCAGCATGGTTGCACCATTCCTGTGCAGCAAGAATCTTGTTTCTTGACCCAGAACATCATGAATGTCACTCATTTATTTGTATACATGTTTTATTGACACGTTTAACAAGTTTGAGACCCATACCTAGGAGAATAGGATGAATGGTGGGAAAAATTACATTAAATAGTATTTTAGTGATTTCAAACGTCGGGCCACTGTGGAGAGGAGTGTGATTGTACTCACTGAACACAGCCTGCAGTCTAAGTCTGACTGAGAGTGATAATGAGACAGGACCTAGGACAGACACACACACGGACACACACAAACCATGCACAGCGACACACACACTTTCTCCCACTCACCCAAACCATCACACTCACACAAAGTAGATCTGCTTCAACATTAAAAAGCCATTAGCAGTATCATTACGAGGTGCAGCTAGCGCCGGTAGTGTCCAATGTAGAGCCTCGGGCCCTCCAACAACAACAGGAGAGGTGTTTATCTTCCTGATGCCCACTGCTTTGGCTGTCTGCTGGCACTTCAGCTCTTTAGATAACAAAGCTATTCAATCTCTACTCCCATGGTAAGATTAGCCAGCTACAAACTCTGCCCGGGCTGATTTACAAGGAGCTCCTACAGAAAAATGCCTCTTTTTTTTTTTTTTTTTTGCAGCTGTGTCCAAAATGGCACACTATTCCCTATATAGTGCACCGCTTTTGACCGGGGTCCATTGGGCTCCAGTCAAAAGCAGTGCACTAGGTAGGGAATAGGGTGCCATTTGGGACTCAGACCCATAGCTTCTTCAGAATGTCTTTAGCAAACAAACATAGTGGTCCCCAGAGAGAGACAGAGTTAGACAGACAACAACAGTAATTTAGAATGACGCTTGAATTATTCAAGTCTTACTGCTAATTTACATTCTTAAAGGAGAATTTAGCTTTTTTACAACCAATTCTGTATTTTGAATGTAAATGGCATGTGATTTCACTTGTTTTTGAGAAACTCACCCCAACCAGTGATACACTTCCTCATCCTCGTTTTGTACCCAAATACACCATTTCAGAACAGGAAACACTCTCAATGTAGGGATGCAGGTCTTTAGATGTTGTACACATGAAATGGTGTGATTCCAAACTTTATCCACAACGTTATATCCCATTTTGTGCAACTCGAACGGTTTTCCCTATCCACCTGTTCCATTCTCCGTGTAGCCTGCTGCTAGAATGGACAGAGATGTTTAGCTCGAGTTGCAACAAAATGGAATGCACCGTGCCTTCAGAAAGCATTCAGACCCGTCGACGTTTCCCACATTTTGTTATGTTAACGCCTTATTCTAAAATGGATTACATTTGTTTTTTTCCTCATCAATCTACACACAATAACCCATAATGACGAACCGAAAACAGTTTTTTTAAACTCAGTCCCTTTGCTATGAGATTCGAAATTGAGCTCAGGTGCATCCCGTTTCCATTGATCATCCTTGAGACGTTTCTCCAACTTGATTGGCGTACACCGGTGGTAAATTCAATCGTTTGGACATGATTTGGGAAAGCACACACTTGTCCACATAAGGTCCCAAAGTTCTCAGTGCATGTCAGAGCAAATACCAAGCCATGAGGTCGAAGGAATTGTCCGTAGATCGCCAAGACAGGATTGTGTCCCCGAGAACAGTGTCCTCCATCATTCTTAAATTGAAGAAGTTTGGAACCACCAAGACACTTCCTAGTGCTGGCTGCCTGGCCAAACTGAGCATTCTGGGAGAAGGTCCTTGGTCAGGGAGGTGACCAAGAACCCGAGGGTCACTCTGACAGAGCTGTAGAGTTCCTCTGTGGAGATGGGAGCACCTTCCAGAAGGACAACCATCTCTGCAGCACTCCACTAATCAGGCCTTTATGGTAGAGTGGCCAGACGGAACCCACTCCTCTGTAAAAGGGACAGGACAGCCTGCTTGGAGTTTGCTAAAGGGCACCTAAATACACTCAGACCTTGAGAAACAAGATTCTCTGGTCTGATGAAACCACAAGTGAACTCTTTGGCCTGAAAACCAAGCGTCACGTCTGGAGGAAATCGAGCACCATCCCTATGGTGGTGGCCACATCATGCTGTGGGGATGTTTTTCAGCTGCAGGGACTGGGAGACTAGCCAGGATCAAGGCGAAGATGAATGGAGCAAAGTACAGAGAGATCCTTGATGACAACCTGCTCCAGAGCGCTCAGGACCTCGGACTGGGGCGACGGTTCACCTTCCAACAGGACAACGACCAACACAGCCAAGACAACGCAGGAGTGGCTTCGGGACTAGTCTCAATATCCTTGAGTGGCCCCGCAAGAGCCCAAACTTGAACCCGATGAAACATCTCTGGAGAGACCTGAAAATAGCTGTGCAGCGACGCTCCACATCAAACCTGACAGACCTTGAGAGGACCTGCAGAGAAGAATGGGAGAAACGCCCCAAACACAGGCGTGCCAAGCTTGTAGCATCATACCCAAGAAGATTCTAAGCTGTAATCGCTGCCAAAG
This sequence comes from Oncorhynchus keta, assembly GCF_023373465.1. NCBI lineage: Eukaryota > Metazoa > Chordata > Actinopteri > Salmoniformes > Salmonidae > Oncorhynchus > Oncorhynchus keta. The sequence goes on along the minus strand of NC_068441.1, from coordinate 1,896,978 downwards.
GTGCTTCAACAAAGTACTGAGTAAAGGGTCTGAATGCTTATGTAAATGTTATATTTCCGGGAGGTTTTTTTTGTTATTCAATTTCTAAAAAGCTGTTTTTGCTTCGTCATTATGGGGTATCGTTTGTAGATTGAATGGAACTAACCATTTTTGAATAAAACACAATTTAATGTGCACAACATCTAAAGACCCTGCATCACTATACTGTGAGAGCTTTGCAATTTATATTTGGTGTTTTTATTCGCACCTCCCATACTGTAGAATGAGCCATGGGGAAGTGTATCGCGAGTGGAGAAAGTTCCTCAAAAATAGAGATTTGGTTGTATAAAAGTAAACTTCTCCTGAAATGGATTGTCATTGTCTTGGAATGTTTCAGCTATAATAACTTTTCGGTGATGTAGCAATTGAATTTGTAATTTGGCAGATTTGTCGGTCAACGATCAGGCACAGTGTATGCTGTCTGTGACAGGTCTGAGAGGACATTAGTGGGACTGTCTGACCTGAGGAGTTTTACTCATGCTGCAGTGCTACTCTTTAGGATCAGTCATACTGGCCAATGGAATCAGTGTTGGTTCGACTGGGGATTACTGACTGGTTGGAGAGCATGCCCCCCCCCCCCAACCATCAGAGATTGACCTAGGCACCAGGGAGTTAGAGGTTGTAACATAATCTCGTCTGTATCCCAAATGGCACCCTATTCCTTTCATGTGCACTATGTAGGGAATAGGGTGCCATCTGGGACACAGTCCTTCTCTGGAACATGGGGATGAGTAGGGTTGGTTTGTAGGCATCATTACTGTAGAATTTATGTGGCTCTGTTTCTCCCAAGAGCTCCCGGTGTACCCCTAATGAGCTCTCATATTCATCCTTACTGCAAGAGATGAAACACAAGCACACGTGTGCTCTCGCACACGGACACACGCGCACACATAGACGCACACAAACACACACACTGAGATGGAGGTGGCTTGGTCGTAATTGTGGCAGTAGTGGTGAATTGATTAGAATGCAAAATGCATTTTGCCTTTCATTTGACACAAACAGATGAGTGACTACAACAAACAGGGGAAAAAAGCACAAACAACAATATTAATCAACTGAATCATTAAGTTGAAATATTCTCTCTCTCTCTCTCTCTCTCTCTCTCTCTCTCTCTCTCTCTCTCTCTCTCTCTCTCTCTCTCTCTCTCTCTCTCTCTCTCTCTCTCTCTCTCTCTCTCTCTCTCTCTCTCTCTCTCTCTCTCTCCTCACCCCCAAAGGACAGTGCAACGATGCAGTTCTGTGCCAACAAACTGGACAAGAAGGACTTCTTTGGCAAGTCAGATCCTTTCATGGTGTTCTACAGGAGCAACGAAGACGGAACGTAAGGCTCTGTGTTCTGTGATCCTGTTAAAGGGATAGTTCACCCGAATTACAAAATCACATATTCGTTTCCTTACCATGTAAGCAGTCTATGAACAAGGCATGACAGCAACCCATGCTTTGGTTATGGTACCTGTGTTAGCATTTTCATGCTTCATGTCCAAATCATCAAAAATATCAAAAAACTAATGTGTAACTCAATGATGTTACTAACAGAAAATGTGGACATGAAATGCAAAAATTATAATAGGTACCATTGACTTGCATTGGAATTGTGCCACAAATGCAAAAGAGTTAGCATTTGAATCAGTGGCCAGGTAAACAAAACCAAAACATGGATTGCTGTAGTACCTTATCCATAGACTGCTTATAGGGTAAGGAAACCAATGTCATTGTGTAATTCAGTGAACTATCCCTATAACATGAGGGGGGTATTAATAAAAATCACCCAATAGCAGGAACCACACCACCTAGTGGTCATAACATGGTAATGTGGACATAAAGGATGGGACATAAACATACCTTTAATGACAAAATTCTCTGAACACTGTTTAAAAATGTTTAAAAAAAAATGTAAAACCAAAATTCACTGAGAATACATAACATAGGATGAAGAAACAATACTCCAAGCCGCAGCGCTGTACTGTATACTCTTTGTTGGGTTGGGATTGGGGTGGGGTCTGGGAGGTCTGTGGGAGGCTTTTGACAATTTCTTTGGATTCCTCATGTCTTACTCATTATTAGAAAAGCATTTCTTAGGTACTATATTTCTTGAATTTTCTATGAATCCTACAAATTAAAATGTCCAATTTGGGTGCAATCAATTAGCTTAATTTCCCAGAAATCTAATTATATTCCAACAAAATAATGTTGCAGGAATGCTAATCTTATCCGTTTCTAAACTATTTCAGAACAATGGTGGGTGTCATGTCTTGCATTACCAATCACACTGGTTTACTGTATCTCTACAGTGTGACAAATTATGCAGTGGAGAATTGGTGCGGTGGAGAATGCAATTAGAGGGAACACACAGAAGGCAAACAGGTCTTTGTATAAATAAATTAAACACACACCAGCAGGACTGAGCCAAACCCACCAGGGACCATACAGCACCTCCTCATTCCTTAACAGGCTTCCAGCGTGTGTGTGTACGTGTGTATGTGTGTGTGTGTGCATGAGCCATACCCAGAGAGAATGCGCTATACAACAGCCCCCAATCCCCTAACAGGCTACCAGAGTGCACTCTGTTGTCCCAGAGGCCCTTGCAGCGAGCGGTGTCAGACCATTTAAGGGCCACTGGTTTAGAGAGAGCCTGCACATCTTAGCCCTTATCTTCATTCAGGCATTTCTTAAAGTGACAAGAGGGGACAGTGGCCAGCACAGATGTGCTAAAAGTGTCTGTGTAGGAGAGAGGAGAGGGACAAATTAGCGGGCGGACACGGCACACACACAAACACACATAGAAATGAGTACTTGGCGGATGCTGCTAAATGGACCGTGCTGTTCTAATGGCCAAAGGACCGAAGGCAACGAGGCAAGATGAAGTAAATCCCACAGCTCAGGATAACAGAGGGAACACACAATATTGTGCAAATCTAGATCTGCTCAAGCAGAATTGTGGTGGGTGGACACACTGGGTTGGTGTGCAGTCCCTGTTAGGTAAGGCACTCAAGTATCAAAACAATATGCAAATTGTATCACACCTGTGTGAGGGAGGAGAGAGAGTCGTTATAATAGTGAAGGCCAAAAACACACACCTTTGTTTGGACAGCGATGTCGGTAAACAAAGATTATACACGGACGCTATCATGAAGTTGCTGTTTTCAACACTATGAATTGCCTTGTCTTTTAACCGGATACATTCTGTCCTTGTCTGTCTCTCCTCGCTTATCTTTCTCTTCCCCTCTGGTCTTCTCTTCTTTCCGATCTCCTTTCTTTACTCCTGCCCAACTCTCTCTGTTTTCTCCCCTCTCTCCTCTCTCTACCCCCTCACTCTCTCCTGCAGGTTTACTATCTGCCATAAGACAGAGGTGGTGAAAAATACGTTGAATCCAGTTTGGCAGTCATTCACCATTCCAGTCAGAGCACTCTGCAATGGGGACTTTGACAGGTATAGAGCTCGCCTCTCTCACTCCCTCTCGCCTCGCTCATCCCCTCTTACACCCTCACACCCTCTCATCCCACCGATCCTTCTCGCCCTCACTCTTTCTTCACTGCCAGGCAATCTAGGCCTTGATGCAGTGTGTACTGAACATGTTGGGAATACATCAGCTCATGATCTTTGTTTTAATTCCGAGTGATTTGTAACCGTGGAAGTGGCCTCACTCATGCTTGCAGAAAGCTATGCACTTTATTGCTAGCGATTTGGCTGGAAAAGGCTAAAAGGCTCACCGAATATAATCAAATCGAAAAAGGATTGCATTATATTTCAGGGGTCAGATTCTTATTAAGTAGGTTATAGGCCTAAATGTTTTTTTACCAAAGCAACAAAAATGTGGCATGCTAAATAAATGACTGATTGATTTCCTCCAAATCATTGATCAGTGATAATTTAGTAACATTGTGACTTTTATTCATCTAGACATACTGAACGAGAAATGTATTAGGGATCATTGGACAGACTATGATGGAGTCACAGCACAAATGTACGGCACGGTATAATGTGTTGGCCTAATTTTCCGCCTGTACCTTTAGATCTAACCAGTGTGGACTTCTATAACATTTCCATAGACAAGCCACTGTAGACTATAATATGACTATTGTTTTCTAATCTGCAACTGAATTAGACTATTCTTCACGTTACAAAAAAAAAGTTTATAAAGCACTCAGCGGCTCAATAACTCTAGCCTCCACAGCACTGTCCAGAATGAACGGTGGGTGGTGGGATGGTCATCCAATACTGCTTCCAGCTCAGAATAAAATGACTATTGGGTTTTCCCGTTGCCACTCCTGCTATTACAGTCCTTGGCCTTTCTGCGTGATGTTTACGTATATTTGATTTTTGCACTGGCATTGAACATGGGAACGGCAGAACGTTTTTTTTTTTCTCTCATTCGGGATGATATTCTGTCTCTTCATAAATATATGTATTTCCATATGCGTCATCTAATGTCGATTGGACTGAGGCATCCAACCACAGTGCCAGTAGGTACAAGGTTTCTAATGAAGACCATTATCTTATTTTTTGGCGGAATTTAAATAAACTAAAAATATTTTTCAGTTAAGAACAAATTCTTATCTTCAATGACGGTCTAGGAACAGTGGTTAAACTGCCTGTTCAGAGGCAGAAAGACAGATTTTTACCTTGTCAGCTCGGGGATTTGAACTTACAACCTTTCGACTACTAGTGCAACGCTCTAACCACTAGGCTACCCTACCGCTCCATTAAAAACTGAATTAACAGAGGTATCTTTGTCCATAATTACCTCAACTGTCCGGTGTGATTTCTTTTCAGAAGGTCACCAAATGCTTTTTGAGCAGAAAAAGTTCACGTAGATCCTTGGAGGCAAAAAGGACAATGTCGGAGTATAATTCAATAAGGGAAAAGCTGCGAAATGGAGAGTTGAAAATTAAAGAGTAAAAGTCATTTTTTTGGGGAAAGATTTGGTGAAGCGTTAACAGACGATGATAGCGGCACTATACACATTCGACAGTCACAAGAGCTGAACTTCAAATAGGCTCATGGCACGTCAAGGGAACGGTAGCCTATTGTTCAGGTGGGTTAAATGAAACCTGAAATCTGGACACTGACTCTAGGTCGATAACCTTTCACAGCCTTAATATTAACTCCGGCAGAATGAAGCATTTCCTTGCAGTGAAATTATACACCAAATGTCGACGACGTGAAATAGGCAGTGGTTTTTTTTTTTGTGTGTTTTTTTGTCAATGTTTTGTAAGAGGAGGAGGAGGAGGCCCTCGATGTTAGCCCGAGATAACACTTCCCCCACTCCCGTTTGGATGCAAGCCATCCAAAACTTGGGCCTCACCCAGAATTTGTCAAAATTGTCAATTGATCTCCAAATCCATCGACCAAGAGCAGGATTTAAGCCAGTAGTGTAGACCGAGGAGACGACTGAAGTTTGACGTGCTTATACTCAGATATCAGAAACAGTGATCTACAGGAACCAACCACGATGTGAGACAAGCTTTGACAGTGACAGCCAGGTAATCGAGCTAGCTCATGTCAGCTCCAGGAGTTGGTAAAAACCCAGCCGAACACCGTGTAAAATGTATAAGTGTTTTATAAAGTATAAAACACAGTGGTGTGTCGCTACTCCAAATGTTCTGCTTCTTACTTCCTGGTCACTTTAACTTTGACAGGTAATTAACGTCTACAGTACATTTCTCTTAGCCATGTACACTCTTATGTCCATAAAAGGTTGTTTTTGTGGATGGACAGTGATTAAAAGTTCAAATACATTTCAAGAAGCAAAATGGCAGTCAACGAATTTGAAACCAAACGGAATATTTACTCAAGTATTTACTCAAGTATTTATTTAACAATGACAGACTCTCAGTGTTTAAAGAGGAGGTCTGGTTATGATTTTTGCCCTGAATGGCCTGGTCTCGGGGATAAGCCTTTAGCCATAGTGTTAACAGTCAACATAATCACATGGTAATCTTCACATGTCGTTCTGTCAGGGTCCACTTACCACTATAAAGCCCCCTGAAACAGTAAGCTGGAGACGATAGGCCCTAAGACCATTAGGACGTAAGATAGGCCCTATGACCACTTAAAGCTAGAATACTTCATTAAAACAATGACAAAGAGGATACCCCACTTCTGTTTAGGTAAAAAGCTGAGGAATAGGCCTGGAGAAATGTAACCACTCTAAAATTCATAGACAGAGCAATGGTTACATGGACTGTTCATCCATGATATCACACGTCTAGTTGTGAGGCTATACAGTGCTTCTTTACATTTACATTGACAAACATTTGAGTAAAGCAAGTTTATATTTTGGGTTCTGATGGGGTACGACAGTTGAACTTAGCTCATGAGGCATATATAAGTTATATTCTTCAAGAATCAATGGGTATATATCATTCATTTAGAAGTTAAATGAATGTAGCAACTAAGGGAAAGGGGGATACCTACTCAGCTCTACAACTGAAATGTGTCTTCCGCATTTAACCCAACCCCTCTGAATCAGAGAGGTGCGGGTAGCTGCCTTAATGGGTTAACTGTCTTTTAATGGGTTAACTGTCTTGCTCAGGGGTAGAATGACAGATTTTTACCTTGTCAGCTCGGGGATTCGATCTAGAAACCTTTCGGTTACTGGCCCAACGCTCCAACCAAAAAGCAGCCAACAAGTGTTGGAAAAAGCATTCCAGGTGAAACTGGTTGAGAGAATGCCAAATGTGCAAAGCTGTCATCAAGGCAAAGGGTGGCTACTTTGAAGAATCTCAAAATACAAAACATGTTTTGATTTAACACTTCATAGTTTTGTTGTCTTCACTATTATTCTACAATGTAGAAAATAGTAAAATCAATAAAAACCTTTGAATGAGTAGGTGTGTCCAAACTTTTGACATACACTGTAAGTTTGATGTAACTTACTCTGTGGATGATGTCTGCTGAATGGATATACTGACAATGACAATACTATGACAACCTATACCTGCACCTATGAAAACACACACACACACAAAGGCCTACCTTGAGACTCCGGAGGATCTGGTATATGACGAACTGAACGTGGTCGTCCGTCAGGTTCTGACACTTGACGATATTGTTGAGGTCCGCCTCCATCAGGTGGGTCACCATGTACCTGCCAATCACAACCCAAAAAAAGGAAAGACGGGCCCAATGCTCTAACCTCTAGGCTAGATTCTAGCTTTAAGAGATGAGACGGTGATATAGCAAAATGCACTTCAGATATATATGTATATATATATATATATATATATATATATGTTCTAAATTGAGCACCTGCTGAAAAATGAGCTCCTGTATATATTGAGATTTAAATGGTTTTTTAGAGTGAAGTACATCGAAAAAATCAAGAGAACTGCAAGAATCAATAGAAGACAAAACAAGGAACAAACCAAAAAAGACAGGCTTTTGAAAAATTAACTATTTTTCATAAAATTGTACAGTTATCTTAGCTAGCTGAATTGCTAGCAGAATTGTTTACTTGTTGCTAAGCAGTTGCTAGGGACTCTCCTGGAAGAAGATAGCTAGCTTACAAAGAATAACAACAAAAAATATCTAGTTAACAGAAGAAAGGAAGACAAAATAAGGACAAAAGAAGGACAGAAGAAAAAGGAAAAGAAAGAGGACAACAAAGTGAAACAGTCAGCACTTCTATTGCAACTTCGTATTTCGTCGTCCTAACATAGTCTACACTGCTATCTGCCCAGCAGCTAGCCAGCTAGCAAACGTCCACCGTCTACCGAATAGCAGCACTGTAGAAACTATTACACTCAACTGAACGACTTGATTAGTGTAGTGTTAGCTAGCTACATAGTTGTCTTTGCTGTCTTCGTATCCAAGATAATTGTGTAGTTTAGAGCGTGTAGTCTTAGAGTGATTATCTTAATTTACCGAGGTTAGCTAGCCAGCTATTTGTCGTCCTTAACATAGGAGACACTGCTAGCTAGCCAACAGCTAGCCAACGTCTACTGAATAGAACTTCCGCACTCAACAACCCGGTCGCATTCCGCTTCGCTCCACAGGTAGTATCACATTTTCATTTCATTTCATTACAGCACAACGGTTTGATTTGTTTGATCGTAGCTAGCTACATAGCTAGCTACATAGCCGTCTGTGTATCAAAGATAATTGTGTAGTCTAGAGCGATTTTCTAGGTTAGCTAGCCAGCTATTGTCGTTCTTTTAGCAACGTAACGTAATCAACACTGCTAGCTAGCCAGCTAGCCCCCGAATAGCAGCACTGTAGAAACTATTACACTCAACGGAACGACTTGATTAGTGTAGTGTCAACAACGCAGCCACTGCCAGCTAGTCTACAAAGTCAACAACGCAGCCACTGCCAGCTAGCCTACTTCAGCAGTACTGTATCATTTTAATCATTTTAGTCAATAAGATTCTTGCTACGTAAGCTTAACTTTCTGAACATTCGAGACGTGTAGTCCACGTGTCATTCCAATCTCCTTGCATTAGCGTAGCCTCTTCTGTAGCCTGTCAACTATGTGTCTGTCTATCCCTGTTATCTCCTCTCTGCACAGACCATACAAACGCTCCACACCGCGTGGCCGCGGCCACCTAATCTGGTGGTCCCAGCGCGCACGACCCACGTGGAGTTCCAGGTCTCCGGTAGCCTCTGGAACTGCCGATCTGCGGCCAACAAGGCAGAGTTCATCTCAGCCTATGCCTCCCTCCAGTCCCTCGACTTCTTGGCACTGACGGAAACATGGATCACCACAGATAACACTGCTACTCCTACTGCTCTCTCTTCGTCCGCCCACGTGTTCTCGCACACCCCGAGAGCTTCTGGTCAGCGGGGTGGTGGCACCGGGATCCTCATCTCTCCCAAGTGGTCATTCTCTCTTTCTCCCTTACCCATCTGTCTATCGCCTCCTTTGAATTTCATGCTGTCACAGTTACCAGCCCTTTCAAGCTTAACATCCTTATCATTTATCGCCCTCCAGGTCCCCTCGGAAAGTTCATCAATGAGCTTGATGTCTTGATAAGCTCCTTTCCTGAGGACGGCTCACCTCTCACAGTTCTGGGCGACTTTAACCCCCCACGTCTACCTTTGACTCATTCCTCTCTGCCTCCTTCTTTCCACTCCTTTCCTCTTTTGACCTCACCCTCTCACCTTCCCCCCCTACTCACAAGGCAGGCAATACGCTCGACCTCATCTTTACTAGATGCTGTTCTTCCACTAACCTCATTGCAACTCCCCTCCAAGTCTCCGACCACTACCTTGTATCCTTTTCCCTCTCGCTCTCATCCAACACTTCCCACACTGCCCCAGGCAGGGCTCTGTTCTAGGCCCTCTCCTATTCTCGCTATACACCAAGTCACTTGGCTCTGTCATAACCCCACATGGTCTCTCCTATCATTGCTATGCAGACGACACACAATTAATCTTCTCCTTTCCTCCTTCTGATGACCAGGTGGTGAATCGCATCTCTGCATGTCTGGCAGACATATCAGTGTGGATGACGGATCACCACCTCAAGCTGAACCTCGGCAAGACGGAGCTGCTCTTCCTCCCGGGGAAGGACTGCCCGTTCCATGATCTCGCCATCACGGTTGACAACTCCATTGTGTCCTCCTCCCAGAGCGCTAAGAACCTTGGCGTGATCCTGGACAACACCCTGTTGTTCTCAACTAACATCAAGGCGGCCCCGTTCCTGTAGGTTCATGCTCTACAACATCCGCAGAGTACGACCCTGCCTCACACAGGAAGCGGCGCAGGTCCTAATCCAGGCACTTGTCATCTCCCGTCTGGATTACTGCAACTCGCTGTTGGCTGGGCTCCCTGCCTGTGCCATTAAACCCCTACAACTCATCCAGAACGCCGCAGCCCGTCTGGTGTTCAACCTTCCCAAGTTCTCTCACGTCACCCCGCTCCTCCGCTCTCTCCACTGGCTTCCAGTTGAAGCTCGCATCCGCTACAAGACCATGGTGCTTGCCTACGGAGCTGTGAGGGGAACGGCACCTCAGTACCTCCAGGCTCTGATCAGGCCCTACACCCAAACAAGGGCACTGCGTTCATCCACCTCTGGCCTGCTCGCCTCCCTACCACTGAGGAAGTACAGTTCCCGCTCAGCCCAGTCAAAACTGTTCGCTGCTCTGGCTCCCCAATGGTGGAACAAACTCCCTCACGACGCCAGGACAGCGGAGTCAATCACCACCTTCCGGAGACACCTGAAACCCCACCTCTTTAAGGAATACCTAGGATAGGATAAAGTAATCCTTCTCCCCCCTTAAAAGATTTAGATGCACTATTGTAAAGTGGCTGTTCCACTAGATGTCATAAGGTGAATGCACCAATTTGTAAGTCGCTCTGGATAAGAGCATCTGCTAAATGACTTAAATGTAAATGTATATATGGCTTATGTAAGACCTAAGAACAACAGAGAGAGAAGAGTTTAGATAGAGAGGGAGGAAGACAGAAAGAAAGGGAGGGAGGAGGAGGACTTAAACATGGGTCGACTACAGAGAAAGCGGAAGAATAAGAAAGCGAGAGAGATTTTTTAAAGACCATACATGTTGGATGCTACTTTCTCTGTACAGGTCAAAGCAGGATTTCCCTATAGCCTCCTTCCCTGCCTTCTCTCGCACCCCCTCGCTCTCTCGTTCTCTCTCTCCCCTCCTTCCCCCCTTTCTCTCTCTCTCTCTGCTCAGAAAAAGCTGAGTTGCTTAGCCTTCTGTGACAAATCACTACACCCAAATTCTGCAGAAATAAATCCAAATATCATTCCCAGGTTTTTCTCTGTGTCTAGATACAAATGTATTGGGGGTGACCCAAAGGAGTGTGGGTAAACAGGTCGGGGTCACTGAGTGTCAGCCGACAAATCAAACATCAGACATAGTGAGGTCATCACCCTGTCAGAATCAATCAGACATGGGGGATTGAGATGTGTTACAGGAGAGCCTTTCCTAGAATGCCTCTCTGCCTCTCTCTAACACACAAAAACAAAAATACACACACGCACAAACACAGACACTTTACCATGGACACACGTGCATGCACACACACATGCATACACACACACACGAACACACATGCGCGTATACACATACTCCGCCTCAGTGTGAGTGAAATAGGATCTGACAGGGGCAGACCTGGAAACACTACATGTGTCACGAGATATCACAAAGCCCAGAGCAGAGAACAGCCAACCGGTTACACACTGGGTTTGTGTGTGTGTGGGTGTGGGTGTGTGTGTGTGCCCGCATGAATGTGTAGGTGGTATGTTCAGTATAATGTGTATGTTGTGTGGTTTATATCTCGTGGCTATGTTCATCTTATTTAGCATCAATCCATATCGTAAATGACAAGTACGAACAGGCTGTGATTTGTAGACAGAGAATCAGACACCACACAAACGACAGAGTCATTTATTAATATAGCATGTAGATGTACCCTGTCCTCTCCTTGAGTGTCCTGGGAAGAGGGGGATGGGAGGGAAGGAGAGGAAATGGGGATGTGGCGAATTTTGTCAGTCCGTCCTACGCTGTCTATATGCTTCAGAGGACATTCCATCCCAGGACTGTCTTCCTCATTAGCATGGTAGTCTATATGAGTCTGTCCGAGTCAAAGCAACTATTTCTTCCCAGGCTGGGGAAGATCGCAAAAAGAACCACGAAATTAGGGCTGAAGTGGTGGTGTTGTTTTTCACAAGCGTAGCAGCTCATGTACTCATTCTTGTGATCTCTCGTGGGGTGTGTTTGGGTTATTAGTGAAGGAGACATATGCCTGTTTGAATCATCGTCTTAAATGATGTTAGGAACCCCACTTGGAAGATTGGTTTATTAGAGAGACAACGTGAGGGTTTTTAAAAGCATGATTTCGCTGGGAAGACATGACTCACTAGACAGCAACAGATGAAGAGATCCTGTCTTGCGTTACTGTTTGTTTGGTCTGGAGTACACTCATAGAAAAATAATCTAGAATCTAAAAGGATTTTTTGGCTGTCTCCATAGGAGAATCCTTTGAATAAGCCTTTTTGGTTCCACCTGGATCCCAAAAGGGTTCTACCTGAAACCAACCAGGGTTCTCCTAATGGGGACAGCCACAGAACCCTTTAGGAACCTTTTTTTCTCCTGACTTGTTAGTGCTTGGCGGACAGTCAAAGAGAGGATGATTGATAGGGCATGCGGGGCACGCGCGTAAGTGATGATGCACGAGAAGCCGGTGTTTGAAGGATATATTGGCACGGGTGTTGTTAGGCCCGAGACAAAGTCAATAATACATAATACATAAATGATTTATTCCAATGCTAATTGCTTACATGTTCAATTAAAAACGTGTCACAGGATTGTCGAGACATTCGTAAAGGACATTCGCAGAGGACTTCGTCCGGTTATATTATAGTACAGTTTTTTGTTTCGGGTCTGGTGACATAAAGCACTTTCACTTCTGTGCCTTCTGAAAAGAAAAACATATCAAATCTGTTTTGGTTTTGTTTTAAATAGTTTTTTTTTTTTCAATCCAATTTTTTTTTACATTTAAATATAAACACTGGGTCAGCTGATTTAGGGAAAAGGAACTATTAATTAACAAATGTATGTAGGATCTGAATCATCATCAACCAGTCGTTAGTTCTAAATGTTCCATTGTCATACTGGCTGGCAACGTTCTTATCCCTTGCTTGCTACCTAGCCAACTACAGCTAACTTACAGACACGTCAAAAAGTGCAGCCAGAATAACATAAAAGTAGCTGCATTGGCATTCGTTTAACCTCAAGTTACATTTTTTGGGATACATCCATAACAATGAGCTAATGAGGCGCGATTCCGCCTAGCAAATGTGCTCACTCGTCAGGACACTGTTCAGAGGTGCTAGCCAACAACACAGCTAACACAATCACTTCAAACTGAAGCTGGAAAGACAAGCTGCACTTTGTTTAATTTTACCTTTTTTCAATTGGCATTTCTTTGTATATACAGTGGGGAAAACAAGTATTTCATACACTGCCGATTTTGCAGGTTTTCCTACTTACAAAGCATGTAGAGGTCTGTCATTTTTTATCATAGGTACACTTCAACTGTGAGAGACGGAATCTAAAACAAAAATCCAGAAAATCACATTGTATGATTTTTAAGTAATTCATTTGCATTTTATTGCATGACATAAGTATTTGATACATCAAAAAAGCCAAACTTAATATTTGATACAGAAACCTTTGTTTGCAATTACAGAGATCATACATTTCCTGTAGTTCTTGACCAGGTTTGCACACACTGCAGCAGGGATTTTGGCCCACTCCTCCATACAGACGTTCTCCAGATCCTTCAGGTTTTGGGGCTGTCGCTGGGTAATACGGACTTTCAGCTCCCTCCAAGGATTTTCTATTGGGTTCAGGTCTGGAGACTGGCTAGGCCACTTCAGGACTTTGAGATGCTTCTTACGGAGCCACTCCTTAGTTGCTCTGGCTGTGTGTTTCAGGTCATTGTCATGCTGGAAGACCCAGCCACGACCCATCTTCAATGCTCTTACTGAGGGAAGGAGGTTGTTGGTCAAGATCTCGCGATACATGGCCCCATCCATCCTTCCCTCAATATGGTGCAGTCGTCCTGTCCCCTTTGCAGAAAAGCATCCCCAAAGAATGTAGTTTCCACCTCCATGCTTCACGGTTGGGATGGTGTTCTTGGGGTTGTACTCATCCTTCTTCTTCCTCCAAACACGGCGAGTGGAGTTTAGACTAAAAAGCTCTATTTTTTACTCATCAGACCACATGACCTTCTCCTATTCCTCCTCTGGATCATCCAGATAGTCATTGGCAAACTTCAGACGGGCCTGGACATGCGCTGGCTTGAGCAGGGGGACCTTGCGTGCGCTGTAGGATTTTAATCCATGACGGCGTAGTGTGTTACTAATGGTTTTCTTTGAGACTGTGGTCCCAGCTCTCTTCAGGTCATTGACCAGGTCCTGCCGTGTAGTTCTGGGCTGATCCCTCACCTTCCTCATGATCATTGATGCCCCACGAGGTGGAATCTTGCATGGAGCCCCAGACCGAGGGTGATTGATCGTCATCTTGAACTTCTTCCATTTTCTAATAATTGCGCCAAGAGTTGTTGCCTTCTCACCAAGCTGCTTGCCTATTGTCCTGTAGCCCATCCAGCCTTGTGCAGGTCTACAATATTATCCCTGATGTCCTTACACAGCTCTCTGGTCTTGGCCATTTTGGAGTCTGTTTGATTGAGTGTGTGGATAGCTGTCTTTTATACAGGTAGCGAGTTCAAACAGGTGCCGTTAATACAGGTAATGAGTGGAGAACAGGTCTACAAAAACTAACAGGTCTGTGAGAGCCAGGAATTCTTACTCGTTGGTAGGTGATCAAATACTTATGTCATGCAATAAAATGCAAATGAATTACTTAAAAATCATACAATTTTTGTTTTCGAATCCGTCTCTCGCAGTTGAAGTGTACCTATGATAAAAATTACAGACCTCTACATGCTTTGTAAGTAGGAAAACCTGCAAAATCCGCAATGTATCAAATACTTGTTCTCCCCACTGTAAATCCATAAAAATGAATCATGCTGATTCATGATTTCAACTGGCTGAGAAATGCTTCCTGCCTGTCTGTCTCGTTCCGACTCCCAACAAGTTAATTACTATGGGACGGCTGGAGACTGAATTTGAATATTCAAACAATGTTGCAAATGTCAGAGAGACAGACCGCAAGATTTATACAAATCTCCTCTGTTGAAAAACGAAATGTTAGTCTAAAAGAAATGTGAGATAATGTCTAGCTGCTTTTTATAGTGGAGATCAATTTTATAAAGTGCCTGTCTGGGATGATGAGACAGTGGACTACGCATTCAGATCAAACTGCCATCCAGGACCTCTATACCAGGCGTTGTCAGAGGAAGGCCCTAAAAATGGTCAAATCCACCCTAGTCATAGACTGTTCTCTTTGCTACCGCACAGAAAGCGATACCGGAGCACCAAGTCTAGGTCGAACAGGCTTAACAGCTTCTAACCCCAAGCCATAAGACTCCTGAAGAGCAAATTACTATTTGCATTGTCCCCCCTACCTAAACCCTCTTTTATGCTGCTGCTACTCTGTTAATATCTATGCATAGTCACTTTAACTCTACCTACATGTACATATTACCTCAATTACCTCGACTAACCTGTGCCCCCGCACATTGAGTCTGTACCGGTGCTCTTTAAATCAAATCAAATCAAATTGATTTATATAGCCCTTCGTACATCAGATATCTCAAAGTGCTGTACAGAAATAAAACCCCAAACAGCAAGCAATGCAGGTGTAGTCTAGGAAAAACTCCCTAAAAGGCCAAAACCTAGTGCTCTTTAATTATTTGTTATTTTTATTTTTTACTTTAACACTTATTTTTCTTAAAACTGTATTGTTGGTTAAGGGCTTGTAAGTAAGAATTTCACTGTTGTATTCAGCGCATATGACAAATAAAATGTGTATATATATTTAGTCGGTGGTAACTTGTGGAATAGACACCTGTTGGAATGCCGTTTTAACCAATCAGCATTCAAGATTAGACTAACCCGTTGTATAAACACACACACACACAAACACACACACACACACACTTCTTAGTTGATAGATCCTCTGGGGAAAAGGCTCACAACCCTGAAGATACTGCCACTACAGGTAGAAGAGAGGAGGGAGGGAGAGAGATGCAGGGACCGAGGGAGGAATGTAATATGTTGGATGGAGCCCTTTTTCTTAGCGGCAGAAAACATCTCTGATGTCTAACTTCATTTTATAGTGGGTTGATGTGGCAAATGGGGAGAGAAGGCAGAGAAGGAAGGAGGGAGAGAGAGAGAGAGACGGAGAGGGAAGTATTTTAGCTGTGCCACTTTTTGGCTCTGATGTCTCTTAGTTAGAATCTCAACTGTGTTTAGTGGGGGCCTGGGGGAGAAGGGGGAGAGGGCCGAGACGAGGAAAGGAGAGAGAAAGATTAAAAACGAGAGAAGGATGAAGCGATGCTTCTAAAGTGTTATAAGTCTGCAAAAAAACTCTCAACGGCATCGCGTTTGTCACCCCCATCATCGATTTGTCATCTGCTTTTGGGAAAATGTGACGGCAGGTATTTTTAACCTGAGCAAATTTGCATTTGCTGCGGTTTAGCTCAGAATCTTTCCTTCTCATAGATGTAAGTTGATCCTTCCTCATTTGAAAATATCAGCAACAAGCCATAGGCTCTGATTCTACCGATACAACGTTTCTTGCAACGATGCCAGTGTGAAACTTTATCTCAGAGTTCCTAACAGTCATAGATGAAAATGTATTAAAATACAGCAAAAATATATTTACATTTTTCAAATCCATTACACATGCTTGTGGAGAGTGTTGGATTAGATGTACAGTACCAGTCATGGGTTCAGACACACCTGCTCATTCCAGGGTTTTTGTTTATTTTTTAAAACTATTTCCTACATTGTAGAATAATAGTGAAGACGTCAAATCTATGAAATAACACATATGGAATCATGGAGTAACCAAAAAAGTGTTAAACAAATCAAAATAGATTTTATATGAGAGATTCTTCAAGGTAGCCTTGATGACAGCTTTGCACACTCTTGGCATCCTCTCAACCAGCTCCATGAATGCATTTTAGTTAACAGGTGTGCCTTGCATTTGAGCCAATCGGTTGTATTGTGGCAAGTTAGGGGTGGTATACAGAAGATTGCCGAAGTTGGTAAAATACCAAGTCCGCCATTACTTTAAGACATGAAGGTCAGTCAATTCGGTGAATTTCAAGAACTTTGAAAGTTTCTTCAAATGCAGTCGCAAAAACCATCAAGCGTTATGAAACTAGCTCTCATAAAGACCACCACAGGAAAGGAAGACCCAGAGTTACCTCGGCTGCAGAGGATACATTCATGAGTGTTAACTGCACCTCAGATATTGCAGCTCAAATAAATGCTTCCCAGAGTTCAAGTAACAGACACATCTCAACATCAACTGTTCAGAGGAGACTGCGCGAATCAGGCCTTCGTGGTCAAAGAAACAAAAAAAAACACTACTAAAGGACATCTATAAGAAGAAGAGACTTACTTGGGCCAAGAAACACGAGCAATGGACATTAGACCAGTGGAAATCGGTCCTTTGGTCCAAATCTTTGGTTCCTACTAGCATGTTTGTGAGACACAGAGTAGGTGAACAGATGATCTCCACATGTGTGGTTCCCAACGTGAAGCATGGAGGAGGAGGTGTGGAGGTGCTTTGCTGATGACACTGTTGGTGATTTATTTAGAATTGAAATCACACTTACCCAGCATGGTTACCACAGCATTCTGCAGCGATACGCCATCCCATCTGGTTTGCGCTTAGTGGACAATGACCCAACACACCTCCAGGCTGTGTAAGGGCCATTTGACCAAGAAGGAGAGTGATGGTCTCCTGCCTCAGATGACCTGGCCTCCACAATCACCCGACCTCAACACAATTGAGATGGTTTGGGTTGAGTTGGACCGCAGAGTGAAGGAAAAGCAGACAACAAGTGCTCAGCATATGGGGAAAGACTGTTGGAAAAGCATTCCAGGTGAAGCTGAAATGCCAAGAGTGTGCAAAGTTGTAAATGGTGGCTATTTTGGAAAATCTCAAATCTAAGATGTGTTTTGATTTGTTTAACCCCTTTTTGGTTACCACATGATTCCATGGGTGTTATTTCATAGTTATGATGTCTTCGCTATTTTCTACAATGTAGTACAAATAAAGAAAAACCTTTGACTGGCCGTGCTGCTGCTCCAGTTTCAACGGTTCTGCCTGTGGCTATGGAACCCTGACCTGTTCACCGGACGTGCTACCTGTCCCAGACCTGCTGTTTTCAACTCTCTAGAGACAGCAGGAGTGGTAGAGATACTCTGAATGATCGGCTATGAAAAGCCAACTGACATTTACTCCTGAGGTGCTGACCTGTTGCACCTTCGACATCCACTGTGATGATTATTATTATTTGACCCTGCTGGTCATCTATGAACATTTGAACATCTTGGCCATGTTCTGTTATAATCTCCACCCAGCACAGCCAGAAGAGGACTGGCCACCCCTCATTGCCTGGTTCTTCTCTAGGTTTCTTCCTAGGTTCTGGTCTTTCTAGGGAGTTTTTCCTAGCCAGGCACCATGCTTCTACACCAGCATTGCTTGCTGTTTGGGGTTTTAGGCTGGGTTTCTGTACAGGACTTTGAGATATCAGCTGATGTAAGAAGGGGTTTATAAATCTATTTGATTTGATCAGATACTGTATATTGGCAGGTAGATATTTCAGTGGACTGGATAAAGCATCTGCAATGGGACTCATCTGGTTAAATAAAGCATGAATAAAATAAAATCCTCACAACTTGCCCCTTTCATAATCTGTTAGTTTATTATGAAAAATAGAATCTCTTGTTTCCCCCTCTTTAATCTGATTATTACGTTGTTGTTTTTTCCTAGAAACTGTGAATAATGAATGCTGCTGTTTTCTGTTTAGGAGTGAAACGGTAAAATCACCCAGCCTTGAAATTACACAGCATGGAGCTGTAGAGACGTGGCTTCCTGAGTGTTATTGTCAAGGAGGCTTGTTTGTTTATTAGGGGCTTGAAAAGCCTCAGTGAAAACTAACTAATGACCTTATTGGTGAGGTGAGGAAGGGCCTTACAAAGACATTTGGAGGCCATTATTTTCTGCAAAGTCACACTCACCCCACTGTAAGCAAGAGTTTAGCCTACTGCTCAAAGAGCCGGCAAAGAGGGGTGGGCTATCAATTTATCATGGTGAATGTATATTACGTAAATCAGCTAGCTAGCTAGTTAGCTATGCTGTTGAAACAATCTAACTGGTATTTACCGGTGATTGGCGTTTGTTCTGCTGCTGGCATCTTGATTTTAGGCCCACTAAGAAACAGTCCAGTTGAAGCCTTTCGTGTGTTGATGACATATGCAACTTTAAAGGGAGCCACTGCTACACTACTGTTCGGCAACGGTAGCTTCTGCCAGAAGGTCGAGTGCAGTGCCGCGCTCGTGTGAGGGCAGAATCTACAAGATTCAAAAATTGAGAAATAATCTAGTTTGCAATTCATTTAAATAATAAGAGAGAAAATAGACTACGAGTGAAATAAAAGTTGAATCATTAAAAAAAAAAACATCAATCTGAAAGGGCACTTTTCTCATAGGAGGGAAAAAGGGCAGGTGCTTCGGCAACCTGATGTGCGTGCGTGCAGTTTAGTTGGTAGAGCATGGTGCTTGCAACGCCAGGGTTGTGGGTTTGATTCCCATGGGGACTAGATTGAAAAAAAAAGTACAAATGTGTATGCTCTCACTACTGTAAGTTGCTCTGGATAAGAGCAGGTGCTAAATGACTCAAATGTAAATGTTACTTACTGCTCCTCATTAAAATGTTACTGCTCCCTTGCAGTCAAAAATGTGATTTCCTGTGTTTTATACCGTATATATTCACACACTATGAGTTTGGAATATTACTGTAATGATTATGATAATGCCCTTTTAGCTGTTTGAAAATACCCGCTGAAATATCAGCCTGTTTTGGTGGGATGGTGTTTCGGCCTGCCCGGTGACATCACCAAACGGCAAATTAGTTAATACATTACATTTACATTTAAGTCATTTAGCAGACGCTCTTATCCAGAGCGACTTACAAATTGGTGCATTCACCTTATGACATCCAGTAGAATAGTCACTTTACAATAGTGCATCTAAATCTTAAAGGGGGTGAGAAGGATTACTTATCCTATCCTTGGTATTCTAATAGACCAATAAGAAAGAGAGTTTAGTTTAGTTTATTTAGTTTATTTTTTATTTTTACAGGGACAGTGCACATTAATCAACGTTTCAGTAAAAGTGCCGGTTTTAGCCAGCCGGCTAATTTTCAACCGCAGTCCCTGGGCAGGTTATTAAAAACAATTACAATATAAACAATAGCAACATAGAACAAGCAAGACATAGCAACATAGGACAAGCAAGACATAGCATACAGACAGAGCAACATAGGACAAGCAAAAGCATACAGACAGAGCAAAAAAGACAAAACAAAATTCATAAAAGCAACAAAGTGTTTCCACACCTCACAAGCTACAGACAACAGACAACATGGAAAGCGGCAACACACAGCTAGGGACCATGTTCACAAATCTGATTGACCTTTAGCCATGTCTTCAAGCATTTTGTGAAAGTGTGATATGTGGTGCAGTTATGTGTGTCTGATGGCAATGTATTCCAGACATGGGAAGCTCTCACAGAGAATGCAGATTTACTAAAGGTGCTTTTCCTTAGGGGAACTATACAGTCACTTCTCATGGCAGACCTTGTGGATCTGCTGCCATATGTCTGGGTTTTCTGTTTGACAAAAATATTGAGTGGAGGGGGAGCCAGGCCATTAAGGATCTTGAATACAAGACATGCGTCGGTGTATTGCACAAGATTTTCCCAACTCAAGAGCTCATGCTTTCTAAGGATGTGACAATGATTATGGCTATTGGGCTTCCTATCAAGCACTTTGAGAGCCTGTTTGTAGACAGACTGAATAGGTTTTAATGTTGTATAGCAAGCTTGGGCCCAACTAGTCAAGCAGTATGTTAAGAGGGGGAGTATCATAGAGTTGAAGTACAGTTTTGCTACCTCTGTAGTCAAACAATTTCGTATAAATCGGAAATGAGCTTGGTTGAATTTAGTTATTTGAATTACCTTTTTCACATGCTTTTTAAAAGAGAGGTTGGAATCAAGTATGATGCCAAGGTACTTAAAATCGGATACCACCTGGACATCTGGCTTAGCATCTGTTGCCCTCTTTGTGAAGAACATGCAAACAGTTTTTTTCACATTGAGATGCAAACACGAGTCACTGAGCCACTTTGTAACCTGGACCATTACAGTAGTGAGTTCTTGTGCAGCTTGTTGTTTGCTCTTTGCATGCACATATATCACTGTATCATCTGCATACATTTGAACTCCAGACCCAGTACAGACACAAGGCAGATCATTAATGTACAGGCTGAACAGGAGGGGCCCCAGTATTGACCCTTGGGGCATGCCCACATCATAGCTACGAGTGGGCGACAGCTCATTGCTCACTCTGACACACTGAGTTCTGCCTTCAAGGTATGATTTCATCCATCTCAAGGCATCAGGGGAAAAGTTGAACTTGGACAATTTTGTGATGAGAATCTCATGGTTAACAGTATCAAAAGCCTTCCTTAGGTCCAGAAACACAGCCCCAACAGCACCCCCTTGTCCATCTTGGACTTCACATTTTCAGAAGAAAGCAGTTGGCCGTTTCTGTGGAGTGTTTAGCTCTGAAGCCAAACTGCATGGAGTGTAATGTGAAGGGGCTGTTGTTGAGGTGGGCAATCAGTTGTTCTGCTACACACTTTTCAACAACCTTTGACACCACAGGTAGTATACTAATGGGCCTGTAGTTACTCACGTCAGCAGGGTCGCCTGATTTAAAGATGGCCGTTATTATGGCCGACTTCATCCCTTGGAAACACATCGAGACCAATAGATGTGTTGGTGACCTTAGTAATGGGGCCAATGAGTGACTCTTTGTAGTTTTTAAGAAAGGTAGAGTCCATCCCAAACACATCTTTGGCTTTAGAGTTCTTTAGTGAGCTAATCACTTTGTTCACCTTTGACTCAGAAACCTCCCTTATGATGAAGACAGGTTGAGTGTCATTCACTAGCACTGAGCCCAAGAAACCAGTGGAGGGGTTCTGTGTCAGTACCCTGACAGAGTCAATAAAGTAGGAATTGAAGGCTATTGCTATTTCGACTGCATCCTGTGTTAGATTGTTATTCACCATGATTTCTAGTCTTTTTGCAGTGTTACTATGTTCTTTCCCTGTTAACTTTTTTAGATTCTCCTATATCAATTTAGAATTTCCCTTTGCTTCACCAATTATGTTAATAAAAAAGTTTTGGCCAGGTTTGGATTTGATTTTCTTTAGGAAGCCATTTATTGTAGTCTGGATTGTGGACAGAAAAACCTGACTATCAGCTTCCACGTCTGTATAGGACAAGAGATCATTCCAGTTTATTCCCTTAATTGCTTTTTCAAAATAGTTTAATTCACTCTTAGGTATTCTGAGTTGATCCGGCTTTCTAACAGTAGAGAGGTTAAACCTGCTCTTAGACAGCTTTCTGGCTATAAGTGTCAGATTATGATCAGACAGCCCAGTAACCATATTGAATGTTTAGTCACTCTCTCTGGTTTATTACTGAACACCAAATCAATCTGTGTTTTAGAGCAACAAGTCACCCTGGTTGGCCCTTTAACTAGCTGTGTAAGGTCAAAGGTATTAGTGATCCGTTTGAGGGTTTTACTACAACACTTGTCTTCATAATTAATGTTAAAATCTCCCATTAAGATGACCTCTTTCCCAAAATCACATTCCCTAAGCATGGTATTAAACTGATCAAAAACACACTTTTGGTGGAAGGTGGCCTATACATTCCAATGAGGGTAAAAGACATTTGGGGAGACAGTGTAACGTTCAGGCCGATACATTCTAGTTCATTATCACATGACCACTCAATTTGTTTACATCGGATATGTTCTTTAATGTAAATCATCACACCCCTCCTCTTCCTTCAATCCTGTCTCTCCTGAAAACATTGTAGCCAGGCACAATCAAAGCAGCATATGGAGAGTGTTTATGGAGCCATGTCTCTGAGAGGCAGAGAAAGTCAAGGTTGGAGTCTGTGAGTAGATGTTGAATTTGATCACTTTTTGGAATGACACGACGAATGTTCAAGTGCCCCCCTAGTAGTCCCTTGGGCTTAGCTCGTGGGTCCCAGATGACTCGAGAGTGATTGACACATTGAAAAAAGTAAAATGTTCTGTGTTTTCTGACGGCTGGGTTTAGGCCGTTGTGTTTTGATTAGGGGCAGTTCGGTAGCGCAATTAACAATCCCTCCCGCCTGCACTGGATGCGGGGAACTAATAAAAATAGCTTGCGTACCAGAAGCAGAGTCAGGGATCGCATATAGCGACTCTGGTATGTTTGAAGAGTCAAAATCTATCCTGGACCCGGGTGAGTCGAGAGAAACCATAGGACCATAGCACTCACCCACCTCCACAGCGGCGACGACCAGTGGACGAGGCCATCCACCGCTCTCCACTCCGGTGCGTATCACTGGCTCGGTGATATTGGGCCCAGGATTGAGTTGTACATCCCCGGAGAGCAGGAGGGTAGTGAACAGGTAGTTTAACAGTTTCCGATAAATGTTGGGACTTGTGTTTGTAATGCCTAAGCGGTTCAGTGGAATAGGGAGCGAGGTAGACTTGGCCATTATTCAGAACATTATGGTATGCTGTGTACCGTCCGCTCCCGTGGAACGGTGAACCAATGTGTTTGGTGTTGATATTCTCCGGTAGTAGATTGATTGTGTCATCCCAGCAAGGACGCACTGAGATTATCAGTAGAGCAGCTACATAACTGACAATCATGGCAGAGTACTGGAGATAAAACACATAATGGTGCTTTAACTCTTTGCATGAGTTACTTAGCTGGGGTCGACGAACACCTGATGGTTTAGATAAAATGACAGCATTCGAATGAGAAGCGGCACCTGCCGCACCACCCTGTCTTCCGTCCGCCGTTTTCCTTCTGAGTCTCAATCCGGCAAAAAAATCTGATTATTCATGTTCCAAATTGTTCAGTTCCAAACATTTCTGCCAATAACAGCTCGGTTTCAGTCTTCCCCTCCCCACTCAGACCACTCCCAGACAGTCCCATCAAAATTATTGCTTGAGAAATGTCTCTTTGCTAAGAAGCTATTTTTGTGTCTTCTTGGCCATTTTAATTGAAAACAATCACAGTAAGGTTCATTCTTTCCCGGACGTGATTTGACATTGAGATCAAAAACAGTTGCATTGGACCTTTAAGAAAAGGCTGTAGCGATCATTCCTCTCTGTCTTGTTTGATGTTTGTTTAAAGCCGTGCAGAACAAACACACACACACAATCACAACGCAAGCCTCGGGACATGTTCCTCTTTTCAGCTTTGACCGATGAGTCAATCCACAGCTGCAATCTTAAGCAGCTTGAACCCAATTACTCAGAATGTGTGTCTGTGTGTGTGCATTTGTGTTTTCTAAGAGGTTCTTAGGACACCCATATTCTAAAGCATATCTGACCACTCAAGCAAGACACTACACTAATTAATTAATAAATAATGACCAACAGCTAAAGTTCAATAGCCTACAATAGCTCTATGTATTACTTGGAACAATGGACAGATGGGGATTCATTGTTATATTTCCACCATGTCTCTCGTGTGTTACACCCATGAGCCATAGATAGGTGCTGTAAGATTGCCGGACATCTGTAATGGGTGTGTTTTCACAATGCAGATATTGATTTTACCAGTCTGTAAAGTGAAGCCCCATGTTTGACTCTCTGGTCTATGACAACCTTGAGCAAAGGGTGCTTCAGTAACATCCGTCTGTTGGTGTGTGTTTCCTGTTGTTTCAGAACGATCAAGATCGAGGTGTACGACTGGGACCGAGATGGCAGGTGAGTGCAGGTGATGGTCGGATAGATTAGGAGGAGAGGGAGTTTGAGCCAACAGTTTGTAATCAATGTGTGTTCTCATGGATTCAGAATGTTGATTTTGTCTTTAGTAGTCATTGTATTACACTGAGTATACCCTGAACACCTTCCTAATATTGAGTTGCACCCCCTCTTTCGCCCTCAGAAAAGACTCAATTCATTGGGGCATGGACTCTACAAGGTTTCAAGTGTTCCACAGGGATGCTGGCCCATGTTGACTCCAATGCTTACCACGGTTGTGTCAAGTTGGCTGGATGTCCTTTGGGTGGTGGACCATTCTTGATACACACGGAACCTGTTGAGCGTGAAAAACCCAGCAGCATTGCAGTTCTTGACCCAAACTGGTGCGCCTGGCACGTACTACCGTACCCCATTCAAAAAGCACATCATTTGTTTTGTCACCCTCTGAATGGCACAAATACATAATCCGTGTCTCACGGCTTAGAAATCCTTCTTTAAACTGTCTCCTCCCCCTTTATCTACACTGACTGAAGTGTATTTAACAAGTGACATCAATGAGGGATCATAGCTTTCACCTGAATTCACCTGTTCCTAATGTTATTTACACTCGGTGTATGTTTCACTAAGAGTTTATTATCGGTCCAGAGGAACCTGAATGTAATATAGCCATGTTTATCCTATAACTTTCACTAGCTCAAAGGGTGAAAAAAAGACGTGTCGATTATGTTATTGAAATTACGGATGTCTTCCGGCTTCTCCCCGTCCTCCCTCCACCTTCTCTCGCCTGTGTTCTCTCTTCTCCCCGTCCTCCCTCCACCTTCTCTCTCCTGTGTTCTCTCTTCTCCCCGTCCTCCCTCCACCTTCTCTCTCCTGTGTTCTCTCTTCTCCCCGTCCTCCCTCCACCTTCTCTCTCCTGTGTTCTCTCTTCTCCCCGTCCTCCCTCCACCTTCTCTCTCCTGTGTTCTCTCTTCTCCCCGTCCTCCCTCCACCTTCTCTCTCCTGTGTTCTCTCTTCTCCCCGTCCTCCCTCCACCTTCTCTCTCCTGTGTTCTCTCTTCTCCCCGTCCTCCCTCCACCTTCTCTCTCCTGTGTTCTCTCTTCTCCCCTCTCTTCTGCTCTCTCCTCTCTCCTCTCCTGTCTTTTCTCCTCTCTCATCTCTCTGTCAGCCATGACTTCATAGGCGAGTTCACCACTAGTTACCGGGAGCTGGCTCGAGGCCAGAGCCAGTTCAATGTCTATGAGGTGAGATTTTGTTTCATTTATTTCATCATATAGCTTCTGTTAGGGGATCAAAAAGTTTAGGGCTGCGTCCCAAATGTATTTTATTTAACAAGAATAATACCCCCGATGTCCTCTTTTGCAAGGGGGACCTGGGCAAGGTCGGGTGATAACTAATGACACCTTATTCCCTATAGTGCCTCCTTTTAACCAGGGGCCATAGGATTAAAGTAGTGCACTAAATAGGGAATAGGGTGCCATTTGGGATGCAAACTAAAACTCCTCAACTTCAGTCCTCCAGGATCACAGACGAAGTGTCTGTTGTTTTCATCCATGCTGCCTTTTCTTTACGCCTCTGGTCTAAATCAATGACTAATTGACTGGGAAACCAATGATGCTGTTGTCCTCAAGCATTATAATTCTTGAGCAATTAGGAATGTGTATAGAAAGTCTTACCTTATCCGATGACCATTGCGTTAGGAATGCGTCTGGAAAGTCCTCTAATACCTAACACGTGTTTTTGAAGGGACTCTATGCATGCAGGTGGTTCAAAGACAAGCGTGACAAATATTCCAATACCCTTACTGCATCACAACTCTCCTCCTCTATCACCCCTCCGCCCCCCACTCCTCCTCCCCCGTCCTCACCCTCGTTCACCCTGCTCTATTCTTGTTTATGTGTTTATTTTGCAGTAGAACTAATGAATGCTCCTCTCTGATCCCTCTGGTCCCTCCCGACACACACACGAACGAACGCACACGTGCAAACACACACGCACACACACACACACACACACTTCTGTTCTGTCAGGAATATAGAGAAACCATCTCCGCATCGTATAACGTCAGCAGAGATTTATTCCATGCATTCATAATTCCCTTTGTTTAAGACTGCTGTGTGTGTGTGTGTGTGTGTGTGTGTGTGTGTGTGTGTGTGTGTGTGTGTGTGTGTGTGTGTGTGTGTGTGTGTGTGTGTGTGTGTGTGTGTGTGTGTGTGTGTGTGTGTGTGTGTGTGTGTGTGTGTGTGTGTGTGTGTGTGTGTGTGTGTGTGTGCGTGCGAGCAGTAGGCTAAAATCTTGCCTGCAGTAGCACCTAGATCTTTTGCACAGATTCAACAGTGAATCTCCGTAAGACAACAATAATGGGGTTCCATAAAGGTCCAGTTACCAGGAATACAAATTCCATCTAGACGTTGCCCTTGACAACACAAAGAACTATACCTGTCTCGGCCTCAACATCAGCACCACAGGTAACTGTGAACGATCTGTGAGACAAGGCAAGAAGGGCCTTCTACGCCATCAAAAGGAACATACAGTACAATGTGCACAACGTAAAACACCAAATAATGCATGCAGAGCAGAATTAGGACGATACCCGCTAATTATCAAAATCCAGAAAAGAGCCATCAAATTCTACAACCACCTAAAAGGAAGCAATTCTCAAACCGTCCGTAACAAAGCCATCACCTACAGAGAGATGAACCTAGAGAAGAGTCCTGCAGCACATTTAGACCCAACCAAATCATAAGAATTACTAAAAGATCATTACTTGACACATTGGACAGACAGAGCAAAGCTGGAATCTTATTTGTCCCTAAACAGAGAGTATACAGTGGCAGAATACCTGACCACTGTGACTGACCCAAAATTAACGAAAGTTTCGACTTTGTACAGGCTCAGTGAGCATAGCCTTGCTATTGAGAAAGGCCGCCGTAGGCAGACCCGGCTCTCAAGAGAAGACAGGCTATGTGCACCCTGCTCAAAAAAATAGGTGGAAACCGAGCTGCGCTTCCTAACCTCCTGCCAAATGTATGACCAGATTAGAGAGACAAACTCAACAAAACAAGAAACGTCCCCTCACTGTCAACTGTGTTTATTTTCAAACTTAACATGTGTAAATATTTGTATGAACATAACAAGATTCAACAACTGAGACATAAACTGAACAAGTTCCACAGACATATGACTAACATAAATGGAATAATGTGTCACAAAGGGGGGTCAAAAAAAGTAACAGTCGGTATCTTGTGTGGCCACCAGCTGCATTAAGTACTGCAATGCATCTCCTCCTCATGGACTGCACCAGATTTGCCAGTTCTTGTTGTGAGATGTTACCCCACTCTTCCACCAAGGCACCTACAAGATCCCGGACATTTCTGGGGGGAATGGCCCTAGCCATCACCCTCCGATCCAATAGGTCCCAGATGTGCTCAATGGGATTGAGATCCGGGCTCTTCGCTGGCCATGGCAGAACACTGACATCCCTGTCTTGTGGGATATCATGCACAGAACGGGCAGTATGGCTGGTGGCATTGTCATGCTGGAGGGTCAAGTCAGGATGAGCCTGCAGGAAGGGTACCACATGAGGGAGGAGGATGTCTTCCCTGTAACGCACAGTGTTGAGATTGCCTGCAATGACAATAAGCTCAGTCTGATGATGCTGTGGCACACGGCCCCAAACCATGATGGACCCTCCACCTCCAAATTGATCCCGCTCCAGAGTACAGGTCTGGGTGTAACGCTCATTCCTTCAACGATAAACGCAAATCCGACCATCACCACTGCTGAGACAAAACCGCGACTCATCAGTGAAGAGCACTTTTTGCCAGTCCTGTCTGGTCCAGCGACGGTGGGTTGGTGACCATAGGCGACATTGATGCCGGTGATGTCTGGTGAGGACCTGCCTTACAACAGGCCTACAAGCCCTCAGTCCAGCCTCTCTCAGCCTATTGCGGACAGTCTGAGCACTGATGGAGGGATTGTGCGTTCCTGTGTAACTCGGGCAGTTGTGGTTGCCATCCTGTACCTGTCCCGCAGGTGTGATGTTCGGATGTACCGATCCTGTCCAGGTGTTGTTACACGTGGTCTGCCACTGCGAGGACAATCGGCAGTCCATCCTGTCTCCCTGTAGCGCTGTCTTAGGCGTCTCACAGTATGGACATTGCAATTTATTGCCCTGGCCACATCTGCAGTCCTCATGCCTCTTTGCAGCATGCCTAAGGCACATTCAGGCAGATGAGCAGGGACCCTAGGCATCTTTCTTTTGGTGTTTTTCAGAGTCAGTAGAAAGGCCTCTTTTGTGTCCTAAGTTTTCATAACTGTGACCTTAGTTGCCTACCGTCTGTAAGCTGTTAGTGTCTTAACGACCGTGCCACAGGTGCATGTTCATTAATTGTTTAAGGTTCATTGAACAAGCATGGGGAAACAGTGTTTAAACCCTTTACAATGAAGATCTGTGAAGTTATTTGGATTTTTACGAATTCTTTGAAAGACAGGGTCCTGAAAAAGGGATGTTTATTTTGATTTTTTCCCCCTCAGATTACGCAGACCCACAAAGAAATCTAAAACATATCCAGTGAAGCACAAACACTGTTGTAAATACAACCCATATCTATGTTAATTTATCTCACCCTCTGTACTTCAACTATTTGCGCATTGTTAGAATACTGTACATAACCATAATATAACTTTGGAACCTCTCTATTCTTCTGAAACTGTTGTGAGTTTAAGGTTTCCTGTTCATTGCTGATTGTTTATTTCACCTTTGTTTATGATCTATTATGATCTATTTCACAGAGATTTGCTGACACAGGGCGCGCGCACACACACACACACACACACACACACGCCGGCCCATCTTTTAGACGTCACCTTGCTTCTGTACATGGTGTTCACCATTAGTATTTACCTGGCAGAGGGACAGGAACAGTGACAGAAAGCTCATTTAGGTTCAGCATCAGCAGGTCTCTTTGCTGTCTGCGTGTCAACCAGATTGTCTTCCCGAGATTAGATTAGGGCCTGTCACTGTCTGTCACTTCCAGGCCCCTTGGCGCTACAGGGGACCTTAATGAGACCAGGCAGCTTTTGTCTTTGGAAGCACAAACGAGAGAGTTTTTTTCCCCTTTAGACTTTGATTCTTACTTTGCCACCGAAACCTCCAGTGAATCTTCTGCTCATCATTCTCTCTCAATTGTAAAAGGATTAATGTTGTCTTGGATCAGTGCTGTAATATAATTTAGGGCTAGTTTCCCAGACTCAGTTTACAGTAAACCTACTTCTGGATAAAACATCTTGCTTCTTGCAATGGGGAGCTAATGCGAGTCCTCAGCTCTCAGTCACGGTTACACATCACTCAAGTATGGTTCACCGAACCAACTCCATTACACCTCCGTTAGACATGCAGCATGTGTGCCTCTCTGTTTATTCATGCAACGACAGTCAGTTCCCTACCATCCGTCTTCCTCCCACATCCAGCCTGTCAATAGTGTGGATCTGGCCCTCTCTCCAGCCCCATCTTCCAGTCCTGCCTTCCATCAGTCAGACCTGGGTTCAAATACTTTTGAAATCATTATAAATACTTCAAATGTTTCCCCTAGTCTGCCTGGAGATCCAGATGGGCGGGGTTTTGACTTTTTCAATTATTCTATTGGTTCCATTGTACCAGGCAAGCCCAATCAAACCCAGCTAAAGTATTCTAAATGATTTCAAATACTATTTGAACCAAGGTAATGCTTCTATCCATTAGAATGCCTCTTTATGGTGTCCCTCCCTCCTACACACCCTCTCATTATGCTGGTTACAGAACTTAATTAGGGAGGAACAGAGATGGACAGGGAACAGAAGGAGAGAGGGTGGGGCGGGGGATGCAGGGAGGGGGGGGGTGGAGAGAGAGAGAGGGGGAGAGAGAAACAAAGGGAAGCAGAGCTGGAGAGGGAATGGGAGTGTATATGTGGGGAGAGAGAGGGGGAGAGATGATGGGAAAAGAGGTAGGAGAGAGAGAAAGGGGGGAGCAGAGAGAGAGAGAAAATAGATTTAGAGAATTAGACAAAGAGGCTTCTTGGAAAACTACGTTACATATACATTTTACAGTTGACTAATGGAACATGAAACCTGTATCACACCCTCTCTCTCTCTCGTTCAGAGAAACAGCCTTTCCCCTACAGGAGATGTATGGTACTACACTTCTCATCGCTGCCTCCTTTCTTACATAATTACTTGTTTTTTTCCTTCCTAAAAGCCCCCTGCTGTGAGGAGAATTCCCTCCATGTCCACCATCCTCCAAATCTCTCCTTAACGTAACATAATTGCTTATTCTTTCTCTCTAATTTGGTCATTTTGTTTCTTCTCTTAGGTGGTGAATATCAAAAAGAAAATGAAGAAAAAGAAATATGGAAATTCTGGAACGGTGATTATAGCATACACATTATGAGCGTTAGAACGTTGCGGTCGTCCTTCGCTACTATCCATCCCTCCCTCCCCTTTTCTCTCTCCCTCACTCCTCACTCGCCCCCTCTGCACTTTTTCTTCTGGTAATTATGATGCTTTTCTCTGATGGTTATCTGGGCTCTGTTGAAAGGAGCAGTGCTACCAACCATAGACTGTGATTGTCAATGCAGGTTTTGCTCATTAACTGGTATCTCCTCTTCTCTCGCCTTCCTGCTAATTAAAACTTGTGAAAGTGAAAGATGAAGAACACACATGTCTGTCCGCTTCAGCTGTCTAAAGACATTAGACAATAGTGCCCATCTCTGTCAGAGAAACACGCAGAGCAGAGCTGTGAGTTCTTAGAGCCAGCTAACTAGCTAGTGTACTGTACATTGTTTCGTAACATTGACAGATGGAGGGAGGCTGTCGAGGGAGGAGGGGTGAGTAGGTAAAGTAAAGTTAGCAAAGTGAGCGGACAAGAGAGGGTGAGAGAGGTTCTTGAACAATGACAACAGCAGAGAAACGTGGGAGGAAGGAGACAGAAGAGAGGAAGATAGGAATGAAGGAAGGAATAAAAAAAGAAAGGAAGGAAGGAAGAATATGAAAGTCTCCCCTCACACCCCAGGAGAGATCTGAGAGTGGGAGTAGTGGAGTTAGCATCTCGTAGCATGCGGCGGCTAATGTGATATTGGCTCGCTACGAAGACTGATTACAGGGCCCAGATCCCACGTTCCCATCTGCTCTTTCTCTCTCTCTCTCTCTCTCTCTCTCCCCCTCGCTCCCAGATGGAGCTGTACATACGCATCCCACCCTCTCTCTCGCTTAATGTTGCTCTATCTGTCTCTCGCTTCCTCTCTTTCTCCCCTCTCCCCCGTGGCTTCAGAGAGCGTAGTAATGAACTCATCAATCATCTACAGTATGTGTTTGTGATGAGAGTAGGTTGCACCCTGCCACATCCCACGTCTTGTTTCAGGATGAGGAGAGTGATGTGCTACTGGATACAGTGGCTCCGTCTAAGTCAACATATGCTACTGGTCTATATGGGCACTAGGGTGTGTGTGTGTGTGTGTGTGTGTGTGTGTGTGTGTGTGTGTGTGTGTGTGTGTGTGTGTGTGTGTGTGTGTGTGTGTGTGTGTGTGTGTGTGTGTGTGTGTGTGTGTGTGTGTGTGTGTGTGTGTGTGTGTGTGTGTGTGTGTGTGTGTGTGTGTGTGTATTGAGAGGTCTGGATGTGAATGGGTACTGAGGTCTCATGTTTCTCTTTGTGCTTTCTCTCCCAGGTGACCCTCCTCTCCTTTTCAGTGGAATCAGAGTGCACCTTCCTGGATTACATCAAGGGAGGGTGAGTGGGAGGAGAAGGGAACACACATACCACATACAACACACACAAACAAATACACACCCACATTCTGTGATATACACAATATTTACAAAAGTATGTGGACACCCCTTCAAATGTGTGAATTCGGCTATTTCAGCCACACCCGTTGCTGACAGGTGTATACAAGCATTTCACTACACTCGTCTTAACGTCTGCTAACCATATGTATGTGACAAATAACATTTGAATTGGTTATGCAATTGAGCACACCACCATGCAATCTCCATAGACAAACAATGGCAGTAGCATGGCCTTACTGAAGAGTTCATTGACTTTCAATGTGGCACCGTCATAGGATGCCACCTTTCCAGTTAGTTCGTCAAATGACTGCCCTGCTAGAGCTGCCCTGGTCAAATGTAAGTGCTCTTATTGTGAAGTGGAAATGTCTAGGAACAACAATGGCTCAGCCACGAAGTGGTAGACCACACAAACTCACAGAACTGGAAAACCGAATGCTGAAGCGCGTAGTCCATATAAATGGTCTGTCCTCGGCTGCAACACTCACTACCGAGTTCCAAACTGCCCCTGGACTCAACGTCAGCACAATAACTATTAGTTGGGAGCTTCTTGAAATGGGTTTCCATGGATGAGCAGCCGCATACAAGCCTAAAATCACCATGCGCAATGCCAAGCATCGGCTGGTGGTGTAAAACTCTCCGCCATTGGACTCTGGAGCAGTGACAACGCGTTCTCTGAAGTGTTGAATTACACAGTCCGACAGACGAATCTGGGTTTGGCGGATGCCAGGAGAACGCTACCTGCACAAATGCATAGTGCCAACTGTAAAGTTTGGTGGAGGAGGTATAATGGTCTGCGGCTGTTTTTCATGGTTCGGTCTTGACCTCTTAGTTCCAGTGAAGGGAAATCTTAACACTACAGCGTATAATGACTCTAGACAATTTTGCGCTTCCAACATGGTGGCAACTGTTTTGGAAAGGCCCTTTCCTGTTTCAGCATGACAATGCTCCCGTGCACAAAGCGAGCTAGGCCTAATCGCCCAACATCAGTGCCCAACCTCACTAATGCTCTTGTGGCTGAATGGAAGCAAGTCCCTCTTCGCAGAAGAGTGGAGGCTGTTATAGCAGCAAAGGGAGGGGACCAACTCCATATGAATGCCCATGATTTTGAAATCCGATGTTCGACAAGCTTTGTTTATGTAGTGTACGTTTATGCACATCCACAGCATCGTACATCTCCCAGCGCTCATCCCTGACAGGAATCATTCCATACATGAATGATTTCCTGTCTTTAAGACATACATTCTAGGCCATATATACTGTACATACATAGATATTAATAACAAATAATATCCTTATAGCGATAAACAGCCTGGCATAAATTCCATATCTAAACAGCCTAGTTTCTAAATAACAGATGGCTTACACACGACGGCGGTATCGACTGTATTATGGTGGGTGAAGAGTCCCTTTAAGTCATCGAGGACAATGCTTTGATCACAACATCCGTCACAAGGAGAGAGGTGACATTTCAGAGGTTCCAGGGCTTATCAGATGTAGCAGATTTGACAACTGTGACAGAGCTCACTGACACCCTTCAGCTTTGGTGTGTTGACAGTCGGTAGCCCCCCCAGCTGGAGGGCTCTAACAAGAGTAATGACACTTCTACTCTACAAGATAAAACATGATCTGACCTCTATTCTCTGGGGAATGAAAGTTGGGACAAAAACAAACTATCTATGAAAAGATATTCAGCTGATGAAAATGAGACTTATTGAAAGCTAATGTCTATTGAGGCCTTCATCAGAGAGATCAGAATGTTCCCCCTGGCTATGACCAATCCTCTAAAAACCACTCAGGACCATCAGTGACCGTTTAGGACCATTAAGCCAACGCAGACACTTGG
This sequence comes from Oncorhynchus keta, assembly GCF_023373465.1. Classification (NCBI taxonomy): domain Eukaryota; kingdom Metazoa; phylum Chordata; class Actinopteri; order Salmoniformes; family Salmonidae; genus Oncorhynchus; species Oncorhynchus keta. The sequence continues at coordinate 1,862,814 of NC_068441.1, read as the reverse complement.
AATAAAAAGCCCTTAACTTCATAAAAAGGTTCTCTCTCTCTCCCTTTTTCTCAATACAATTCCATTCAAAGGGCTTTAATGGCATGGGAAACATATGTTATCTCATTCATTCATTCACATTGACTGCAATGGCCCGTTCCATTCAGGATCACAATAAAGGACAGGGAGGTAATGAGGTGAGAGGATAAATGGCCCTATATCTCAACCCTTTCTGGTTCTGGTTTTTGGCCCCTCTTAGGAGGGAAATGGTTTAAACTACAGCAGCCACATCTTGACAGAGAGGAGAAAAGTTGAGATATGAGATGACTGGGAAGGAATGGGCGAAGGTGAAAAAAAAGGTTGGGGTAAATTTCAGGGCGACTGAAAGAAAGGACTATAGATAGAGCAAAGTGCATTGCATATTGACCTGGATCTATACTGACTGGGCAGGGCAATGTGTCAGAAATGGGTTTTACAATTCATTTTGAAATATCATCCAGTCTAGTGGTAGCGCGGCTGACTCGGGGCCACACATGGACCCTTGCGGCAGGGGTTCAAACCCCGCCTGCGCCCTCATGTGTGTATTTATCCTCCCTCTTGCCGCAACCCTTTCATTCGTGACATGCTGTTTCAATGAAGAGAAAGTACAACAAAAAGTTTGCGTGTAAGCAAGTGAGCCTGTGAACTGCCGGAGTGATCTAGGATATTGGTAGTGGGTGTTGTGCGCGAAGGAGATGCTGACAGTGAATTGATTAAGTGCCAGCTCCAATCAAAAGAAGACATTGCAGCAGAAAAGCAGCCAGTCAAGTGCAACTACTGGGAATAGTTTGAAAACACCTTGAACAGTACTTAGGAACACATCCACACACACACAGCACCCTGGCTTACCTCTCTACGTTGTGAAGAGAACACTCCGAAGAATGGTAGCACTGAATGCAAATGTATTGTACATTACAGAGAATACAGACGGAAGAATGGAAGGCAAGGTTGTACGTACAGTTAGTCAGTCAGGCGGGAAGAAAGGGTGTAGATCTCCATGTTAACCCCAATGCCAGAGCTTCTTACTGGACAAGGGTTCACTTTTGTGAAAAGAGACTGAGGGGAGCTGCTTCCTACTTTCTCTCACTCTGATTACACACACTGACCTTGACCTATTCTCACACACAGGGCCACACACACACACACACACACACACACACAGCTGGGGAGGGAGGGAGATCTGAGAAATCTAGCCTGGTTAACCAGACAGATAATAGAAATTAAGCAATGCCGAGCTCAATATTCAGTCTGGTTGACCCAGGGAAGGTGCAAATCAGGGGAGCACGGCTCCCCATAACTATTATTAAATACCTGGATCCTAGACGTTTGACCATCATATCTCTCCTCCCTCCATTTCTAACTCTGTAGTGACCATAATATAGTGGCTATATCCAGAAAAGCCAAAGTTCCAAAGGCTGGGCCTAAAATAGTATATAAGAGATCGTGCAAAACATTTTGTGAGGATTCCTATGTTGAAGATGTAAAAAGTATTTGTTGGTCTGATGTGTGTAAACGAGGAGCATCCAGATGCTGAACTTGTTGCATTTATGAAATAGTTTCTTCCAGTTATTGAGAAGCATGCACCTATTAAGAAACGGACTGTTAGAACTGTTAAGGCTCTGTGGAGTGATGAGGAATTGAAAAATGTTATGGTTGAGAGAGAGGAAGCAAAGGAGTGGCTAATAAGTCTGTCTGCACAGCTGCTTGGCAGACTTACTGCCAATTTAAATCATATGTGACTAAACTGAACAAAAAGAACAATAAATTGTATTATGAAACTAGTAAGTCCAATTATATAAAGTATGATGGAAAAACCATTTGAGCACTTTAAATTAAATTATGGGCAGAATGACCAATTCAACTTCATTGAATCAGAAGGCTCATTCATCACGAGACCTTTTGATATGGTCAATTATTTTAAAAGACCATTTCATTGGTAAAGTGGGCAAACTCAGACATGAAATGTCAACAACAACCCGCGAGCCATCATATTTATGCATAAAATACCAATTAAAGAAATGTAGAATTCTGTAAAGTTAGTGTGGGAAAGGTGGGAAATGATTGTTGTCCATCAATAATAAGAAACCACCTGACATTGACAACAGATGGAAAGCGACTGAGGATGGTATTGGACTATATTGCCACTCCTGTTTGTCATATCTTTAATCTGAGCCTGAAGAAAAGTGTTTGTCATCAGACCTGGAGGTAAGCTAAAGTCATTCCGCTACCCAAGAATGGTAAAGTACCCTTTTACTAGATCTAACAGCCTACCTGACGGCTCTTAGCAAACCTTTGGGGGAAAAAAATGGTTTTGACCAGATGCAATGCTATTTTTCTGTGAACAAATTAATAACATACTTTCAGCATGGTTATAGAGACTGGCACTCAACATGTACTGCACTGACACAAACAACTGATGATTGGTTGAAAGAAATGTTTAATAAGAATGTGCTGGGAGTTGTACTGTTAGATTTTTATTGCAGCCTTTGATATGATTGACCATAATCTGTCTTTGGAAAAACGTATGTGTTATGGCTTTACATTCTCTACAATATCATGGGTTAAGAGCTATCTAGGGTCTTCTTTAACCTTTTACTGCAGTGGACTAAATCAGGGTCAGGCAGAGGGATTCTTGGTAGTCTTAAACAAATCTAATTTGAAACAAAAGTATACACCTCACACACATGGCTATGGGCTTAAAAAAGAAGACACCAGTAGCATGTCAAATATAGAGTTGAAATATATTCATCCCAAATATTGTACTTTATATACATCACAGAAGACTGAAATACAGTGGGGCAAAAAATTATTTATAGTCAGCCACCAATTGTGCAAGTTCTCCCACTTAAAAAGATGAGAGGCCTGTAATTTTCAGGCCTCTCTGACAGACAAAATGAGAAAAAAAATCCAGAAAATCACATTGTAGGATTTTTAATGAATTTATTTGCAAATTATGGTGGAAAATAAGTATTTGGTATAACAAAAGTTTATCTCAATACTTTGTTATATACCCTTTGTTGGCAATGACAGAGGTCAAACGTTTTCTCTAAGTCGTCACAAGGTTTTCACACACTGTTGCTGGATGTAGATCTCCTCTAGAGCAGTGATGTTTTGGGGCTTTCAACTCCCTCCAAAGATTTTATGTGGGGTTGAGATCTGGAGACTGGCTAGGCCACTCCAGGACCTTGAAATGCTTCTTACGAAGCCACTCCTTCGTTGCCCGGGCAGTGTGTTTCGGATCATTGTCATGCTGAAAGACACAGCCACGTTTCATCTTCTATGCCCTTGCTGATGGAAGGAGGCTTTCGCTCAAAATCTCACGATACATGGCCCCATTCATTCTTTCCTTTACACGGATCAGTCGTCCTGGTCCCTTTGCAGAAAAACAGCCCCAAAGCATGATGTTTCCACCCCCATGCTTCACAGCAGGTATGGTGTTCTTTGGATGCAACTCAGCATTCTTTGTCCTCCAAACACGACGAGTTGAGTTTTTACCAAAAAGTTATATTTTGGTTTCATCTGACCATATGCCATTCTCCCAATCTTCTTCTGGATCATCCAAATGCTCTCTAGCGAACTTCAGATGGGCCTAGACATGTACTGGCTTAAGCAGGGGGACACGTCTGGCACTGCAGGATTTGAGTCCATTGTGGCGTAGTGTGTTACTGATGGTAGGCTTTGTTACTTTGGTCCCAGCTCTCTGCATGTCATTCACTAGGTCCCCCCCCCGTGTGGTTCTGGGATTTTTACTCACCGTTCTTGTGATCATTTTGACCCCACGGAGTGAGATCTTGCGTGGAGCCCAAGATCGAGGGAGATTATCAGTGGTCTTGTATATCTTCCATTTCCTAATAATTGCTCCCACAGTTGATTTCTTCAAACCAAGCTGCTTACCTATTGCAGATTCAGTCTTCCCAGCCTGGTGCAGGTCTACAATTTTGTTTCTGGTGTCCTTTGACAGCTCTTTGGTCTTGGCCATAGTGGAGTTTGGAGTGTGACTGTGAGGTTGTGGACAGGTGTCTTTTATACTGATAAGAAGTTCAAACAGGTGCCATTAATACAGGTAACGAGTGGAGGACAGATGAGCCTCTTAAAGAAGAAGTTACAGGTCTGTGAGAGCCAGAAATCTTGTTTGTTTGTAGGTGACCAAATACTTATTTTCCACCATAATTTGCAAATAAATTCATAAAAAATCCTACAATGTGATTTTCTGGATTTGTTTCCCACATTTTGTCTGTCATAGTTGAAGTGTACCTATGGTGAAAATTACAGGCCTCTCTCAACATTTTAAGTGGGAGAACTTGCACAATTGGTGGCTGACTAAATACTTTTTTGCCCCACTGTATAACAAAAATGTTCGACATAGAAAAACTGGATTTAGTCGTAAAAAAATACAATCTTTATTAATAACATTCCACTCATGAGGCCAAATAGGGAGCTTTTGGTCATTACTGCAGGAAAAAGCTACTGGAAAGTTCTCTAATGTAAAATATGTAAAGTGTGGTATACCGCAAGGCAGCTGTCTTGGTCTCTATTTTAATAATGATCTGCCTTAAACAAAGCATGCATGTCTATGTATGCTGATGTTTAAAGATATACACATCAGCAACAACATCCAGTAAAATCACTGCAACCCTAAACAAAGAGTTGCAGTCAGTTTTGGAATTGGTTGCTAGTAATTAACTAGACCTGAACATACAGTATCTAAAACTAAAAGCATTGTATTTAGTACAAATCATTCCCTAAATTCTAGACCTCAGCTGAATCTGGTCATGAATGACGTGACGTGGCTGTTGATCAAGTTGAGGAAACTAAACTTCTTGGTGTTACATTACATTGTAAATGGTCATAGTCAAGACATATTGGTTCAATTGTTGTAAAGATGGGGAGAGGTCTGTCTGTGATAGAGAGATGCTCTGCTTTTTTTACACCACATTCGACCGAAAAAGTCCTGCAGGCTCTGGTTTTATCACATCTTGAATAATATAACATACAGTTCTAACAGACATACATACCCTACCAGACATGCTACCGGGGGTCTCGTCACAGTCCCCAATTCGAAAACAAATTTAAGGCAACACACAATATTGTATAGACCCATAGTTACATGGAATGCCCTTCTATCTCAAAATCAGAGTAAGAAACAAATAAAACAACACCTCACAGCACTACGCCTCTCTCCTATCTGACCTCAATAACTTGGATGTCTATGTAAAGTAATACTTATTTCCTAAGTGTTTTGTCAGCATAGCACCTTTTTAATTTCTATATTTATTTTAAATGTACGTAGCTCTGTCCTTGAGCTGTTCTTGTCTGTTATTGTTTTATGTTTTGTGTGGACCCCAGGAAGAGTAGCTGGTGGTTTTGCAACGCCTAATAGGGATCCAAATAAAATCCCAAATCTCTCCATCCCTCCCTCTGTCCCGAAATAGCAATGTGAATATTTGACTCTTTCTTATTGTTGTATTCTTTCTGGGTTGATGTGTAACGAGGTTAACTGGAGTTTATTCTCTCACTCATATATTAGCGTTGCAGCTAAAGAGCATTTCATCAGTTAGAAAATGGGATTATGGTTATGTTTCTCTTAAGTGCTCCAGCAGTCTAATTGCTTGTTATTCAGCTCAATGTGAGGATGTCATGCACCTCTCGCCCCTTCTCCTCTTCCTAAAGGGAATAAGAATAAGAAATGTCAGTACACGCACACACACATTGTTGCATTGTAGTCACGATCATAAATATATGATCGTGACTACAATGCAACAATTCCCATATATTACATTTACATTGTGTGTCTGTGTGTGTGCATGTGTGTGCTTGTGCACGTGTGTGTGTGTGTGTCCAGAGAAAGTATATTTTGTTTGTGCTTTGCGTATAATTATCTGGTGGTCTACCTGTACTTCTCTTGTTGATTTTTCACTCTCTCTTCTATATCCTAATTTCAGGACCCAGATCAATTTCACTGTGGCCATCGATTTCACTGCGTCTAATGGTAAGGGATTCTAAAGACTGTGTGTGTGTGTGTGTGTGTGTGTGTGTGTGTGTGTGTGTGTGTGTGTGTGTGTGTGTGTGTGTGTGTGTGTGTGTGTGTGTGTGTGTGTGTGTGTGTGTGTGTGTGTGTGTGTGTGTGAGAGAGAGAGAGAGAATGTGGCGCGCCACTAGGGGGCGATTAAGACCACCGTTACTCAACCCACAAGCACGCATGCAAGACCTTCCCTCATCCCCTCTTCGGCAAATCAGATCATGACTCCTGGTTCCTGTTTACAAACAAAGCTCAAACAGGGAGTACCTGTGACGTGCTCTGTAGAAAAAGGGTCTACCGAACCAGAAGCTATGCTGCAGGACTGCTTTGCTAGTGCTGACTGGGACTCCGCCGATAGCATCGACGAGCTAACCACCTCCATCATCAAGAAATGCATCACCGACATCATCCCCACAGTGAAGATTTACTGCTTCAGCGTTCAAAAGCCCTGGATGAACACTGAGGTGCGCATTAAGTTAAAGGAACGAGCTACCGCTCACAGGGCTATCACAGCCAACCCTGAGGCTACGGCTGACACAAACGCATACAAGAAGTCCCGTTACGACCTCCACAAAGACATCAAACAGGCAAAAGGGCAATATCAGAACATGGTGGAATCCTGTTATTTCCCGGCTCTGACTACCTAGCCAATGGTCTGCCCAACGATGCCTCTCTACCAGCATTTTTTGAATGCTTCGATAACAACACAGATCCCTGCATGAGGGCCCCCGCTGAGGAATGGGTGATCTCTCTCTTCGAGGCTGATGTAAGGTTTTTAAATGGGTCAACACCCTTAAGGCAGTGGTCTAAGGCGACCACTGCATCGCAGTTGCTAGCAGTGCCACTAGAGATCCTGGTTCGAGTCCAGGCTCTGTCGCTGCCGGCCGCAACCGGGAGACCCATGGGGCGGCGCACAATTGGCCCAGCATCGTCCGGGGTAGTGGAGGGTTTGGCCGGCAGGGATGTCATTGTCCCATCGATCTCTAGAGACTCCTGTAGCGGAACGGGTGCATGCATGCTGACACGGTCACCAGGTGTACAGTGTTTCCTCCGACATATTGGTGTGGCTGACTTCCGGGTTAAGCGGGCATTGTGCCAAGAAGCAATGCAGCTTGGTTGGGTCATGTTTCGGGAGGGCGCATTGCTCTCGACCTTCACCTCTCACAAGTCCGTATGGGAGTTGCAGGATGAGAAAGACTGTAACTACCAATTGGATACCACGAAATTGGAGAGAAAAAAGGGTAAAAATAAAAATATATTAATAATAATAAAAAACACTCTTAAGGCCGCAGGGCCAGGCAGTATTTCGGGGCTTGTCCTCAGGGCATATGGGCTCCCGTGTGGCACAGCGGTCTAAGGCACTGCACCTCAGTGCTAGAGGCGTCACTACAGAATCTGGTTCGATTCCAGGCTGTAATACAACCGGCCATGATTGGGAGTCCAATAGGGTGGATGCTGTTCATTGACTACAGCTCAGCGTTCAACACCATACTTCCCTCCAAGCTCGGGACCCTGGGACTGACCACCTCCCTCTGCAACTGGATCCTGGACTTCCTGATGAGCCAACACCAGGTGGTAAGAGTAGGCAACAACCCCTCCCCCACGCTGACCCTCAACACGAAGGCACCCCAGGGTTGTGAGCTTATCCCCCTCCTGTACTCCCTCTTCAGCCACACGACTGTGTGACCGCACACGCCTCCAACTCCATCATCAAGTTTCCAGACGACATGCTGGTGGTAGACCTGATCACCAGCGGCGATGAGAGCCTACAGGGAGAAGGTCAGGTGGTGCTGAGAAGGCCCGGAAAATTGCAAGAGACTAGCCACCCAAGACATGACTGTTCTCCATGCTCCCGTCCGGCAGGCAGTACCAGTGCATCAAGGCTCAGACCAACAGACTGCTAAACATCCTCTATCCCCTGGCCATATGGCTATTAAATGACAAACAACTACTGCTCTCCCTCTCCCACAGACAAGCCACACTGACTCTATGTCCATCCACAGGTCTCTACCTACTCAGACACACACACCTTCACTGTCACTCTTACTCACAAACTCATTACTAAGGCCACACTGCTGCTAAAATTATTATTGATTAGATTTATTAGTACCACTACATTACTGTTCACACACACACTCTGCTGCCACACTGTTTACTATTATTATTATTTATCCTGCTACCAGTCACTTTCTCATAATTTCTTCCTATGTATGTAAGGTATCTACCTCAAATACCCCAGTATCCTGCACATTTTATATGTGGTACTGCCACTGACCCTGTATATAGCTTACATTCATATTTTTTCTCTCTATTATTTTCAACTTCTAATCTTTTCTTATTTGTTATACTATTTTGATATTGAATTACTGTACTGTTGTGTAGGGCTCGCAAGTTAAGCATTTCACTGTACTTGTACATGTGACAAATAAAACTCGAAACACACACACGCAAAACCTCCCTATTCCTCCATACTATACGTGTTACTCTGGGTTTGGGTCGCCTCCGAACTTTCTTCCTGAGTGTCTATGGTCAATACCACCACGCTGTGCCTAAAATGGATGACCACTGTGCCCCATAATAGCACTGCTTCCGAGACCAAATGCCATCCAAAATGGTCGAATACACCCTCCTTACCACAGTCTAAAAGGCCACACTTAAGTTTAAATCACTCCACTTATTTGGAGCCTCTAGCTCAGCAGTTCATTTTCTATTTCTCACCCTTCCATTAAGCTCCTAGCCTATCAGAGTATTCCTTCCTATTCCCATTCATTGTGTGACAGGGTTGGTGAGAGCAGGCGGTAGTTTATCTCTGAAGGGTTGAAGAGAAGGAGAGTTCTAAATCGTTGTTATTTTTTTTAGCTGTATTCAAATCAAGCCCTTAACCAACAACGCAGTTCAAGATAGAGTGAAGAAAATATTTACTGAATACACTAAAGCAAAAAAATTATAAAAAGTATACAATAAAATAACAATAAAAAGGCTATATACAGGGGGTACCGGTACCGAGTCAATGTGCAGGGGTACAGGTTAGCCAAGGTAATTTAACCAAGGTATGGTTAAAGTGACTATGCATAGATCATATACAGCGCGAAGCGGCAGTGTAAAAACAAATGGAGGGGGGACGTCAATGTAAATATTATGGGTGGCCATTTGATGAATTATTCAGCAGTCTTATGGCTTGGGGGTAAAAGCTGTTAAGAAGCCTTTTGGTTCTTGACTTGGAGCTCCGGTACCACTTGCCGTGCCGTAGCAGAGAGAACAGTCTATGACTTGACCATTTTTTGGGGCCTTCCTCTGACACCACCTAGTTAGGGCCTGGATTGCAGGAAGCTTGGCCCCAATGATGTACTGGGCCGTACACACTACCCTACTGTGTTATCAGTTTTTTTTTAACTGTGTACAGTAAGTATTTATTTTGCATTTGTGAATTTATTTTGATGGGATATGAAAGCAGAGGGATTTATGTTTCTAGAACTGTAACGCAATTGAGAAACAGGACATGTAAGCTCCTTGGACTAAGGAGTAACGCTAGGCGCCTTTAGTCCAATATTGGGCTAGCTTTCCCACAGCGGTATAGCTGGCTAGTTAAATCTGCAATATGTAACTTTTTGGGTGACCCAACCACATTCATATAGAAATGTGAGTTATAGAACTGTCATTCTGATTAAAATCAAGTCTAAAACTGGTTCTATGTGGGCTATTTCTATACTTTTTGTTCTTTTACTTTTGGTATTGTACACAATCTTCAAACAGCTAAAAATACAATATTGTGGGTTATATATTCCACAGTGGTTTTGACGGTACAATGATTCTCTAGTCTACACTATACATTTCGTGTTTTGTGACAAACTGAAATTAGGTGAACTATTCGAATTTTAGCAACAAGGAAATTGCGTCAATAGCTAGCAAAAATATTTGTACACCTATGTGTCCCTTGTAGCAGCTAGCTGACCAAAGTTTTCGATACATGCCTCCACACAGAAGAGCAGGTAATCTGGAGATGTGTCGTATTCATCAGAGGCAAGCACTGCCAGAGCCACATATGTGAAGCTAGCCACAATAACGATTAGCCAAAATAGTGAAATTTGCTATTTGTCTTAAAAATTAAAGTCCCTTAATGAAACGGATGCAAACGGATACAAATAGTGGAATCATGCCATATTTGGACTACAGTTGTGGCCAAAAAATTTGAGAATGACACAAATATACATTTTCAAAGTCTGCTGCCTCAGTTTATATGATGGCAATTTGCATATACTCCAGAATATTATGAAGAGTGATCAGATGAATTGCAATAATTGCAAAGTCCCTCTGTGCCATGCAAATGAACTGAATCCCCCCAAAAAACATTTCCACTGCATTTCAGCCCTGCCACAAAAGGACCAGCTGACATCATGCCAGTGAATCTCTCGTTAACACAGGGCTGGACAAGGCTGGAGATCACTCTATTATGCTGATTAAGTTAGAATAACAGACTGGAAGCTTCAAAAGGAGGGTGGTGCTTGGCCTCATTGTTCTTCCTCTGTCAACCATGGTTACCTGCAAGGAAACACGTGCTGTCTTCTTTGCTTTGCACAAAAAGGGCTTCACAGGCAAGGATATTGCTGCCAGTAAGATTGCACCTAAATCGATGGCAGCAGGCAGGTGTGAGTGCATCTGCACGCACAGTAAGGTGAAGACTTTTGGAGGATGGCCTGGTGTCAAGAAGGCCAGCAAAGAAGCCACTTCTCTCCAGGAAAAACGTCAGGGACAGACTGATATTCTGCAAAAGGTACAGGGATTGGACTGCTGAGGACTGGGGTAAAGTCATTTTCTCTGATGAATCCCCTTTCCGATTGTTTGGGGCATCCGGAAAAAAGCTTGTCCGTAGAAGACAAGGTGAGCGCTACCCTCAGTCCTGTGTCATGCCAACAGTAAAGCATCCTGAGTCCATTCATGTGTGGGGTTGCTTCTCAGCCAAGGGAGTGGGCTCACTCACAATTTTGCCTAAGAACACAGCCATGAATAAAGAATGGTACCAACACATCCTCCGAGAGCAACTTCTCCCAACCATCCATGAACAGTTTGGTGACGAACAATGCCTTTTCCAGCATGATGGAGCACCTTGCCATAAGGCAAAAGTGATAACTAAGTGGCTCGGGGAACAAAACATTGATATTTTGGGTCCATGGCCAGGAAACTCCCCAGACCTTAATCCCATTGAGAACTTGTGGTCAATCCTCAAGAGGCGGGTGGACAAACAAAAACAGCCACAAATTCTGACAAACTCCAAGCATTTATTACCCAAGAATGGGCTGCCATCAGTCAGGATGTGGCCCAGAAGTTAATTGACAGCATGCTAGGGTGGATTGCAGAGGTCTTGAAAAAGATCCTGCAAATATTGACTCTTTGCATCAACTTCACGTAATTGGCAATAAAAGCCTTTGACACTTGTGAAATGCTTGTAATTATACTTCAGTATACCATAGTAACATCTGACAAAAATATCTAAATACGCTGAAGCAGTAAACCTTGGGGAAATTAATTTTTGTGTCATTCTCAAAACCTTGGGCCACGACTGTAGATAAATGCTTAAATTTGGAATGTTATTATATAAATTCAACAAAACAAATTTGTTCATTTAGCAAAAAAAGTACAAATCAGTTGAAATCCTACTTTGGATGTATTCGACTTTATAATTGCAATAGGGGCATTTCTGTATGCACTGTACTGCCTTACCTCTGGGTCTTGGGTCCATGAAATGGGGTATCAGCCTATTCAGTGACACCCACTGTGAAGAGTTTACACAAACATTAGCGTCGTAGCTCTTATTGAACAACCAATGGTGTGTTAGATACCACCCACCAACGTTTGATTGACACCCCATTATTATCATATTGGACAAAGAAATATATATAAATGAATTAAATGATTTAAAGTTTGAGTAATTAGATAATATATAGATAAATAATTAGATACGTACAGATGTCTCGAGAAAATTAATTAATTTTGGTCAGTATTTTTAGTATGTCCTTGCTCATTTATTTAATTATGTGTGGATGTATTTATTTATTCATTTATTCATATATTTATGTGTGCGTTTATTTATTTATTTCCAATTATGGCAAGTTTGTCCTCCGTAATAGCACGTCACTAAGAACACCAGCGCATAGCTTGTGCATGGCAGCCATCAGATAATGTGTGTACAGAACCTGATTGACTAAATAGACTGCCATGTTAATGTAGAGCAACATATTCAGGCTGATGACAATGCCCAGGTTTTCTGCATGAACCTGCTGCGCTTGATTTAGTTGCATTCCAGCCCCCTTTCTCAACAACGAACAAACTGGTCATACACTATATTGACCTATGCCTTCTGCCCCTTCCCTAGGTAACCCATCCCAGTCCACTTCTCTACACTATATGAACCCATACCAGATGAATGCATACGCCATGGCCTTGAAGGCTGTAGGGGAGATCATCCAGGACTACGACAGTGATAAGATGTTCCCTGCCTTGGGCTTCGGAGCCAAGCTGCCCCCGGATGGACGGGTCTCACACGAGTTCCCACTGGTGAGTCAAACACAGATCCCTTTCTGGTCACTTGTTACTGAACTGAACTGGACAAGATTGGACTTAAACTGGACTGGACTTGACTGGGCTTGAATTTACTTGACTCACCAAATTCAGCTGACGATTGTCCACTCCAGAAAGAAGATATTGATTTATTAAATACAAGAGATTTGACCCTGTTGATTGTTTCTACCTCTCCAGAACATGAGAGAAGCCCGACTTTAACGATATAGATAAACTAGAGCAGACTGTTTTAAACCTGTTGATTGTTCTGTTGTTTCTCCTCTCCAGAACGGTAACATAGAGAACCCCTATTGTAACGGTATAGATGGCATCCTGGAGGCCTATCACGAGAGTCTGAAGACTGTCCAGCTCTACGGACCAACCAACTTCGCCCCCGTAGTCAACCACGTGGCCAGGTAATGGACGCATACACACGCACAAGCGCACAAATGCAGGCGCGCATTTGCAAACACATACATATACACACGTACATACAGGCCGACTCATACACACATGCTGTACACACAGGCAGACATAAAGGCACACACCCTCACACAAATCTGCTATCACAGATTATCAGCAGTGCAAGCCAGCGTGCAATGTCTCGTTCTCTGCTGCTGTCAGATATCAGCCTTGTCGTGTAGTTGTTCCACTACAGTAATCCCAGTGATTCATACTCAGTCTTCCATCCCTGGGCTTCTGACCTGTTCTAACCTCAAAGGCTGTGACGATTGGCCTTTCAATGGACAGAAAAAACCCAAAACACAGGATGTGACACACATTAACACCGTGGCACAGTGAGAGAATGAATCAATTACTGACTCGCCAGACTGGCGGCGGAGCACTCAACGTAAACATATAAACACATAAACATAACTCAGAGTCAGAGAGGGCAAGCACTCTGATCACATTAGAGGAGGAGTGGGAAGTGGAAAAAGGAGAGATAAATGCAGACACTGCTGTACACACACACACACAGGATAGGGATGGTGGGTTAATAAGGAAGGAGGGATGATGGGGTACACACACTAGTGATGCACGGGTTGACTCGTAACCCGCATTACCCGTGGTTTAGGTCCATGAAGTGCAGTATTGTGTGGATGAGGAACGTGTGGGTGCCGGTCGGGTTGAATAAAGGTAAAACAAGGCACGCGCACAAAAAAAATCCATAAATGTATCATTCCTGTGCAATTCTTATCAATAGGCTACGTTGAGGTTTTTCTTTCAGAATTTCTATCTGCCGTTAGTGTGTAGCCGAAGCTTAAGGGCCTAACTGTAGCGTGCCAAATACACGGCAATTGCCTTTTGGGAACTTGAGCAGTAAAAGTTAGTCGTCTAATGTTTGGAAAAGATTTGGTGAAACGGTAAAAGAGTATGATAGCAGTTCCAGGTTTTGTCATGTGTGATGATTGTGAGGTGCTATACGAATTCGACAGTCAGAAGACGGGGACTTCAGTACGGTACATCAAGGGAACTGTGCTATTCAGATGGGTTAAATGGAATAGTAGTCTAACTGAAATCTGAAATTTGACTACGTCTGTAACATCTCATATAGCCTAATATAATATGAACTGCTGCAGAATTATGTATTTCTTGCAGTAAAATGATAGACCAAATGAAATTTTGTCTTCGGGAACAGGAGTGGAGAAATATATATATATTTTTTCAGCATCTTGAGAGAATGAATGCACTGTTAGGGACCGTCTGTAAAGGTGCGTTCTTTATCAGCATCATAAAAGCTGATAGCATTTCAAAAACATAAAATATGCATCCAAGCTAAACTGAAATCTTATCAGAAACATGTTGGGTCGTTTTAACAGCTTTTAATTCCCTTAAAACCGGTCAAACTGATGTCATTTGGAAATGTTCCCGTAATTTGTCATTGCATTTTCTCCACAGTCCCTAAACATCTTTACTGCTGGAGAAAAGCAGAGATAAAAGAGGAAAAGAAAACAAGCTTTACTTATGTCAACTAGATTGAAGCATTCATTCTATCGATCTATGACATTACTCCAGCAAGCAAGGGTTGATTTAGTCTTCTAGAGCCACAAGTAGACCTAATAACAGAACAGAAGCTGCATGTATCTATAGACCAGTTGACTAACAAATAGCCTACCAAAATGTTGGAAATTATGAGCAGTAACATAGGCCTGGGTGCTCAAACAGCTGACCCGCACATCACTAACACACACCCAAACACACAGGCACACACACACCTAGTCCGCAGTCTGATAACTTCTCAAACAAAGAGAGATAAGACCATAGAGATAAAAAGAGTTCTGAATATGTCCCTCCAGGCACAGTAACAGTCAGTCCTCTAGCCATTACCATGTGAATGGAGTTGGGCTGAAAGGGAGAAAATGACTCCAGACGGAGGGAACAAATGAACACAGACAATCAGTTGATCACTGAAACACACGGCGTAGTTCGGCTTCATATCCTGCAGTGTTTGAGGTCAAAGTGTTTTTCGAAGTATGATAATGAATAGAATGAACGTTATCAATCCGCAGAATGATATCAGAGTATAGTATTTAAATTGAATAGGCACTGAAATGTAGAAGGGACTGGAGTGGAGAAGATGGAGAGGGAGTACAATGACTTTCCTCTCAGTTAAAGAATGACATTCAAGCATGTCATTGGTCACAGGGAGTTTGAGTTTGGTTCAGGGTGTTTGCTTTTTTACTCACAATCTGCTTGTGTGTGTGCGTGCGCGCCTGTTTGTGTGTGTGCATACTTGCCTGACTGTGTGTGTGTGTGTGTGTGTGTGTGTGTGTGTGTGTGTGTGTGTGTGTGTGTGTGTGTGTGTGTGTGTGTGTGTGTGTGTGTGTGTGTGTGTGTGTGTGTGTGTGTGTGTGTGTGTGTGTGTGTGTGTGTGTGTGTGTTCCTCTTCAGTTATGCTGCAGCGGTTCAGGACGGGTCCCAGTACTTCGTCCTCCTCATCATCACAGACGGAGTCATATCAGACATGGCTCAGACCAAGGAGGCCATCGTCAATGTAAGTCTGGAGAGAAGGAGAGATGGAGAGAGAGAGAGTGGTTGAAGAGGAAAGAGGGAGAGAGAGAGAGGGAGAAAATGGTGGAACATGAAAGAGAAATGAGGGGAGATGTAGAGAGAGAGAGAGAGAGAGAGAGAGACAGAGAGAGAGAGACAGAGAGAGAGAGAAGTGAGAATGTTTGGAGAGAGAAGCAAACGAAGAGAAAGAATGAAGAGAAAGTCGTCTGCGTGGAATCGGCCAGACCTCCAGCACACTGGATTTAAAGGGAATTTGCGACTGTTAGTCAAACCGTTAGAACAGCCACACCTTCCTTTTAAGATCTTGCCTGCTGCTCTATCTTGCTTGGCCTCTCTGACTGACTACTGCACCTCTACCTGCATACAACCCTGCTGCCTCTACTGCTTTCAGTTCTGCTCTTTTGATGGTGATGGAATCTAATTTTGGGAAAAATTGATTATTTGAGTGTTTTCTCTGAAATAGGAGAGTGAAGTTGAAATGCTTTGAGCGTCCTCTTCAGTTCAAAGAGCTGGACAGGATCGTGTGTGTGTGTGTGTCCTCCGGAGAGTGTTTTCAGGAACACTGACCTACTTCTCTACAGCTGGCGGAGGGAGGAAGGGAGGGAGGTAACGGAGGGAGGAAGGCGAGGCCCATGCTGTGTGTCATTCATTACACAGCTGGGGCAGGGGGGACAGTACACTATGGAATCTGTCACTCAGTTAGAGAACACAACAGTGCTCCAAAGCAAAGCAATGCTCTCTCAATGCATTATTTTGCTCTACCTCTTTTCATTGCTCTCTATTTCGGTCTTGCGTCACCTCTCTCTTTCTCTCTTGCTTCACCTCTCTTTCTCTCTGGCCTCTCCCTACCTCCTTCCCTCTTTCTCTATGTACCTCCCTCTCTCTTTTCCTCTCAGGCTCTCTCTCCCTCCCTCTTCTCCTCTCGGGCTCTCTCCCTCTCTCTTCTCCTCTCGGGCTCTCTCTCCCTCTCTCTTCTCCTCTCGGGCTCTCTCTCCCTCTCTCTTCTCCTCTCGGGCTCTCTCTCCCTCTCTCTTCTCCTCTCGGGCTCTCTCTCCCTCTCTCCCTCCCTCTTCTCCTCTCAGGCTCTCGCTCCCTCTCTCTTCTCCTCTCAGGCTCTCTCTCCCTCTCTCTTCTCCTCTCAGGCTCTCTCTCCCTCTCTCTTCTCCTCTCAGGCTCTCTCTCCCTCTCTCTCTCTCTCTCTTCTCCTCTCGGGCTCTCTTTCCCTCTCTCTTCTCCTCTCGGGCTCTCTCTCCCTCTCTCTCCTCCTCTCAGGCACTCTCTGCCTCTCTCTTCTCCTCTCAGGCTCTCTCTCCCTCTCTCTTCTCAGGCTCGCTCTCCCTCTCTCTTCTCCTCTCGGGCTCTCTCTCCCTCTCTCTCCTCCTCTCAGGCTCTCTCTACCTCTCTCTTATCCTCTCTCTCCCTTCTCCTCTCGGGCTCTCTCTCTCTCTCTCTTCTCCTGTCAGGCTCTCTCTCCCTCTCTCTTCTCCTCTCGGGCTCTCTCTCTCTCTCTCCCTCTCTCCCTCTCTCTTCTCCTCTCAGGCTCTCTCTCCTTCTCTCTTCTCCTCTCCCTCTCTCTTCTCCTCTCGGGCTCTTTCTCCCTCTCTCTTCTCGGGCTCTCTCTCCCTCTCTCTCCTCTTTCTTCTCCTCTCGGGCTCTCTCTCCCGCTCTCTTCTCCTCTCGGGCTCTCTCTCCCTTCTCCTCTCGGGCTCTCTCTCCCTCTCTCTTCTCCTCTCAGGCTCTCTCTCCCTCTCTCTTCTCCTCTCGGGCTCCTGTCATGTTAAAACAGTTCACGTCATATCAGGGCCCCTGGTGAATCAGACACTTTGACACATTTCTTTCTCCGCCCAACGATTAAATTGCGCCGTGCACGATTCTACTATGGCCCCGTCAACACCCTCAGACCCCTACCGGAGCCTAACGCCATATCCTGATGTTCGCATCAATGTGACTCTGCAAATGTCACAGATCATGTTGTTCATGTCTCTCACACTTTCTCGGGAGGTTTCAAAACATGGCTTTACTAGAGGTACAGTATATCCCTTAGAGAGGAGTTAGGAGGCTAGCCCACTGCTTCTCTATTAGTCTGCCACAGCCTGATAATGTATTGAGGTGTGGTTCTCTCATTATTAGTTCCCCGGTGTTTCCAATGTGGTTCAAATCTGGTTTTAAGACATCATTCATCCAGCTCTCCCTTTGTAGACCTGTTCTGTAGGCTACTCTAGTCCAGGACCCATATACGAAGAGAGTTTGGACATTGCCGTTTCAGTTGATTTACAACCGAGACATTTAAAGGAAGACTCAGCGAGATGATGTCGCAACGAACAGCACCGCAGATATTGAGACCACACGGTCACACAAGAGTATCTGCTCATGTGCACGGGTGCGCTTCACGCTGCTACAACGTGGTAGCCTCGAGACCAAAACAGGGGGGAAGTTTAGCGTTGCGCTGCAAAGCTCTTAGTTGAATTCACACATTCATTTGCCACTGTGGTATCAGGCTGTGGTATCACACTGTGGTTCTCAAAGGTCACTTCTAGAGGGGAGTCCTCCAAATGACGTACTAGGCTTAATGTCTTCTTCAGTCGAAGCCTGGGGTGGTTTCTTGTCTCTCTCAGTGGGACATCACAGGACATAATTGACGACTTGTGAATTACGTTATTTATGAGTCACCGACTCAGACGTGGGTGTGATTGGCTTCTCAGGCTCTGGTCAGAAATCCTTTGTTGTGTCACACAGAAGACGTTCTCCTCCGCATACGCTCACTGTTCTCATACTGTTTCATCAGCAGCAAACACACATACATACGTGCATTCTCGTCGCCTCTGAATGAGTGTTATAGAAACAGACAGGACTAATCAGTTAGACAGCCCCAGGCTTCCTGCACATTTTTTTTATGGACGGTGGTCTCAGAGTGGATGATGGACATGTTAAACTAATGTGACATCACTTCCTGTTGTGTTCTGCTGGTCCAGTACTTGAGTAAAAGTAAAGATACCTTAATAGAAAATGACTCAAGTAACAGTGAAAGTCACCCAGTAAAATATTGGTTGAGTAAAAGAGTAAAAGTTTTGGTTTTAAATTGACCTAAGTTTCAAAAGTAAATGTAATTGCTAAAATATACTAAAAGTACAAATATAAATCATTTCATATTCCTTACATTAAGCGAACCAGACAGCACCATTTTCTTTTGTTTCCTTTTTAAGGATAGCCAGGGGCTCACTCCAACACTCAGATATCATTTACAAATTAAGCATTTGTGTTTAATGAGTATGTCAGATCATTGGCAGTAGGGATGACCTGGGACGTTCTCTTGAGAAGTGTGTGAATTGGACCATTTTCCTGCTATGTATGAGTACTTTTGCGTGTCAGAGAAAATGTATGGAGTAAATAGTACATTATTTCCTTTAGGAATGTATTGAAATAAAAGTAAAAGTTGTCCAATATATAAATAGTGAATTTAAGTACAAATACCCCCAAATGACTTAAGTAGTTCTTTACACCACTGTGTAGGATGCGTCCCAATAATGTCTCCTTCACCACTTCCCACAAAAGTAAAAGCCTTGGATTGGTGTAGCCATGGGCTAGTGGGAGTTTACATAATTTCCTTTTAAACCAGTGTAGGGAAGTGAACAAGTGTACACTTTTGGAGGAAGGAGAGAAAATTGGGCTGCAACCTGAGTCTTCACCCACTCCTCTTTAGCTCCCTAAAGTCCAGCTGTCCACACAAGAAGGCCTGATACCTCTATACCTCTGCCGAAATGGCCATCCCTTGCAAAATAGCTGTAAGTAGTAGTAGAAGTACTGTTGTTAGTTAGTTTACTCCAATTAGGGTAGGGATGGTAGGGTAGGGGGGGGGATATATAAAAAAAAATGTAAAGAAGAGAAAAAAACACTAGAACCACCAAACGCCAATGCCTCCTACCATTTGATTTTGTAACTCAAATAAATCAGCCATTTTGAAAGCAACATCCTCCTGCTTCCCTGACTTCCTAAATCATTTTATTTTACATTTACTCAGCTGTCAAAATGTTGTTTTAAAAAAAGAAATCACTAACAGAAAAGTAACCTAACATAACCCTTTGACGCGTACGATCACATCTTTGTGATCATTGTTGAGTGGTCCCTGGAGTGTACCATCGCAAATATGTGACCGAAAGCCTTGATTCGGTCTTATGTAGCTAAATTTGAAATTGTGTTTTTTTTTTTTTTTTTTTTTTTTACATGGGGTGAAAGTAGACAGCGAGAACATGGTATATCCTAACACTGCAGTTGAAGAACAATGGGAAAGTCATTCTTCTTTGAAAGTCGATGAAATTGCAAATCCACTTTTGACAAAATGTTTTGGTACACCTACTGGAGTGCTCTTCTTTGTTTACAGCCATTCAGCATCGTTCACACCCTCTTAAGTCTTAGCCCCACCCATCTCTTTAAGGATTCACATGTGAGGCCATTTGCTGAACAGGGTGATTCGTTTAGTAAAACAACCAAAGATTTCAAGACTAAACGCAGTGAAAGTAGTAGCCTACAATAAGGACAAACTCCAGGTAAAAATACACTTTATCTTGTCCTTGGCCTACATCCTAATCTGACTTTGGTGCAGGTCATGTTGTTCTTCGTATTACCGTCTCTGGTAAACACAAACGGTATCAAATAAAATAAAAAGTTGATTTGTCACATGCACTGGAAACAGAAGGTGTAAACAGTACAATGAAATGGTTACTTGCAGAGAAGCAATATCAAAAACAGAAAGTGTCCAGATAAAAATATTTTATCATTATTAGATGACACTTACCTGACACACTTGTCTAAATTGATGGGTCATGTGAAGGAAATTCTGTAACCAACACCCAGCCACATCTAGCTAAGTGGATGGGTCACTATTGTCTAGACATGTAGCTAGCTAGCTACACAATGAACCCGGCATAATCCCAACTCACGCTACTACTATACCAACCAGGTTCAACGTTAGCTAGCTAACATTAGGCTATAACTAAGAATGCAACTGGATTTCTGGTTCAAATAATATTACTACACAGATCATACATGTAACGTTAGTTAGCGAGCCAGCAAGCTAACGTTTACTAGCTAGCTGACAGTACACTGTAACTTGCAATGAAAAATGACTTTCTGACAAAATTAGAAACTTATACTAACTACAAATTTATCTAGACTCTTACCCGTATACTTTGATGAATGCTTCAAGGCAGACTGGAACCATTTAACTCAGTTTTGTTCGTAGCTACATCTTGTTTGGGCAGCGTTGTGTCAAGTCACTCCAGTTCACACTGACTGTGGCGTGTGCAGAAAGTAACAAATCACTTTTACCAAATGATTGGTCAATAGAGCCTGCTAAATTCAGGGCATCAATGTTGTTGAGAAAAGTAGAGAAACTTTTGTTCTAGTTGGCTAACGTTATATATTTAAAAATGGATGCGGTAGAAAGGGCTCTCAGCACGTAATGAGCAGCTCACGTTATAAACAGAAACATGTTGCATGGCAGACCAATCCAAACTCATCTCCCGGTATGTTCAGTCCATCCATTATTTCAGCCAATCATGCCCAGCGGGAAAGTTCCTGTCTTTTTCCGTGGCTAAATCAACTAGGCTCATAATTTAACCATTTTATTTGTATTTACAGATGAAATACACGTTTGTTATTAAGGCACATGAAAGTTCACATATTCCAGAAGGCATTTCTGCCCCCTAAAAAACACATTTTGATTAAAAGAATACACACTACTGTTCAAAAGTTTGGGGACACTTAGAAATGTCCTTGTTTTTAAAAGAAAACCACTATTTTTGTCCATTAAAATAACATGAAATTGATCAGAAATACAGTGAAGACATTGTTAATGTTGTAAATGACTCTTGTAGCTGGAAACGACTGATTTTTTATGGAATACTACATAGGCGTACAGAGGCCCATTATCAACAACCATCACTCCTGTGTTCAATGGCACGTTGTGTTAGATAATCCAAGTTTATCATTTTAAAAGCCTAATTGATCATTAGAAAGCGCTTTTGTACTGGCTCTAACCAGCATAGAAAGAGGAGTGGGAGGCCCCGGTGCACAACTGAGCAAGAGGACAAATACATTAGAGTGTCTAGTTTGAGAAACAGATGCCTCACAAGTCCTCAACTGGCAGCTTCATTAAATAGTACTTGCAGAACACCAGTCTCAACATCAACAGTGAAGATGCAACTCTGGGATGTTGGTCTTCTAGGCAGATTTCCTCTGTCCTGTGTCTGTGTCCTTTTGCCCATCTTAATATTTTATTTTTATTGGCCAGTTTGAGATATGGCTTTTTCTTTGCAACTCTGCTTAGAAGGCCAGCATCCCGGAGTTGCATCTTCACTGTTGACGTTGTGGGTACTATTTAATAAAGCTGCCAGTTGAGAACTTGTGAGACATCTGTTTCTCAAACTAGACATTCTACGTATGGGTGGTCCCGGGAATCGAACCCACTACCCTGGCGTTACAAGCGCCATGCTCTACCAACTGAGCTACAGAAGGACCAAAATTCTGGCGACAGGTGTTGGAGCGCATAGTTAATGTAACTCTCACACTTGCATTGTGTAATTTGGCGTTCAGACGGCACCGTGAAAAGCTGGGGCAGGCCAACAGCGGGAGTTTTCTCAGTATAATTGAACTGCTGTCATTTTTACAACCCAGTTCTGAAACAACTTTTAGAACACCACGCAGGATCCGTGAACTATCTCAGCCCTCAAATCCAAAATGAGCTGATGTATATTTTAGCCGAGCGAGTGAAGTGTGACATGCAGGTAGAGATGCAGGAAGCCCATTTTTTGTTTGTTTTTATTATGGACACACCGGATGTATCCAAAGTAGCCAGTTAAGCCAAGTTTATCGCAATGTGAGAGTGATAAGGGATGCAAATAATGTCGCCACAGATCTGACCATCACAGAGTCATTTTTAGGATTTCTGGAGACACGTCCTAAAACCTGGGCAGCATAGAGGATAATGGGCTGGATATTTCAAAATGTCGTGGGCAGGGTTATGGTGTAGCTGCTGACATGAGCGGGGTCTATTCGGGTGTGCAGGCCAGAATATCCGAAAGCTGTTTATGTGCATTGCGCAGCACATAATCTTAACCTGGCTATTCAAGTTTTATAAAACTGTTGAACTGTTATACACCTTCTTCGGACATAGCATAAAGAGATGGTCAATGTTGAGTGGTATATTTGATTTTGCATCAGAGAAAAAAAGAAGGAAGGTTAGGCGTCATTTTGATGAGCTATGCGAGGACGAGCGACTGTCTGATGGGGAGAGTCGTTTTAGAGTCAACGTCTTTAATGCAAACCCTGACATCGTTATCCACCAGCTGTCAAACCGATTTAAAAGTATGCGGGCAACATTGAGACTGTTTGACATCCATCCCACTACCCTGGCCAACGCAGATGATGATGCGCTCTTCGAGACCGCCAGCCGGCTGGCTGAACATTACAGCAAAGATATATCAGCAAGCTTCCCTGGCCAATTACTCTCTTTCAGGGCCTGTTTTTAAGAATGTAAATAGCAAAGCACACTACAGTGAGAGACCTGGCCAATATGCTCATTGTGGATAACAATTCAGTCACTGCTACATTTGGGGAGGTAGTTACAGCGATGCTCTTTTTTTATGACCCTAACCCTTTAATTAACGGTAGCCAATGCCGAGCGCTCCTTTTCCAAAGGTAAAATAATGAAATCATACCTGCGGAGCAGCATGTTACAGGAGAGACTGAGTGGGTTGGCCATTCTGTCCACTGAAAACACCAGTGCCACGACCATGAATTTCAATGCCATTGTCAACGACTTCGCAGAGTGCAAGGCCCGCCAAATGCCAATCAAATGAGTGAGTGAGTGAGTTTAGATTATTACAGGGCAGGCTACCCAAATAAGTCGATATTAATTTACATTGCTTGTCTATCTACGACTATGCTCGATCTGTCTTTGGAAACCATGTTCTGGTGCACGGCCGCTGAGCCATTTCATTGTCATCATAGCCTATACGTTTAATTGGGCAATGGTAATAATAGTAAGCACACACGCATCATATACTGTTTAAAGGCATGCTGCCGTTTAAGCAATCTGTTTCAATGCTCCACTTGATTGATTTGCTGGTGTTTTTGCTATAGGCCTCTGTGGGAGGCAGATCATTTGAAATACCGGTTTTGCGCCGTGCATAACTTCAGCGAGCATGCACTCGGTCATTAGCTGTGTTTCGGTGTTTCAGTCAAGAGATTGATCTATATATTTATGGTTTGTAATATAGGCTATTGCCTATTATTTGCAGACAAAATATGGTGTTTTTTTGACCGCTTTGTTCTTTCCGTAGTGCTGATCGACTTTTATGCGGGTTAATTTCTGACCGCCATCCATAGCGTTGAATGTATTGGCTATATTGCGGCTTTTCTGGTAACAGCTTCAAATGTGCCCTTCGACTAGGTTCTGCTCAGCTGTTACAATGCTTAGTAATATTACCACACAGCCTTACCAACAAAATTATTTGAATTTTAAGGGAAATATGACTGGTGATAGGGGCCCATCATTTTTATGGGGCATCTGGACCCGTCATGATTAAACTACCTACTGCACAGACACACAGACACAGTCACCTCCACACACTGCTCCTAATCTGCATCTTTTTTTGGGGTCTATAAATAAACCTTTGAGGAGATTGGTCTTTTGCCAATTTTTAGGCATTATAAAACATGACCCTTTTTTCTGATCAGGAGTATCAACTGTCAATTTACGTATAATATTAAGAATACAAGTATAGCCCGGTTGTCACAACAACACAGTGGATAATTCTGATAAGTAGGCTAAAGGGGACGCCTGATAACGATACATGGAGGCTGAGAAGCCCAGCGGTTCTATTGTTGACTGACTACAGTCCTAACACCATGGTGTATCTTTAATTAAAGATACTGTCCGTTTCAGTGTGTTTGAATTGATAGGAACGACTGAGGGGGAGAAATGAGAGAGGTGGGGAGTCGGAGAGAGAAACACATGAAAAATGGGCTTCTCAATCCATTCTCTATCTAATTAAAGTTTGTCTAAGAAAAACATAGTGTTTTTTCTACCTTATAGTTATTTTATTGGAATATTGTTGTAGTTTAATTAAAGTCTACCCACTCACACTCCAAGCCCCCCTCTCCACACACACGTCAGCATATTTTAGCAGCATAAATGCTTGATGAGGTGTGTGTGTGTGTGTGTGTGTGTGTGTGTGTGTGTGTGTGTGTGTGTGTGTGTGTGTGTGTGTGTGTGTGTGTGTGTGTGTGTGTGTGTGTGTGTGTGTGTAGCGTGGGAGGACAGTGACTGACAGTGTTGAACACTGATACTTTGGGATCATCAATCTGTTTCAGGGTAATAACAGAGATGACAAGACAGAGAAGTAGATCTCGCCCCCGTAACAAACTAGGTCAGCTGACACGCTGCGTTAGTCTTCGGCTGGAGACAAATGCAGTTTCTGTGAGAATATGCATCCATCTGAAATAAAAAATAATAATAATGATTTAAGCACAAATAACTACAAGGTATTTCAGAACAGTTCCCCCAATACTAAACATTAGGGT
Organism: Oncorhynchus keta; assembly: GCF_023373465.1. NCBI lineage: Eukaryota > Metazoa > Chordata > Actinopteri > Salmoniformes > Salmonidae > Oncorhynchus > Oncorhynchus keta. Next base: position 1,837,628 of record NC_068441.1, on the reverse strand, counting down.
TTAAAAAAAACGCTAAATTGGACCTTGGATCGTAGTCTAGAAGTAACTTCCTCCAGCTCCTGTTCCTGCTTCCGCAGGACTTGTCTTGGGAGTGGTTGGGGGGGTAATTGGCGGGAAGGGTTGCCTCCCCATTCCCACCTCACAGTCATCTTCAATCTCCCAACTCCTACCTAATCAACACTTTACCAATGTTTATTGGCTTCCTTGATAAAGATGAGCAAAAAAAGACTGCGCTGTATGGAATAAATAATACACAGCCACAGTACAAACAAAATATTAAAGATAAGGGTCAAAATGATTGGATCCCCAGTTTTCAATACTCCAGCACCCTCCCCTTGCTAGGATAACGACACTGAGTCTTTGGCATTGTTCTTTCAAAGGCTAAACCCAGCATTGGTGTGCTTGACCAAAGACCTCTATTTTAATGTCATCTAACCATAGCACCGCCTGGAGTTTGCTAAATGGCAAAGGCACTTAGATTGGAACCGGTGCTATGGTCATATAACTTGAAAATAGTCATCTTTGGGCCACGCACACCGGCGGTGGGTTTGCACACAGAGAGAGATGCAAACTGTGCAGAAATGGTTTAGATCACCCAGCAACAATGCGCTGCTCTCTCTCTGTACTCCATGTGTCTGCAGCAATAAAGACCCATTCATAGTTAATGGCCCTTCATCAAGCTAAAGTGCTCTCCTCTCCAGAATATTAGTGGTGTGGTGTACTAACCTATAACTGGGTGTTTAACCATGTAGCTGTCACAGAATATATAGCATGGAGATCACATCTGGGTCAACAACAATGGAGACTCACTGTGAGCTTGAATGAATACGACTGCCCTCTTGGAGTTGTGTGGGCGTGCATTCGTGTGTAGTATAGCATGTAAGAGACTCATCGGTCTCTCAGGAAAGTAAATGACCCATGTCTCTTACATGTCTTTCACATATACATGACTATGTATATGTGTAATAGATCAGGTTGTATGGAACAGCCTTGAATATATTTCAATTTTTCTCTGTCTATATGGAAAAAAGAGAATGTATGTACTTTACATGTGTGTCATATCAAGAGTGTTTTGGAGTTGTGAAGTGGTCATGTAAAGAGTTAAGCGGTAGGATTTGTAGGCTGTGTTGAATGACCATCAGAGTCTCTATAACATTATGGTGTGTTCCTGTTCTTCTCCTCAGGGGGCTAAACTGCCCATGTCCATCATTATCGTGGGAGTGGGACAGGCTGAGTTTGACGGTAAGTAGCTGCATCTCACTTAGTTTACGATACTTGTTGTTGTAGTTTTTTTATAGCAATAAATATCAAAGGAAAAAGTTACTACCTGGTATTGTTGCTCAATACTCACATTGCCTGAAACTCTACTGAAACTCGTTTAAAATTAAGGTTTATTAAACTTTAATCTAGTATTTAATGTTTCAAATATAACCTAGTATTTCATGTTTCAAATATAACCTAGTGTTTCATGTTTAAACTCTACCAAGATCCGATGATATATCATTTAACGTATGAGGCCGATTGTTAGTGCCCGATTGATACAGTCAGACAACTAATCAAAAAGCAATCTACGCTCCGTCCATATTCTCATTATCACCATTAACCTGGCCTGAAAGCTATACTGAACAAAAATATATAAACGCAACATGGTCCCATGTATCATGAGCTGAAATAAAAGATTCCAGAAATGTTCCATACACAGAAAAATCTTATTTCTCTAAAATGAGGGAGCTCATTTAAAATGAGCTTATTTGAGCTTATTTCTCAAGTTTTGATGGAGTGTGCAATTGGCATGCTGACTGCAGTAATTTTCACCAGAGCTATTGCAAGAGAATTGAATGTTCATTTCTCTACCATAAGCCGCCTTCAACGTCCTTTTAGAGAATTTGGCAGTACGTCCAACTGGCCTCACAAACGCAGACCACGTGTAACCACGCCAACCCAGGACCTCCACATCCGGCTTCTTCACCTGCAGGATAGTCTTGAGACCAGCCAACCGGAAAAGCTGATGAAACTGCAGAGTATTTATGTCTGTAATAAAGCCCTTTTGTAGGGAAAAACTAATTCTGATTGGCTGGGCCTGGCTCCCCAGTGGGTGGGCCTGGCTCTTCCCAGGCCCACCCATGGCTGTGCCCCTTTCCCAGTCAGTTGAAATCCATAGATTAGGGCCTAATTTATTTATCTAAATTGACTGATTTCCTTAAATGGACTGTAACTCAGTAAAACCGTTGAAATTGTTGCAGTTTATATTTTTGTTCAATATAAGTTATTGAGAGCGATTCAATTTCTACAATTCACACACAGCAGCCAGGTACAGTAGCTGTAGCCCCTATTCGCTCTCACTTCTAGCAATTAGTTAGACGGATGGCCTGCAAGACCATTAGCAACTCATTTGATTCAGCAGAGGAGAGGGAGGGAGGGAGAGAGAGAGACAACACGTGTGCCTACTGTACGTGCAGTGCATGCGTGTTTGTGTGTGGAGAGTAGAGTGGTATGGCGTTGAGGGTTTTTTAATGTAATGTAGTTTAAAGTAATCAGGGCTAATGGATGGGTTCATCCTGGTTCTGACAAGTTCCATAATGTGGAAAAAGTCAAGTGGTCTGAATACTTTCCCGAATTCACTGTATGTAAGTTGTTTGCCGTAAAATATGGTGTCTCCAGTTCCAATCGATCTCTCGGTAATTAGGGACAACAACAAAAAACCCGACAAGTCTTACTTTCTTCTCAGTTCTTCCCTGTATTTGAGGTTTAAAAAGGCTTCTGGAGTTTCAAATTACCACTTTCAAACGTCAGACTTGATTTTCCCAGGGGGGAGAAATGTGTCAACCCTTACAAAAATGTACATGAATTCTAAATCTACGTAGTAATAATAATAGTAGATGTTGCTGCTGGATTGTTACCCGGCCGGAGCAATACATCTCTAATGAAGATCCGACACACACCCTTTAAAAATGCACAAACAAAAAAAAAACAGAAATTGTAGTTCATCATGTTCCTCGTTGCTCTTGTGAACGAGATGCTCCACCCAACGAGACTAACCTTGATACATATTGGTTCAAAACAAATGTGTGCGTTGTACATGTTCGGGGTCGTGTGATCTCTTTACCTTGCAGCCATGGTGGAGTTGGACGGTGATGACATCAGAATTTCATCCAGAGGGAAGCTTGCAGAGAGAGATATTGTCCAGGTGACTCACACAGACACACACAGACACACACACACACACACACAAGCACAGTTCAGTGACGCAATCTGACTATGAACACGGCTATGAACAAACGCATCGTAATCTTGAGCAGTAGAAATGTCCTGGTTTTCCAGGAGGTCTTTATCCAGAGTAAGGCTTTGTACAGACATTGTACAAGAGGGGTTAAGTAAATGGATGAATGGAAGGTTACATTGCTTTGTTAAATTGCTTTCAGGAGGAATTTCAAGGAATTTCAAAACGTGGAAGGTATACAGAGTAAAAATCCTAGGAATGCTGGTTAACTGTAAATGAACAATAAGGCGAAGGCAGTACAAAGGATGAGCATTATCAGTATTAATGATTGTTTCATTTTTATTTAACCTGTATTTGACTAGGCTAGTCAGTTAAGAACAACTTGTTATTTACAATGTTGGCATACCGGGGAACAGTGGGTTAGCTGCCTGACAGATTTTTACCTTCTCAGCTCGGGGATTCAATCCAGCAACCTTTCGGTTACTGTCCCAACACTCTAACCACTAGGCTCAAAAGGATTTATAAATATGTGTAATGTATTATTAATGAAAATGTTCATATGCTGTAGTGTTATCCCAGGCTGTTTCTCAGTTGCTATCGTGTCTTTGCTCTCTCCCTGTCAGTTTGTCCCATTTAGAGACTACATGGACCGAACAGGAAATCACGTGTTAAGTATGGCCCGTCTAGCCAAGGATGTCCTGGCTGAGATCCCTGATCAGTTAATCTCCTATATGAAGAGTAGGGGCGTCAAACCCAACCCCACACCGCCTCCCTACACACCCCCTGGACACACACACCACACACAGATCTGAGCCCACCACACAAACCTTTACACTGAGTACTGACGAGAGACGGAGTCAAAGATTTGCAGACCCTGGGAACTCTCTACTTCCTGATTGGAATGTTGGGACAGGAAGTGATGTAATAGGAAGTTGCTGAAGCAATAGGTGTTTGTGTCAGGACTCTCCCAGACAGGTGACTCTCTGGAGAAGACAACAGCGTTTCTGTTCATTGTGATTCTATCTATTCTGTCTGTTTCTCTGCGAAAGAGAGACGGCAATGGACAGACCATACAAGGACTTGTCTTTTTATCAACATACATGGGCCAGTGACTGTTTCTTCTTGTCTTGTTTGAGATCGGGTGGGTGAAGGGGTCATGTGGGGTCATATTGTGGTTGGAACTTGTGCCTGTCTGTGATCTGGTTGTCTAACTGTAATGGGACAAGTGGAACTCTCATCTGAACTCTGATCTTTGACTTTTGACCTAGCTCGCCATTGGTGTATTAGAGTGTGTGATAAGGTGATGTTTTTGGATACTTTTCCATTCATTTTTGTTTTGTTTTGTTTTGGGCCTAAGACACATTCCCATATTAATTTGTAGCTTTATGATTTAAGGTTGAAAAAAAGAAAAGTGTATTCACCTTGTGAGTTTCCTTTTTTTAGTCATTGAGTGTCTTTGCTCTTTTGTACTCCCATAAGTTGTAGACTCTTCTCTTGGTTTCTATTTTAAAGCATGTTCGTATATAGGATGGAATTCCCCATATGTCTGTATTTATAATGTATCAAAAGTGGCATGGATATATAAGGATATATAATTAATATGTGTCCATCCAGTTTGGATTTCTCAATTGCAAACAAGGATAGTTTCACAATATGGAGAAGCACAAGGGAGAGCTCATCATAGCTCTCTAAACCACTTAACCACCACCACCACCACAGGAATGTAACTATGCACATCAGCGTTTGGACACACTAGAACCTGTCTGTGACATACATACATACATACATACATACATACATACATACATACATACATACATACATACATACATACATACATACATACATACATACATACATACATACATACATACATACATACATACATACATACATCAGAAGTATTGCTTTATTTTTTTCAAGGGTTCTGATAGTTTACCGTGTCCTATATTTCATCAGTCAAAGAGTGAAAATATATACAACTCATTCAACTACTATTTTCTTCTCTCTCTCTCTTTCCATCTCCCCAATTCCCATAGTGAATGGATTTTTGTTTAATTGACATTAAACTGCTGGATAAAGACAGCAAATGTATTCACTTGAATCACATTGAATTCCATTGAAACCTTTTCATAACCAACAGTCCTTTACTGTCCACCCCTGTCTCTCTCTCTGGTCACCCAACAGCTTCTCTGCTCCCTGAGAATAAGCCATTATTGTGTTATAATCAGATGAAGCCAGGCTGAAATTAAATCAAGCTGAGGAGTATAGACAGTCTGGACACCTGCTGCACGGTGCACACATAGACAGACAGAGGGACGGATCTCCTCAGCTAGCTAAATACTCTGTAGGCCTTAACGTACTGTAGACAGCATTCCAACCAAGCCTGATAAACAACTAAGGTTGAACAATTCTGTTAACTTTTCCAAAATGTTCAGGTTTTCCAGAAATCCTGCTTTGAAAATTCCTGGAATCACAAGGAACATTCCTTGAAAACCTAGGACTTTTTGCAAAGTTACCGGAGTTTTGCAACCCTATTCACAGCTCTCTTCTCTTGGAGTCATAATCGCTAAGAGTACTGTATGTTTTTGAAATGGCTAAACCTGGTTCTGTACAGTGTTGTGTATAATATATGGGGATAAAGACAAATGGTATATCTGATATCTATACAGTTAATTATATGGCTTGTTTTTTCTTACTAAGTGGTGTGGACCTAGAGTATCAGGAGTGAGTGTGTGTGTTCAATAATAAGAGTGGTTTACAACAGTACATATTCCTACTGATAAACTTTAAGGAAAGCACTTTATTCTATTCCTTAAGAGGTGTACTGGTACTTCGACAGTATGTTTATTTATACATTTTTAGAGATAGTGATGATCTTATTGATATATTATATGATTCACTTAATTTTTTCTGGAATTTGTATGATAAAAAGCCATTTATTCTGCCGACAAAGCCACAATAATAGAAGTAGACTTGCACACTGACTTCAATGGGGATGTTATTCGTTCTAGTAATTCTATTTCTATGGCTACGCTATTAAAAAAAACAGTATTTATTTTTAAATGTTTAACGAGGCAAGTCAGTTAAGAACAAATTCTTATTTTCAATGATGGCCTAGGAACAGTGGGTTAACTGCTTTGTTCAGGGGCAGAACAACAGATTTGTGCTAGGGGATTTGAACTTGCAACCTTTCGGTTACTAGTCCAATGCTCTAACCACTAGGCTACGCTGCCAAGTCCTCAATCTCGCCTCAATCGACCCCTGATCTGTAGGATTGCCAGATTGTGAACAAGATCCATCCATTCACCTGGGATGGAAAGACAGTGTTTTATATTCTGTGCCAACTATCTGTAACACTAGCCCCATTTACTACTGGTTCTAGCTTGCGTCCTTGTCCTGATCTTATCCACATTCTGAATGTCTACACCGGTCAGAAAATGCGCAATCAAAAGACACATTGTGATCTGATTGGGATCTGATCATTCTGCCCACCTCGAGGTAGTCAGAGACACATCGTGTCTGGATATCTTACAGGTGTAGACAGATCTGGACAGAGAAACCATTTAAATCATCATTATTCAGCCATCTAAAATCATTGAAAAGTGGCACCAATATCCGATTACATCAATATGTGTCTTACAATAAATAAATATTATTTTGAATGAATAGCTGTGAAGCTATTTGCATAAAGGACGTGCCAGGAAATCTGATCGCAATGCAGATGGATATCAGACACGTTTTAAGCACATTTCTGTGTAGACACATTTCTGGGAAATGTAGGCACAATCAGAATGTAGACAAGATCAGGACAAAGGATCCATATTAGCACCAGGTATAAATGGGATTATAGACACCATTTCATCTGGATTAATGGCCACAAATGCAGTGGGCTGTCTGCTTTCTCTTCTCTCTCTCTCTCTCTCTCTCTCTCTCTCTCTCTCTCTCTCATGCCTGGCCATTTCTGTTGTTGCCGTGAGATCTCTTGACAGGAGGAGAGATCACACATGGGAAAACTGTAACCGACCAGCATGTTGCAACAATTAATTGTTCATTATTTTTTATTAACACCACTTTTTGTGATCCTCCTCTTTTCACCTTTGTTGTTTATCCCTCTGGGTTTCTCATGTGCATGGTTCCCCCTTTTTATTTGAAACCTTTTTTTGTTGTTGTATATGATCGTTGTCATACGGTGGGTTGTGAAATGCTTTGTATTGGATTGCCTTAAATGAAAATGAATTAAAAAAACAAATGACTACTTTTATAAAAATTGTTGCAGAGTTGTACTTTGATGTCCCAATTAGTTAGTTCAATAAAGTTAAACCTGGACTGTACTGTACTGTGTATAGACTTCAGAACAAACATTTTGCCACACACTAACAATATACTGTACTGATTTTTTTTATCAAGCTAATGTTAGCCTATGGTCAGCTGAGAAGTTAATTTGTCTTGATGCCAAATCTCCCATCGACAAACAGGACAATAAGGCCTAAAGGGGTCATTCCTCAGTGTCCTCTAAAAAAAAGGCCTCATTGACACTAACGCCAGAGTCCAGTGATTGACTTCCCCGGCCTGAACCAGCTGACCCCTCCCCCAATGTACATTTACCCTGGCCCCTCTTCCCCATGGACATTTATAATTGCTACAGTTGATGTTGGAAGTTAACATACACTTAGGTTGAAGTCATTAAAACTCTTTCAACCACTCCACAGATTTTTTCATTTAAAAAACATTTTTTACTCCCTTTTCTCCCCGATTTCATGGTATCCAACTGTTAGTAGTTACTATCTTGTCTCATTGCTACAACTCCCGTACGGGCTCGAAGAGAGACGATGGTCGAAAGCCATCCTCCGAAACACAACCCAACCAAGCCGCACTTCTTAACACAGCACGCATCCAACCTGGAAGCCAGCCGCACCAATGTGTTGGAGGAAACACCGTGCACCTGGCGACCTGGTTAGCGTGCACTGCGCCCGGCCCGCCACAGGAGTCGCTAGTGCGTGATGGGACAAGGCTATCCCTACCGGCAAACCCTCCCTAACCCGGACGATGCTAGGCCAATTGTGCATCGCCCGACGGACCACCCAGTCTCGGCCGGCTGCGACAGAGCCTGGGTGCGAACACAGAGTCTCGGTTTCGCGCTTAGTCCACTGCGCCACCCGGAAGGCCCCCTCCACAGATTTCTTGTTAACTTTTTATGGCTGCAGGGGCAGTATTGAGTAGCTTGGATGAAAAGGTGCCCATTGTAAACGGCCAGCTCCTCAGTCTCAGTTGCTAATATATGCATATTATTATTAGTATTGGATAGAAAACACTCTAAAGTTTACAAAACTGTCAAAATATTGTCTGCGAGTTTAACAGAACTGATATTGCAGGCGAAACCCTGAGGAAAATCCAAACAGGAAGTGGCTTCTATTTTGAAAACTCCATGTTCCATAGCCTCCCTTTGCTGGATTTAAAGGGATATAAACCAGATTCCTTTTCCTATCGCTTACTCAAGGTGTCAACAGTCTTCAGACATAGTTTCAGGCTTTTATTTTTTTTAAATGAGCCAGAATGATAACATAGCGTCAAGTGGTCACATGAGTTATGCTCGCGCAGCAGAGTTTGGATAGGTATTGCTTTTCCCTCTCCTACTGTGAAAGACATTTGCGGTTGATATATTATCGATTATATATTTTAAAAACAACCTTAGGATTGATTATAAAAAACGTTTGACATGTTTCTGTGGACATTATGGAAACTATTTGGAATTTTCGTCTGCGTTGTCGTGACCGCTCTTTCCTGTGGATTTCTGAACATAACGCGACAAACAAACTGAGGTATTTTGGAAATAAAGATAATCTTTATAGAACAAAAGGAACATTTGTTGTGTAACTGGGAGTCTCGTGAGTGAAAACATCCAAAGATCATCAAAGGTAAACGATTAATTTGATTGCTTTTCTGATTTTCGTGACCAAGCTTCCTGATGCTAAGTATTACTCAATGTTTTGTTGTGCGATCGATAAACTTACACAAATGCTTGGATTGCTTTCGCTGTAAAGCATAATTTAAAAATCTGACACGACAGGTGGATTAACAAAAGGCTAAACTGTGTTTTCCTATATTGCACTTGTGATTTCATGACTATAAATATTTGTAGTAATATTCATTGAATGTAGCGCTATGCTATTCAGTGGTTGTTGATGACACTTATCCCGATAGGGGGATTGCAGCCATAACAAGTTTTAACAAACCATAGTTTTGGCAAGTCGGTTAGGACATCTACTTTGTGCTGACAAAAGTCATTTTTTCCAACAATTGTTTACAGACAGATTATTTCACTTATAATTCACTATATCACAATTCCAGTGGGTCAGAAGTTTACATACACCATGTTGGCTGTGCCGGTAAACAGCTTGGAAAATTCCACAAAATTATGTCATGGTTTTCGAAGCTTCTGATAGGCTAATTGACATAATTTGAGTCAATTGGAGGTGTACCTCTGGATGTATTTCAAGGCCTACCTTCAAACTCAGTGCCTCTGCTTGACGTCATGGGAAAATCAAACTAAATCAGCCAAGACCTCAGAAAAACCATTGTAGACCTTCACAAGTCTGGTTCATCCTTGGGAGCAATTTCCAAACGCCTGAAGGTACCACATTCAGCTGCACTAACAATAATATACAAGTATAAACACATTGGGACCACGCAGCCGTCATACCACTCAGAAAGGAGACACGTTCTGTCTCCTATAGATGAACGTACTTTGGTGCGAAAAGTGCAAATCAATCCTAGAACAACCGCAAAAGACCTTGTGAAGATGCTGGATGAAACAGGTACAAAAGAGTTTATATCCACAGTAAAACGAGTCCAATGTCAACATAACCTGAAAGGCCGCTCAGCAAGGAAGAAGCCACTGCTCCAAAACCGGTTTGCAACTGCACATGGGGACATGATCGTATTTTTTGGAGAAATGTACACTGGTCTGATGAAACAAAAATAGAACTGTTTGTCCATAATGACCATTGTTATTTCTGGAGGAAAAAGGGGGAGGCTTGCAAGCTGAAGAACACCATCCCAACCGTGCAGCACAGGGGTGGCAGCATCATGTTGTGGGGGTGTTTTGCTGCAGGAGGGACTGGTGCACTTCACAAAATAGATGGCATCATGAGGGAGGAAAATTATGTGGATATATTGAAGCAACATCTCAATACATGTGTCAGGAAGTTAAAGCTTGGTCGCAAATGGGTCTTCCAAATGGACAATGACCTCAAGCATTCTTCCAAAGTTGTGGCAAAATGGCTTAACTTATTCGATATAGGGGGCGCTCTTTTAATTTTTGGATGAAAAACGTTCCCGTTTTAAACAAGATATTCTGTCACGAAAATATGCTCGACTATGCATATCATTGGCAGCCTTGGAAAGAAAACACTCTGACGTTTCCAAAACTGCAAAGATACTGTCTGTGAGTGCCACAGAACTGATGTTACAGAAAAAAAACAGATAAAAATACAATCAGGAAGTGCCGCATTTTTTAAAACCGCCTCATGGAAATGACTCCTTATATGGCTATGGAGGAGCTAGGAGTCAGCTTACCTTTTCCACGTTTTCCCCAAGGTGTCTGCAGCATTGTGACGTATTTGTAGGCATATCTTTGGAAAATTGACCCTAAGAGATTACATTTACCAGGTGGTCGCTTGGTGTCCTCCGTTGCAATTATTGCGTAATCTCCAGCTGCAGTACTTTTCTGTTTGCTACGGAGGAGAAACCCAACTGCCACAAAGGATTTATCATCGAATATATATGTGAAAAACACCTTGAGGATGATTCTAAACAACGTTTGCCATGTTTCTGTTTCTGAGTTAATTTGGAAAAAAGTTCGGCGTTGTAGTGAATTAATTTTCGTTTTTTTTTCTTAGCCAAAAGTGATGAACAAAACGGAGCGATTTCTCCTACACAAATAATTTTTGGGGAAAAAATGAACATTTGCTATCCTCATTGAAAAGTTCTTCAAAGGTAAATGATTTTATTTGAATGCTTTTCTTGTTTTTGTGAAAATGTTGCCTGCTGAATGCTAGGCTTAATGCTATGATAGGCTATCAATACTCTTACACAAATGCTTGTGTAGCTTTGGTTGAAAAGCATATTTTGAAAATCTGAGATGACAGTGTTGTTAACAAAAGGCTAAGCTTGTGTTTCAATATATTTATTTCATTTCATTTGCGATTTTCATGAATAGAAAAAGTTGCGTTATGCTAATGCATTATAGTTTCTCAGCCAAGCAGGATGAACAAACGTGACGTTTTTCGCCTACAAAAATACTATTTTTGGAAAAAGGAACATTTTTTATCTAACTGGGAGTCTCCTGAGTGAAAGCATCTGAAGTTCTTCAAAGGTAAATTATTTAATTTGGTTGGTTTTCTTATTTTTGTGAAAATGTTGCCTTTCAATTAAAAAATAGTCATTGTATTTCCTAGTAATCTAACACCCTCACATTTCTATCACACAACATGTGATCTCCTTTTTATCTGTACTGCCAGACTAGATCTCTGACTGCTCAAAGTGTGATCTGATGTATGCCAGTCCAGCCATCCAGTCGTGTTGGCAATGCTACACATCAAAGAGTAATCTGGATAGTAACAACGCACTCTACTCTACTGATGGCACATCAAATTCAAGGGTCAGGCAAGACAACAGTACTTGCCGATGCCTGGGCAACTGGGTAACTGGGTAACTTTCAACCTTGATGTGGTATTGGCACTTATTGTGTTGTCTGATCCTTGACCTCCATGTGACAACGTCCTGGGTGCTGCGGTACCATTAAGGTCCCTGTGTCGTGTTTAGAAGCTCCCCGACACCACCGAGCAGATAGCGCTAACACAGAAACACCATGGAAATAAACAGAGCATGCTTTGTATTGGCCTGAGGTGCTGCTATCAGACTTCTAAACTGGGATAGAACCAAGAGCACTCTATGATGTTGATACGGTGTACAAGATTTTGTTAAGTGGAGAAAATATTGCATAATCATAAATTCAGTGATAGTTTCCAGGTTGCTTTTTATTAAAACTAGTAGTTACTAAACTGTAACTAAGGGCTTTATTCAATCAGTATTGTTGAAGAGTTACAGATCGTGCGTTAGAAATGTAGATAGCAGTCTCCGCAAACGCGGGAACATTGCCTTTCAATTTCAACCACCCTGTTATGCTGAACTTCCAAGGTACGGATCGAATAGAGCGCTATAAACCTACACGTAATATGTCACCATAAATGACATTTAACTAATATGTCCGCTTACATGACAGAACTACAATAGTTAAATGTCACTATCTTGACATATTCTTTTGAGATCATGTCCATGGGAAACGCATTGTCATTGCGCCTGTGGTTCATGTCAGGTAACAGAGTCTCTTCCAGAAGGATGTCTGAATCAAGGTGACAGTGGAGGATGCAAATGTTGAGGATGCAAATGAGAGATTCATTCATTCCCGCACGCAAGCACACACGCGCACACACGCACACAAGCACAAGCACACACACACACACACACACACACACACACACACACACACACACACACACACACACACACACACACACACACACACACACACACACACACACACACACACACACACACACACACACACACACACACACACACACTGGCTTTGATGTCCACCATGTATAATTTATGAACAACACCTGGCCTAATGTGCGAAGCTGTGAATTGACAGTGAAATTTGCTCTCCTTTATTCTCTCCTCCACCTCTCCCCCTCTGGTCTCCGCACAAAACACAATCCAAACTCCAGATCATTTGGCTGCCTTTGTACCAGATGATTTGGGAGAGATTTCAGCTGATGCTTCGGGTTTGCATCACGTTTTGTTCACTGAAAAACTCTTGAAGCTCCACTCACGACCACACCACCACTCATGGGAGAGAGGTACGCACACTTGTAAAACCATTTCCCCACTCAGAGGGCCAGAGCTAATGGACCCAGGAGTGTTGGCAGAGAGAGAAATAGAGGAGATGTGAGAAAGGGGGAGGGGGAGAGCGAGAGAGCGAGAGAGCGAGAGAGAGACAGTGGACCTTTTAAAGCACTAAAGTGAAGTGGGAACTAAGGAAAATGTTTTCTACACTCATCCGTTGCCATGTATGTTTTGGCAAGTTCAGGTGTGGCTGTTCTGAGTGCTGAGTGGGTAGAGGAACATCATCTGAAATGAAACATCGCCATCTGCAGCTGATGTAACACATTACTGCCAATGGCACAGCCAAAAAGAAGGAAAGGACTCACACCCACTCATAACACTACATCTTGGTCTTGTCACATACACTCTTAGAAATCGAGGTTCTAAGTTCTAGAAGCCTTTTATCCACCTTATCCACGGAAGCTAAACGCTGAAACTATGGATAATACTTCCTCCGTGCTAGCACATTATCATAAATCAGACGCACACACCACTAGAAATCCCTGCGTTAGTGTGTTTCTGTTAGCTGATACATCATGAAGGAAATATATATGCCATTTAGCAGACGCTTTTATCCAAAGCGACTTACAGTCATGTGTGCATACATTCTACGTATGGGTGGTCCCAGGAATCGAACCCACTACCCTGGCGTTACAAGCGCCATGCTCTACCAACTGAGCGACAGAAGGACCATATTACTGTCCTGCTAATGTGCCTGGCTAAACTGCAGAGAAAAAAACCCATAACTGATCCAAGTGCCCAATCATGCAGGCTATATGAAGTTATTTCGAAATGAATGTGCATTTAAAACGCTGTGGTTTTGAGGGTTTATTTAAATGACATTCACTGCAGTTTCACTGCCTTAACTAGAGTTTTGTACTCACTGGAAAACAATAACATTCTTCATTACATTGTGTTGTTATAGCTTAGATAGGATATATTTCGTGTACCTACGGGATGGACTACAAAATGGTAGCTTTTCGAGCACTGTGCCCGGTGCCAGGCTACCTATGCTATACCTACAGCTCGAGACTGTCTGTCTTCCTTGTTCTGTTACACACATGGCCTCTCTCCAATGTTTTATACTAGGCATAATAGCCTATTCGGTGAAAGAAGTAGGCGTACGGCATACTTTTTTTTTTAAATGCATGTCGGGGAAAGTCGAGGAGAGAAAGTGCATTGTTGTGATCACTTTTTGCCATTCATGATAACATTGTCGCACTGATGCATTGCAAATAGTTGCACAGGACATACAGAAGTGAGCACAGTGGAAAAGAAGACCCGAAAGCCAACCATTAGAAAAACGGAAATCACTTGCAAACCACTTGAGCAACTAGGCTGTAAAAGATGCGCAGGCGAAAGGGTGTTCGTTGTTGAATTGCTCCATTTAAATGCAAGTCACTCGACTTGTTGGTCACTAGGCTTACATGTACACTGAAGTAGTATTTACAGTTTTCACTGTGACAATGAACACACCCTGAAAGCCCTGAATGGTCTGAACCAGTTAAGAGACCTCACGAATGGTCTTGTGTTGCCACCTTATTTAATTTGCTGCATGCAGTACTATGCGTTGAACAGTTGACTGATAGGTGTATGACTGTAGAACAACAAATTATAAACTTTCCTCTGGTGTGGATGCTCCTCAATGTTTTATAGTGCTACAGCCTTAGCCTATAGTTTATCATCATAATTACCATCATAGTTATTGGCATGGTGGATGGCTCGGGCCTTAAATCTGACACAACACAACTTACGTTATCGCAACAGAACTAGCCTAAATTAGCTAGCTAGGTTTCAAAAATGCAAAAATTTTAATAACATTTCAACTTTATTCATCTAGCCTAAATGTTTATCTTATGACTTTGGCTTCATCACCTGGTATGGCAACTGCTCGGCATTTGACCATAAGGCACTACAGAGGGTAGTGCGTAAGGCCCAGTTCATCACTGGGGCCAAGCTTCCTGCCATCCAGGACCTATATACCAGGCGGTGTCAGAGGAAGGCCCCAAAAATGGTCAAAGACTCCATTTTCTTCCAAAAAATTATTGAACTGCATTGTTGGTTAATTAAAGGCTTGCCTTTCACGGTAAGGTCCTACACCTGTTGTATTCAGTGCATGTGACAAATACAATTTGATTTATATTTGAATAAAATAATAAACTTTGTGTAATCATGCTGGAATGGCAATTTAAAAAATATATATATATTGAAGAGTGTATGCTTTTATTAAACACTATTTCCTCTTGCTTCTAGCTCCCATTTAGTTTACAACAGCACAGGTTTGTACGAACCTTTGGCAACAATGTTGAACAATATGAATTTGATCTTCCCCTGCTGTCATTTCAGAGTTTGATGTGACTGTGTTCGTTTTTACTGTTTTCTAAAATCCCCATTAGGGAATACATACCCAGCCATCAGTTGTTTCTCAAGACATCTCAAGTCTTCAGACATTGTTATTTTGGAGACCTGCCTCAAGACACCCCATGCCATTTTGTGCTATGTCTTAAAAACATGCAATGAAATGTCTCAAAACACTATTGAACACTATTGTAATACCATGTACAGAGACACCATTTAGACGGTACCTGACAACAATATTTACATATATACATATAGTTGAAGTCGGAACTTAACATGCACCTTAGCCAAATACATTTAATCCTAGTAAAAATCCCCTGTATTTGGTCAGTTAGAATCACCACTTCATTTTAAGATCGTGAAATGTCAGAATAATAGTAGAGAGAATAATTTATTTCAGCTTTTATTTTATTTTTTTAAATTTTCTTTCATCACAAGTGTACATACACTCAATTAGTATATGGTAGCATTGCCTTTAAATTGTTTCATTTGTGTCAATTGTTTTGGTTAGCCTTTCACAAGCTTCCACAATAAGTTGGGTGAATTTTGACCAATTCCTCCTGACAGGGCTGGTGTAACTGAATCAGGTCCGTAGGCCTCCTTGCTCACACACGCTTTTTCAGTTCTGCCAACAAATGTTCTATAGGATTGAGGTCAGGGCTTGTGATGGCCACTCCGATACCTTGACTTTGTTGTCCTTAAGCCATTTTGAAACAAATTTGGAAGAATGCTTGGGGTCATTGTCCATTTGGAAGACCCATTTGCGACCAAGCTTTAACTTCCGGACTCATGTCTTGAGATGTTGCTTCAATATATCCACATCATTTTCCTCCCTCCTGATGCCATCTATTTTGTGAAGTGAACCAGTCCCTCCTGCAGCAAAACACCCCCACAACATGATGCTGCCACCCCCGTGCTGCACGGTTGGGATGGTGTTCTTCAGCTTGCAAGCCTCCCCCTTTTTCCTCCAAACATAACGATGGTCATTATGGCCAAACAGTTTCATCAGACCAGAGGACATTTCTCCAAAAAGTACAGTCTTTGTCCCCATGTGCAGTTGCAAACCGTAGTCTGGCATTTTTATGGCGGTTTTGGAGCAGTGGCTTCTTCCTTGCTGAGTGGCCTTTATGTCGATATAGGACTCGTTTTACTGTGGATATAGATACTTTTGTACCTGTTTCCTCCAGCATCTTCACAAGGTCTTGAAATACATCTACAGGTACACCTCCAATTGACTCAAATTATGTCAATTTGCCTATCAGAAGCTTCGAAAGCCATGACATTATTCTCTGGAATTTTCCAAGCTGTTTAAAGGAGTGTATATGTATGTAAACTTCTGACCCGCTAGAATTGTGATACAGTGAATCCCATCTGGTTTGCGCTTAGTGGGACTATCGGTTGTTTTCTTACAGGACAATGACCCAAAACACACCAAGCTGTGTAAGGCCTATTTGACCAAGAAGGAAGGTGCTGCATCAGATGACCTGGCCTCCACAATCACCCGACCTCAACCCGAGATGGTTTGCGATGAGTTGGAACGCAGAGTGAAGGAAAAGCAGCCAACAACTGCTCAGCATATATGGGAACTGTTATTGAATAATTCAAATAATAGAACCATAATAAATATCATAATGTTCATCCAACAAAAAAATAAATAATGAAAACCACTGATTAAGAATTTGTATATGCGAGAGAGACCTGAACTCCATGAAGGCTGCCTAGAGAGGCTCTCTCTGGTTGGACAGCCTCAGTCTGGCCACACTTTTAGATTTTAATTCAAAGGATTATCACAAAAGGCGAACAAAACAGAAGTTTGGTACTTTCGAATGTTCAACTTCATGGAACATTCTTTAGTCAACTGACAGTTGATGCAAGACAGCAGTCTGGCAAACGTTCATTTTGTATATTAGCAGCGTAGGCCCACAGCTAAACAAAATCAAATCTCTAAATGCAGGCTGTTAAATACATTTTAGACATCTTGAGACATAAAGTTGTCCAACCCGTGCAGGTTTATTAAATGGAGAATACATCCATTATGTCAAATATATCTCCAACATAAAATATAGAGAAATGTTCGGTGCATTTATAGATTATTTTGTGTTTTGTGCCAACCTCACATGCTGCTGAGTAGATTGGAATAATTTGGATTAACTGATGAAGTTATGCATGTATCTGACATTTTTTAAACGTGGTTTGATAGTTATTGTGTAATGACGCTTGGCATTGCACATGGTGATTTTACCCAGCTAGCGATAAGGAATCGGCCTCGAAGCGGCTCTCTTCCGGGGGACTAGAACTGATTGAATTGGCCCAGAATTGGGTGTCGGACTCGGCCCGGAATCAAAATGAACGACTGCACAGGATTGGCCCAAGTACATTGAGCCATTTCCGTCTACCAGAATTCAGCCAACTTTGAACGACGTCTTACCAGAATCCCCCCCAGAATTTAAATACATTTATACAAAATTACCCGATTTAGTCATTTTAAATATTATTATTATAAAATTCAAAAGACACTCGCACATCTAAGCAATCTTAATTTGCAGGTGCAAATATTACTATTATACATACAAATTATACCCATCCACAAAAACACATTTTGTGTCAGAGGAAAAACCATACACCTGGTGACTGTGTCAACGTGCATGTACCTTGCCCGCCACAGGAGTCATTACAGCGCAATGGGACAAACCCTCCCCAAAATTGGACAACGCTGGGACAATTGTGCATCGCCTCATGGGTCTCCCGGTCACGGCCGGCACGGGTCTTGAACCAGCATCTGAAGCAACGCAGTTTGCACTGCAATGCAGTGTCTTAGAGCACTGTGCCACTCGGGAGGCTCCATCCACAAAGTTTTTAATGATTATAAATTGCCTTGCACAAAGTATCAAACTACTAAAATACTACACAAGATTCTTAAAGAATTTAATTTAAATGTTAATTGTATTTTTTGACCACAGAAACAAGGAGAAAATATGGAAAAATAAATAATGAAATTATATAAAGCAGCCCGTTTAATAATCTGCCTGAGAGTAGCCCCAATCGTCCCGAGCCCAAAGTAATACATTTGGGCCAGATAACTCTCACCGGAATCGGCCCAAGCAATTTTTTTAAAATTTATTTTTATTTAACCTTTATTTAACCAGGTAGGCAAGTTGAGAAGTCTCATTTACAATTGCGACCTGGCCAAGATAAAGCAAAGCAGTCCGACACATACAACAACACAGAGTTAAACATGGAGTAAAACAAACATACAGTCAATAATACAGTACAAATGAGGTGAGATAAGGGAGGTAAAGGCAAAACAAGAAGGCCATGGTGGCGAAGTAAATACAATACAGCAAGTAAAACACTGGAAAGGTAGATTTGCAGTGGAAGAATGTGCAAGGTAGAGATAAAAATAATGGGTTGCAAAGGAGCAAAATAAATAAATACAGTAGGGGGAGAGGTAGTTGTTTGGGCTAAATTATAGATGGGCTATGTACAGGTGAGGGAGATAAGTGGTTCCAGTGTCAGAGATTTTTGTAGTTTGTTCCAGTCATTGGCAGCAGAGAACTGGAAGGAGAGGCGGCCAAAGGAAGAATTGGTTGACCAGAGAGATAAACCTGCTGGAGAGCGTGCTACAGGTGTGGGCTACTATGGTGACCAGCGAGCTGAGATAAGGGGACTTTACCTAGCAGGGAGTCCGTGGGTTTGGCGACGAGTATGAAGCGAGGGCCAGCCAACGAGAGCGTACAGGACGGAGTGGTGGGTAGTATATGGGGGTTGGTGACAAAACAGATGGCACTGTGATAGACTGCATCCAATTTATTGAGTAGGGTATTGGAGGCTATTTAGTAAATGACATCGCCGAAGTCGAGGCTCATGGCCGCATGAGTGAAGGAGGCTTTGTTGCGAAATAGGAAGCCAATTCTAGATTTAACTTTGGATTGGAGATGTTTGATGTGAGTCTGGAAGGAGAGTTTATAGTCTAACCAG
Organism: Oncorhynchus keta; assembly: GCF_023373465.1. Taxonomy (NCBI): domain Eukaryota; kingdom Metazoa; phylum Chordata; class Actinopteri; order Salmoniformes; family Salmonidae; genus Oncorhynchus; species Oncorhynchus keta. Next base: position 1,818,121 of record NC_068441.1, on the reverse strand, counting down.
ACACTTAGGTATTTGTAGTTGTCCACATATTCTACGTCAGAACCATCCAAAGTAGTGATGTTGGACAGGCGGGCAGTTGCAGGCAGCGATCGGTTGAAGAGCATGCATTTAGTTTTACTTGTATTTAAGAGCAATTGGAGGCCACGGAAGGAGAGTTGTATGTCATTGAAGCTCGCCTGGAGGGTTGATAACACAGTGTCCAAAGAAGGGCCAGAAGAATACAGAATGGTGTTGTCTGCGTAGAGGTGGATCAGAGACTCCCCAGCAGCAAGAGCAACATCATTGATGTATACAGAGAAGAGAGTCGGCTCAGGAATTGAACCCTGTGGCACCCCCATAGAGACTGCCAGAGGCCCGGACAACAGGCCCTCCGATTTGACACACTGAACTCTATCAGAGAAGTAGTTGGTGAACCAGGCGAGGCAATCATTTGAGAAACCAAGGCTATCGAGTCTGCCGATGAGGATGTGGTGATTGACAGAGTCGAAAGCCTTGGCCAGGTCAATGAATACGGCTGCACAGTATTGTTTCTTATTGATGGCGGTTAAGATATCATTTAGGACCTTGAACGTGGCTGAGGTGCACCAATGACCAGTTCTGAAACCAGATTGCATTGCGGAGAAGGTATGGTGGGATTCGAAATGGTCGGTAATCTGTTTGTTGACTTGGTTTTCTAAGACCTTAGAAAGGCAGGGTAGGATAGATAGTCACCCCCCTTTGAAGAGGGGATGACTGCAGCTGCTTTCCAATCTTTGGGAGTCTCAGAAGATATGAAAGAGATTTTAGAAAGAAAGGGTCCAGATTGTCTAGCCCGGCTGATTTGTAGGGGTCCAGATTTTGCAGCTCTTTCAGAACATCAGCTGACTGTATTGTGGAGAAGGAGAAATGAGGAAGGCTTGGGCGAGTTGCTGTGGGAGGTGCAGTGCTGTTGACCGGGGTAGGGGTAGCCAGGTGGAAAGCATGGCCAGCCGTAGAAAAATGCTTATTGAAATTCTCAATTATAATGGATTTATTGGAGGTGACAGTATTTCCTATCTTCAGTGGGCAGCTGGGAGGAGGTGTTCTTATTCTCCATGGACTTTACAGTGTCCCATAACTTTGTTGAGTTTGTGTTGCAGGAAGTACATTTCTACTTGAAAAAGCAACCTTGGCTTTTCGAACTGCCTGTGTATATTGGTTTCTAGCTTCCCTGAAAAGTTGCATATCACGGGGGCTGTTCGATGCTAATGCAGAACACCATATGATGTTTTTGCGTTGGTTAAGGGCAGTCAGGTCTGGAGAGAACCAATATCTGTTCCTGGTTCTACATTTTTTGAATGGGGCATGCTTATTTAAGACGGTGAGGAAGGCATTAAAAAAATATAACCTCTACTGACGGGATGAGATCAATATCCTTCCAGGATACCCCGGCCAGGTCGATTAGAAAGGCCTGCTCGCTGAAGTGTTTCAGGGAGCATTTGACAGTGATGAGTGGAGGTCGTTTGACCACTGACCCATTATGGATGCAGGCAATGAGGCAGTGATCGCTGAGATCTTGGTTGAAAACAGCAGAGGTGTATTTAGAGAGCAAGTTGGTTAGGATGATATCTATGAAGGTGCCCGTGTTTACTGCTTTGGGGTGGTACCTGGTAGGTTCATTGATCATTTGTGTGAGATTGAGGGCATCAAGATTAGATTGTAGGATGGCTGGGGTGTTAAGCATGTTCCAGTTTAGGTCGTCTAGCAGCACGAGCTCTGAAGATAGATGGGGGGCAATTAGTTCACATATGGTGTCCAGAGCACAGTTACGGCAGAGGGTGGTCTATAGCAGGCGGCAACGGTGAGAGACTTGTTTTTAGAGAGGTGGATTTTTAAAAGTAGAAATTCAAATGATTTGGTGGTCTTCCTAAGCCAGGATTCAGACACGGCTAGAACATCCGGGTTGGCAGAGTGTGCTAAAGCAGTGAATAAAACAAACTTAGGGAGGAGGCTTCTAATGTTAACATGCATGACACCAAGGCTATTACGGTTTTTATTTTAATTTTATTTATCCGTTATTTTACCAGGTAAGTTGACTGAGAACACGTTCTCATTTGCAGCAACAACCTGGGGAATAGTTACAGGGGAGAGGGGTGGGATTAATGAGCCAATTGTAAACTGGGGATTATTAGGTGACTGTGATGGTTTGAGGGCCAGATTGGGAATTTAGCCAGGACACCGGGGTTAACACCCCTACTCTTACGATAAGTGCCATGGGATCTTTAATGACCTCAGAGAGTCAGGACACCTGTTTAACGTCCCATCCGAAAGACGGCACCCTACACTGGGGCATTGGGACATTTTTTTTATTTAGAACAGAGGAAAGAGTGCCTCCTACTGGCCCTCCAACACCACTTCCAGCAGCATCTGGTCTCCCATCCAGGAACTGACCAGGACCAACCCTGCTTAGCTTCAGAAGCAAGCCAAATCAAATCAAATCAGATTTATTTATATAGCCCTTCGTACATCAGCTGATATCTCAAAGTGCTGTACAGAAACCCAGCCTAAAACCCCAAATAGCAAGCAATGCAGGTGTAGAAGCACGGTGGCAAGAAAAAACTCCCTAGAAAGGCCAAAACCTAGGAAGAAACCTAGAGAGAAACCAGGGGTGGCCAGTCCTCTTCTGGCTGTGCCGGGTTGAGATTATAACAGAACATGGCCAAGATGTTCAAATTATCATAAATGACCAGCATGGTCAAATAATAATAAGGCAGAACAGTTGAAACTGGAGCAGCAGCACGGCCAGGTGGACTGGGGACAGCAAGGAGTCATCATGTCAGGTAGTCCTGAGGCATGGTCCTAGGGCTCAGGTCCTCCGAGAGAGAGAGAGAAAGAGAGAAAGGGAGAATTAGAGAGATCACACTTAAATTCACACAGGACATCGAATAGGACAGGAGAAGTACTCCAGATATAACAAACTGACCCTAGCCCCCCGACACATAAACTACTGCAGCATAAATACTGGAGGCTGAGACAGGAGGGGTCAGGAGACACTGTGGCCCCATCCGAGGACACCCCCGGACAGGGCCAAAAAGGAAGGATATAACCCCACCCACTTTGCCAAAGCACAGCCCCCACACCACTAGAGGGATATCTTCAACCACCAACTTACCATCCTGAGACAAGGCCGAGTATAGCCCACAAAGATCTCCGCCACGGCACAACCCAAGTGGGGGCGCCAACCCAGACAGGAAGATCACATCAGTGACTCAACACACTCAAGTGACTCACCCCTCATAGGGCCGGTATGAAAGAGCCCCAGTAAGCCAGTGACTCAGCCCCTGTAATAGGGTTAGAGGCAGAGAATCCCAGTGGAAAGAGGGGAACCGGCCAGGCAGAGACAGCAAGGGCGGTTCTTTGCTCCAGAGCCTTTCCGTTCACCTTCCCACTCCTGGGCCAGACTACACTCAATCATAGGTCCCACTGAAGAGATGAGTCTTCAGTAAAGACTTAAAGGTTGAGACCGAGTTTGCGTCTCTTACATGGGTAGGCAGACCATTCCATAAAAATGGAGCTCTATAGGAGAAAGCCCTGCCTCCAGCTGTTTGCTTAGAAATTCTAGGGACAATTAGGAGGCCTGCGTCTTGTGACCGTAGCGTACATGTAGGTATGTACGGCAGGACCAAATCAGAGAGATAGGTAGGAGCAAGCCCATGTAATGCTTTGAAATCAGCCCTTGCCTTGACAGGAAGCCAGTGTAGGGAGGCTAGCAGTGGAGTAATATGATCACATTTTTTGGTTCTAGTCAGGATTCTAGCAGCCGTATTTAGCACTAACTGAAGTTTATTTAGTGCTTTATCCGGGTAGCCGGAAAGTAGAGCATTGCAGTAGTCTAACCTAGAAGTGACAAAATCATGGATTAATTTTTCTGCATAATTTTTGGACAGAAAGTTTCTGATTTTTTGCAATGTTACGTAAATGGAAAAAAAGCTGTCCTTGAAATGGTCTTGATATGTTCTTCAAAAGAGAGATCAGGGTCCAGAGTAACGCCGAGGTCCTTCACAGCCAGCAGTGGTATGCAGGGTGGTATGCAGTTACAGAAGTCATCAAAAGAGAGTGCCTGGGGAATAGGAGTGGAGCTAGGCATTGCAGGGCCTGGATTCACCTCTACATCACCAGAGGAACAGAGGAGGAGTAGGATAAGAGTACGGCTAAAAGCTATGAGAATTGGTCGTCTAGAATGTCCGGAACAGAGAGTAAAAGGAGGTTTCTGGGAGCGATAAAATAGCTTCAAGGTATAATGTACAGACAAAGGTATGGTAGGATGTGAATACAGTGGAGGTAAACCTAGGTATTGAGTAATGATGAGAGAGACATTGTCTCTAGAAATATCCTTGAAACCAGGTGATGTTATCGCATGTGTGGGTGGTGGAACTGAAAGGCTGGATAATGTATAATGAGCAGCACTAGAGGCTCTACAGTGAAATAAGCACTAACCAGAACAGCAATGGACAAGGCATACTGACATTAAGGAGAGGCATGCTTCATCGAGTGACCACAAGGGTCCAGTGAGTAGTGAGGTTGATTGGGGTCACCCCGATTCAGACAGCTAGCCGGGCCATCGGTAGCAAGCTAGCATAGGATGGAGGTCTGTTTTTAGCTACCTCGTGCGTTTCCGTCGGTAGATTAGTGGGGTTCCGTATGGTAGAGGGGATCAATCCAATTGGCAAAATAGATATAGTTATAGTGACTCAAGAAAAATTGTCCGATAGACCTATTCAGATAGCAGCTGATAAGACAGCTAACGATTTGCGGGCCGCAGATGGACGTTCCGGTAACTTCGCGACCGAGCGACCAGTTGGATAACTCCCTCTGGCAGATAACGTCGGTAGTCCAGTCGTGAAGGCCCGGTGGGGCTCCGCATCGGCAGTAAAATGAGTCCGGATCGGTGATTGTAGCCCAGGAGTGGCTGATGGAACTCTTCAGCTGGCTAGCTCCGGAATAATTGATGTTTGCTCCGGGATCTACGTAAGCCAATAGTCACACGGATAGCAGCTAGCTTGCTGCGAGATCCCGGTGCAAATGTCCAGAGCTTGCGGTTGAAATCTGGGGATATGGAGAGAAAAATAGGTCCGGTATGTTCTGGTCTGAGTCACGTTGTAGTAAACTGGCTAGCTTCTGGTTATTTTCTGGCTAGCTTCTGGTTAGCTTCTGGCTAGCTTCTGGTTAGCTTCTTGCTAGCTTCTGGCTAGCTTCTTGCTAGCTTCTGGCTAGCTTCTGTTGTGGATTTCAGATTTGAGGTAAATAATACTTTTTTTTAAATGGTGATGCGGGTTGCAGGAGAGTGTTTTGAAGTTGAGTTTTTGAAAATATATAAACGATATGCGAAGAAATATGTAAATATATATACACAGGACACGACAAGACAAAGAAAAAGAATGTCTGACTGCTATGCTATTATGGTAAGAAGCAATACATTTGGGCAAGATAACTCACACCGGAATCTGCCCGAGACCCGTGTAATATATACACTTGGGCTAGATAACTCTCACCGGAATCGGCCCGAACTCACACCAGAATCGGCCCGAGCATCCTAGCATACATTAAGGGAACATTTTGACATTTGCTGTATGGTTAGTGAGAAAGTCCATATTGCAAATGTACGGTCCCTTACTAGACGTCCGAAAACGTTTGTAAAATATGCGGATGGCGTCGGGCCGAGCGGCAGGGCCGGACCTACCGGGAAGTCATCAAATGAACTTTGTCGGACATTCGGTTTCCGTTTTATAAAATAATCAAATTTTGGTCATTTTTCCGCTGTCCCGGAAAATCCCACAAGAGGGCATAAGCAATCATATTGCTATTGGACAAAACATCACAAATCACGACGGGGCCTTATCTCGAAAACGGAAAATATTTCGAAGCCGAAACTTGGTGAGCGTAGGTTTGGCATAATGGGCAGTTGGCCCCGAACAAAATGAAAATAGAGAAATTATTTTTCCACTTCACGTCAAAGTCAAGGAGCCTCCGGTGTCAATAAAAAAAGAACCAGCCATTTAATTTCAATTCAATTCAAGGGCTTTATTGGCATGGGAAACATGTGTTAACATTACCTCACTTGCTTTGGCAGACAACATACAAAGTGAATATATAAGGTGAAAAACAACAAAAATGAACAGTAAACATTACACATACAGAAGTTTCAAAACAGTAAAGACATTACAAATGTCATATTATATATATATATATATATATATATATATATATATATATATATATATATATACATACATATACAATGTACAAATAGTTAAAGGACATAAGATAAAATAAATAAGCATAAATATGGGTTGTATTTACAATGGTGTTTCTTCATTTATCTATCGTCATTTAAGAGAAATCGTACAATGACAGATTGGTGATATTCAAAGATAGGTGTTTTTTTTTCAACAGTTACAGATCCAGTTGCAGGGTGTTCATACAAATCTTTTTAAAGTGTGCTGCGGAGCTCTGTGAGATTTCTGTGATTTTCTACGATTTTCTGAAATAACACACACTCACTAAACCCTCCGTAAATAACTCAGTTCTTAACGTAAAGACTTAAAACTCAGGATTCTGTAAAGGCATACCCCAATCAGGATAAGAGTTTATTTATAGCTTCCTGTGCCAACCGGAAGTGCCTTTAATTGGGTCACACTGTCTGTTTTGAAGGGTTAAAAAAGTCACATCTTTCCAAAACGTCATATGTGTGACTAGGTAACCCTCTTGAACTGTAAATCAGTCATTTCTCTCAACAGATGTCAAAGAAAAGTTCTCTCACACACACACACAGCAAGGATGGAATGACAAAGTGCGGTGCTTAAAGACACAGAGAGCAGGCAATGGCATTACCATAATCCCTAGGCCGTGCCGAGTTCAACGAGATATCCCGCTTGACCGTAGCTCGCTCGGTCTGAGCGCAGCGACCATTAGAATAGTAGGCCCAAAATGAAGCCTGCCCCACAACGTCATTTGCTTTTGGGTGACAGTGAGAGAACCGTTAGGGTGAGAAGCACAATTCGACCTCAGGTATGTTCCTAAGGTCCTTCCGATCCGTACAAGCCAAACCTTGACCGTGTGGCATTAACCCTTAACTGTTAAAAGAAGGTGTTTACCATAATTAATACTGCCAACATTAACACTGCCAACTTCAGCCAAGTCTGACTCTCAGCCAAATGCTCTGACTCTCAGCCGGAATCTGGCCCAGATCCACTGTGTTAGCTGGGTCGGCTTTTGTGCTCAGCAATGGAAACTCGTTTCATGAAGCTCCCGACGACAAGTTATTGTGCTGACGTGGATTCCAGAGTCAGTTTGGAACTCGGTAATGAGTGTTAAAGCCAAGGACAGATGATTTTTACACGCTACATGCTTCAGCACTCGGCGGTCCCGTTCTGTGAGCTTGTGTGGCCTTGTGAGCCGTTGTTGCTCCAAGACTTCTCCATTTCACAATAACAGAGCACTTACAGTTGACCGGTGCAGCTCTAGCAGGCCAGACATTTCATGAACTAACTTGTTGGAAAAGTGGCATCCCATGACGGTGCCATGTTGAAAGTCATTGAGCTTTTCAGTAAGGCCATTCTTCTGCCAATGTTTGTTTGTGGTTGCTCAATTTTACACACCTGTCAGCAACGGGTGTGGCTGAAATGGATGAATCCACACAAGGGAGGCCCACATACTTATGTATATATACTGTATATATCACCTGCTCACTGGCTCTGACCACTTTACCTAGAAAGAGGGGGTAGATTTCATCTTTCTCTTCAGTGATAGCCTTTAGTTCCTGTCTCATGATGAGTAGGTCCGCTGCATTCTGATGGGCTAGATCTCTTTCCTGCGCTGATTTCTTCTTGGTGGTTGGTGGAATGGGGAACAAACAAAAAGCTAAACATGCATCTAAACTTCAGACAGACTCCAGGATTGAAGATTATGGAAGGTTGAATCAGGTGTGGTAGAGCAGGGCTGGATCGAAAGCAGGCACCCATTAGCTTGAGGAAGGTGTCAAAGTTCTTTGAGGTATTCCTTCATCTGGACCTCCCTCTCCTTCAGTTCTTTATCGCTGACACGCTGGGCCATCAGGGTCACGTTAAAGTCCTGGCAGAGACGGACAGACAGAGACAGACAGGAGAAGAGGGCAGAAGTCAAAGGTTACAGGCCAGAGATTCAGACGTTATGGGGTAAGAACTATTATGTGTGTGCCTGCGTGCGGGTGTGTGTCACCTCTTGAAGGGCCTCCACGACCTTGTGTATGTTCAGCTCCTGTCTTCCTAATAAGGCGAGGGAGCCAAGACATCAGTGGACGGGGCACGGGGCCGCCTTCCTGGTGGACAACAATAACATGTCAGTGTGATTTATTTTTGACATTTACAACCTTGTTCAGTTTTTATGGGTAAGGAGCCCCATCCCAAAGTAAAATGATCATCATGGAAGTCATGAGGTTATTTGTGACCTTACAGCAGTTTTATTTGAAGTTTGTTCCCAAAGTATGTTTTGAAGTCATCTGTCAGATCTTCTGCTCCTTTCTTTATCGTCCATGTCTGACAGTCAGTCTGGCTGTGTCAGCTACTGGTAGCAACAAGACACCTACTGTGGACTACTCCTGTCACATCACTACATGCACTATCTAATGGGTAGTTTTGGCCATACCTGGTCAGGAAATACTTAGCAGTGGTGTCCTAGCAACCAACTAAAAGGGGCTATTCCTTTTCCATAGAGATAGAGCGGGAGTAGAAATTCTCTGTGGTTTCTTACCCACAAAACTAGTAAAGAACCAGAACAGAATCGGGGGAGTTCTATAGAAATAGAATGAATAAAAAGGTTGTCTACATTCAAGTCAATGGTGGCATATTGTATGGACTGGCAGCCATTGTCGCTGAAGTTGGAGAATTTTATCTCCCTCACCAACTTTAAACATCTACTATCTTGAGCAGCTAACCGATCGCTGCAGCTGTACATAGCCAATCGGTAAATAGCCCACCCAATTTACCTACCTCATCCCCATACTGTTTTTATTTATTTACTTTTCTGCTCTTTTGCACACCAGTATCTCTACCTGCACATGACCATTTGATCATTTCACTCCAGTGTTAATCTGCTAAATTGTAATTATTCGCCTACCTCCTCATGCCTTTTGCACACAATGTATATAGACTCTTTTTTTCTACTGTGTTATTGACTTGTTTATTGTTTACTCCATGTGTAACTCTGTGTTGTTGTCTGTTCACACTGCTATGCTTTATCTTGGCCCGGTCGCAGTTGTAAATGACAACTAGCCTACCTGGTTAAATAAAGGTGAAATAAAAAAAATTGAGGGTGCCCATCCCAGGAAGTAAAAGCAGGAAGTGTACACTTCAATCTGTGCTGTGATTTGTTGAATCAACTCAACTGACATTACAAAGAAAATACATTCCATTGCATGAGCCACATCAGATAGCAACATTTGAACGAACATTCTACATTACCGTGGCGATCCAGCGTCAGTTGATAGAACATTCCAAAGTACCGATGGAAAGGATTGCGTCACAATACCAGGCAGCCATTGCGAGTGTACCAGTCATATTTCCAGGGTTAGAGCTTCCAAGACCGTTCTATTCATTCTATTTCTATGGTTCCACATTCTATTCCCACACAGTACATTTTCCATATAGAATTTAGAATCATTGCTGTAGCTTCAGTTTAGTTGTAAATTATACGCTCATTCTAATTCTATCCACTGGGTGGCACCAAATGTGTCTCCCCAGTGCCTGCAAAGACATACTGTCTTTGTCTTCTCTTTATTGCCTTTCAGAAGTACTATCTCTCAGCATTTTAAACAACATTGAGTTCTATATTTGGAAAATAAGTTTAACAAAAATATATAAGTTATAATATATAAGTAGATGATACAACTAAATCACAAGTATCACTATTGCTCTTAAGACAAAATCATCCTCTTCAGCTTCGGGTGTTGAACCATATAGTCGTTGAACATCTCAATGTCTCTCCAAGATGAAAGAAAACAACATCCATCTTGAATAACTTGCTACAGCGTGACCTCTATTATTGAAAGTGTTTTATCCTCCAAATCAGAAGGTCTGTCGCGTTGTCTTCCCTGCTCTAACCCTATTTGTAGCAGATTACAACCAGCAAGGATGTCAAAACTTTTCTAGATTTTATGGAAAAATAAACAAATTAAGTCTGTAATATCAAACATAAAGAGCTGATTGTGGGCTTTTGACGTGTTAGGTGTAATTTATATCAACACCTTTAAAATAAACAGGATAAAAATATGCATGCTTTGCTCTTAATCTACATGGTACTTCATTTCTTGACATATTTTTAAGAAATTGTGTAGTCTTCAATTTTTGTGGAAGTGCAACTATTCTCCAGTAAAATATATCTAATGAGCCATTTCAGCCTGTCCACAACTTCTCCCCCAGCAAAACACTTCTACGGAACAAAGATATTCTCTAAATGGTTTGAAAAAATACATTTGTGCTTGATTTACTAGTTTATAAAGGGAATATACGCTTAAAGAAAGTTCTTAGAAACATAAATATCCCTGTCAGTTAGCATGCTTGGCTCATGTCTGTTATATTTCCATGTAGGCTATGTAACTTTTTGTAGAAATCTTCCCATTATTGAAATTGGTGAAATTATTTCACTGAGCTTTAATTTGTATTACTAGTTTTATTCACTTAGTTACTTACTTGTTCTATTGTTGTTGCATTGTCGAGAGGCTAAGTAAGCATTTCATTGCATTTCATTGCAGTTTACTCCATGCATATCATGTGTACACTGAGTATACAAAGAATACAGAACACCTGCTTTTTCCATGACATAGATAGCTTTCACCTGGATTCACCTGGTCTATGATCCCTTATTTATGTCACTTGTTAAATCCACGTCAATAAGTGTAGATGAAGGGGAGGAGACAGGTGAAAGAAGGATTTTTAAACCTTGAGACAATTGACACATGGATTGTATATCTGTACCATTCAGGGGTTGAATGGGCAAGACAAAACATGTAAATGCCTTTGAACGGGGTAGGATAGTAGGTGCCAGGCACACCGGATTGTGTCAAGAACTGCAACGCAGCTGGGTTTTTCACACTCAACAGTTTCTCGTGTGCATCAAGAATGGTCAGACACCCAATGGACATCCAGCCAACTTGACACAACTGTGGGAAGCATTGTAGTGAACATGGGTCAGCATCCCTGTGGAATGCATTCAACACCTTGTAGAGTCCAATGTTAGGAAGGTGTTCCTAATGTTTGGTGTACTCTGTGTATATGACAAATAAACAAACTTGAACTTAAAAGGGAAGGAGGAGGGAAGCCAGAAAGAGAGGGGAAAAGATGGTGAGCTTTGTGGTTAGATTGTAGGTGAACAAAACATTGAAAATACATAGGCCCTTAAGTTATGTGTCCTCAAAATGTAAAAATCACACATTAGCTGATAGAACTGAACAAATTAATAATAGAGGTCTTATAACTGATTTCATTCTATATGTTTTTTTTGCTCATGTCTCTTTATAGTCATATGGCCTAGAGACTATGTGGCTTCTTATCAGTCATGTTTGGAGTTGTGTTGCTCTGTTATGCGGACACTTGATTTTTCTTTACAGTTGATATAATTGTGGACTACAGGAAAAGGAGGACCGAGCGAACGACCCAGTACATCACTGGGGCTAAGCTGCCTGTCATCCAGGACCTGTACACCAGGCGGTGTCAGATGAAGGCCCTAAAAATTTTCAAAGACCCCAGCCACCCAAGTCATAGACTGTTCTCTCTGCTACTGCAAGGCAAGCGGTACCGGAGCGCCAAGTCTAGGTCCAAGAGGCATCTCAACAGCTTTTACCCCCAAACCATAAGACTCCTGAACCTCTAATCAAATGACTACCCAGACTATTTGCATAATAAGTCAGAGACTTCTACAGATGCACAATCGAGAGCATCCTGTCGGGCTGTATCACCGCCTGGTACGGCAACTGCGCCACCCACAACTGTAAGGCTCTCTAGAGGGTAGTGAGGTCTGCACAACGCATTACTGGGGGAAAACTAACTGCCCTCCAGGCAGTGGTGTAAAGTACTTAAGTAAAAATACTTCAAAGTACTACTTAAGTAGTTTTTAAGGGGTATCTGTACTCTACTATTTATATTTTTGACTACTTTTACTTCACTACATTCCTAAAGAAAAGTATGTACTTTTTACTCCATCCATTTTCCCTGTCACCCAAATGTACTATGCTTTTCACTGCAGGAAAAAGTTACAATTCACACACTTATCAAGAGAATGTCCCCGGTCATCCCTACTGCCTCTGATCTGGTGGACTCACTAAACATAAATGCTTCCTTTGTAAACTATGTCTGAGTGTTGGAGTTAGCCCTAGCTGTCAAAAAAAGTAATAAAAAATGAATTTGTGCCGTCTGGTTTGCTAAATATAAGGAATTTGATGTATAGCATTTACTTTTACTTTGTACTTTTACTTATGTCATGCAATAAAATGCTAATTATTTACTTAACAATCATACAATGTGATTTTCTGGATTTTTGTTTTAGATTCCGTCTCTCACAGTTGAAGTGTAGCTATGATAAAAATTACAGACCTCTACATGCTTTGTAAGTAAGAAAACCTGCAAAATCGGCAGTGTATCAAATACTTGTTCTCCCCACTGTATGTTAACCGGGTGCTTTCTTGCCTAGTCTTAGCTACAGTAGACTACTGATGTTTCACAAACAAAAATACTAGCTAGCTCAATTAGCTACCAAATATGACATAGCTAGCCACCTCTACCCTAAGAGTTAGCTGACGGTAACGGAGAAACTGACGGTAACGGAGAAACAACTATGACCAGTCCAAAAATGAAGGTACATTTACATTTACATTACATTTAAGTCATTTAGCAAACTAATTATTCACCTTATGACATGCACTTTACAAAATGTATCTAAATCTTAAATACAAGGATTATCTATCAATTCCTTAAAGAGGTGGGGTTTCAGGTGTCTCCGGAAGGTTGATTGAGTTTTCGTGAGGGAGTTTGTTCCACCATTGGGGGCCAGAGCAGCGAACAGTTTTGACTGGGCTGAGCCTCTGTACTTCCTCAGTGGTAAGGCAGCAGGCCAGAGGTGGATGAATGCAGTGCCCTTGTTTGGGTGTAAAGATCAGAGCCTGGAGGTACTGAGGTGCCGTTCCCCTCACAGCTCCGAGCAAGCACCATGGTCTTGACGGATGCTCTTCAACTGGAAGCCAGTGGAGAGAGCGGAGGAGCAGGCCACCACTGCTGGATGATTGTGTTTTTGCAGTTCCTTTATAGATAATGCTCTGCGGATGTTGTAGAGCATGAACCTAGGAACGGGCCACCGCCTTGATGTTAGTTGAGATAGGATCACGCTTCTTAGCGCTCTGGGAGGAGGACACAATGGAGTTGTCAACCGTGATGGCAGGTTCAGCTTGAGCATCCGTGATGTTGGCATCAGGTTGCTGCAATAGACAATTTTGAAAATTACAAATACAGATTTGTAAAACAATGAGGTCTCAATCTTGAATTAAACTTAGTCTATGTTCCGGTTCAGCAAAAATGTGGCATGCAACCTTGGGTTATGACAAACACTATGACAAAGTTACACAGTTGGTGATACAATTCATAACTTACCTAGTTAAGATGCTCTGTTTTATTTTCCTTTCATCTTATCAGAATGTGCAGACAGCCCTGCTACTGTCAAAAGTTCCATGCAGAAATGTTTTCGATGTCTCATAATTGAGGTGTGCAAAAATAATAAATGTGACATTAATATTCTGTTCGTGGCCCCAGGGATTGAACCCACAATCGTGGTCCTTATTTAGTTGATATATTTTTGTATTTAACAAGGAAAGTCAGTTAAGAACAAATTCTTATTTACAATGACAGCCTACCCCGGCCAAACCTGGATGACAGTGGGCCAATTGACGGCCGGATGTGATGCAGCCTGAATTTGAACCAGGAGCTTAATTACGCATCACTGCACCACTCAGGAGCCCAATAGGCTATAGACTAAATATGTAACAGTTTAATAGGCTATTGCAATAATTCAACATGCATGGTTGTAGGCTGCATCACTCCTTCAGCCTAGGTAGCAGATTATCTAATGGAAAATATAGGCCTATGCGTTCCTCCAAGTTGTGCTCTGTGGTCCCAGACATGCTCCACTATTGATATCATTAGGCCTATGGTTTTAGAAAATACAATTATTCTACCTTCGAGGCTACAACAACACAGTGCAATGAGGAATGTATTATTGTTAGTACACAATTATTGTCTTGGGTAAACTGCAGTGATGTAGACTAATTTGGATAAGAGCTCAAATGTCCTTTTGAATTTAATGCCGAAATAAAGCCCTGGTTATACAACCATTTGGATCAGATACAATTTTGTGGTGTTCCCCCCCCAAAAAAAATCTGGAGTACAATCTAATTAATTTATATCATAGATTCTCTAGTGTCCTTCTCCATCTAATAGCCTAATGGACTGAATTTTAGCTTGCAAATTACCTTGAAAATTTTAGGTGAAATTATTACATTCATTTGTTTTTTATTCTTCCATCACCTTCCGAATAAAAACCTCAGATGTCCCTACTTCTGAAAAAGTTAATCGGGCCAGATATGCTGAAGTTGACTTGAGTACCATTAGCCGGAACCCGAGAGTAATATGATTCTGCCGTACTCGGGAGTATGAAGCCCCCTGTGTACGAGTCGATGTCGAGTTGCCCGACTCTCAAATAGAATAGGCCCGAACCCACCATGTTGAGTGGAAAATGTTGTAATTTCTCAATGTTCATTTCTGTTGAAATTCTGCTCTTTTTTTCCCGTGGGAGGATGCCCCCGGAACCCCCTACCGGATTTGGCCCTATATTTGCTTCTAATCCTAGATTTAGCCATGCTGGCAATTCATGTCTTGTGATTTTTATATTTATTTTTTATTATGTTTCATAAGAAGAAAGGATATTTGTCGTGATATCCTATGTTTATTTGCTATTGTATTGTAATTTGATATTTTTAAAAAATTACATGATAATTTGACTGCGTGTGAACAGGGGCGAAATGAACGTAGAGGCTACACACAATGATTTGCTCGTTTGTTTCAGTTAACGATTTGATTCATTTCCACCGACCAAAGAGCTCAGGGAGTTATACTGAACCAAATGGCTCGCGTTGTTTGTTAGCAAGCGAATTGTGAGCAGCAAATCATTGTTCCTCGATAGCTGTTGAGCTAGCCAGTCTGCTAACGTTTCGCATTTGTTAGCTACAGACAAAAGCAATGCCCAGGTAACTGTCATCAATGCATTCGACACCTAGCGTTGTGTGACACTGTCAGGTACTGTAGCCCATATTCCCTCCTTTGTTTTGTTCCTTGTTTTGATTTTGATTGAATAAGCATGCTTTCTCTCGGGCGCTTGGAATTAGATTGGTCAGGTAATGTTAGCCAGGTTGCAAGCTGTTGGTGGTCTGGTTAGCCCAGATTAATAGCTAGCTGTTCAATACAGTTGATCAACTCTAGAATGTCTACTTCTTTAGCTACTTTCTCTGGGAGACATTCATTGACTGCTGTTGTTCACAGACATATTGTTTACAGATCTCTCTCTCCCCCTGTCTCTCTCTCCCCTACTCAGTCTCCACACCATGAAACTGGTTCGCCTCCTGTGTCGTCACAAGACGGCTCTGGCAATTGCAGGAGTCTGCCTATTTGCTGTTGTCGTCCTCTTCCTCGCCAAGTGTACCTCCGAGACCCTGAAACAGGGCCAGGTTGACCCTCCAGGCCTAGCACCTCACGCTGCCCACTCCCGGCCCAGAGCAGAGCATCCCAAGCCCCCCTCACGCCCCAAAGACCTCTCAGCCTTCCTTGTGGTCCTCATCACCACAGGACCCAAGTACACAGAGCGGCGGAGCATTATCCGCAGCACATGGCTGACTAAGAAGGACCCGGAGGTTCTAGCTATGTTTGTGGTGGGAACAGAGGGTCTACCGGCCGAGGATATGCAGAACCTCAACACAGAGCAGGGCCGACACAAAGACCTGCTCTTACTCCCCGAGCTGCGGGACTCGTATGAGAACCTGACCCTGAAGCTGCTGCACATGTACTCCTGGCTGGATCACAATGTAGACTTTAAGTTTGTTTTAAAAGCAGATGACGACACCTTCGCTCGCCTGGACCTGCTGAAGGTGTGTATTTTGATATGGGACAACACCACCCTGGTGTTGGTACGCAGCCCTGGGGTGTTGTATGTTATGTGATTTTCTTTACAGTTTTGCCTTTTTTAAAACGTTTCTATATTGTGTGATATGGATAGAAACACATTTCTGTGAAAACACACAATAACATCATCTCTTCTCATCTAAAGGAGGAGCTGAAGACTAAAGAACCCAGCCGGCTGTACTGGGGGTTCTTCTCAGGCTGCGGTCGTGTCAAAACTGCAGAGAAGTGGAGGGAGTCGGCTTGGGAGCTGTGTGACTACTACCTACCCTATGCCCAGGGTGGAGGCTATCTGCTCTCCTGCGACCTAATCCACTACGTGCGCATCAACGCTGCCTTCCTCAAGGTGTGGCAGAGCGAGGACGTGTCGCTCGGGGCTTGGCTGGCCCCCGTGGACGTCAAACGGACGCATGATCCACGCTTCGACACGGAGTTCAAGTCAAGGGGCTGTAGTAATAAGTACCTGGTGACCCACAAGCAGAGCCTGGAGGATATGTTAGAGAAACAGCAGACACTGCAGAGAGATGGGAGGTTGTGTAAAGAAGAGGTTAAACTCAGACTGAGTTATGTATACGACTGGAGCGTCCCGCCATCCCAGTGCTGCCAGAGGAAGGATGGAGTACCCTGATAACCCCTGACCCTGTCCATCCTCACCAATGTTTCCCCAGGCAGTATGGTGTTCTCCCTCAGCCTTGCTCTGCCGTCGTCCTCCACCTCCCCTCTTGTTCTGTTGCCCCTCCTCAACTAAAACATTTGTTGCCTTCAGTTGACATCCATAGAAGGTGTCTGTTATGGCAGCCCGCCTATGAAATTACCTGAGGAAAACACTGTTCCCTTTTTATATGTTTACTTGTTTATTTATTCTGGAGCCCTCACGGACTAAACTGAAGCAAAATGGTACCACAGAATAGGACAGGAGTCGATGTATTTATTATTAACAGCATGTTGGGAGTGAGTGTACATAAAGGAACTGGTATTCAGCTTACTGGTAGGACAATAAAGAGACCCAAGATTGTTTATTTTTTACATATCCATAATCGACGTTTCAGTGAAAGTGCCGATTTTAGCCATTTTTAGCTAATTTTCCACCGCAGTCCCTGGACAGGTTATTCAAAACAATAACAATACAGACAATCATTGAGCAGTAAACACACGCAGAGCAACATAGGACAAGCAACACGTAGCATGCAGACAGAGCAATAGCACAAAAAGCAACAAAATACATAATAGCAACAAAGTGTTTTCACACCTCAAAAGCTACAAATAACATGGAAAGCAGCCATACACAGCTAGTGATTATGTTCACAAGTGTGATTGGCCTTGAGCAATGTCTTCATGTTTTTTGTGAAGTTGCGATAGGTGCAGTTGTGTGTGTCTGATGGCAGTACATTCCAGACATGGGAAGCTCTCACAGAAAAAAGCAGATTGACGAAAGGTGTACCTTTCCCCCTTCTGATGACCAGGTGGCGAATCGCATCTCTGCATGTCTGGCAGACATATCAGTGTGGATGACGGATCACCACCTCAAGCTGAACCTCGGCAAGACGGAGCTGCTCTTCCTCCCGGGGAAGGACAGCCCGTTCCATGATCTCGCCATCACGGTTGACAACTCCATTGTGTCCTCCTCCCAGAGCGCTAAGAACCTTGGCGTGATCCTGGACAACACCCTGTCGTTCTCAACTAACATCAAGGCGGTGGCCCGTTCCTGTAGGTTCATGCTCTACAACATCCGCAGAGTACGACCCTGCCTCACACAGGAAGCGGCGCAGGTCCTAATCCAGGCACTTGTCATCTCCCGTCTGGACTACTGCAACTCGCTGTTGGCTGGGCTCCCTGCCTGTGCCATTAAACCCCTACAACTCATCCAGAACGCCGCAGCCCGTCTGGTGTTCAACCTTCTCAAGTTCTCCCACGTCACCCCGCTCCTCTGCTCTCTCCACTGGCTTCCAGTTGAAGCTCGCATCCTCTACAAGACCATGGTGCTTGCCTACGGAGCTGTGAGGGGAACGGCACCTCGGTACCTCCAGGCTCTGATCAGGCCCTACACCCAAACAAGGGCACTGCGTTCATCCACCTCTGGCCTGCTCGCCTCCCTACCACTGAGGAAGTACAGTTCCCGCTCAGCCCAGTCAAAACTGTTCGCTGCTCTGGCCCCCCAATGGTGGAACAAACTCCCTCACGACGCCAGGACAGCGGAGTCAATCACCACCTTCCGGAGACACCTGAACCCCCACCTCTTTAAGGAATACCTAGGATAGGATAAGTAATCCTTCTCACCCCCCCCCCTTTAAGATTTAGATGCACTATTGTAAAGTGACTGTTCCACTGGATCTCATAAGGTGAATGCACCAATTTGTAAGTCGCTCTGGATAAGAGCGTCTGCTAAATGACTTAAATGTAAATGTAATGTGTTTTTCCTTCAACTGTAGTCACCTCTCATGGCAGACCTTGTGGATCTGCTGCCATGTGTTTAGGTTTTCTGAATTAACAAAAGTCCTGAGTGGAGGGGGAGCCAGGCCATTTAGGATCTTGAATACAAGACGTGTCGTTGCATTGCACAAGATTTTTCCAACTCAGGAGCTCATGCTTTCTTCCTATGAAGCACTTTGAGAGACTGTTTGTAGATAGACAATGGGTTTTAATGTTGTACAGCAAGCTTGGGCCCAACTAATCAAGCAGTATGTTAAGTAGGGGAGTATCATAGTACAGTTTTGCTACCTCAGTAGTCACAATTTCATATAAATTGAAAAATAGCTAGGTTGAGTTACCTTTTTCACCTGCTTTTTAAAAGTTTGGAATCAAGTATGATGCCAATGCACTTAAAATCTGACACCACTTGGAGCTTCTCCCCTGACACATAGACATCTGGTTCAGTAGCATCAGTTGCCCTCTTTGTGAAGAACATGCAGACTGTTTTTTTTTCTTCACATTGAGATGCAAACATGAGTCACTGAGCCACTTTGTAACCTGGACCATTACAGTAGTGAGTTCTTGTGCAGCTTGTTGTTTGCTCTTTGCAGGCACATATCACTATAACATCTGCATACATTTGAACTTCAGACCAAGTACAGACAGAAGGCAGATCATTAATGTACAGGCTGAATAGGAGGTGCCCCAATATCGAACCTTGGGGCACGCCCACATCATAGTGTGGGCGACAGCTCATTGCTAACTGACTGACACACTTTGTTCTGTCTTCAAGGTATAATTTCATCCACCTCATTCTTGTCTATATTTACAAATTCCTGGGTCTGTCTGAGTGAAAGTGGACCTATTGGTGAATGTGATGAAAGTGATTATCTTGATATGAATATGGTGCTTATTACCTATTGATGAGGAACAATGGCCCAGAATTATACATTCAGAGCTTGATGGTGTTTGGAGTTGTATTGATGTTAAAAATGTATAATGTTGGCCTCTCTCCTCTCCCCTGATTATTGAGAGCCTATTCTGTTCTGCTGGGAGATTTAACCCACCTGCTGTCTGTGTTTGGTAGACGTATTTGCAAAGCCCAGTGATGCCCAACAGAGCTGTGTGTGTTTTCAGCTGAGCTTCTGTATTGGCAATTTTCCAGCTGGCATTTGGTTACTTTTCAACAAACGAAAAAATAACTGCTTCCATTAAAGATGTTGAAAGAAATTGTATGACTGTCCTCTCCTCATCGTTTGTTTAAAACATTTAGACCTATTGAGCATTTTGTTAAAATGCTTTTGAAAAGTGTATTTTTGTAATAAAATCTTTATTAAGCAGTTATTTGTTGGAATAAAATGCCATCTACCTTTGTTACTAAGACAAACGCCAGCAGACTTAGAGCAGTTTTGGCACAGTTTTCCGGGAACTGAGATGGTACTCATATCAATATGTATACACCTATACTTATTGGTACTGTAGATCTGTAATTTAGGAATAAATAGTATTATTCTACTACTGTAAGCTATATAACAACATTGTCTCAGCGGGCCTAATATGACAGTTAAATCTGGTCTCCCATTATAACCTGGTCGTGTTGACTGTTAACTGTTTCCACCATCTGTGACTGAGCATCAGCTCGCACTGGTGGTCACGGTGTATGGGAGATTCCAGGACGGGATTGGTCGGATTCCAGGATGGATGAGGTCATGGATAATGTCATCGTGGTCCTTGACAGGCAGAGACGATTAAATGGGCCTTTTTGACAGACGTAGCTCCCTGACAGAGGAAGAGGAGATTGTTAAATGTTTTATAGGGCTGTCAAACGATAAATGCAATCGGATTAATCGCAGGATTTGCTGTTATTAATCCCGATTTATTGCAAATTCAGAATTAACTTAAAAGTAAGCTGTTATTTAAGATTGAAAATCATTGCAATCATTTGTATTGATTTGGTCCAAAATCAGATACATTGATAAAGCACACTTTATTTAACCTCAACGTCAACTGTTTTTAGCTCAAAATGATGTTTAGTGTATTTAAAATGCTTTCAGACAATACGATTATTCACGGCAAAAAAATATGTTGCACTAAAATTACATAACCAGTCAACTTGAGTTAACCTTTTAACTCTGACAGCCCTATTTTTTTGTTAACCATAAATGCCTTAGTATTTACTGAAGATTACAAAGTAAATGGTTATTATGTAGTAATTGCTGGGGAAAGGAATAGGACACTTCATTGAGGTATTGTACAAGTCATCTTTAATGTAATAAATGATTGTTTTCCATTACTATTCATGCTATTTGGCAAGATTAAATGTTATTGCCAACAAAATGCACAATAAAGAACTCACCTCCTGTGGCTTCTGATATCTATTTCCTGTAAACACCTGTTGAGAGTGGAAGATAAGCAATATATAGGAATTCACACAACAGTAGGGAAATCACGATATCTCTCGCAGTGATGTCAAAACATTTATCTTAAAGTGAAGTCAACTTTTATAACTCTCCTTGAAACACACTCACTGTATCATGATAAACCCCCACTTCACAAAAAAAAAAAAACCTGCCTTACCTGTGTGCAGGGATAGTCACATAACAGCTGAACTGCTGCTCTGAAGAAAGAGGGAAGCTTGTGCTCTCTCGGGATGAATCTTGATTGAGGGAGAAGCTCTCGCACACACACACAGACATGCACGCCAAAGTAAAATCTTGGTCTTGTTTCCAGGTCAAGCTATCCCATCACTCGGAGTTGAATCAGCAGCGGTGTAAGTGAATGTGGTGTTATGTTGAACAGGTGCAGCTTACAGCTCTATGCAGGTCAAATCTGATTCCCTGTCTAATTGTCGCTCCCTCCCACTCTCCCTCCGGCAGGAGAAACTGGTGTCACAGCTGCTCAGCTCAAGAGAGAGCAGATGGGGAATTATCCACCTGAGAACGCAGACAGCAGTTGACATCTATTTCAAGAGAGTTAACCAAATATGTATATTGAGATTCTTGGAGAAACCCTGGCCTACATAAGGTAATATTCCCGCGTTTGCGGAGACTGCATTCACGGTAAACGCTGCATATGTCAGCTTAATCGGAAATTACCTTCAATTTGCAAACGCACAATAACGCGCAATTTCGGCGATACGGATTGAATCAAGCCCTAGGTTTGTTTCGTTTGAGGAGTGTGAACATAATTCTGTAAAACAATCAGAAAGAAACAAAGGAGATCTTTCATTGGACTTTAAAAAAAAATCCCAGTCAATGGATCATCAACACCAGTTAACATAATAATTTCTAAAGTATACAAAACATAATGGTGAAAGCAATGAATAGGGATATTGTCAGTCTATTCTACCCTCATCCACAATTTAACCCACCATTATCATACAAGAGTGCTTTAAGGGTTGCTATCTCTCCAACAATGGGCTCCCGAGTGACGCAGCGGTCTAAGGCACTGCATCTGAGTACTAGAGGCGTCACCCTAGTTTGAATCCAGGCTGTATCACAAACAGCCGTGATTGGATTAAGACAACGCCACAATGTACATGTTATTGAGCTGTGGTCATGAGTTGCACACTTTCATTGACAGAGGTTCTCATTGCATCTTTCACTAAAATGTAACATACAGCACTGTTAAGTTGTTTTAAGTAATTTTTTTACATTTATTTTCCCCAAAGATGATGAGCGCTATTGTCACACAACATACAGCGGGCCAGTCACAAAGCACTGGTGCAGAAATCTGTAGTGGTTTTTCCAAACAGGGAAATCATACATAAATTACAGAGCAAAAAAAAGAAGAACAGAGATTGAAAGAAAATAAGAGGTTAAGCTGGACACCAAGACATTTCTCCTATATTAGTTTTGTTTGTGAACATTTCGCAAGGAACCAAGAGTTTACCTGAACATGTGACCTTATAGCTTTTAACTATGGCCCAGGGTTATTCCTGGTTGTTGAAAAATGATAGTGACAATAATCATGACAGCGTACAACCACTTTAACGTTAAAAAAATACCTTTGAATAAACAAAGAGATATTTAGACTTAACAACAATGCATGTGATGCTCTTCTCTATGGTGCTCTACAGAAAACAGCTTTTTCAAATCTATTATACTGACTTTCCCCCCTAAATATATACAACCGAAGTCTGACTTTAAACAGGAATTAATATTTTCCACATTTTTTTAGGCTAATAAACTGTTGAGAATGGTAATTAGTTGATAATAAAAATAATAAAAAACCTATTTCTGCAAACAACAGTATTAAATAAAGATACTACTCAACACATGAGCGTGCTGAGTACATCAGCATGCTGACACTACTTAGCATGCTGACATCTCTATCACTGTGATCCCTAATCCATTCCAGGTGGACCACGTTTGTTTCAGCCCAGAGCTAACACACCCGATTCAACTAATCAATGGCTTGGTGACTGGTTGAGCAATTGAACAGTAGAATCAGATGTGTTAGTGTTGAGCTAGAACAAAGAATGTGCACCTCAATAATAGAAACACTGTTCTATAAGATCTGTACAGGAAACTCAGGGTAAACTGGATGACAGTTGTGTCATGCAGGGATGGATTGTGTCAGGTTTAGAAGAGTGCAGTGAGCTACAGGGATCTTATTTACCTAATGTGGGGCACTATTGGCGTATCCTTATCCTTTACAGGTCCTGGGTGAATAAATTGGGAGTGTTGAGCACACATTGTCCAAACAGTGTCCATGGGTGGCAAACCAGCACAGGCCAATCCAGCCCAGCCAAGCCTGGCCATGTCCGGTCCACTCCAGTCCACCCTAGTCCAGTCTGGTCCATCACAGCCTGACACTGTCACTTTAAGGAGACCAGGTACAATGCCATCGTCAGACAGGTTATCGCCACAGCATGGTGGAGTCTAGTCCCAATCACTGCAGCTGAGAGATGAAAGAGAGAGGGAGGGAGAGAGAGAGAGAGAGAGAGAGAGAGAGAGAGAGAGCAAAAGAGACCAAGGAAGACAGAAGGGAGACAGAGAATGGGGGTGCAAGACAGAGAGAGATGGAGGGATACAGAGAGGGCAGGGATACAGAGGGGAGAGAGATACAGAGAGGGGAGGGATGGACAGATAGGGGAGGAAATAGAATGGGGGAATGAGGGTGAAAAAAAAACAGTACCTCTGCTTTAGACTACGCTGAAACTGTTGCATAGCTTTTTGGCTGTAGTTAGAAACACAAACCCAGTATTTATATCCCATTATTCTATTACATAGATGGAAATGACTACTTGATTGATTGATGGCTTACCTTTATAGAACACCCCCCACACACCTTTCTTTTCTGAGAGCAGCCAGGTGTTGAGGCGAGGCACCTTCTTGAGGTATGCACATGTACAGATGAACAGAATCCCAAATACCACAATCCCATCCAACGAGTACACTGAGGAGAGGAGAAAAAAACCACATAATTTGGTCTGAAGATGACATCTGGAGATATGGATGGTGGTTCAATTGTCGATGATGAACTACCATTTCCTTGGATATTTTAATAATTTTATTGACAACAATAGATTGACAGATTGTATCTTGTTGAAGCTAGCACACAATCACTTCTTGATGTCGACAGCAATGGTAAAATACCATTGCCAGTGAAACCAGTTTGACAGCTAGGCTACACTTGATACCTGCGTAATTAGCGTGCTAGATACCTAGTTATGTCAACATCAATTACAAAAGCAGGGTTGATGCCAGTAATAGCTAGGTGATTTATAAACGTCCCACCAAACATGTCACACATAGATAGCTAGCTTCCAGATGGGCGTATTATAATGCAAATTGACGATGCACTTTTCAGTTCATAAATCAAAATGTTAGCAAATTGATGTTGGCTAGCTACAGTACGGTCTGTAGCCACGTCTACAGAACCATATGGTAGCTAGCTAGCAAAGTACAATGATAATTAATCGAATCACAAAGGGAGAGCTAGCTAACTAAAGCTACAGTATATCGCTAACGTCTACTTCTTTACTTTGAAAACAGTGCATCTCCTGTAAGATGACCTATAAAACGTCACATCAAACTTACCATTTGTCATGTTTGCAGTTTGCTGTTGTCCAAGACTGTGTTGAAGTCTCAGTTATTTTCAAAGGTCCATGTTGTTGTCAAATGTTGTCCTCCTTCCCTGTGTTAGTCAGCAGCCAGCATGACCAATCGAGTGACAACTAATGGATGGAAAACAAATGACATATCCGGGTTCATCAGGACAGAGCAATGGAACTCAGATATTGTGAGTAACAAAGCCAAACCAAAGATGGTTTAGAAACTCTGTGGACAAACTGGGTTAATAATGTATTTTTCTTAAATGTTTAAATGTTTGTATTTTTAATCTACGTTCTCCTCCACATGAAAGGGACAATTCACACCAAAATCAAAGTTGGTCAGGTGATCTATGCCCCAGCCAATTGTGTATCAAGGAAAGATACATTATATTGAAACTCTTGGAGGGTTATGGAGCTTCACAGTGGAGTGTCTGTAAGAACACTAGGATCTCAGTTCTCATTTGACTAACTATTGTTGCACCCATAAAAAAATCTGTCAGTTTAAGCTAGAGATATCTGTTTTGTTGCATGGGCTGCGTCTCAATCCACTTAATCAGCCTATGTTGGCCTTCCACATATGTGGTGGATGTTTTGGCCTACTAACTAATATGACCCCTCTATGGAAAGATGAGACTCTCACAAAGCCCAGTAGGACTGGTATGAAGGTAACCTGGTACCGGTTTAAAAAATTAATGGAAGTATGGAGGTTAAATATCTGTTAAAAAAACTAATATTTCCTCATCTTTCTTATATCTCCTAGATATAGGACAGACAATTCCAAACCTTATTCCTTATGATACATTTTTTTTCTCTGTTTTTCCATATCTTAGTTTAGTAGAACCCATAAAGATGGATGGATTATTTTTAAGCAAGAATGCATCCAGGTGAAACAGGGGATGAACTTCAGAAGGTAAGGACTAGGAACTATATTACACATTCAACATGTTCAAACACTACATGCTTCCAGTCTATGCGGTTGCCAGACTGATTGATTGGAAGTAGTGATGTGCAGTTCGCAAACGATTTGATGCGTTTTTGGTCGTTAGTTTGTTTGACCTTGTGGCTGCAATGAATTCCACAGCAGCATTAATATGCGCTCCTCCGGCTCAGTGGCTCAGGATACAGCACTTGCTCTGACCCACTGTCTATCCGACCAACTATGCGCACAGAAAAATAAATCATGCTGCAGGCAATGTAGAGAAGAAAAATACATATTTAGAACTGATAATTGATCGCATGGTGCAATAATTAATGCAATGAATTGATTATTATCGATGGACACAGCTTTGTAGAACCAAAACATGGCATACACAGCTCAACTCGAACTTTAGTACGAATCGTTTGGGGGGCTGCAGTTTGCAAACAATATTGTGCTAATCTCCCTGGTGGCAGTCAAGCAATTGCATTCCGCCAAGAGTCGTTCACATTCTAGTCCGGTTGTGGCCATAGACCTTGTTTGAAACGTATCAATAAATAGTCTTATTTGTAGGCTATGCATAGAGATCAGAAATGTACATTGTTTGAAGCACACTTTTATGATTCTCATTCACAAATGACAGCTCCAATAAGCCCCCTATGGCGAACAAGAGGCTTGTAGAATTCGTTCAAGTTTTTAATTCGAAATGGAATGTGAGCTAGCGAGATCAGGATAGTTTGTATGAGGCCAGGAGGACATACAGCCCCTGTAGAAACCTGGAAATGGGGGTGATTGGTGGAAATGTCAGTCAGGAAATGTGTGGATTTTCTACATACTGTATATAAAGCTAAACAAATAGGGTGTAATGAGTGTCTTTGATATAAATGTATAGCATGCGTATGCTAATCGTTAGCTGCAACCTAATTAAACTAACAAGCTAGGCCTATGATTACTGCAAGTAAAAATGTATGCAGCAGGCTCGTCCAGATGGCAATTCAAAATATTGGGGAAACATCAAGATAGTAAGGCCATCATACCACTGTGATATGTTAAATAAGCCCAACGGGTCAATCACTATTGCATAAATACTTTTTTTTTTCTCAACATTTCAACACAGTTTCTAAACCTGTCTTTGATTTCAACATGTAGCCTACAGTGAAAGGCAAAGGACATTAGGAATTACTACATATTTCAGTGGGATTTCCCTGTTGGCCAAACTCAAATCACGTGAGATGTGTGAATAGGGAGGGGGTAGCACTTCAGGGGCTTATTAAAACCGATTCTGTTGCAAAACGTTTCTTAAACGGAAGCAACCTGAGGGCCCTACCTGAGTTTGTTCAATAGAAAAACGTATATTTTTTTCAACCGTTTGGACTAATGATTACACCCAGTTCACGGTCCCTCTCAACACAGTCAAGGGGCGCGTTTGAGTGGCTGAAGCAAAGGACAGTAGACAAATGTCGAGGAGTAAAGTTGGGGAAGGTGCAGCGGTGATAGCCGCAGTCAGACACTAATGTGGTTTTTCAACATGGCAGTGTTGCAATTGTTTATAAAAATGTTTTACATTGTACAGTCAATTATTGAGAGAGAAACCCAACTATCACCGTTATTTGTATATATCCACTGTTCGACATGAATGGCAGCAACGTTGGTTAATTAATAATGCAGGGGTGGCTTCGGGATGAAGTTGGTGAAGAGCATAGAGATAGAGGACTTATATTTGTATATATTTAGTTTTTGTACATATACTTTAAAATGGCAGAAGCATGGTGGAAGCCCTCAATGTAGGCCGTCATTGTAAATACGAATTTGTTCCGATTTGCCTCGTTAAATAAAGGTTAAATAAAACAAAAATGGGGCTGACAATGCCAAAGCGTCCCGTTGGCCACTAGAGGACTCTATTATTATCTATGGTGAAGAGCAACTGCAAAACGTGCAGTTGAATGCAGTCAAAACGTCATGACCTTTGATCGCATAATTTTTGTGAAATTCATGTTGTCCACATGTAGGCGCAAATCGGACAATTTTTAACCACTTAATGCAATGCTTTTTTGAAAGTCGACTTGACAAAAGTGATCCGCTGAACGTACCCATGAACAGGATAGCAATCTGCAGAGAGGAGAAATCAATCATAGCTCACTGTGTTTCGGGCTCTGCTGTTCAGTAATAGCTCACCGTGTTCAGGCTCTGCTGTTCTCATGTAGTGCACTGGATAAAGTTTGCACGGTCCGGAATGCGCGAGACCAAATTCGTCTATTGGTTGGGTCAACAATAGTTATCGTTGTATTGAGTTCTAGGCACCACCAGCATCACTAGTACCACGCAAACGAGGAAACCGAAGTTACGACGGGCTTGTTTGTCTGCATTCTGCAGGGAATGTTTCCCAAGGAGAGACCCACTTTCTACCGACAGGAGCTCAACAAAACGATATGGGAGGTCCCGGAGCGGTACCAGACCCTGTCCCCGGTCGGCTCGGGAGCCTACGGGTCCGTCTGGTAGGTACCTTTCCAGTAAATCAACTATATCTACGAGAACTAGAGCCTGCTTAGTGAACTCTGCTCCGTCCTACGAAATATATACCATACATATTACAAGTATATAAACTACAGATACTATAGAGTTACCCTGTTCATAGACGCTAAATGCTTATGCCCCTATTGACGGTATAAATATTTTGACGAAGTTTTGCTTTCCCTTGCGGTACGGTTTGGGAGAGATAAGGAACATAATTTTCATATCAGTTAAAAAAAAAAATTAAATTACTACGCACTCGAGCCTTTTAGGGGCGTAAGTAAGTTTTTTGGGGGGGCTCCCACCTTGTAGCAAAACATTTTTAGTGACCCGGGGGGTCTGACTTTCTGTCAGCAGAAAGAAATTTAATTTTTAAAGTTAATTTCCTGCAATTCTACACATTTTGCCATGACTTACAGTGCCTTGCAAAAGTATTCATCCCTCTTGGCGTTTTTCCTATTTTGTTGCATTACAACCTCTAATTTTTTTAATGTATTTTATTTGGATTTCATGTAATGGACATACACAAAAGAGTCCCGTACACAGCGCTGTACGAGATCTTCAGTTTCTTGGCAATTTCTCACTTGGAATATCCTTCATTCCTCAGAACAAGAATAGACTGACAAGTTTCAGAAGAAATGTCTTTGTTTCTGGCCATTTTGAGCCTGTAATCGAATCCACAAATGCTGATGTTCCAGATACTCAACTAGTCTAAAGAAGACCAGTTTTATTGCATCTTTAATCAGAACAACCGTTTTCAGCTGTGCTAACATAATTGCAAAAGGGTTTTCTAATGATCAATTAGCCTTTTGAAATGATAAACTTGGATTAGCTAACACAACGTGTGATTGGAACACAGGAGTGATGTTTGCTGATAATGGGCCTCTGTATGCCTAAATAGATATTCCATTAAAAAAATATTTCTTTCCAGCTACAATAGTAATTTACAACATTTAGCAATATCTACACTGTATTTCTGATCTATTTGATGTTTTTTTAATGGACAAAAAAATGTATTTTCTTTCAAAAATAAGGACATATCTAAGTGACCCCAAACTTTTGAACAGTAGTGTGTGTACATGCATACATACATACATACATACATACATACATACATACATAAACTCAGGAAAAAAATAAACACCCCTTTTTCAGGACCCTGTCTTTCAAAGATAATTCGTAAAAAGTGTAAAGGGTTTAAACACTGTTCCCCATACTTGTTCATTGAACCATAAACAACGGTCATTAAGACACTAAAAGCTTACAGACGGTAGGAAATTAAGGTCACAGTTATGAAAACTTAGGACACTAAAGAGGCCTTTCTACAGATTCTGGAAAAACACCAAAAGAAAGATGCCCAGGGTCACTGCTCATCTGCGTGAACGTGCCTTAGGCATGCTGAAGGAGGCATGAGGACTGCAGATGTGGCCAGGGAAATAAATTGCAATGTCCTTATTGTGAGACGCCTAAGACAGTGCTACATGGAGACACGACGGACAGCTGATCGTCCTCGCAGTGGTTGACCACATGTAACACCACATGCACAGGATCGGTACATCCGAACAGCACACCTGCGGGCGGGACAGGTACAGGATGGCAACAACAACTGCCCGAGTTATACCAGGAATGCACAATCCTTCCATCAGTGCAACAGGCTAAGAGAGGCTGGACTGAGGGCTTGTAGGCCTGTTGTAAGGCAGGTCCTCACCAGACATCACTGGCAACAACGTCGCCTATGGGCACAAACCCACCTTCGCTGAACCAGACAGCACTGGCAAAAAGTGATCTTTACTGACAAGTCACAGTTTTGTTTCACCAGGGGTGATGGTCGGATTTGCGTTTATCGTCGAAGAAATGAGCGTTAAACCAAGGCCTGTACTCTGGAGCGGGATCAATTTGTATGTGGAGGGTCCGTCATGGTCTGGGGTGATGTGTCACAGCATCATCGGACTGAACTTGTTGTCATTGCAGGCAATCTCAACGCTATGCGTTACAGGAAAGACATCCTCCTCCCTCATGTGGTACCCTTCCTGCAGGCTCATCCAGACATGACCCTCCAGCATGACAACGCCACCAGCCATACTGCTCGTTCTGCCCGTGATTTCCTGCAAGACATTGTTCTGCCATGGCCAGCGATGAGCCCGGATCTCAATCCCATTGAGCACGTCTGGGACCTGTTGCAGGAACCTGTTGCAGGAACTTGCAGGTGCCTTGGTGGAAGAGCGGCAAAGGAAGAACTGGCAAATCTGTTGTCGTCCATGAGGAGGAGATGCACTGCACTATCTAATGCAGCTGGTGGCCACACCAGACACAGACTGTTACTTTTGATTTGCGCCCCCCCCCCCCTAACCCTAACCCTAACCCTTCGTTCAGGGACACATCATTCGATTTCTGTTAGTCACATGTCTGTGGAACTTGTTCAGTTTACGTCTGTTGTTGAATTTTGTTATGTAAATACAAATATTTACACATGTTCAGTTTGGTGAAAAATAAACTCAGTTTACATGCGTTCAAGTGTTTTTATTTATTTTTTTTACTATTTTCTGCATTGTAGAATGATAGTGAAGACATCAACTATTAAATAACACATGTAGTAACCAAAAAAGGTTAATCAAGTCAAAAAATATATTTTAAACTTGAGATTCTTCAAAGTAGCCACCCTTTGCCTTGATGACAGCTTTGCACACTCTTGTTGGAGCTAGAAACACAAGCATGTCGCTACACCCGCGATACACATGTTTAGCAGATGTTATGTGACAAATAAAATTGTATTCAATTTTTTTAATTAACTATTGCAGAGTGTAGCAATCTGCAATGTTTCAAATCACAAAATCAGGCCAGGGGATCATTTGTTTCTCAGCATTTTACGATAGCTGCCTACGAAGTGTCAGTCAGTGTAAAAATGAGGTTACTGTAACCAGATTGCTGTGCTACGTACTCTTCTGAGTGATTTGGGTCTGACTGTCTTTCAAACGTCAGATTAACTTTGTTTTTGTGCAGATAGAAAAGAAAATGTGCCTCCCAGGATGGTTTTCCTGTATACAAAAATTGATTAGATAGCTTTTTCATTTACGAGAATTTAACAGTCTAGACGAAAGACTTCAGTCGCCTATTCACTACTGCCTCTCAACTAAACGGCACATATACAACAACGTTAATGCATCATCTGTCAGTTGTAGAAACCCGACTGTGTATGGTTCTTGTGCCTATCCCAAATCAAAATGTGACGTCTTTGGCATGCATGGTCATGATTAGGCTACTGAATGAAAAACATTTTATGCATGACGATAACAATGTAGGCTAGGCATACGGGGTGGGTATTCCAATGGTCCCACGTGATGTTGCTTGAACTTGGCTGAATCATTATGCTTACATCTGAATGTAATCAGAAAGTGACTAAAACGGTACGGAAGTTTCTAGTTACATCACCTTGTGCCCAATAGCCCCTTGCTCCCTTTACATCCCTGCATGTTCTAGTAGCGCACTCAAACCCAGGCCAGCAGGCAGTGTGACGGATAGAAAGTCACGTGGTTGCCGGGCAGAAAGCAGCCCCACCTCCCCAGTCAGAGTAATGAGCGTTCTATTCTATAGGCATCTGCTGCCCTGCCGGTGATGAGCCTGGAATGATGTCATCTTTTCCCATTGTGTGTGTACACTGATGAGTCATAACTGCGAGATTAGGTAGCCTAGTCTCTTCAGCTCTGTTTCGATTGAGTCATCCTGCTGTAGTCTCCTCAAGGTTCCCTTTGACAAGAAGACTTCATTATAATGTAATTATAACACAGCCGCTCCTGTCCTGTGAGAATAGTTATTCTTCTGGACATGCTTAAGTGTGTGTCTCACTGTTAAGTTGTTTTGTACAGTAGCAGCTGTTGATGCATCATTTTGCTTTCAGTTGGAAAGTGATGAATTGATCCTTTTGTCATTAGATGGCCATGCTAGAAAGGACAAAGGTGACAATGGCAATATCATCAGCAGTGGTGGGGAAATTACCCAATGGTCCTACTTGAGTAAAAGTAAAGATACCCTTTTAATAGAAAATTACTCAAGTAAAAGTGGAAGTAGCCCAGTAAAATAATACTTGAGTAAATGTCTACAAGTGTAAATAATTTCAAATTCTTTATATTAAGCAAACCAGACAGCATCGTTGTTTTTTTTAAGGATAGCAAGGGGCAAACTCCAACACTCAGACATGATTTACAATTGAAGAATTTGTGTTTAGTGAGTCTGCCAGATCAGAGGAAATAGGGATGACCAGGGTTGTTCTCTTGATAAGTGCATGAATTTGACCATTTTCCTTTCCTGCTAGCCATACAAAATGTAATGAGTACTTTTGGATTTCAGGGGAAATTGTGTAAAAAGTACCTTATTTTGTTTAATAATGTAGTAAAGTAAAAGTTACCCCAAAAAACTACTTAAGTAAAAAATACTTTAAAGTATTACTTAAGTACTTTATACCACTGATTAATTTGCATTTAGGGTTAGTGGTTAGGGTTAGTGGTAAGGGTTAATGTTAAGTTAGTGTCAGCGGTTGAAAGCTCTGAACTTCTGTCTGTATTGTAGCCGAATATTGATGAGCTGCTGCGTCTCACTGGTCTCCTGGACAGTGCAGTTGCAGTAAATTGTGGGACACTGCGCTAGGCTAAATTAGACTTATAGTGCTGGCAGGCATGAGCTAAAACGTTGTCATAGGATTTCAGTGCTCTCAGAGCCTCAGAGTATACTCTATAGGCCTAAGTACTGTACCTTCTTGGGCGGTACAGTGAAACATACTTTGACAGTGTGTTGACATTGTTGAGAGAAAAGCAACGTTGAGAGAGCGTGGCAGTGCAGTACTCTATAATGGGAGAGTTGTGGGGTATTCATAGACTAGATATGTGCCTGAAATGGCACTATAGATGGTGCACTACTTTTCACCAGAGTCACATGGTCAAGTAGTGCGCTATGTAGGGAATGGGGTGCCATTTGGGACACAGTCTGTCGTTCCAGTTGTCTTGGCTATTCCATGAGTCAGTTCCTGTAGTCCTGTATGCAGTCAGTCAGTTGGTTGTCTGGGCCAGTCAGGCCAATCAGACCGTTGTTCAGGGAAGTCAGTCAATCAGTGGCTGCGTTTCTTGGTTTTATTTTTTGCAGTCCCGCTACTCAGATGATCAGATCTCACATCGCCCGGAGAAATGTCTAGCATATCATGTTAAAGTGGTTCCTGATACGGCGAATGGATCTTATCATATGCCCAGCAGGACTGCAAAGAAAGACAAGCTGGGATGCCAACCTTTCAGCCAGTCGGTTTCGAGTTAATGTATGTATTTGTTCCTGCCACCAGGCGGTCCCTCCCTCCCAGTCCTCAGTGTGAACTCTGCCTAATAAAGGATTGTAAGCACCATGTTTGGGATTCTAGATTCTACCCCATCTGTCATTCCAAGCCTTTTTGAGAAAACCACTCCCATCACAGACCTCACTCTATTCCTGCTCTTGTTCCTAGAATTGGTTCTTAGAATGGAAGCCATCCTGGAGTTCCATGCTAAGAGTGTTTATGCAAAGAGTGTTCAGAGTTATTAATAATATATATTGGTAAGACTTTACTTTAAGACATTTTAAGAGGTGGGTTGTAAATGTTTTATTGAAGGTAGTTCATAGACAGTTAATAATTGGTTAAATATGAAGTTTATAAAAACAAATGTGTAAACAGATATGGCCTCAGCCTCATTAGAGTAGATTGCTGGTGTTGGTACAGTCGGGAGTGCTAATGGTATCTAGTGCCCTCAGAGCCGGCCACTAAGCCAAGCTTACAGAAACACAAATGCATTTATAATACATAATATATAATAATAATATATGCCATTTAGCAGACGCTTTTATCCAAAGCGACTTACAGTCATGTGTGCATACATTCTACGTATGGGTGGTCCCGGGGATCGAACCCAGTACCCTGGCGTTACAAGCGCCATGCTCTACCAACTGAGCTACAGAAGGACCACAAAACAATGGTACTAAGATGACCACTGAAAAGTTTGCCTTCTTTGATAAGACCATATGTAGTTGTGGTAACAAGTTTACTCTGAGGGGAAACCAGCTTCTATACTTATCTGACTTCGTAGGAACTTGTTTCCTTATTCCTTGGTGTTTAGAGGGCAAACTCTACACGTAGTCGTTTAGTTTATCAGGATCCCATTTAGCTACTGCACATGCAGCAGCTACTCTTTATGGTCCACATAAAATGTACAAATACATTACAGAACAGTAATAGACAAGAACAACGTAAGATAATAATACATTAAATTATACCATTTTTAAAAAGTGTATATATAGGGAAGACAACAAAAATAATATTTACACATTTCATTTATACAGTACCAGTCAAGTTTGGACACACCTACTCATTCAAGGGTTTTGATTTGTTTAACACTTTTTGGTTACTACATGATTCCATATGTGTTATTTCATAGGTTGATATATTCACTATTATTCTACAATGTAGAAAATAAAGAAAAACCCTTGAATGAGTAGGTGTGTCTAAACATTTGACTGGTACTGTACATATTCTTATATACAGTACAGTTAAATGAGGTCTTTCGAAAGAGGAGAGGCACTGTGATACAATATATTTTTGTTTTTTAAGCTAAACTAGCTGTTTTCCTGAGTAACCACTGGTGTCAGAGCATTCCACGATGACATGACTATATATAATGTGACGCTTTAAATCTTTTTTTGGTTTGGGTACTGTGAAGAAACCGATCGTGGCGGGTCTAGTGGGGTATGTATGCCTGAAGTGTATGCAAATAGACTATACAACTGGTTAGGCATTTTCAACACACAAATGTTCCTTAAAAAGACTAGAAGGGAAGCAGTCAATTTCTCCTCGACCATGAAAGACTATCATGCATGTTGTTGATGTTAGTTCTGTGTGTGCGGTTAAGGGCAAGGCGTGTTGCTTTGTTTTGAGCCCGCTGTGGCTTTCTTTGCTCTTACTTTGCTGCACCTGATCATATTACCGGACATTAATCACGTTGTGATCAAAGCCTGAACAACTAGTACAGGTGTGTTAAAAAACGACGCATAACATCATTTTATAACAGGCATGCCTCTCCCCATCTTCACAACAACTTTGTCAATATGACTTGACCATATTAACGGAACAGCCAGTGTTACTTCTAGGTGTTCAGATTCTTCAACTTGTTCCATGGTCACACCTTTCATACACAACTCCAGTTGAGGTTTAGGTCTAAGAGTTATGCTTTGAGCCAAATGTAATGCTTTTAGTTTTAGATGTATTTAAGGCCAGTTTATTGTTCATTGCTCATTCTAACACTGACTGTAACTCCTTGCTAAGAGTTTCAGTGAGCTCACTGGCTCTAAGTGCTGATGTGTAGTGTGCAATCATCAGCATATATAGTCATTTTAGCTTGTAAGAAAAGTGGCAAATAATTTGTAAATATAGAGAAGAGTAATGGCCCAAGGCAATTGCCCTGGGGAATACCATACTGTACATTTATTATGTTAGAGAAGCTTCCATTTAAAGAATACTCTTGAGTTCAATTGGATAAATAACTCTCCAACCATGTGATGACGGGTGACGTAAAGCCATAACAAGTATTTTTTTCAATAATAAGTGATGATCAATAGTCTCAAAAGCTGCACTGAAATCTAACAATAACAGCTCCAACTATCATCTGATTATCCATTTATTTTAGCCAATCATCAGTCATCTAAGTCAGTGCAGTCATGCTGAAAGTCAGTAACTAACTTGTTCTTTAAAAAATGCCCTTGTATTTGTTCAAACACAATTCTCTCCATCAGTTTACTAAGAACAGTCAGCTTTACTGATTGAGCTGCTGTTAGAGCCAGCAAAGGGTGCTTTACTATTTTTAGGTAGTGGAATTACTTCCTTCCGCTCCTGTGGACACACACAATCCTTTAGGCTTTGGTTCAATATATGGCGGGGTGGCAATACAGTCCGCTACCATTCTCAATAACTTCCCAACTAGGTTGTCTATACCAGGTGGCTTATCATTATTGATGGATAACAACTGTTTTTCCACCTCTTCCACCCAAATTCAATACGGCAATCCTTCTCTTTCATTATTAGTTCTTAAATAATCAAATATAATGGTTCATTGGTCAATGTTGTCATTTCACTTCTGTTTGTCCACTTAACCAGTGAAATATTAATTCAAATGATTGGCTATATAAATAGGTTTTGTTATAAAAGACCCATCAACTGCAATGAACGATGGAGATTAAATGATTTTCTGCCCATAGTGTAAGGTGCTCAAGTTTTCCCATTTATATTGTTTTGGTTATTATTATTATTATAGATTTTTTTTTTTTTTTTTGTCACAATTTTTCAATTGACAAAATGTCAACCAATCAGCTGAGCAGCCGGAATGCTCTTTTTTTCCTTCATCCTTTGAACCATGCAATTTTTAAATTCATCATCGATCCAGGGGGCTCTAACAGTTCTCAGTGAGTTTTTTAGCAGCTACATGTTGGTCAACATTTTTGTCAAGAATAATTTTACAAATACTTAAAGTGCTGCATTGCTGGTCTGAATAATGTGGGAGGGGCACATCTCCACATGGCAACAGGGTGGACATAGTTTTGGTGTTAGGGAATCTCCCTGCTGCTCTCTGGCTGCCACTTGCTGCATTGCAGGAGCTACACACCCTCTCATTGCCATCAAATCAGTAGTACCTGTGTGAATTATAATATGTTTAGTAGGTCTGTTTTGGGCTAGTGCTGTTTATTAATACTGGTATTTTAGTACCGTATTGTACTAAATACCTGTATTTATGCAAGGACCGGTTTGGGTTTTTACTTGACCTTGTATAACAGTATTTCAATGTTTGATTTGTTAAATATGTTAAACCACTCCGCCGCATGTAAATGTCAGTTTTTATGCTACTTGACTCGTTCCTCTTCTTCCACACACAAGGTGAGCAGTTTTTCTGCTCGACCAGGAGTCACAACCACTTGCAATCTGCATGGTCAATTCTGAAGATGCAACAAGGTGTTGGTAACACGGATGCTGCTTTCCATTTTGCTTCTTAATATAAATCCACAAGAGGTCTATAATTACACTATTAGTTTTTGTATCTTACTGTCTGCAAACAGCTAGTTTGTCTTTTCTCAGTAAGTTGTGGCTAAAATAAATTGTGTTAGCTGTTAATGCTAACCGCTAGTTAGCTAGCTAAATGTACTTAGTCAGAGCAAACATACTCAGCAAAAAAAAGCAACATCCCTTTTTCAGGACCCTGTCTTTCAAAGATAATTTGTAAAAATCCAAATAACTTCACAGATCCTCATTGTAAAGGGTTTAAACACTGTTTCCCATGCTTGTTCAATGAGCCATAAACAATTCATGAACATGCACCTGTGGAACGGTCGTTAAGACACTAACAGCTTACAGACGGTAAGCAATTAAGGTCACAGTTATGAAAACTAAGGACACTAAAGAGGCCTTTCTACTGACTCTGAAAAACACCAAAAGAAAGATGCCCAGGGTCACTGGGCATCTGTGTGAACGTGCCTTAGGCATGCTGCAAGGAGGCATGAGGACTGCAGATGTGGCCAGGGCAATAAATTGCAATGTCTGTACTGAGACGCCTAAGACAGCGCTACAGGGAGACAGGACGGACAGCTGATCGCCCTCGCAGTGGCAGGCCATGTGTAACAACACCTGCACAGGATCGGTACATCCGAACAGCACACCTGTGGGACAGGTACAGGATGGCAACAACACCAACTGCCCGAGTTACACCATGAACGAACAATCCCTCCATCAGTGCTCACTGTCCGCACTAGGCTAAGAGAGGCTGGACTGAGGGTTTGTAGGCCTGTTGTAAGGCAGGTCCTCACCAGACATCACCGGCAACAATGTCGCCTATGGGCACAAACCCACCGTCGCTGGACCAGACAGGACTGGCAAAAAGTGCTCTTTACTTACGAGTCACAGTTTTGTCTCACCGGGGGTGATCGTCAGCTTTGCGTTTATCGTCAAAGAAATTAGCGTTACACCGAGGCCTGTACTCTGGAGCGGGATCGATTTGGAGGTGGAGGGTCCGTCATGGTCTGGGGCGGTATGTCACAGCATCATCAGACTGAGCTTGCTGTCAGTGCAGGCAATCTCAACGCTGTGTATTACAGGGAAGACATCCTCCTCCATGTGGTACCCTTCCTGCAAGCTCATCCTGACATGACCCTCCAGCATGACAATGCCACCAGCCATACTGCTCGTTCTGTACGTGATTTCCTGCAAGACAGGGATGTCAGTGTTCTGCCATGGCCAGTGAAGAGCCCGGATCTTAATCCCATTGAGCACATCTGGGACCTGTTGAATCGGATGGTGAGGGCTAGGGCCATTCCCCCCCAGAAATGTCCGGAAACTTGCAGGTGCCTTGGTGGAAGAGTGGGGTAACATCTCACAGCAAGAACTGGCACATCTGGTGCAGTCCATGAGGAGGAGACGCACTGCAGTACTTAATGCAGCTGGTGGCCACACCAGATACTGACTGTTACTTTTGATTTTGATCCCCCCTTTTGTTCAGGGACAAGTTATTTTATTTCTGTTAATCACATGTCTGTGGAACTTGTTCAGTTTATTTCTCAGTTGTTGAATCTTATGTTCATACAAATATTTACACATGTTAAGTTTGCTGAAGATAAACGCAACTGACAGTGAGAGTCCTCTCACTGTCTTTCTTTTTTTGCTGAGTTTAGCTAGCTAATACAGCCTGACACCAGTTCTGGTCTAGGCCTAGATCAGCATGTTGTTTGTGCAATGGTATATTCTAAATCAGAGAACAATAGGTGAGCATTCATATTTTAGCTACATCAAAGCTAGCTAAATGAGAGGATAAAAAATGAGAGAAATATTGTGATATGATATTTTGGTCACATTGCTCAGTCTTACTTTAAGCTACATGGTATAGGAAAATGTTTGTCGGGAAATGCCATAGCAGTCACTGCAGCAATAGGCTATGTCACTGATAAACATTGTGTGTGTGTGTGTGTGTGTGTGTGTGTGTGTGTGTGTGTGTGTGTGTGTGTGTGTGTGTGTGTGTGTGTGTGTGTGTGTGTGTGTGTGTGTGTGTGTGTGTGTGTGTGTGTGTGTGTGTGTGTGTGTGTGTGTGTGTGTGACTCAGATAGGGCTAGGCAGAGAAGGGCAGGGAATGTTCAACACCCACTGCGCTCCATGTTCTTTGTTCTGTATCAGGGTGTGGACATGGCATGTGCTGCTGAGGAACCACTGTAGCATGGATGTGTCATTGCGTGCGTGTGGATGTGTCCCAGCCAAGCCATTTTACTGTTATACATGTGGACACAGCAGCTCAAGGACTACCACTTGATGAAGCTGACTATCATACACATCAGCCCTTAGCTCCATACAGACAGACAGTAACATGAGGTGAGTCCTAAGTCATGCATTGCTGTCAATGGGAGACTAATTATATGACTTGAAGGACAACTCCACCACTTATAACATTTGGGTTGTTATTATGAAGTATTTAGTGTCCTACCACAGTTTGAGTAATTTTATGATTTCATGTCTATTGACTGTTTAGTGATTTGCGAAACTGCAAATTGCTTCTCTGTTGCGTTTTCAAGTAGGATCCCTGTGATGACTAATACAAAAAAATTCAGCGGTCTGTATAACCCGCCTGTAGATGTTTTTCATCATATTGGAACTCCGTGCTACATGCAAAGCATTTGTTAAGTATTCAGCCCCCTTGACTTTTTCCTTATTGTGTTACGTTACCACAGTATTCTCAAATGGATTCCATAGTTTTTTTCCCCTCATCAATCTACACACAATTCCCCAAAATGCCAAAGCAAAACCAGGTTTTAGAAATGTGTGCAAATGTATAAAAAAAAAAATCAAAAACTGATTTCACATATGCATAAGTATTCAGACCCTTTACTCAGTACTTTGTTGAAGCACATTTGGCAGCGATATACTGCCTCACCCAAAAAGAGTTATGACACTAAAAGCTTGGCACACCTGTATTTGGGGAGTTTCTCACATTCTTCTCTGCAGATCCTCTCAAGCTCTGTCAGGTTGGATGGGGAGCATCGCTGCACAGCTATTTTCAGGTCTCTCCAGAAATATTTGATTGGGTTCACGTTGGGTTGGGCCACTCAGGCTTGTCCCGAAGCCACTCCTGCATTGTCTTGGCTGTGTGCTATGGGTTGTTGTCCTGTTGGAAGGTGAACCTTCGCCCCAGTCTGAGGTTCTGAGCGCTCTGGAGCAGGTTTTCATCAAGGATCTCCCTGTACTTTGCTCTGTTCATCTTTCCCTCAATCCTGACTAGTCTCCCAGTCCATGCCGCTGAAAAACATCCCCACAGTGTGATGCTGCCACCATCGTGCTTCACCGTAGGGATGGTGCCAGGTTTCCTCCAGACGTGACGCTTCACATTCAGGCTAAAGAGTTCAATCTTGGTTTCATCAGACCAGAGAATCTTGGTCTGAGAGTCTTCAGGTGCCTTTTGGCAAACTCCAAGCAGTCTTTTACTGATGAGCGGCTTCCGTCTGGCCACTCTACAATAAAGGCCTGATTGGTGGAGTGCTGCAGAGATGGTTGTCCTTCTGGAATGTCCTCCCATCTCCACAGAGGAACACTGGAGCTTTATCAGAGAGACCATCAAGTTCTTGGTCAGCTCCCAAGGCCCTTCTCCCCCGATTGCTCAATTTTGGCCGGGCAGCCAGCTTGAGGAAGAGTCTAGGTGGTTCCAAACTTCTTCCATTTAAGAATGATCAAGACCACTGTGGTCTTAGGGACCTTTAATGCTGCAAAAATATTTTGTTACCCTTCCCCAGATCTTTGCCTTAACACAATCCTGTCTCGGAGCTCTATGGACAATTCCTTTTCCCCTCATAGCTTGTTTTTTGCTCTGACATGACCTGTCAACTGTGGGACCTTATATAGACCGGTGTGTGCCTTTCCAAATCATGTCCAATCGATAGAATTTACCACAGGTGGACTCCAGTCAAGTTGTAGAAACATCTCAAGGATGATCAATGGAAACAGAGTCTCAAAGCAAAGGGTCTGAATTAGAGGTCGACCGATTATGATTTTTCAATGCCGATAACGATTATTTGAGGACAAAACAAGCAGATACCGACTTAATCTGACAATTTTTTTTATTTAACATTTTTATATATACACTTTTGTAATAATGACAATTGCAACAATACTGAATCAACACTTATTTTAACTTAATATAATACATTATGGGCTTTTGGATGGGTGTTCTTAAGGTGATTCCACAGGTTGGTGGTATTTTATGATTTAGCCGTTGCTGACCCCATGCTTACATCTTTATCACAAATAAGACACCTTGCTTTCCCTGGTGCCAATTCCATGTAACAGTCCCACACTGGTGCTCTGCTATCTGTAAAACACATAGACACAGCTCTGAAGTGACACTGATACTGAAGAGTCTGCTTTGGAGACAAATACTCTCAAGTTACCTGTTTTTAAGTTCCCTGTGATGAATGTTGAAAACAAAAACTGTACTTTCTATATGCAGGAAATCCTAATTTAATAATGGACATGGTAAGAATTGACTACCAAAGTGCGAGTCATAATTCCCATGACACCTTCTAGCACCTTCTTGTACTTAAAATAAGGTCTGTGTTCCGTGTAGGTTTACACCACCTTGCCAATTTTATAACTGTGTAGAAATCCATAGGACAAGGTAACTCTGATCAATATTGGCTAAATACAAGTGAATATCATTTTTTTTGTAGAGTTGATTTATGAAAAAATGTTGACAAACGTTACCTTATCCTAGTGAGATTTACCCGGGTATCAAAACGCCGAGGCGGTTTAAGCCTGCACGAAACAGACCTTATTTGAAGTAGATCAAGACATCCTCTATGGAAGACATGAACAGTAAAATAACGAAGGAACCCCTTTCAAGTTCAGCCGCAAGTTATTACAGGAATTATAACGCGCCGACTATTTCTCTCTAAACCATATACCTTTGACTATTACGAACCTCCTGTTGCCTACCACCCCTCAGTCAGACTGCTCTATCAAATCATAGACTTAACTATAATAAACACACAGAAATACGAGCCTTAGGTCAAATCCGGAAACTATCACCTCAAACAAAACGTTTATTCCGTTCCGTATTTCATCTAACGGGTGGCATCCATGAATCTAAATATTCCTGTTACATTGCACAACCTTCAATGTTATGTCATAATTAGGTAAAATCTGGCAAATTAGTTCGCAACGAGCCAGGCAGCCCAAACTGTTGCATATACCCTGACTCAACGTGCAATGAACACGAGAAATTACACAATTTCACCTGGTTAATATTGCCTGCTAACCTGGATTTCTTTTAGCTAAATATACAGGTTTAAAAATATATACTTGTGTATTGATTTTAAGAAAGGCATTGATGTTTATGGTAAAGTACACATTGGCGCAACGACAGTCGTTGATTGTTTTTTATAAGATTAATGAAAAGTAAAGGGGTGTGAATACTTTGAAAGCACTATATATACAGCCCCTCATGAGTAAAACGTTTCCCATAAGAAAACCAAATGAATAGGGTTGCACGGTATACTGAAACTTTTGTACTTTTTCCAATACCAGAACTTGAAACGGTTCGATAACAGAATTTGTTACTTTCAGTAATTCTATTAAATGTGTCTGACGTCTTCTACTTATTTGAGAGGATCAAGTCTGTCTATCAGCGCAGCGGATGTCCCCTTTATAGAGCGAGCGCACCGTGCCTGCTACACTTACTCAATGCTAGCTCTAGCCTGTCCTGAGGAACCGCTGCACTCACTTCGACACATGCGACACATCATGTAGAAATGTTGCAACTGTTAATTACTGTTCTCAAAACAATGTCCATTATAGGCTAGAACACTTTACAATGGAAGAAATACAGGTAGCTTCCAGCTTTGTAGGATAACTTTCCTGGCTAGCTCACAGCTGAAGCTAACATCAATTCACTACCCTAGTACTTTGTCATAAAATGCAAACAATAATGCAAAATCTCCTTATTTCAAAAGCTGAGTGTCACCAAAAACAATAGTCATTGCCAAAACTTGATTAATTCACTTCGTCTCCCTCGCATCAGTCACATCTCTCTGTCCGTGTGTGTGAATGACATCATTAGGGCTGAGACAGCGTGCGCTTTTCTAAAAGAGATGGCTTCTTCTATTCAAATGTTTCTGATCAGTACAATAAAATAAGTCTCAAATGGAAGGGAAACAGATTTGTTTTTCATCTGTAGCACCATGAAATCAGCCAAAACAAGCTCCATATACCTCGATGCATGCACACATTCCTATTGAATACGCATTCACCTCTATTGTGAATTGGCCTTGATTTACGCAGTTTATCAATAGAGACTTAACATTTTAAAGTAAATTATAACCGTTATGTTTTTATGTAGATTGGTTAGAACAAAAACAAATTGGTTGTATCTCAGAAAAACATTTAAAATGTAATGATATATTGATCTCAAGGGATCTGTCTGGATCAAGTGCCATTTTGACTGTGACTTTGGCTAATACGCCTTTTTTTTTGCTGTGGTAACCGAGTATCGTGATACTAAGACTGGTAATCGAAGTCAAATGATGCGCTGCATCATTCGTGGGGGACGACGTGTACTGTTGCCTTGCTGTAGATTTGACCTAACTATGCTGTGTTACATGCGGCAGGAAGGGAGGGCTACTGCATTGATACGGAGTACTGCAGAATTACCGAGGCTACAACTATCATGGTGTTTTAATAAAACACCTTTGTGTACAGCGCCTCTCCAGGTCCCAAGGACCACTTCACACAATATTACATTTAATAATGGTTTATTTAAATGTCCGGTTGAAAGTAGCATGCAATCGAAATAAGAGGAATGTAGTGTTGAATTATTGATGTAACGTCATTACTGTGATAACAGGAATGTTATGTTATATCAGTAATATTATGTGATATGAATGTTATAATTACCAAGGTGTGTGTGTGTGCGTGTGTGTGTGTGTGTGTGTGCGCGCGTGTGTGTGTGTGTGTGTGTGTGTGTGTGTGTGTGTGTGTGCTCTCTGACACTGAGCAGCTCGTCGTATGACGTGAAGTCGGGGCTGAAGATAGCGGTGAAGAAGCTGTCGAGGCCGTTCCAGTCCGTCATCCACGCTAAGAGGACCTACAGAGAACTACGACTCCTCAAACACATGAAACACGAGAACGTGAGTTAACCCCGTCCCCACACACACCTCCCGGAGCATGCGAGTTAACCTTTCCTTGACCTTTTTACTGATCCATCAGTCCAACTTTGCAGAAGTTACCGGATTTTTCACGAGTCCCAGTTTGAGCCTAGAGGATTCCCTCGCTGCTTATTCAAGTTCCAATAATCCTTCAACTCAGATTTCTGAAAAATCTTGTGTGTGTGTGTGTGTGTGTGCACGCGTCCATGCATGTGTGTGTTGCTGCCATCTGCCTCCACTCTGGGGAAAGCTGACCTGACCTCGAGTGAGAGTTACTGACTGTGGTACTGTATCTGTGTGCTATGAAAGCCTATTGATTGCCATCTCTTAATCTAAAGAGCAGATGGAGTAGACGTGTCTGTTTTTGTGTGCGCACACGAGTGCGCGTGAAGGGAGTCGAGTGGACGAAGTATGTGTTTTCATAAGATCCTCCGGCTCCTGTGGTAAGTGTACTGGAGCTTCTCTCTGAAGGGATCAACAGGTCAGTGTCACATCCATAGAACGACGTTCACTTGAACAGGCAAAAGGCCTTTGGCCCTTTGGACCATGACATTCAATGTCAAGTCAAATTGTATTGGTAACATACACGTATTTAGCAGATGTTATTGCGGGTGTAGCGAAATGCTTGTGTTCCTAGCTCCAACAGTGCAGTAGTATCTAACAAGTC
The DNA here is from genome assembly GCF_023373465.1 of Oncorhynchus keta. Taxonomy (NCBI): domain Eukaryota; kingdom Metazoa; phylum Chordata; class Actinopteri; order Salmoniformes; family Salmonidae; genus Oncorhynchus; species Oncorhynchus keta. The sequence continues at coordinate 1,773,134 of NC_068441.1, read as the reverse complement.
ACAACAATACACACAAATCTAAAAGTAAAAGAATGGAATTAAGAAATGTATAAATATTAGGACGAACAATGTCGGCGTGGCATTGACTAAATACAGTAGATTATAGTAGATACTACTTTACTCATCTCATATGTATGTAAAAAGTATTAAAGTGCCTAGTGTTCCATTATTTAAAATGGCCAGTTTATGTATATAGTGCAACAGCCTCTAAGGTGCAGGGTTGTGTAGCCAGGTGGTAGCTGGCTAGTATGGCTATTTAACATTATGGCCCTGAGATAGAAGCTGTTTTTCAGTCTCTCGGGCCCTGCTTTGATGCACCTTTACTGACCTTGCCTTCTGGATGATAGCGGGTTGAACAGGCAGTGGTTTAGGACCTTGATGATTGGCCTTCCTGTGACATCGGGTGCTGGATGACCTGAAGGGCAGGCAGTGTGTCCCCGGTGATGCGTTGGGCAGACCGTACCCCCCTCTGGAGAGCCCTGCGGTTGCGGCCGGTGCAGTTGCCGTACAGGCGGTGATATTGCCTGGCAGGATGCTCTCAATTTGGCATTGGTGTAAGTTTCTGAGGGTCATAGGGGCCAAGCTGAATTTCTGCAGCCTTCTGAGGTTGAAGAGGTACTTTTGCGCTGCCTTCGCCACATTGTCTGTGTGGGTGGACAATTTCAGATTGTCAGTGATGTGTACGCCGAGGAACTTGAAGCTTTCCACCTTCTCTACTGCGGACCCGTCGATGTGGACAGGAGCGTTCTCCCTCTGCTGTTTCCTGAAGTCCATGATCAGCTCCTTAGTTTTGTTGACGTTGAGAGAGAGTTTATTTTCCTGGCCCCACTCTGCCAGGGCCCTCACTTCCTCCCCTGTAGGCTGTCTCGTCATTATTGGTAATCAGGCCTACTACTGTTGTCGTCTGCAAACTTGATGATTGAGTTGGAGACGTGCGTGGCCACCCAGTCATGGGTAAACAGGGAGAACAGAAGGGGGCTGAGCACGCACCCTTGTGGGGCCCCTGTGTTAAGGATCAGCGAAGTGGAAGGGTTGTTTCCTACCTTCACCACCTGGGGGAGGCCCGTCAGGAAGTCCAGGACCCAGTTGCACAGGGTGAGGTTCAGACCCAGGGCCCTGAGCTTAATGATAAGCTTGTAGGGTACTAGGGTGTTGAATGTTGAGCTTTAGTCAATGAACAGCATTCTGATGTAGGTATTCCTCTTGTCCAGATGGTATAGGGCAATGTGCAGTTCGATGGCTATTGTATCGTCTGTGGATCTATTGGGGCTGAAAGCAAATTGAAGTGGGTGTCGGGTAAGGTAGAGGTGATATGATCTTTAACTAGCCTCTCAAAGCGCTTTATGATGACAGCAGTGAGTGCTACGGAGTACCTTGACTTAAGTGGAAATGTTAGAATATTCTAGTCGTTCTAATTCTATGGTCACATCCCCTCTCTAACATTGAGTCACCATAGGAGAGCTAAGTTGTAGGATGTGAAGAGGCCCCTCAGCGCTTATTCAAACATCAGTCCTGCTCACTGATTTCACTCTCACTGTGGTATGGTGCTGCAAACCCCAACACTTCACCTTTACAACCCCTGGTTACATCCAATATTACGCCTGTTATGCTTGCGGTGTGAAGGGAGGTCAACTCTCCATAAACCAGTGGTGTAAACAACACTGGAGCAAATGTCTTCCTTCAGGGGTGTGGGGTTTCACTGAATGATTCAGTAGTGGTGAAGCTGAACACACGAGGTCAACTGCTGTGTTTCATCGTCAAGTTGAAGATGATAGGGGGTTTGACCCAGAGTCCAACTTAAGAGTCACCATGCTGCTGCACCGTAAGCAAATACCACCAAACTGTGGTTGTGTGTGGTAAATGGCAATACATTCATATTTATCGGACAAGGCTGACTGTGGTGATTGTGCACAAGGTCTTTTTTTCGAAAACGAAATGTTATCCCTCTGTGACTTTAGGTAACGCTCAGGCAACAGTAGGATCCACCTGCCACAGGGAGTGTGTGGGTTTGAGTTGTTTAAACTTCTCTTTTGAGTTCAGGTAACAATTAGCGCTTAGCAGCAGGTAAGGGAACAGTAGAGTAGATACACGTGTCAGTTTGATCACAGCTCTTGAGTCTTGACCCACTTATTCTCTGTTATTCTCTGAGTGAATTTCCCCGCTGTTGCCTAGTTACACTGCAGGCTATGTTTCTTGGAAAGCCTGAGTCAGCCAATCACTTTTTGTTTTGGCTCGAATCCACCAATCGCAGAGGGCTCTGCCCTGCGTGGACGGTGTTGAGTCGTGTTGTTATGACACCCACCCACATCAGTCAGTTTCTCTAGAGGGGGGCACACTGGGTCTGGCACCGATGTCCGCTTCCTCCCTCGGTCCGCTCTCCTCAACTCCTCTCTAGCCACCCACACAGTGCCTGCATGCTAGCTCTTCTTTCTCTCTCCTTTTCCCTCTCATTCCCTTGTTCTCTCTCCCTCTGGCTCTCTCTTTCTGTTTATTGTATTCTGCATGATTTCCTGTAAGGAGTTCAGTCATCACTTTCTCCTGCAACACACACACACACACACACACACACACACACACACACACACACACACACACACACACACACACACACACACACACACACACACACACACACACACACACACACACACACACACACACACACACACTATGAGTGCATTAGCCTGTGTCACAGAGCCCCGACTGTCACTGTGTACTGTCCTGTCCTGTGTTGTGTTGAGAGCAGAACAGTGGTTTAGACTCTGTTCCAAAGCTGTAGAACGACCTGCCATGACTGCATCCAAAAATCCCTAAAGTTTGTTTGATGAAACGTGATGTTTGTTGTCAAAGCGACCTTTATCTGATGGTTATTAAAACAGTGAAAGACCATGTCAAGGACGACGGGCGCTAGCACAGTCTCACACTAAGAAGGCTCTACTTTTCTTTGCACAAAGACAAATGCATAAACCATTCTCCTCTGTTTGTGCACTCTGCACATTGCCTCAATCCCCCTGAGGGATTTTAGCAGTTGGAAGAAGACCACATGTTGTGGTGTTTGTTATTGTTTTGTCTGTAGTGTGAGCTTTTTCTGTAGTATGAGTTATGTTTGCAATGTGAGTTGTCTGTTGTATTTAGAATGTTGTCTAACCTTTGACTTCCTCTTTCTGTCAGGTGATCGGCCTGTTGGATGTGTTTACGCCCGCTACCAGCCTAGAGGAGTTCAACGATGTGTGAGTACCATCTTTCTTGTTCTCTCTCTTGCTCGCCATGTCTAAACCTCTCACTCTGGCATTTCAAATAGCTGTTGTATAGGAGTTTAAGTTGCTTAGCAGAACACATGCAAATGTATATGTTATAGGGATGTGGGGTGGGATCGATACAGTAGGCTTGGGCGGTTCCAGATTTTAATATTGTTGAACTGTCCTTCTCTCATACCGGAATTTGTGGTATTACTAGAATTGCACACAAGTGGGCACTAAAAACACAGTAAAAGCCCATTGGGCCTCCGTTACCAGATTGCTAACAAACTTGGCACAAACTAATAACGAAATCACATAGACGCTGTTAGTTTTCGCTCGTTAGCATTTAGCTAAGAAACAAATTGCAAAGACGGGCAAATCCAGCTCCATAAAGTTATACAAGCATAGCTACACGCGAAAGTGAACGAGATAAATTGTGCAAATGAACAAAGTTGTGACGCACGCTTTTTCTGAAGGAAGTGCAGCATGTGTACATGGAGAAGAACTGAGGCGGGGGGGGGGGGAACGCTAGTAGGAAACACACAGGGGAAAAATAACTCATCCAGAACTCTTTGTCTTCTGGCAGGAAGCCGTTATAAGATATCTGATGGCAAACATTTAGTAGTGAATTCAGTACAACTGTAACTTTATCACCTCGTGTGCGCCACACAGAGAGACTCTCCAATATATATATATATAGAACGCTATGGACTCAGCAGCTCGCTTTCTCCCGTGGTGCTATTTAAAAGCAAACACAGTGACTGGCTCAACTGTTTTGGGGATCCACAGTAAGCTTAATCATTTAAAATAATGTGACTGTTGAAATGAAGTACGCAATCTGTTTTTATCTCCTTTTAAGGTATTGCACAAGTGGACTGCAAGGTAATAACTTAAGTAGCTACAAATATTCAAATATATTGGAAAACTTTGGACTGTAATTGAAAAACCATTCCGTGGCTTTTCCCAAATACCCCTGTATACGGTTTATACAGTATACCACCCAAGCTAACAGAGTATTGCGTTTTAACAAACTTAACGCAATGGTACATGTATGCGCGGGTGGTAGTGCCATAGGTTCGGGGGGGGGGGTGTCAAATATTTGTGCTATTTTCACAACTGGAATTATGGGAACAGATGCTGGCGGTGTGCTGGCGGTGTGCAAGTGCTGGGTTTTGATTAATATAAAGTTGTAGATGTGTCGAGGCTTGACCCCCTCACTGGCCAATCAGAACGTGCTCCGTGGCTAAATATTTGGTTGCTTCAAGTTGTGTATATTTACAGTATTTTATGAATTGCGTTGTCAACTCCAATTTGAATGTTAGTCCATTGTAGCCTAATTTGTTAAATAACCTACAGAAACAAAAATAACAAAATGTTTGTACGCCTATCCCATCTTTGCTAAATCCACATTGTAAGATGTCTAATTGCATGACTTCAATATGGAAATATATTGTTAAACATAGCATTCGCTGTGATCTAGAGGCTAGGCCTACTGTACAGAGCATTCGGAAAGTATTCAGACCCCTTGACTTTTTCCACATTTTGTTACAGCCTTTTCTAAAATGGATTAAATAAACAATCCTCAGCAATCTACACACAATACCCCATAATGACAAAGCAAAAACAGTTTTTTGGAAATTTTGCAAGTTATTTAAAATAAAAAGCTGAAATGGCACATTTACATAAGTATTTAGACCCTTTACTCAGTACTTTGTTGGAGCATCTTTGGCAGCAAATACAGCATAGTCTTCTTGGTTATGACTCTACAAGCTTGGCACACCTGTATTTGGGGAGTTTCTCCCATTCTTCTCTGCAGATTCTCTCAATCTCTGTCAGGTTGGATGTGGAGCGTCACTGTACAGCTATTTTCAGGTCACTCCAGAAATGTTTGATTGGATTCAATTCCAGGCTCTGGCTGGGCCACTCAAGGACAGTCAGAGACTTGTCCCAAAGCCATTCCTGCATGGTCTTGGCTGTGTGCTTAGGGTCCTTGTCCTCTTGAAGGTAAACCTTCCCCAGTCTGAGCACTATGGAGCAGGTTTTCGTCAAGGATCTTTGGTCCATCCATTTCCCTCAATCCTGACTAGTCTCCCAATCCCTGCCGCTGAAAAACATCCCCACAGCACCATAGGGATGGTGCCAGGTTTCCTCCAGGTGTGACGCTTGGCATTCAGGCCAGAGAGTTCAATCTTTGTTTCATCAGACCAGACAATCTTGTTTCTCATGGTCTGAGAGTCTTTAGGGGACTTTTGGCGAAGTCCAAGCTGGCTGTCATGTGCCTTTTACTGAGGAGTGTCTTCCGTCTGGCCACTCTACCATAAAGGCCTGATTTGTGGAGTTCTGCAGAGATGGTTGTCCTTCTGGAATGTTCTCCCATCTCCACGGAGGAACACTGGAGCTCTTTGAGAGAGACCATTGGGATCTTGGTCAGCTCCCCGACGCCAAGGCTCTTCTCCCCCGATTGCTCAGTTTTGGCCGGGCGGCAAGCTACAGGAAGAGTCATTGTGGTTCCAAACGTCTTCTGTTTAAGAATGATGGAGTTTCTTGGGAACCTTCAATGCTATTTTGATGTCCTTCCCCAGATCTATGCCTCGACACAATCATGTCCGTAGAGCTCAGAAAAACTTCCTTCCACCTCATGGCTTGGTTTTTGCTCTGACATGCACTGTCAACTGTGGGACCTTTTATATAGACAGGCGTGTGCCTTTCCAAATCATGTCCAATCAATTAAATTTAGGTGGACTCCAATCAAGTTGTAGAAACATCTCAAGGATGATCAACTGGAACAGGATCTACCTGAGCTCAAGTTTCATAGCAAAAGGTCTGAATACTAATGTAAATAAGGTATGTTTTTTTTATTTTGAATACATTTGCGAGAAAGTCTTAACCTGTTTTCGCTTTTGTCATTATGGGTTGTTGTGCGTAGATTGAGGAGGAAAAATATTTATGTAATCCATTTTAGAATAAGGCTGTAACGTAACAAAATGTGGAATAAGTAAAAGGGTCTGAATACTTTCCGAATTCACTTGAAATTGCATTATGTCTTTAATGTCTGAGCCATGGATATGCCAAACGTTGTGAATAAGCAAGATTAAATGCACAATTGATGAGGCTTAAAATGAGAGTTAATAATTTGAATGAAATTCTAATCAAAATAAAACAACTTCTTTTAAATGGTCTATGTTTAAATATAGTTACAGGCACAATAATTGCTCCCTGTGGGCATATAAAAATGAAGACTATTGAGGCTTTTACGCACATCAAAAATAAATAATAATGGGAGCTGACTAAAATAATGATAAAAAGGGGAGGTCCACTCACTGTTTTGCTGCTCCCAAACTTGATCTTTCACTAAAGCTTTGGTGATTGATAGTTATTTCACAGCACTCTCACGAGCCAAACCCTTTATTGAGCATGACAAAAAAAACAGCCTTCATTGAGGGGAGGCCATGAATTCTTGTTTTTCGTTTCATTTGATAAAATGACAGTATTTCAAAATCGGATGGAGTCAGAAGCATGATATCTTAAATAACCTCTCTTGTTCCATGGCACTGTGTGCGCACAGTCCTAAATGTCTTTACGTACAACATTTGCACGTCTATACAATTGACAGGAGAGTTGTAATTTGTGTCATTCCGAGGCACATTCTCAAAAAACATTTTGGCTATTGATATGGCATTATAGGGAGACTGAATAGTTTGGAGGAACGCATCTTTGGTAATCGGACGAGGGGCGCTCTTTGAAAATGGGGATGGAATTGCCTACTTGAACAAGCGAAATAAAGTATGCAGGTATGTGAATTGTGAATCATGAAACCTCAAATATTTCAGGGCACTCTCACTAAGCCATTTTTGAAAACCCTGATAACTTGTAGGCTACTTGGCTAATGCATGGCCAGGATAAAATGACGCACCCATGCAAAGCTGCTAAACCTGCCTTGATCAAAGGGGGGGGGGGGTAGGATATGCTTGGTTTTAATCAAATTAAACAAAATGGGGGCAGCAATCGTTTTTTAAATGTTTTTAAATACGAGATTCCATGGGCACTGTATGTCACGGCTGGATAGGTTGCACTTCCGCTCTTAAAATCCATGCCATTACCAAATACGTTACCTGCTTTTGATGGGTCTTAACTTTCATTTTGCACTGTATGACATTGCCACTTTTGCACGTTTTTTTTAAAGGACACACATCAAATCTTGCCACCCCTCACACCTCTGTGCAAGTGGGCTGATATTGGACAGGTAAATTGCAGAACCTAGTGTAAGGGGTGAAAATGCCAGTGCGCCAGATTTTCCATCACAAATTTGCAAACTAAGGTGCATTCAACACTTGCACCTATTTATAGAGAGAGCCCTGTGACTCTTAAGTGTCGATTTGTAAAACATTGTATTTTCTACTTTTTTTTTGTTAGCTTGCGCGAGTCTGCTGTACCTGCTCCAACACTCTGTTATTTTTCATCCTATAGCTTGTTCTATAGGATGTTCCAATATGTTTGGAACATCAAATCACAATCAAATGCCGTATCGACTCACAATACATATAGAATCGTGATAATATAGAAACGCAATATCATATCTATGCACAAGTATCGTGATAATATCGTATTGTGAGGTCCCTGGCAAATCCCAGCCGTATTATATTTAAACAAACCTGTTTCTGCTGGTCTCTATTTAATGTGTTTTGGTCGTGTGATTTATCTCACTGAGACACATGCAGGTTTACCACTGCACACATGCTGCACATTATTCCTTATTTCCATGGTAACAAGCATTCCACTGTCTCTGTGGCTTCCAGTATAAATGTGTGTAGAATACTGAAGTACTAACCTTTATTTCTCATTGGGCTAGGATAGGATCTCTCTCTCACACTCTCACTCACTACCTACCATCGAAAAGTTTGGGGTCACTTAAAAAAATGCCCTTGTTTATAAAAGATAATAATTGATAAAAAATACAGTGTAGACATTGTTAATGTTGTAAATTACTATTGTAGCTGGAAACGTCAGATTTTTAATGGAAAATCTACAGAGGCCCATTATCAGCAACCATCACTATTGTGTTCCAATGCCATGTTGTTAGCTATTCCAAGTTTATCATTTTAAAAGGCAGCTGAAAACTGTTATTCTGATTTTAAAGAACCAACCTTCTTTAGACTTGCCTTCTCTATCCCTGGTTCACCCTAAATGAGCTGTAAAGCACTTAGCTGTGTTTACTGCTTGTAATTTGTAGTTTAATTTGAGACCTCTCTCTCTACACCTATTGTGTTTCCCCTAGGATTTTTATCAGCAGCGGTGTGGGTTTGTGGGTCTCTGACCGCACCACTGTTTTAAAGCACATTTCCTGCAATGATACACATTTTCCCATGACCTTTTTGGGGTTGTGATTGGCAGGTACCTGGTGACCCACCTGATGGGGGCGGACCTCAACAATATCGTCAAGTGTCAGAAACTGACGGACGACCACGTTCAATTCCTCATATACCAGATCCTCCGGGGTCTCAAGGTGTGTGTGTGTGTGTGTGTGTGTGTGTGTGTGTGTGTGTGTGTGTGTGTGTGTGTGTGTGTGTGTGTGTGTGTGTGTGTGTGTGTGTGTGTGTGTGTGTGTGTGTGTGTGTGTGTGTGTGTGTTTCCATAGGTGCAGCTATAGGTTGTGTTTCCATAGGTGCAGCTATAGGTTTTCATAGCTCTGCAGTTGTAAATAGTTGTCTGTTTTTGTTTTGCAGTATATCCATTCAGCAGACATCATCCACAGAGTAAGTTACATCAAACTTACAGTACCAGTCAAACGTTTGGACACACCTACTCATTCAAGTAAAAAAAAAAAATGTATTTACTATGTTCTACATTGTAGAATAATAATGCCAATAGTGTGCAAAGATGTCATCAAGGCAAAGGGTGGCTACTTTGAAGAATCTCAAATATATTTTGATTTGTTTAACACTTTGTTGGTTACTACATGATTCCATCTGTGTTATGTCATAGTTTTGATGTCTTTCACTATTATTCTACATTGTAGAAAATATATATATTAAAAAATATATATTTTTTAAAACCCTTGAATGAATAGGTGTGTCCAAACTTTTGACTGGTACTTTACATCATTCTTTACGTCAAGATGCTTGCATTTGGTGGAGGGTGGAAATTGTAATACCTGACAGTGTTAATGTATACTCAATACCTGCCTTATTCTCCCTTCTCTCCTTCCCCTCTGCAGGATCTGAAGCCCAGTAACTTGGCAGTGAATGAGGACTGTGAGCTCAAGGTGAGAAAGTTTTTCGATTTATTAAACCAGTCTGCCTAACTAAAAGGCATAGTTCAACTACCCTGAACTGCTTCTCCTCTCCAGCTAGTAAGAGTCTTGATTGAATACAGTATTTTCAACCAGACGGTCACCAACATGAAACATACAGTAAAGCTCAGTCATTTACAGCTGTTAGATATTTCGTTCAGACTGGTGAAAAATGCACGCCTGAAGTGGTGGGCTGTTCATGAAGTTGCAACGTGCAGAATGCTACAGTCTGCCCACTGCAATTTAGTTATTTTCTGCATTTGCATTGTTCTTTCGAAGGCCAAACCAACCATTTGTGTGCGTGGCCAAAGGGCTTTATTTTCGTGTCATCTAAGCATAGCACCGCTTGGAGTTTGCTAAACGGCATTGGCACTTGGATTGGAACCAGTGTTATGGTCATATGACATGAAAATATACGTATTTGGCCACGTACACCGGTGGTGGGTTTGGCCTTCGAAGGAACAATGCATATGCAGAAAATACTTATCCGTACTGTAAAATATGGTGGTGGATCTTTTCTTTTATGGGGTTATTTTGTGCCCACTGGTCCTGGGGCCCTTGTTAAGGACAATTGCATCATGAACTTTACCAAGTATCAGTGTACATTTTAGCCAAAAACCTAGTTACCTATACCAGGAGAATTAAACTTGGGCGCAATGACTCAACACACCTGCAGGCTGTGTAAGGGCTTTTTGACCAAGAAAGAGAGTGATGAAGAGCTGCATCAGATGACCTGGCCTCCACAATCCCCCGACCTCAACCAAATTGAGATGGTTTGGGATGAGTCGGACTGCAGAGTTAAGGAATGTGGGAACTCCTTCAAGACTGTTGTAAAAGCATTCAAGGTGAAGCTGGTTTAGAGAATGCCAAGAGTGTGCAAAGCTGTCATCAAGGCAAAGGGTGACTACTTTGAAGATTCTCAAATATAAATATATTTTGATTCGTTTAACACTTTTTTTTGTGTTCCATAGTTTTGATATCTTCACTATTACTCTACTATGTAGAAAATAGTAAAAAATTAAGAAAAACCCTTGAATGAGTAGGTGTGTCAACTTTTGACTGGTTATTTTTATATACAGTGCCTTGCAAGAGTATTCGGCCCCCTTGAACTTTGCGACCTTTTGCCACATTTCAGGCTTCAAACATAAAGATATAAAACTGTATTTTTTTGTGAAGAATCAACAACAAGTGGGACACAATCATGAAGTGGAACGACATTTATTGGATATTTCAAACTTTTTTAACAAATCAAAAACTGAAAAATTGGGCGTGCAAAATTATTCAGCCCCTTGGGAAATCTTTTTGTATCCAAATCCGGCTTTAAACTTCTTCACAACAGTATCTCGGACCTGCCTGGTGTGTTCCTTGTTCTTCATGATGCTCTCTGCGCTTTTAACGGACCTCTGAGACTATCACAGTGCAGATGCATTTATACGGAGACTTGATTGCACACAGGTGGATTGTATTTATCATCATTAGTCATTTAGGGCAACATTGGATCATTCAGAGATCCTCGCTGAACTTCTGGAGAGAGTTTGCTGCACTGAAAGTAAAGGGGCTGAATAATTTTGCACGCCCAATTTTTCAGTTTTTGATTTGTTAAAAAAGTTTGAAATATCCAATAAATGTCGTTCCACTTCATGATTGTGTCCCACTTGACCAGAAAAAGCTGATACTGATTAATCAGCCATTTTTATTTATACATATATTTGTAATAATGACAATTACAACAATACTGAATGAACAATGAAACTTATGTTTTAACTTAATATAATACATAAATAAAATCTATTTTGTCTTAAATAAATAATGAAATATGCTCAATTTGGTTTAAATAATGCAAAAACGCAGTGTTGGAGAAGAAAGTAAAAGTGCAATTTTTGTGCCATGTATAAAAGCTAACGTTTAAGTTCCTTGCTCAGAACATGAGAACATATGAAAGCTGGTGGTTCAATATTACCAGTTCTTCAATATTCCCAGTTAAGAAGTTTTAGGTTGTAGTTATTATAGGAATTATGACACGTTGACTATTTATCTCTATACCATTTTATTTCATATACCTTTTACTATTGGATGTTCTAATAGGCACTTTAGTATTGCCAGCCTAATCTCGGGAGTTGGCTTGAAGTCATAAACAGCGTTGTGAAGCAAGCATTGCTAAGAGCTGCTGGCAAACGCAGTAAAGTTTGAATGAATGCTTACGAGCCTGCAGCTGCCTACCACAGCTCAGTCAGACTGCTCTATCAAATCATAGACTTATTATAATATAATAAACAGAAATACGAGCCATTGGTCATTAATATGGTCAAATCCAGAAACTATCATTTCGAAAACAAAAGTTTATTCTTTCAGTGAAATACGTAACCGTTCCTTATTTTATCTAACGGGTGGCATCCATAAGTCTAAATATTGCTGTTACATTGCACAACCTTCAATGTTATGTCATAATTATGTAAAATTCTGGCAAATGAGTTCGCAACGAGCCAGGCGACCCAAACTGTTGCATATACCCTGACTGCGTGCAATGAACGCAAGAGAAGTGACAAAATTTCCCAAGTTATTATTGCCTGCTAACAATTTTATTTTTACTAAATATACAGGTTTAAAAATATATACTTCTGTGTATTGATTTTAAGAAAGGCATTGATGTTTATAGTTAAGTACATTCGTGCAAAGATTGTGCTTTTTTCACAAATGCGCTTTTGTTAATCATCCCCGGGCGATGTAGGCTGTGATTTGATGATAAATTAAATTGATTATATGCAACGCAGGACAAGCTAGTTAACCTAGTAATATCATCAGCCATGTGTAGTTTGATTGTTGTTTTTATATGCTAGCTAGCAACTTACCTTGACTCCTTTCTGCGCTCACGTAACAGGTGGTCAGCCTGCCATGCAGTTTCCTCGTGGAATGCATTGTAATCGGCCTTAATCAGCGTTCAGAAATGCCGATTGCCATGCCGATTAATCGGTCGACCTCTACTCTATACCACACATACCATTATCTGTAACGTCCCTATGTCGAGCAGTGAATTTCCAACACAGATTCAACCACAAAGACCAGGGAGGTTTTCAAAGAAGAGCACCTATTGGTTGATGGATAAAAATAAATGCAAACATTGAGTACCATTTTGAGCATGGTGAAGTCATTAATTACACTTTCCGTGGTGTATCAATATACCCAGCCACTACAAAGTACAGTAGCCCTTCCTAACTCAGTTGCCAGAGAGGAAGGAAACCGCTCAGGGATTTCACCATGAGGCCAATGGTGACTTTAAAACAGTTAAGAGTTTAATGGCTATGATAGGAGAAAACTGAGGATAAATCAACAACATAGTTACTCCACAATATTAACCTAATTGGCAGAGTGAAAAGGAACCCTGTACAGAATACAAATATTAAACAACATGCATCCTGTTTTGCAACAAGGTACTGAAGTAATACCAAAAGAAATATGGTAAAGAAATTACAATTTTGTCCTGAATGCAAACTGTTAGGGGCAAATCCAATACAACAAATTACTGAGTAACACAACATATTTTCAAGTGTGGTGGTGGCTGCATCATGTTATGCTTGTAATCATTAAGGACAGGGGAGTTTTCAGGATAGGAAAGAAACACCACCACACAAATCTGGTTGTCTGCATTCGACCAGACACTGGGAGATGAATTCACCTTTTCAGCAGTAACCTAAAACCCAAGGCCAAATCTACACTGGAGTTTCTTACCAATAAGACATTGAATATTCCTGAGTGGCTGTTACAGTTTTGACTTAAATCAGCTTGAAAATCTATGTCAAGACCTGAAAATGGTTGTCTAGCCATTATCACCAACCAATTTGACAGAGCTTGAAGCAAATGTTGCATAATCCAGGTGTGGAAAGCTCATAGAGACTTACCCAGAAAGACTCACAGCTGTGGTGCTTCTACAGAGTATTGACTCAGGGGTGTAAATACAAAACAAACAACAATAAATACATGTTTTCACTATGTCATTATGGGGTATTGTGTGAAGATTCAGACTCTTAACACAACAAAATGTGGAATAAGCCAACTGGTATGAACACTTTTTCTAAAGGCACTGTAAATACCAGAGGTGGGACGAAGTCACTATTATTCGAGTCACAAGCAAGGTCAGAGTCCCAAGTAGAACTGGTTGAGTCTCAAGTCAAGGCCAAACCATGCATTCTAAGAGCAAGTTGAGTCATACGTTTTTTTTCTTCAAGTCAAGTAATAAAAGTTATCTATACATGCAATGTGTTGTTCCCTGTGTATTTATACCTGTGTTCTCTGTTTGTCTGTTGCCAATTCAAGTCGAGTCCCGAGTCTTTAGGCTCCAAGTTCAAGTCAAGTCATTTTATTTTCTATCAAGTTAAGTCTTGCAGTTATGAAATTTGTAACTCAAATTCCAGGTCCAGGTCACTCGAGTCTGACTTGAGTTACACATTATGAATTACAAAAAGTCTGTGACTTGAGTCCACACCTTTTGATACACACAACCATCTCTCTTGCACACACATGCATACACACACACTCACTTTTGCCCTATCTCTCTTTCTACCCGTCAGATCCTGGACTTTGGTTTGGCGAGACACACTGATGATGAGATGACGGGTTACGTAGCAACCAGGTGGTACCGCGCCCCAGAGATCATGCTTAACTGGATGCACTACAACATGACAGGTAATTTTATACTGTAATAGAGTGCATTCAGAATGTATTCAGACCCCTTAATTTTTCTCACATTTTGTTACATTACAGCCTTATTCTAAAATAGATAAAACAAAAAAATGTTCATCAATCTACACACAATACCCCATAATGACAGTGAAAACGGGTTTTTAGAATTTTTTATGTATATATATTATTATTATTATTATTTTTGGAATGTACATAAGTATTCTGACCCTTTGCTATGAGGCTCAGGTGCATCCTGTTTCCATTGCTCATCCTTGAGGTTTCTACAACTTGATTGTCAATTGATTGGACAGGATTTGGAAAGGCGCACACACCTGTCTATATAAGGTTCCGCAGTTGGCAGTGCATGGCAGAGCAAAAACCAATCCATGAGGTCGAAGGAATTGTCCGTAGAGCTCCGAGACAGGATTGTGTCGAGGCACATGTGGTGAAGGTAGGAAACAACATCTCCACTTCGCTGACCCTCAACACTGGGGCCCACAAGGGTGCGTGCTCAGCCCCCTCCTGCACTCCCTGTTCACCCACGATTGCGTGGCCATGCACGCCTCCTACTCAATCATCAAGTTTGCAGATGACACAACAGTAGTGGGCTTGATTACCAAGAACGACGAGACAGCCTACAGGGAGGAGGTGAGGGCCCTCGGAGTGTGGTGTCAGGAAAACAACCTCTCACTCAACGTCAACAAAACAAAGGAGATGATTGTGGACTTCAGGAAACCGCAGAGTGAGCACCCCCCTATCCACATCGAAGGGTCAGCCTGGTACGGCAACTGCACCGCCCTCAACCGCAAGGCTTTCCAGAGGGTGGTGCGGTCTGCACAACGCATCACCGGGGGAAAACTACCTGCCCTCCATGACTCCTACAGCACCCAATGTCACAGGAAGGCCAAAAAGATCATCAAGGACATCAACCACCCGAGCCACTGCCTGTTCACCGCTACCATCCAGAAGGTGAGGTCAGGATGGGTGCACCGAAGCTGGCTGAGAGAAAGAAGCTGTTTTTCAATCTCAAGACCATCAGACTGCTAAACAGCCATCACTAACTCAGAGAGGCTGCAGCCTACATTGAGACCCACTCACTCGCCACTTTAATAAATGGATCGCTAGTCACTTTAAACAATGCCACTTTAAATAATACCACTTTAATAATGTTTACATATCTTACATCACTCATATCATATGTATATACTGTATTTTATACCATCTATTGCAACTTGCCTATGCCGCTCAGCATAGCTCATCCAGCAATTTATCTGTACATATTCTCATTCACTCCTTTTTAGATTTGTGTATATTATGTAGTTGTTGGGGAATTGTTAGATTACTTGTTAGATATTACTGCACTGTCGGAACTAGAAGCACAAGCATTTCACTACACTCGCATTAACATCTGCTAACCATGTGTATGTGACCAATAAAAGTTGATTTGATTTGGGAAGGGTACCAAAAAGTTTCTGCAGCATTGAAGGTTCCCAAGAACACCGTCACCTCCATCATTCTTAAGTTTGGAACCACCAAGAATCTTTCTAGAGCTGGCCATCTGGCCAAACTGAGAAATTGGGGGAGAAGGGCCAAGGTCAGGGAGGTCACCAAGAACCCAATGGTCACTCTGACCAGAGCTCCACAAGTTCTCATTTACAACTGTGACCTGGCCAAGATAAAGCAAAGCAGTTCGACACAAACAACAGGGAATAAACAAATGTACAGTCAATAACACAATAGAAAAAGTCAATATACAGTGTGTACAAATGGCGTAAGGAGGTAAGGCAATAAATAGACCATAGTAGCGAAGTAATTACAACTTAGCAAATTATCACTGGAGTGATAGATGTGCAGATGATGATGTGAAAGTAGAAATACTGGTGTGCAAAAGAGCAAAAAAAGTACAATATGGGGATGAGGTAGTTGGATGGGCTATTTACAAATGGGCTGTGTACAGCAGCAGCGATCGGTTCGCTGCTCAGATAGCTGATGCTTAAAGTCAGTGAGGGAGATATGTCTCCACCTACTGCGATTCTTGCAATTTGTTCCAGTCATTGGCAGCAGAGAACTGGAAGGAAAGGCGGCCAAAGTAGGTGTTGGCTTTGGGGATGACCAGTGAGATATACCTGCTGGAGCGTGTGCTACGGTTGGGTGTTGTTATGGTGACCAGTGAGCTGAGATGAGGCGGAGCTTTACCTAGAAAAGTCTTATAGATGACCTGGAGCCAGGGGGTCTGGCGACGAATATGCAGCGAGCACCAGCCGACTAGAGCATACAGGTCGCAGTCGTGGGTGGTATATGGGGCTTTGGTGACAAAACGGATGGCACTGTGATCGACTGCATCCAGTAGAGTGTTGGCGGCTATTTTGTAAATGACATGCCAAAGTCGAGGATGGGTAGGGTAGTAGGTTTTATGAGTGTATGTTTGGCAGAGTGAGTGAAGGAGTCTGTTGCAAAATAGGAAGCCGATTCTAGATTTAATTTTGGATTGAAGATGTTCAATATGAGTCTGGAAGGAGAGTTTACAGTCTAGCCAGACACCTAGGTATTTGTAGTTGTCCACATGTTCTAAGCCAGAACCGTCCAGAGTAGTGATGCGGGTGTGGGCAGCGATCGATGAAGAGCCTGCATTTAGTTTTACTAGCGTTTAAGAGCAGTTGGAGGCTACAGAAGGAGTGTTCTATGGCATTGAAGCTCGATTGGAGGTTTGTTAACACAGTGGCCAAAGAAGGGCCAGGTGTATACAACAGAATGGTGTCGTCTGCATAGAGGTGGATCAAGGAATCACCCGCATCAAGAGTGACGTTGACGTTGTTGATATATACAGAGAAAAGAGTTGAAGAGCCCAAGAATTGAACCCTGTGGTACCCCCCATAGAGACTGCCAGAGGTCCAGACAACAGGCTCTCCGATTTGACACACTGAACCAGGCGAGGCAGTCATTTGAGAAACCAAGGCTATTGAGTCTGCCGATAAGAATACAGTGATTGACAGAGTCGAAAGCCTTGGCCAGGTCGAAGACGGCCACACAGTACTGTTTTTTATCAATGGCGGTTATGATACCGTTTAGTACCTTGAGCATGGTTGAGGTGCACCCGTGACCAGCTCGGAAACCAGATTGCACAGTGGAGAAAGTACGGTGGGATTCGAAATGGTCGGTGATCTGTTTGGCTTTCGAAGACTTTAGAAAGGCAGGGCAGGATGGATATAGGTCTAACAGTTTGGGTCTGGAGTGTCACCCCCTTTTGAAGAGGGGGATGACCGCCGCAGCTTTCCAATCTTTAGGGATCTCGGACGATACGAAAGAGAGGTTGAACAGACTGCTAATAGGGTTAGCAAACATGGCAGCGGATAATTTTAGAAAGACAGGGTCCAGATTGTCTAGCCCAGCTGACTTGTACGGGTCCAGGTTTTACAGTTCTTTCAGAACATCTGCTATCTGGATTTGGGTGAAGGAGAAGCTGAGGAGGTAGCTGTAGCTGCGGGGTGTGCGGGGCTGTTTGTTGGGACAGCCAGGAGGAAAGCATGGCCAGTCGTAGAGAAATGCTTATTGAAATTCTCGATTATCGTGGATTTATCAGTGGTGAGTGTTTCCTAGCCTCGGTGCAGTGGTCAGCTGGGAGGAGGTGCTCTTATTCTCCATGGACTTTAGTGTCCCAAAACTTTTTGGAGTTAGAGCTACAGGATGCAAATTTATGTTTGAAAAAACTAGTTGAAGTTTCTCCCATCACTGCAGCACTCCACTAATCAGGCCTTTATGGTAGAGTGGCCAGACAAAAACCAAGATTGAACTCTTTGGCCCTAATGCCAAGCGTCACGTCTAGAGGAAACCTAGCACCATCCCTACGGTGAAGCATGGTGGTGGCAGCATCATGCTTTGGGGATGTTTTTCAACGGTAGGGACTGGGAGACTAGTGAGGATCAGGGGAAAGATGAACAGAGCAAAGTACAGAGAGATCCTTGATTAAAACCTGCTCCAGAGTGCTCTGGATCTCTGACTGGGGCGAAGGATCACCTTCCACAAGGACAACAACCCTAAGCACACAACCAAGACAATGCAGAATTGGATTTTGAGAGGATCTGCAGCGAAGAATGGGAGAAACTCCTCAAATACAGGTGTGCCAAGCTTGTAGCGTCATACCCAAGAAGACTCAAGGCTGTAATCGCTGCCAAAGGTGCTTCAACTAAGTAGAGTAAAGTGTCTGAAAACTTATGTAAATGTGAAATCTCAGTTTTTAATTTTTAATAAATTTGCCAACATTTCTAAAAAACTGTTATTGCTTTGTCATTATGGGGTAGTGTTTGAGAAATGAGAACTTTTTTAATCCATTTTAGAATAAGGCTGTAATGTAACAAAATGTTGAAAATGTGAAGCGGTCTGAATACTTTCCGAATCCACTGTATATTGCACTATCTCTGCAATATGACAGGTATGACCTATAAGTAATATACGGTATATTCTATAGGCCAGGTTTAATTGAATTTTTTACACCCCAAAAAAATAATTTTGCAGGTGTAAATGGTTATACCAAATTATTTTACGGATATGTGTTTCTAGTTGAACACTAACAGTGTTGTTTTTGTTGTTGTAGTTGACATCTGGTCGGTGGGCTGCATAATGGCGGAGCTGCTAACCGGAAGGACGTTATTCCCGGGCACCGATCGTATCCTTCCTTTCACTGTTATCACGGTGACATAGAAAAGTGTAGCACTTGTTGTCATGGCCCAATTCCATATTCACCCCTATCCCCTACACCCAGTTGAAGTGTGCACTTAGCTAAATAACTAACTACATGCATGGGCAAACCAGGTAGTATATGTCTGAGGTTCTCATAGAAGTATCCCTCCTCCTACTTCTCCCTCCATCTTTCCCTCCTACTTTTCCCTACCCTCCCATCCCTTCTTTCTCACCCTCCTTCCATCCCATCCCTTAGTTTTCCCTTGATGTTGGTATGGTATGGTATAGACATTGGTCAGTTGAAGCTTATAATGCTCCTCATGGGAACCCCGGAACCTGAGCTCTTGATGAAAACTCTCCTGAATCTGTGAGTGTTCCGTCGTGTTCCACCGTGTTCTGTTCCAATCCGCCCTCGCCCGTCTGCCTGCCTGCGTTTTGGGTTGTGCTTCTGCGTTTCTATAGCAACCTCCTTAGTGAGATGCTACTACTACTATACTCTCTTCCTGTCCTGCCATTTATATAGCCACTGTAACTCAACACCACTTCCCGTGTACTTACAGCTACATGGGCTGCTGTTTCAGAAGCCAAGAGAACCTTGACCTAGTTGTCATTGAGTAGAGCTGCCCCCTTGAGCCCTCTGGTCTTGAGTTGCTCTGTTGCTTCTGTCACTCGTTCCTCTGCTGGCTTTGTTCTAAAAGCATGTTGTTGTGTGTCTATTCAATAATACCTCATACAGCATGTCAACTTTTACCCTTTCATCTCATCCACCTTATCTTCTCCCCACGAAACAAAATTATTCAGTATTTAGTTTAGGGACACTTTGACATCCCTGTGACCCTCTCATGTGTGACAGTATGCCCTATGACCCTTGACCCTGGGCTGCTGTAGATATTAACCAGCTGCAGCAGATCATGAGGCTGACAGGTACACCCCCGGCCTCTGTCATTAGCCGGATGCCCAGCCACGAGGTGAGACGCTATGAAATGTCCTTCCCAGGGTCGCCCAAATTATAAATGCAACAAGTACTGATATTGTATTATATAATAGCACGCACAGTTTTCCAGGAAAACAAATGTAGACATTTATGGTCATTGACTCATATTTTAGATACTATTTATACAGAAAATGCATATAAAACCGTATGAACTGTATTTATGATTGTATGACAATATTTTAGTTCAAATTCTATTACACCGTTTCTGATATCACATGTCTTACTTTATTTTCCTGCATAAGTAAAATCAGGATTATGCCTCTACTGCCATCCTTTCCGATTAGATTGGTTTGGATTTCTCCCTGACCATTATGGCTACCCCATCCTGGAATTTTGAGGGTTTATGACATAGCCCCTCTAGTAATTTAATAGGATCTCTATGATGCCCCCAGTCTTTTGTTAGGCCCTACAGAGCTCTTCCAACCCTCCCCTACTCTCTGCACCCGATTGCTTTTTGTCTGACATGCATCTCTGATGTAATCTAACCACTTCCCAGAGTGCCTTGCAATCCCTAATTCCTGACTGCTTTTTATGGCCTTGCCCCTCTGATCTGGAGTGTTCTCATGGTATATGATGTGTTTGGTCGTTGTGTACAGTGGTTCTCTTCCAAACTACAGACTGCTGCATTCTTCATAACCCTTTAGATGTGCTCTATGGGATTCCTATCTTGAGATCTGGGGCCATTTCTCAAGCGTCTCAGAGTAGGCGTGCTGATCTAGGATCAGGTTCCCCCTGACCATGTAATCCTATTCAATGTGATGTAAAAGGCTAAACTGATCATAAATTGGCACTCCTACACTGAGCCGCTTGATACATAAGTCCACAGAGCACGTAACTGAGTCTCCTATTGGCATCAATGCAGGATTTACACATTCTGATCTCAAGTTAGGATTCGAGCCCTAAGTGTACAGAAATAATCTGTCTTCACTGCCGAAATGGGGTATCGCTTGATTTCAGAAGCAGTTCAAGTGTTGTAGTCACCTGTGTGTTCCCTGGCCAATGTGTGTTTAACCGTTCTGTGTATCTCTCGAACAGGCCAGAAACTACATTAACTCCCTTCCCCAGATGCCCAAGAGGAACTTTGCTGATGTGTTCATTGGCGCTAACCCACTAGGTAATAATGGCTAGTCTACTAGGTAATAATGGGGTAGTCTGTCTAGTGTCTCACAAACACACACACATTCACACTGTCTTAACAGACACTCCGTTTACAATCTCTCTCTCTCTCTCTCTCTCTCCCCCTTCCAGCGGTGGATCTGTTAGAGAAGATGTTGGTTCTGGACACTGATCAGCGGATCACAGCGTCCGAGGCCCTGGCCCACCCCTACTTCTCCCAGTACCACGACCCAGACGATGAACCAGAGTCTGAGCCATACGACCAGAGCTTTGAGAGCCGTGAGCTGGAGATAGAGGAGTGGAAAAGTATGTGATGGGGGAGAGAGGGAAATGGCTCTGTGTGTGGAGGGAGGATGATAAAACCATTTAGGTTTAACATAACATGGTACTCACACTAAACGAGGTAGATGTCTACTCCGGCCACTTCTGATCTCTCTCTTTCTCTCAGGGTTGACCTATGAGGAGGTTTGCAGCTTCGAGCCCCTGCCATTCGACGGAGACGAGATGGAGTCCTGAGGGAACTAGGGTGAAGTCATTGATAATCTTGGTTCTGCCTTCTCCTTCTCTTATGGAATTGTGTTGAAGAGGAAGTGGCATGTAGACATTGAACTCGGACCAGTTATGTGTTTCCTCCCCTAATGGTTTAGGTTAGGATCTGGGAGTAGGTTGAGCTTATCTTAGATCAGAATTTAGAGGCAACTTCCTCCCAGAGTACACAACCTTGTGTGAGGACTATCAAATCTCCGGACTATTTAACAAACAAACAAATGGGAAACCACGGCATTCAAGTGTCTGTCGTCGTTCATTTCTGGGGTCATTCTTGGTTTAGAGATCAAGGGTTAAAGGTGACCGACCCCACCCACCCTCCCGCTTGCTGTATTATATTATATTGTCTATGTTTTGGTCTCTGGGCCGAACTGGGGAAATTACTTTGTAATATTGTATCTACTGTTTGTGTGTTTAGAATATCTGTTAAGTTAGCTTCAGATTTTCACATGATTTGCTAAAAAGTATCTTATTTAATAAATTCCTGGAAATGGTGCTCAGTTCAATATGGCAAAAACAATCAACCACATGATTTAATTTAACAAACCACTGGTACCTTCAAACATTTATTTATGATTTTAGGTTGGTAGTGTATAGCCAGATGTTATTTTACCTCCTTTTGGATCAAATTCAGTAGGAATCCCAACAGTGTAAATCACCTCTGCCCTTCTCTGACAAAAGTTCTGTCTCCACAGTCAAACTGTACTCTGTTGTTATGCCTGCCAGTGTTTTACATATGTAAATAAGGCTGCACTCTTGTAAATAAATGGTACTATGCACACAGTAATACTGCCGAGAAGTCGCTATTATAATCGAGCACATAGCCCCACCCACCCTTCTCTCACTGATTAGAACACTGCCCCTAGTGACAGGAACTGTTTAGGAATGACTGGCAGGTTCTATGCCCAATCAGGTGGATTTTTCTTAGAATGGTGTGTCCCTTATGAGAATGACGATACAACCGTTTGATGTCCATATTTTCTCTCTAATTCAATCACGCAGAAAGAGAGAGGGGGTAGAGGGCTGGGGAGTTTTTGTATTTGCTCATCCTGCCCCTTTCAACTTATTTCATCTATTTTTTTTTTTCTACCCATCTCTGTTTCTTTTTCACTCCGTCTTTGTATCATTGCCTCCTCGAACGCTTGTAATATAATATAATAATAATAATAATAATAATATAATAATATAATAATAATATATGCCATTTAGCAGACGCTTTTATCCAAAGCGACTTACAGTCATGTGTGCATACATTCTACGTATGGGTGGTCCCGGGAATCGAACCCACTACCCAGGCGTTACAAGCGCCATGCTCTACCAACTGAGCTACAGAAGGACCACCGCTTGTTACGCTGTCCTGTCCTCTGTTCTGTGTGTAGTCTATTAGAAGCGAGGGGGGGAATCTTATGTCACTGTCACAAAAGGATATTTGTTCAATCAAATCCAATTTTATTTGTCACATACATATGGTTAGCAGATGTTAATGCGAGTGTAGCGAAATGCTTGTGCTTCTAGTTCCGACAATGCAGTAATAACCAACGAGTAATCTAACCTAACAATTCCACAACTACTACCTTACACACAAGTGTAAGGGGATAAAGAATATGTACATAAAGATATATAAATGAATGATGGTACAGAACGGCATAGGCAAGATGCAGTGGATGGTATCGAGTACAGTATATACATAAGAGATGAGTAATGTAGGGTATGTAAACAAGGTGGCATAGTTTAAAGTGGCTAGTGATGCATGTATTACATAAAACTGCAGTAGATGATATAGAGTACAGTATATACATATACATATGAGATGAGTAATGTAGGGTATGTAAACATATTATATTAAGTGGCATTGTTTAAAGTGCTAGTGTTACATTTTTATAGTAATTTCCATCAATTTCCATTATTAAAGTGGCTGGAGTTGAGTCAGTATGTTGGCAGCAGCCACTCAATGTTAGTGGTGGCTGTTTAACAGTCTGATGGCCTTGAGATAGAAGCTGTTTTTCAGTCTCGGTCCCTGCTTTGATGCACCTGTACTGACCTCGCCTTCTGGATGGTAAGCGGGGTGAACAGGCAGTGGTTCGGGTGGTTGTTGTCCTTGATGATCTTTTTGTCCTTCCTGTGACATTGGGTGATGTAGGTGTCCTGGAGGACAGGCAGTTTGCCCCCAGTGATGCGTTGTGCAGACCTCACTGCCCTCTGGAGAGCCCTGCAGTTGTGGGCGGTGCCGTAACGGTACCAGGCAGTGATACAGCCTGAAAGGATGCTCTCAATTGTGCATCTGTAAAAGTATGTGAGGGTTTTAGGTGACAAGCCAAATGTCCTTGCAAGACCCATAACTCCATCCTGTACATTCAATATGGACTGAAGCTGTCTCGTGAGGCTTGCTATGAGCACCAGCTGCCTGATAATGTTTTGCAGCTTTTTGGCACATCAGCTGCTTACTCATTTAAGTCAGCTCCCTCAGTTGCTGAACCTGCTCTAGAGAGCCTTGACCAAAATGACAATGACCCACTCTTTCTGTGAGCCAGCACAGCGTGTGTGTGTGTGTGCGTGTGCGTGTGCGTGTGCGTGTGTGTGTGCGTGCGTGCGTGCGTGCGTGCGTGCGTGCGTGTGTGTGTGTGTGTGTGTGTGTGTGTGTGTGTGTGTGTGTGTGTGTGTGTGTGTGTGTGTGTGTGTGTGTGTGTGTGGTCTGGGAAATGAACCTGAACATTCTGTAATGTTCACAACCACATATACTTACTTTGAACTCGAGAAGTGGGAGATGTGGTGAAGAAACACTGGCATATTTTATCATCGGACCCAGCTTTGCCGGCTGAATTTAAAAATCCACCCCATATTTGTGTAAAGGAGAGGTCGCAATTTACGCGATAAATTGGTTCATGCCAACTGCCAGTCACAAAAGAAAATCAGCCAGGCTCTTTTACACCCTCTTCCAAATGGTAGCTATAGATGCAGAGGATGCGCACAGTGTAACAATATGATGAAGTGTGAATATTTCTGACACCCACATACTTGAAAATGGTTCCAAATAAATTACATTATTATGGTTTCCACCACCCATGTTATTTAAAACCTCTCGTTCAAGCAAACAGAGAATCAGTGAACATAAAGTTTCAATCAGGAGAAACGACAGGGATTATCCAGTCGCAGTACATTTTAATGACCTAAAGCATGACATTTCTACTTTTTTAGATTTTGTGGCATAGAGAAAGTTAAGATATCAGACAGGGGAGGTGACATTAATAATACTCTGAGTAAAAGAGAATGTCTTGGGATTTTCACCCTCCAGACATTATTTCCTCAAGGTCTTAATGATGAAATGCCTATGTATGTTATGTTGTGAATTTGAACATGAATTATGCCCCTATTTAAGATTACTTTGATGTTTTTCGTACGATGTACCCAATGATTTTTTTAAAACATGCTCGGCAGGTCTATGTCCTCGTTGTGGTTTTACAGACGTGTTTAAAACGTCTTATTTACACACTTTATTTGAATATTTATGAAATGCATATTGTTATATTTGGTAGCACTTATTTTTCCTTTGCCTCCAACCCCCTTCGATGCGTGGAACGGATGTGGGTGGGGCTAGGTCTAACCCCCTGCGGATGTGAGTGGGGCTAGGTCTAACCCCCTGCGGATGTGGGTGGGGCTAGGTCTAACCCCCTGCAGATGTGGGTGGGGCTAGGTCTACATAAAGGTGTTAATTTGAAAAAAACTCACAAAAGCTCTGACTAAGGCCGTGAGGCTGATACGTAAGCTTATTAAAGATCAGTGATACTATCAAGAGCAGTGTGTGGTTTCCTTGTTCCTTCATCTTGTGTCAGTAATTGGACATTGTTTTTAGGGGGGGTAGTTACCCCACGTTACCCTGCTTGTTGCATTTACTTATCCTATCATGAACGATCATGAACTGATTTCAACCAGTGTATGGCTGTGGATTGACTGCATTATTTGAATGGAATGTATTGGCAGTTAATAAAAAATCATATGGAATATAAAACTGAATGGTTGCTAAAAAACATACAGTGCAGATGAATTTTTAAAATTCATTATTTTACACAATATCTTATCACAGCACTGGCAAACTATGGTTGACCAACTCCCTGACCAAAATGGCTGACCATTACCCTATCATGTTCATGTCCATTATAGTATTAACATTTTTAATTCTATGGTGCCGAAGAGGTGGATTTGGTGCATGCACGCTTGGTCAAAAACAATATATACAGTTGAAGTTGGAAGTTTACATACACTTTAGCCAAATACTGTACATTTAAACTCAGTTTTTCACAATTCCTGACATTTAATCCTAAGCAAAGAAATTCCCTGTCTTTAGGTCAATTAGGATCACCACTTTATGGTAAGAATGTGAAATGTCAGAATAATAGTAGAGAGTGATTTATTTCAGCTTTAATTTCTTTCATCACATGCCCAGTGGGTCAGAAGTGTACATACACTCAATTAGTATTTGGTAGCATTGCATTTAAATTGTTTAACTTGGGCAAACATTTCAGGTAGCTTTACACAAGCTTCCCACAATAAGTTGGGTGAATTTTGGCCCATTCCTCCTGACAGAGCTGGTGTAACTGAGTCGGGTTTGTTGGCCTCCTTACTCGCAATGCAATTTCAGTTCTGCCCATTGTCTAAGGGATTGAGGTCAGGGCTTTGTGATGGCCACTCCAATACCTTGATATTGTTGTCCTTAAGCCATTTGCCACAACTTTGGAGTATGCTTTGGGTCATTGTCCATTTGGAAGACGCATTTGCGACCAAGCTTTAACTTCCTGACTGATGTCTTAAGATGTTGCTTCAATATATCCACATAATTGTCCTCCCTCATGATGCCATCTATTTGTGGCTAAGTGGCTTCTTCCTTGCTGAGTGGCCTTTCAGGTTATGTCAATATAGGACTCGTTTTACTGTGGATATAGATACTTTTGTGCCTGTTTCCTCCTCTTTGCACACTCTTGGCATTCTCTTAACCAGCTTCATGAGGTAGCCACCTGGAATGCATTTCAATTAACAGGTGTACCTTGTTAATTTGTTGAATTTCTTTCCTTCTTAATGCGTTTCAGCCAATCAGTTGTGTTGTGACAAGGTAGGGGTGGTATACAGAAGATAGCCCTATTTGGTAAAAGACCAAGTCCATATTATGGCAAGAACCGCTCAAATAAGAAAAGCGAAATGACAGGCCATCATTACTTTAAAAACTTCTTCAGGATTGGTGGGTCCCCTGCGGGACGGTTGAGCTAATGTAAGCTAATACGATTAGGTTGTAAGAAACGAGAACATTTCCCGAAATAATATATTTCGGCCTTTCTCTTGCATTTCAAAGACGATGGTACAAAAACAATACAAAAAAACTGTTGTTTTTGTCTTATCTTTTACCAGATGTAATATGTTATATTCTCCTACATTCCTTTCACATTTCCACAAACTTCAAAATGTTTCCTTTCAAATGGTACCAAGGAAATGTGTATCCTTGCTTCAGGGCCTGAACTACAGGCAGTTAGATTTGGGTATGTCATTTTAGGCGAAACTTGGAAAAAAGGGCCCAATCTGACATTTTGAGAACATGAGCAGTGGCACGACCTCTCCCTTCTCTCTTTCTCCTCGACACTCGTCAATCATTACTGTAAAAAAAAAATCTATATATATATATGTAAAAACGGTCGGCCATCGTGTTAATCTATTTCTGTTATCTAGCCCTGTGTTTCTGCCTACTGTTCTGGAATGTGAATTCATTACACTTTGTAACATAAAAAGGGAAGGGATGGAGAAAAGGGAAGACAAAATAACCATTAAAAATGTCACCACTATTCCACTGGTCCTATCTGATCCTACACCAGTCCGGCGGCCTGGGAGGACAGGACACGATCGTTCAGCACACCCTGTAACTATTTTGCAATAAAATCCCGTACACCCAAGTACTTATCTACAGCTGACACCACAACAAATCCATTTTTTCTGATTTTTACGCTCCAGTTCTGCGGTACAGTTGAGAACCATTGTAGGAAAAACCGACATCATACAAAATATAAAAATAGACACTCCTTCAGTCACATTACCATTCAAATCACATCCCTACACAGACTCTGGGGAATGTGAGGGCGGAACGTCCTTTGACAGGATTTCTTGCAATGCCCCGGCTGTAAACTCACTGAGTCCCAAAAAGCGTACTGCTGACCAGTAATTCAAATGTTCTCTGATTTCATATTTGTTTGTGCTGTGCAGTTTGTGACCATTAAAATAAATGCTACAAAGTCCACCCTTTTCACATGTAACATATTAGAATCCCTTGATTACTGAGAAACATTCACTTGTGCAGTCCCAAATACCATTGTGTCTTCAATGCCACTCGCTCCTTCCACTCTTCTCACCACCTCCAAATAGGAGACATGTTGGACAGCCCTTAAACTGTGGTGTAGAGTGTTCAACACCACAGTTGGAGCATATAACCTCAGCTGGCATACGATAGTCTTCCCATCTGCATACACTTGACACATGCCCAAATATTTTGTGAATTCATAACACTGGAGGGGCTTGTGCACAAGAGCTCTTACAGGGTATCTCATAAAGTTCAGCTTTACATGAGAAGGGAGAGACTCATAAAAAAACAATCATACATTGCATTCGGATAGAATTCAGACCCCTTCACTTTTTCCACATTTTGTTCCGTTACAGTTCCATATTTTTTTCATCATCAATCTACACACAATACACCATAATGAAAAAGCGAAAACAGGTGTAATTATTTGTAAAAAAATAATTTAAAAAATGCCTTATTTGCATAAGTATTCAGACCCTTTTGCTATGAGACTCGAAATCGAGCTTAGGTTTATCCTGTTTCCAATGATAATCCTTGATGTTTCTACAACTTGATTGGAGTCCACCTGTGGTAAATTCTATTGTTTGGACATGATTTGGAAAGGCACACACCTGTCTATATAAGGTCCCACAGTTGACAGGGCATATCAGAGCAAAAACCAAGCCATGAGGTCAAAGGTATTGTCCGTAGAGCTCCCAGACATGATTGTGTCGAGGCACAGATCTGGGGAAGTGTACCAAAACATTTCTGCAGCACTGAAGCTCCCAAAGAACACAGCGGCATCAATCATTCTAAAAATGGAAGAAGTTTAGAACCACCAAGACTCTTCCTAGAGCTGGCCACCCGGCCAAACTGAGCAATCAGGGGAGAAGGGCCTTGGTCAGGGAACCCGAAGGTCACTCTGACAGAGCTCCAGAGTTCCTCTGTGGAGAAGGACAACCATCTCTGCAGCACTCCACCAATCAGGCCTTTATGGTAGAGTGGCCAGACGGAAGAAGCCTCTCCTCAGTAAAAGACACATACTTGGAGTTTGCCAAAAGGCACCTAAAGGACTCTCAGACCATGAGAAACAAGATTATCTGGTCTGATGAAACCAAGATTGAACTTTTTGGCCTGAATGCCAAGCGTCACATCTGGAGGAAACCTTGCACCATCATTTCGGTGAAACATGGTGGTGGCAGCATCATGCTGTGGGGATGTTTTTCAGCGGCAGGGACTAGGAGACGAGTCAGGATCGAGGGGAAAGATGAAGGGAGCAAATTACAGAGATATCCTTGATGAAAACCTGCTCCAGAGTGCTCAGGACCACAGACTTGGGCGAAGGTTCACCTTCCAACAGGACAACGATGCTAAGCACAGCCAAGACAATGCAGGAGTGGCTTCGGGACAAGTCTATGAATGTCCTTGAGTGGCCCAGCCAGAGCCCGGACTTGAACCCGATCTAATATCTCTGGAGAGACCTGAAAATAGCTGTGCAGAGACATCCCCATCCAACTTGACAGAGCTTGAGAGGATCTGCATAGAAGAATGGAAGAAACTCCCCATATACAGGTGTGCCAAGCTTGTAGCGTTATACCCAAGAAAACTTGAGGCTGTAATCGCTGCCAAAGGTGCTTCAACAAAGTACTGAGTAAAGGGTCTGAATACTTATGTAAATGTGATATTTTTTTATACGTTAGCAAAACAATTCTAAACTTGTCTTTGCTTTGTCATTTTGGGGTATTTTGTCTAGATTGATAAGGAATTGTATTTTTTCATAAATTTTAGAATAAGGCTGTAATGTAAGAAAATGTGGAAAAAGTCAAAGGGTATGAATACTTTCCAAAGGCAATGCTTCAGTAAGGTTATCTTCTTAGCAATCATTGCAATGGTTATCAACTGTACTGCAAAAATTGAAAAAAAATAGATGTTGTGGTGGCAGCTGCAGAGAAGTACACTGCTCAAAACAATAAAGGGAACACTAAAATAACACATCCTAGATCTGAATGAATGAAATATTCTTATTAAATACTTTTTTCTTTACATAGTTGAATGTGCTGACAACAAAATCACACAAAAATGATCAATGGAAATCAAATTTATCAACCCATGGAGGTCTGGATTTGGAGGATCTGCCTTCTTGTAGCGCCTCAATGCTCTGGACACTACGCTGACAGACACAGCAAACCTTCTTGCCACAGCTCGCATTGTGCCATCCTGGATGTGCTGCACTACCTGGGCCACTTGTGTGGGTTGTAGACTCCGTCTCATGCTACCACTAGAGTGAAAGCACCGCCAGCATTCAAAAGTGACCAAAAACATCAGCTAGGAAGCATAGGAACTGAGAAGTGGTCTGTGGTTGTCACCTGCAGAACCCGTCCTTTATTGTGGTACTTCCGGGTTGGAGCGAGCGGTCGCATCGGCACTTCGCTCCGCAGGTAGTATAACTTTTTCATTACATTTCATTATAGTACAACGGTTTGATTTGTCTAATCTTAGCAATTTCTTCTTAGCTAGCTACATAGCCGTCTTTGTATCAAAGATAATTGCATAATTATCGTATTTCGTCGTCCTAACGTAGTCTTCACTGCTATTTGCCCAGCAGCTAGCCAGCTAGCCAGCTAGCAAACGCCCACCGATTAGCAGCACTGTAGTAACTATTACACTCAACTGAACGACTTGATTAGTGTAGTGTTAGCTAGCTACATAGCTGTCTTTGCTGTCTTCGTATCCAAGATAATTGTGTAGTTTAGAGTGTGTAGTCTTAGAGTGATTATCTTAATTTACAGAGGTTAGCTAGCCAGCTATTTGTCGTCCTTAACGTAGGAGACTCTGCTAGCTAGCCAACAGCTAGCCAACAGCTAGCCGACAGCTAGCCAACGTCTACCGAATAGGACTCAACAACCCGGTCGCATTCACAGGTAGTATCACATTTTCATTTCATTTCATTACAGTACAACGGTTTGATTTGTTTGATCGTAGCTAGCTACACAGCTAGCTACATAGCCGTCTTTGTATCAAAGATAATTGTGTAGTCTAGAGCGATTTTCTAGGTTAGCTAGCCAGCTATTGTCGTTCTTTTAACGCAACGTAACGTAAACAACACTGCTAGCTAGCCAGCTAGCCCCGAATAGCAGCACTGCAGAAACTATTACACTCAACGGAACGACTTGATTAGTGTAGTGTCAACAACGCAGCCACTGCCAGCTAGCCTACTTCAGCAGTACTGTATCATTTTAATCATTTTAGTCAATAAGATTCTTGCTACGTAAGCTTAACTTTCTGAACATTCGAGACGTGTAGTCCAATTGTCATTCAATCTCCTTTGCATTAGCGTAGCCTCTTCTGTAGCCTGTCAACTATGTGTCTGTCTATCCCTGTTCTCTCCTCTCTGCATAGACCATACAAACGCTCCACACCGCGTGGCCGTGGACACCTAATCTGGTGGTCCCAGCGCGCACGACCCACGTGGAGTTCCAGATCTCCGGTAGCCTCTGGAACTGCCGATCTGCGGCCAACAAGGCAGAGTTCATCTCAGCCTATGCCTCCCTCCAGTCCCTCGACTTCTTGGCACTGACGGAAACATGGATCACCACAGACAACACTGCTACTCCTACTGCTCTCTCTTCGTCCGCCCACGTGTTCTCGCACACCCCGAGAGCTTCTGGTCAGCAGGGTGGTGGCACCGGGATCCTCATCTCCCCCAAGTGGTCATTCTCTCTTTCTCCCCTTACCCATCTGTCTATCGCCTCCTTTGAATTCCATGCTGTCACAGTTACCAGCCCTTTCAAGCTTAACATCCTTATCATTTATCGCCCTCCAGGTTCCCTCGGAGAGTTCATCAATGAGCTTGATACCTTGATAAGCTCCTTTCCTGAGGACGGCTCACCTCTCACAGTGCTGGGCGACTTTAACCTCCCCACGTCTACCTTTGACTCATTCCTCTCTGCCTCCTTCTTTCCACTCCTCTCCTCTTTTGACCTCACCCTCTCACCTTCCCCCTACTCACAAGGCAGGCAATATGCTCGACCTCATCTTTACTAGATGCTGTTCTTCCACTAACCTCATTGCAACTCCCCTCCAAGTCTCCGACCACTACCTTGTATCCTTTTCCCTCTCGCTCTCATCCAACACTTCCCACACTGCCCCTACTCGGATGGTATCGCGCCGTCCCAACCTTCGCTCTCTCTCCCCCGCTACTCTCTCCTCTTCCATCCTATCATCTCTTCCCTCTGCTCAAACCTTCTCCAACCTATCTCCTGATTCTGCCTCCTCAACCCTCCTCTCCTCCCTTTCTGCATCCTTTGACTCTCTATGTCCCCCATCTTCCAGGCCGGCTCGGTCCTCCCCTCCCGCTCCGTGGCTCGACGACTCATTGCGAGCTCACAGAACAGGGCTCCGGGCAGCCGAGCGGAAATGGAGGAAAACTCGCCTCCCTGCGGACCTGGCATCCTTTCACTCCCTCCTCTCTACATTTTCCTCCTCTGTCTCTGCTGCTAAAGCCATTTTCTACCACTCTAAATTCCAAGCATCTGCCTGTAACCCTAGGAAGCTCTTTGCCACCTTCTCCTCCCTCCTGAATCCTCCTCCCCCTCCCCCTCCTCCCTCTCTGCAGATGACTTCGTCAACCATTTTGAAAAGAAGGTCGACGACATCCGATCCTCGTTTGCTAAGTCAAACGGCTGGTTCTGCTCACACTGCCCTACCCTGTGCTCTGACCTCTTTCTCCCCTCTCTCTCCAGATGAAATCTCGCGTCTTGTGACGGCCGACCGCCCAACAACCTGCCCGCTTGACCCTATCCCCTCCTCTCTTCTCCAGACCATTTCCGGAGACCTTCTCCTTACCTCACCTCGCTCATCAACTCATCCCTGACCGCTGGCTACGTCCCTTCCGTCTTCAAGAGAGCGAGAGTTGCACCCCTTCTGAAAAAACCTACACTCGATCCCTCCGATGTCAACAACTACAGACCAGTATCCCTTCTTTCTTTTCTCTCCAAAACTCTTGAACGTGCCGTCCTTGGCCAGCTCTCCCGCTATCTCTCTCTGAATGACCTTCTTGATCCAAATCAGTCAGGTTTCAAGACTAGTCATTCAACTGAGACTGCTCTTCTCTGTATCACGAAGGCGCTCCGCACTGCTAAAGCTAACTCTCTCTCCTCTGCTCTCATCCTTCTAGACCTATCGGCTGCCTTCGATACTGTGAACCATCAGATCCTCCTCTCCACCCTCTCCGAGTTGGGCATCTCCGGCGCAGCCCACGCTTGGATTGCGTCCTACCTGACAGGTCGCTCCTACCAGGTGGCGTGGCGAGAATCTGTCTCCTCACCACGCGCTCTCACCACTGGTGTCCCCCAGGGCTCTGTTCTAGGCCCTCTCCTATTCTCGCTATACACCAAGTCACTTGGCTCTGTCATAACCTCACATGGTCTCTCCTATCATTGCTATGCAGACGACACACAATTAATCTTCTCCTTTCCCCCTTCTGATGACCAGGTGGCGAATCGCATCTCTGCATGTCTGGCAGACATATCAGTGTGGATGACGGATCACCACCTCAAGCTGAACCTCGGCAAGACGGAGCTGCTCTTCCTCCCGGGGAAGGACTGCCCATTCCATGATCTCGCCATCACGGTTGACAACTCCATTGTGTCCTCCTCCCAGAGCGCTAAGAACCTTGGCGTGATCCTGGACAACACCCTGTCGTTCTCAACTAACATCAAGGCAGTGGCCCATTCCTGTAGGTTCATGCTCTACAACATCCGCAGAGTACGACCCTGCCTCACACAGGAAGCGGCGCAGGTCCTAATCCAGGCACTTGTCATCTCCCGTCTGGATTACTGCAACTCGCTGTTGGCTGGGCTCCCTGCCTGTGCCATTAAACCCCTACAACTCATCCAGAACGCCGCAGCCCGTCTGGTGTTCAACCTTCCCAAGTTCTCTCATCACCCCGCTCCTCCGCTCTCTCCACTGGCTTCCAGTTGAAGCTCGCATCCGCTACAAGACCATGGTGCTTGCCTACGGAGCTGTGAGGGGAACGCCACCTCAGTACCTCCAGGCTCTGATCAGGCCCTACACCCAAACAAGGGCACTGCGTTCATCCACCTCTGGCCTGCTCGCCTCCCTACCACTGAGGAAGTACAGTTCCCGCTCAGCCCAGTCAAAACTGTTCGCTGCTCTGGCTCCCCAATGGTGGAACAAACTCCCTCACGACGCCAGGACAGCGGAGTCAATCACCACCTTCCGGAGACACCTGAAACCCCACCTCTTTAAGGAATACCTAGGATAGGATAATTAATCCTTCTCACCCCCCTTTAAGATTTAGATGCACTATTGTAAAGTGACTGTTCTACTGGATGTCATAAGGTGAATGCACCAATTTGTAAGTCGCTCTGGATAAGAGCGTCTGCTAAATGCCTTAAATGTAAATGTAATTGTGGGTGTCTTGCTAATTGCCTATAATTTCCAACTGTTGTCTATTCCATTTGCACAACAGCATGTGGAATTTATTGTCAATCAATGTTGCAGAAGTGTGATTGACTTGGAGTTACATTGTGTTCTTTCAGTGTTCCCTTTATTTTTTTGAGCAGTGTATTTGGGTATACAAGATTTGACTTCAGGTTGTGTTGAGTGGTGGTGTGCTGTCCTTCCAGGCCATTGGCTTTGTGCAGGGGTAGATAGGGTCAAAGTAGTGGAATGGGGTAGTGGGTTTTTAATCAGAGTAGGTTTAATTGGAAGGGTGTATTTTTTTTATAATTATGTTTTTTTCTTCCCTTTTACCATTTTGTATCACAAAGTATAATGGTTATATAATATTTGTTTTTATTTATTGCAGAAAAAACAGTATACATACAAGAAGTATACAGACAATGGGTTCGATTCCCGGGACCACCCATACGTAGAATGTATGCACACATGACTGTAAGTCGCTTTGGATAAAAGCGTCTGCTAAATGGCATATATTATATTATTATATATTATATTCTCCAGAGTGATGACTCCAGCAGAGCATTCAGAACCATGAGAGAGCCATACATCATTACCCCACTGAGATCTCCAGAAGTTGACGTCGGTAGAAAATGAATGAGACTCTTGAAAAAAATATAAATCTGTTTTAAGCTGTTTGCCAAATAAAAATAATGCTTTGCGCTTGACATTATTTCTTAACCCCCTAGCCTTCACTGAAATTATAGACAACGACAAAGTGGAATATAGAACAGAAAGCACTACCTGCTAAACAGCAATCGAAAATCGAGTAAGAATGAAAAGAAACCAGCGTTGCACACCATATAGATATAAAAGATTCAGTGAGAGGTTTACCTCAGCAAAGATAACTGCCAGAACAAGAAACAACAGAGCTTGCTCACGGCCTATACTGCAGGTAAACATAGCAGAAGTGAGATTTCAACAACAACAAAGTAAATATCCATATTACTCCAGTAGTCCTGTGCAGTTAGAACGAAAGTTTAATCACCTTGGAGCCGGGAGTGAGATCAGCTCACATCAGAGGTAGCTATCTAGGTAGCCTATGTTGACCACCAGGCACAGTCTATGACAGTCCTCAGGGAGGAAGGTTGATTTCAGATCTGTTGATGAATGCGCGCACTCCGATGAAAAGTAAGCCGCTTTCCCCTATTTTCGTGCTTTTTTTCTCACAACTGGCCACAGTTTCTCTCTCTTTTCGAGAGGTCTTCAAAAAACCAACCAGGTTGTCACTAGGAAGGCAGATGCATTGTCTGCTTTCCAAGTGGCATCCCTGTAGATCTGTAATGTGAACTGGAGAATGACACCTCTGGGCTTGGAGTCACCCTGCCTTCTGTTAGAGTTGTGTCAATTCAAATCTGGTATCAGGATAAATATGACATTGAGTCACCGATTGTATACTATGTATTTTTTATTAGCTAAGCAATAAGGGGCAAATGCAATTTTCGTATATACGGGCTCTCTGTCACACCTCGCAGGGCAAACAGAGAACTGACTTGATCCTTACAAAGATATTATAATATACTCTTGACAGAAATAGTTCCTGCTTCCGAGCCGGCCTGTCAGAGTAGAGACTGGGCGTGGTTTAGACTCACCCAGCCTATCATTAATTGTTGGCGCAGAGCTGGTCCCATCCCCCGGGCGCTCCAGCAGTCAGTCGTTGTCGTTGTGTAGAATACACAGTTATCAGGCACCTGGCTCCTGTTATCTAACAAAATACTGTTTGTTCTCGCAACACTACATTCTGAATGTGCCGTTCCTGCCTTCATGTCATTCTGTATTTTTCCATCAAGAGAAAGGCCCATGGCCCTGAAACTGTCAAACAATGTCTCAAGTCAGCTATGTTGCATAACACATACATCCACACAAGCCAACAGCAGATAATATTCAATCACATATATGGTAACGGGCTAAAGTATACAACACAGAACCTCACACTTCTCGTGTCGAGGCGATGTACGGTGTCGACCACATCTGCAAGCTTAGACTTCTCCTCAGGTAGGATAGTTTGGCAGAGTTTGATGATCTCTGGCCACACGTTCTCCCCATCTAAGAGTCATAGAGTCTGTCAGGCCAGTATAGTTGTGGCAGTTGTCAATCAAAGCAGTTGCCTCCTGTGTAACGACATTGGATGATGCCTGAGCATTGCTAGCTGAGGAGGTATTAGATTTCTCTTTCTATCAGCGTGCTATGACATTTGGAAAAATATAATATTAAATCATCAATAGCCTGGGCGAACCCCACCTTCAGCGGCCCCGTGCTGTCCCCGGTAAAGATGCCGGCCAGGTCGCCCGTACCTCTATGTTTAATATAACACACATACATTCATTATTAATTTCAGTTGCCTATCCTGACGTGAAGTTTGTTCTATAGAACAAATGTGTGTGCCACATAAGTATTTGATTCGAGCCACAAAATTAAGGAAATTAGAAGGGGGGATTCTGGCAGAAGGAAGATTTTCTGCACAACACCTGTCAGGCAACATATTGGATGTCACCCCGTCGTTAACCCCAAAGAAGAACAAGAACTGGCACTCCAGTACAGTAGGTGGCGCTGTATACAAATGTGAAGAAGCAGCAGCATCTGTAAACGTGAACTAGTATCCAAAATCAAATTATATCAGTCGACATGATGACAAGTTGATTTTGTGACTGATTCAGGTTTAGTATTTTTTTAAACATATTTTGTAGCTATTTAGCAATATATTTTCACGTTGCATCGCTGTCTAGATAAATAGGTACTGTAGACATGACTTGGCCGTCTAACGTTGGCTAGCCAAAGTAAAGGCAAAAACTGCTAATACAGATGAAATATTTGCTGCTAACTGGGCAAAGAGCTGGAATAGCCAGCCACATTCATTATCTTTCACTCTGCCTTATTTAGTTAGCTAGCAGAGTAATGTGTATAGCTAACTAGTTATAAAAGCTACACTCGTATTTTGTTTGGCCAGCTGTCAGCAATCTTAACGTTATCTAGCAAAACATCGACCAAATGCAGCTAGCTATATTAGCTGCAGTAGCTAATGTTGATCAT
Source organism: Oncorhynchus keta (assembly GCF_023373465.1). Taxonomy (NCBI): domain Eukaryota; kingdom Metazoa; phylum Chordata; class Actinopteri; order Salmoniformes; family Salmonidae; genus Oncorhynchus; species Oncorhynchus keta. Next base: position 1,735,770 of record NC_068441.1, on the reverse strand, counting down.
GTCAATAATTATACCGAGCTAACTTTGGCTAGATAGATTGGTACTAGCTGCTAGCCAGGTGGGGTCATTTATGCCAGCCTTAGCGAAACGTTTTGATTGTTGTTCAGTGCCACTCCGTGGCTCATTAGAGAAACTCATTGACCGAGTTGATGCAGGTGAAGTGTCTCAACGACACAACTGAAACCGTTTAACAACACCGCAGAACTGTATTGAAATGAAAGTGATTGCAAATATTTTCAGTTAGAGGTCCAACAGAACTGAGTCATATGATATGAATGTATCTTTTTACTTTCATTTCTTCCTCCTGACTCAGGTTGCAGATTTAGAGACGTTGGGACAGGGAGGAGAGGAGATGGGGGGATTGTGTAGGCCACTCCAGGCCTCTATGGTCTGGCTGGCCGTTCTCCTTCTGCTGCTGGGGGAGACGGTGAACACAGGCCAGGAGTTTGACCCCTACAGAGTCCTGGGGCTCACCAAGAGCGCCGGTCAAGCAGAGGTCAAGAAGGTGTACAAGAGGCTGGTCAGAGAATGGTGAGTTGGAAACACCCTGCTACTTTTTGTCTATCATACTATGAATAGGTTTGTGTAACGTGTGCGTGTGGGGCCTCTTACGGATGGATGTGTGTTTGTCTCTAGTAATGTCTGTCAATAGGGTAGGGCGAACTTACCAGACCAATTGTCGGTCTGCATAGTAGGGGCCATTAGCTTGGTTTCTGTCGGCACAGAGTGTTATAGGGACCACTAAGTACTTTCGGCCGGCAGATGCACAATTCTACACTGACCTTTTTTTACAAGCAGTTGGAAAAATGTATGCACACACAAAAAGAAATGTAGGAGCACAATGAAAAATATTGAAGGTAATAAAGCTGGAATCCTTCATTTTTTTAGGCGCACTGTTCCTAAATTAAAATTCCAGGTCACAGAGCAAAATATTTTGGAACATATGCGACTAAAATGGAAGCACTGTAGAGCCCTGTCTTTCTTTCTCTTGAAATATCACATTTACATAAGTATTCAGACCCTTTAATCAGTACTTTTGTTGAAGCACCTTTGGCAGCGATTACTGGCTTCTTGGGTTCAGTCTTCCTGGGTATGACACTACAAGTTTGGCAAACCTGTATTTGGGGAGTTTCTTCCATTTCTCTGCAGATCCTCTCAAGCTCTGCCAGGTTGGATGGGGAGCGTCGCTGCACAGTTATTTTCGGGTCTCTCCAGAGATGTTAGATCGGGTTCAAGTCTGGGCTCTGGCTGGGCCACTCAAGGACTGTTGGAGACTTGTCCTGAAGCCACTCCTGCATTGGCTTGGCTGTGTGCTTAGGGTCATTGTCCTGTTGGAAGGTGAATCTTCACCCCATTCTGAGGTCATGAGCGCTCTGGAGCAGGTTTTCATCCAGGATGTCTCTGTACTTGCACCGTTCATCTTGCCCTCGATCCTGACTAGTCTCTCAGTCCCTGCCGCTGAAAAACATCCCCACTGCATGATCCTACCACCACCATACTTCACCGTAGGGATGGTATTGGCATATTGATGAGCGGTGCCTGGTTTCCTCCAGACATGACACTTGGCATTCAGGCAGAGAGTTAAATCTTGATTTCATCGGACCAGGGAATCTTGTTTCCTGGTTCCCTTTGCCTTTCACTGAGGAGTGGCTACCGTCTGGCCACTCTACCATAAAGGCCTGATTGGTGGAGTTCTGCAGAGATGGTTGTCCTTCTGGAAGTTTCTTCCATTTCCACAGAGGAGCTCTGTCAGAGTGATGATCGGGTTCTTGATCACCTCCCTTCTCTTCCGATTGCTCAGTTTGACCAGGCACCCAGCATTAGGAAGAGTCTTGGTGGTTACAAACTTCTTCCATTTAAGAATGATGTAGGCCACTGTGTTCTTGGGTACCTCCAATGCTGCAGACGTTTTTGGGTACCCTTCTACAGATCTGTTCCTCGACACAATCCTGTCTGGGAGCTCTACTGACAATTACTTCAACCTCTTGGGTTGGTTTTTGGTCTGACATGCACTGTCAACTGCGGGACCTTATATAGACAGGTGTTTGCCTTTCTAAATCCTGTCCAATCAATTGACTTTACCACAGGTGAACTCCAGTCAAGTTGTAGAAACATGTTAAAGATCATCAGTGGAAACAGGATGCACCTAATCTCAGTTTCGAGTCTCATGGCAAAGGATCTGAATGCTTATGTCTTTTTTTTTTTTTTCACCTTTATTTAGGCTAGTTGAGAACAAGTTCTCATTTACAACTGCGATCTGGCCAAGCCAAAGCAAAGCAGTGCGACACAAACAACAACACAGAGTTAGACATGGAATAAACAAGCGTACAGTCAATAACACAATAGGAAAAAAAAGTTTGCAAGTGGCGTGAGGAGGTAAGGCAATAAATTGACCATAGTAGCGAAGTAATTACAATTTAGCAAATTAACACTGGAGTGATGGATGAGCAGATGGTGATGTACAAGTAGAAATACTGGTGTGCAAAAGAGCAGAAAAGTAAATAAAAAAACTATATGGGGATGAGGTAGGTCAATTGGGTGGGCTATTTACAGATGCGCTATTTACAGATGCGCTATGTACAGCTGCAGCGATCGGTTAGCTGCTCAGATAGCTGATGTTTAAAGTTAGTGAGGGAAATATGTTTCCAGCTTCAGCGACTTGCAATTAATTCCAGTCATTGGCAACAGAGAACTGGAAGGAAAGGTGGCCAAAGAGGTGTTGGCTTTGGGGATGACCAGTGAGATATACCTGCTGGAGCGCGTGCTACCGGTGGGTGATGTTATTGTGACCAGTGAGCTGAGATAAGGCGGAGCTTTACCTAGCATGGACTTTTATAGATGACCTGGAGCCAGTGGGTCTGGCGATGAATATGTAGCGAGGGCCAGCCGACTAGAGCATACAGGTCGCAGTGGTATAAGGGGCTTTGGGGACAAAACGGATGGCACTGTGATATACTGCATCCAGTTTTAAGAGTAGAGTATTGGAGTATTATTTTTTAGAGTATTTTGTAAATGACATCGCCAAAGTCGAGGATCGGTAGGATAGTCTGTTTTACGAGGGTATGTTTGGCGGCGTGAGTGAAGGAGGCTTTTTTGTGAAATAGGTAGCCGATTCTAGACTTAATTTTGGATTGAAGATGTTAAATATGAGTCTGGAAGGAGAGATTACAGTCTAGCCAGACACCTAGGTATTTGTAGTTGTCCACATGTTCTAAGTCAGAACCGTCCAGAGTAGTGATGGTAGTTGGGCGGGCGGGTGCGGGCAGCGAACGAAGAGTATGCATTTGGTTTTACTAGCGTTTAAGAGCAGTTGGAGGCCACGGAAGGAATGTTGTATGGCATTGACGCTCGTTTGGAGGTTAGTTAACACAGTGTCCAAAGAAGGGCCAGATGTATACAGAATGGTTTCGTCTGCGTAGAGGTGGATCAGGGAATCACCCGCAGCAAGTGACATCGTTGATATATACAGAGAAGAGAGTCGGCCTGAGAATTGAACCCTGTGGTACCATCATAGACTACCAGCTGTCCGGACAACAGGCCCTCCAATTTGTCACACTGGACTCTGTCTGAGAAGTAGTTGGTGAACCAGGCGAGGCAGTCATTTGAGAAACCAAGACTGTTGAGTCTGCCGATAAGAATACGGTGATTGACAGAGTCGAAATCCTTGGCCAGGTCGATGAAGACGGCCGCACAGTACTGTCTTTTATCGATAGCGGTTGTGATATCGTTTAGTACCTTGAGCGTGGCTTTCGAAGTCTTTAGAAAGGCAGGGCAGGATGGGTATAGGTCGATAACAGTTTGGATCTAGATTGTCACCCCCTTTGAAGAGGGGGATGACCGCAGCAGCTTTCCAATCTTTAAGGATCAGGTTTTGCAGATCTTTCAGAACGTCTGCTATCTGGATTTGTGTGAAGGAGAAGCTGGGGAGTCTTGGGCAAGTAGCTGCGGGGGGTGCGGAGCTGTTGGTTGGGGTAGCCAGGAGGAAAGCATGGCTAGCTGTAGAGAAATGCTTTTTGAAATTCTCGATTATCATGGATTTATCGGTGGTGACAGTTACCATCACTTTCCTTCTTGGTCAAATAGCCCTTACACAGCCTGGTGTGTTCTTGAAAGAAAAAAAAAAGAAATGATATCCCACTAAGCGCAAACCAGATGGGATGGCGTATTGCTGCAGAATGCTGTGGTAGCCATGCTGGTTACGTGTGCCTTGAATTCTAAATAAATCACTGACAGTTTCACCAGAAAATCACCTCCTCCATGCTTCACGGTGGGACCTACACATGCGGCAGTCATCCGTTCACCTAATCTGCATCTCATGGCGGTAGGAACCAAAAATCTCAATTTGGACACATCAGACCAAAGGAGAGATTTCCACTGGCCTAATGTCCATTGCTCTTGTTTCTTGGCTCAAGCAAGTCTCTTCTTATTGGTGTCCTTTAGCAGTGGTTTCTTTGCAGCAATTTGACTATGAAGCCCTGGTTGACTGATCTTCATGTCTTAAGGTAATGGACTGTCATTTCTCTTTGCTTATTTGAGCTGTTCTTGACTCTGGCTGTTTTCTTTCAGCTCGAAAAAGTGTATTTCTACTGGTATGGGCGTTTTTAAGTGTCCTTCTGCTATAAGTGTCTCTTTGCTCTGTGTTCAAGGCACCCAGACAAGAACAATGATCCTGGGGCTGAAGATATGTTCATCAAGATCACTAAGTCTTATGAGGTAAACTAGTTTCACTTACCAGACACACATGCAGACAATCTTAAATGTTTAGATTCTTGTTTATTCAACTAACATGGCTACATGGCATGCACTGGGTGTGTGCACTACAGATTTTAACACAGCACAAATCTAACACCTGGCGCAACTAATCAAGAGCTTGACTATGCTGGTGCTGAAGTGTTGTGTAAATGCTGGGCTTGTACAAAAACCTGCACATCCTGACCCTGTGGATCTCCAAGGATCTGAATTGTAGAACACTGCTCTATTTAAACTCTATAGTCAGGAGGAGGAGAGGAGTTCATAACAAAGTTTGATTGGATCCCTCCCTCAGATCCTGGGGAATGTGGAGCGGCGTGCTAACTACGACCGCTACGGACAGATGGAGGAAAACAAGCAGGGTCAGCACCAGCAGGGCTTCAACCGACACTTCCACAACAGCTTCTATTTCGACGAGTCATTCTTCAATTTCCCTAGGTCGGTGCAAAGGAAAAGATGCCACGCAATTTTTGCAACTCATTTGCCAATCATGTTGTCTTGTATCCCTTGCAATGACTGTGATATGTGCTGGTTTTTACATACCTTAATTGCACTGTCGCTCTGGGTAAGAGCATCTGCAGAATGACCAAAACGTAAATATATTCCCACTTTGAGGGGTCCCTGAATTGATTGGTCCCTGAGGCCATTTTGAAAGATACCGTATCAAAGCCTTCTTTATTTTTCTGTCTGGGGTATCCATGACGAAGGCTACATGCAAAACATGCATTGGGTTTAGTAGTAAAGAAGCATATTTAATCAACTTCCATTGTCCTCCAAGAGTGGCTAAATCTTCTCTTCCCCCAGGTCAGGCCGGGACTTCTCCGACAGCAAGTATCTGCTCGACCACGCAGGGTTCAACAGTAAGGTGCTGCCCGACAGCTTCAAGCGGCCCTACCTGATCAAGATCACCTCCGAGTGGTGCTTCGCCTGCGTTCACATCGAGCCAGTCTGGAGGGAGGCAGTACAGGAGCTAGAGCCACTGGGTACGAAGTCGGCAGACTTCCAGGAAGTCCATGGTTGTGTCCCAAATGGCACCTTATTCGCTATATACTGCACTACTTCTGACCAGGGACAATATGACTGTGGTCATAAGTAGTGAACTCTGTAGGAAAAGGGTGCCATTTGGGATGCAGTCCATGTCTTTCACTAAGAATCCGTTGGGGTCAAATCATGATTTGAAGGTTGTTAAATTTATTCACTGATGTGTGGTTTGTAACAGGTGGAGAAACTAACCATTGACAAGAGAACAACAGGGGAAATGGGCTGAAACCTATTAGTCAGTGGTGACTCAAATGAATCAAAACATACAGTACATTGTAATCTGTTTAATACAACTCTCTTTGCTTCCCTCTACTGTCCACTGGTATGTAACAACCTAATGAATGGTGTCCATCACTCAGGTGTGGGTATCGGCATTGTTGACATTGGTTACGAGCGTCGCCTAGCCAACCAGCTGGGTGTCCATCGCACGCCATCCATTCTGGGTGTGGTCAATGGTCGAGTGACCGTGTTCCACTACTCCGTGGTCAGAGAACACCTGCGACAGTTTGTAGAAGACCTGCTGCCTCAGAGGCTGGTGGAAAAGGTAGGCCTGCTGTTAACAATATTGCAATGTATTCAGTATGATTTATAGTAATAATAATGGGTGCTAGCGAGCATGCTAGGTATCAACAGCCAATCCAGTAGAGGCTAGAAGCTATAGTAGGCTTTGATTGGTCAATCCTGATGCGATATTGCTGAGAATTCAGCTTTCCCCAACTTAGGTCCCGCCCTATTCACACTCTCTCGCCCATGTTCGGATCGCCCAACAGTCTCCTGCCCATTTCACTTCCCTCCATTGAAAATGAATGGCTTCCGATGTTTTTTTTGCCACCTATCGTGTTCAGTTAATCAGCACCATTATAATAAATAGTCAGAAACACCTCAGACAGTTTATAGTGGACCTGTTGCCTCTGAGGCAAACGGGTCCAAAATAATAGCTTAAAGGGCAACTCTGCCACTTTTCAACTTAACTCATTATCTTCAGCACCAAACCAATGTCTACATATATGTTTATTTGATCTGTGTTAAAAGATAAGGTCCTAAAAAATGCTTCTCTGTGATGTCACAGGGTAAGGTTAAGTAAGAAGCATTTTCAGAACCTGCAATGATTTTTTTTCTAGCAAGAGAGAGGGTATTTCCTTGCTCCCCATGTCACTGTGAATCTCATCGTGTTTGAAAATACATTTTTTTTAATGTTACTTTTGATGTCATCGAGTAACTTTTTAACGTATTTTTCTACAAAGCATATACACTACCGTTCAAAAGTTTGGGGTCACTAAGAAATGTTGTTTTTGAAAGAAAAGCAAAAACAATTGTCCATTTTTAAAACAGCATAAAATTGATCAAAAATACAGTGAAGACATTGTTAATGTTGTAAATGACTACTGTAGCTGGAAACGGCTGATTTAAATTTTTAAAATTGGAATGGAATAGGTGTACATAGAAAGCCAGCATCCCGGAGTCGCCTCTTCACTGTTGACGTTGAGACTGGTGTTTTTTGCGGGTACTATTTAATGAAGCTGCCAGTGGAGGACTTGTGAGGTGTCCGTTTCTCAAATTAGTCACTCGAATGTACTTGTCCTCTTGCTCAGTTGTGCACCGGGGCCTCCCACTCCTCTTTCTATTCTGGTTAGGGCCAGTTTGCGCTGTTCTGTGAAGGGAGTAGTACACCGCGTTGTACGAAATCTTCAGTTTCTTGGCAAGTTCTCGCATGGAATAGCCTTCATTTCTCAACAAGAATAGACTGAGTTTCAGAAGAAAGTGCTTTGTTTCTGGCCATTTTTGAGCCTGTAATCAAACCCACAAATGCTGAGGCTCCAGATACTCAACTCGTCTAAGGAAGGCCAGTGTTATTTCTTCTTTAATCAGCACTGCAGTTTTCAGCTGTTCTAACATAGCTGACGGTTTTCTAATGATCAATTAGCCTTTTATAATGACAAGGAAAAAACAAGGACATTTCTATGTGACCCCAAATCTTTGAACGTATATGCTCCATCTTGACATATGTAGACACTGGTTTGGTACTGGAGATGATGAATATGAGGTTGAGAAGTAGTACAGTTGCTCTTTAATAAGCTACGGTGCTTTTCATTCCGAAGTTATGCAAAGGGATATGTGAATACTTTACTCGTATATTGTATATAATTGCTACAATTACTCAGTATCTGTAATGCGTATTGTATGTTTCCTTTTTTGCACTGCAAGCCATAAAATGCAGTGCATTTGCAAAGTATTCAGACAATTTGTTACGTTACAGCCTTATTCTAAAATGGATTAAATCGTTTTTTCCCCTTCATCAATCTACACACAATACGCGATAATGACAAAGTTAAAATAGGTTGTGGAAATACACAAAGTCCAAACAGAGGAACGTTTGACAATGAAAGTAAACATGCCCCTGTTGAATCCATTTTAAACTGAAATATCACATTTACATAAGTATTCAGACCCTTTACTCAGTTCTTTTTTGAAGCACCTTTGGCAGCGATTACAGCCTCAAGTCTTCTTGGGTATAACGCTTGGCACACCTGTATTTGGGGAGTTTTCCCAATTTTCTCTGCAGATCCTCTCAAGGTCTGTCAGGTTGGATGCGGAGCGTTGCTGCACAGCTATTTTCAGGTCTCTTCAGAGATGTTTGATTGGGTTCAAATCCGGGCTCTGGCTGGGCCACTCAAGGACATTCAGAGACTTGTCCTGAAGCCACTCCTGTGTTGTCTTGGCTGTGTGCTTAGGGTCGTTGTCCTGTTGGAAGGTGAAGTTTTGCTCCAATCTGAGGTTCTGAGCGTTCTGGAACAGGTTTTCATCAAGGATGTTTGTACTTTGCTCTGTTCTTCCCCTCAATCCTGACTAGTCTCACAGTCCCTGACTCTGGAAAAACATGACATGGACTGCCAACTGTGGGACCTTATATAGACAGGTGTGTGCCTTTGCAAATCATGTCCAATCAATTGAATTTACCACAGGTAGACTTCAATCAAGTTTTAGAAACATCTCAAGAATGGAAACAGGATGCACCTGAGCTCAATTTCTTGCTATGGCAAAGGGTCTGAATATTTATGTAAATACGTTTCTTTTAGTTTCTCGCTTTGTCGTTATGGGGTATTGTCTGTAGATTGAAGATTTTTATTTATTTAATACATTTTATAACAAGGCTGCAACGTTACACAATGTGGAAAAAGTCAAGGGGTCTGAATACTGTCCGAATGCACTGATTGAATATATATATAAAGCATTTGAATCTCTCCTGAACTTAATAAGTTGTTCCATTTGATCTTGTTTTATTTTTCTTTGTCAGGTAACAGATAAGAACTATGTGTCCTTCCTGGGCAGCTGGCATGTTGAGAACAATCCCAGTGTGTTGCTGTTTGACCAAGTGCCTGCAGTGCCCCTGCTCTACAAGGTAACACACACAGAGTGTGTCTGTGGAAAATGGTTATCTATCTAGTCATCAGTCCAACAGCTAACCCTCCTCTCTCCCTCTCTCCAGCTCACAGCGTTTGCCTTTAAGGACTATGTGCGGTTTGGTTACGTGGACCAGGGACTGACAGAGACATCCAGACTACTGCATCAGTTCAACATCAACAGCTATGCTCCCACAATGCTGCTGTTCAAGGAGAACACTGAGCAACCTGCTGATATTATACAGGTAAACTCATGGACCAGTCTTGAAATAGTTGCATGCGCTGGCTCTAGATGACTTATTCTGTTTTGGTGTCAGAGATGAATGGGTCAGAACCACAAGACTGCCTGTTGAATACCTGATCATTGCTCTCTCTCTAACCCCCCCCAGGCTAAAGGGATGAAGAGACAGATCATGGAGGAGTTTGTGTCCAACAACAAGTACCTGTGTGTCCCTCGGTTGGTCAACCAGCATCTGTTCGATGAGCTCTGCCCCATCAAGCAGTTCCACCGGCGCAGGAAGTAAGAACCAACTAAATCTGGCCTCTGATCTTAAAGGTCCAATGCAGCCGTTTCTATCTCCATATCAAATCATTTCTGGATAACAATTTAGTACCTTATTGTGATTTCTATTAAAATGGTCAAAAATGAACAAGAATAGCTTCTTAGCAAAGCTCAATTTCTCAACCAATAATTTTGCGAGGACTATATGGGAGTAGTCTGAGTGGGGAGGGGGAAACTGAAAACTCGCTGTTATTCGCAGAGAGGTTTGGAACTCTCTTTCTTATTTTCTATTAATTAACTTACCACCTGGTGATGTCACCAGGCTTGGCCCAAAACTCCATCCCTTCAAAACTGGGTGAAATTTTAGGATGTCTTTTCAAACAGCTCTCACACTGAAAGGGAATTATCATATTTTTTCAAATTTCACAGTATTATTCCAACCTCACTGTGGAAATATTCAATAAAATATACAGTTTATTTGGTACACCACCCTGTTCACAAATAGTTCCCTCCTAGAAACAGTGAGTCACATGGCCGTGGCTTGCTATATAAAGCAGGCAGACAGGCATCGAGGCATTCAGTTACTGTTCGATTGAATGTTAGAATGGGCGAAAGGACTTAAGCTGCTTTGAGTGTGTATGATCGTCAGTGCCAGGCGCGCCGGATGTAGTATCTCAGTAACGTCCCGCCTCCTGGGCTTTTCACACACGACAGTGTCCAGGGTTTACCAAGAATGATGCGACAAAAAATAAATAAACATACAGTCCTGTGGGCGAAAACAGCTTGTTGATGAGAGGTCGAAGGAGAATGGCAAGAATCGTGCAAGCTAACAGGCTGGCCACAAACAGGAACATAACTGCGTAGTAAAACAGTGATGTGCAGAACGGCATCTATTGCAGCAGACAACTACACTGCGTTCCACTCCTATCAGCTAAAAACAAGAAGTGTCTCCAGTGGACATGCAATCACCACCACTGGTCAATTGAGGAGCGGAAAAACATTGCCTGGTTCGACAAATCCTGGTTGCGTAATGCTGATGGCAGAGTCTGGATTTGGTGTAAGCAGCATGAGGCCATGGACCCATCCAGCCTGGTGTCAATGGTGTAATGTTGTGGGGAATGTTTCCGTGGCACACGTTCGGTCCCTTGCTAACAATTGAGCAACGTTTGAACGCCACACCATGTAGAATCCGCACCCCAAATAATTTGGGCTGTTCTGGAGGAAAAGAGAGGTCCTACCCGGTAGGTGAGTGTACCTAATAAACTTAAGAAAGAAAATCACATTTTTGACTGCACTGGGCTTTAATATCCACACTAGTACCACTTAGAACAGGCCTGGGAAATTATTTTCCATGGAGGGGCCACATTGGAATATATTTTTGCCATCGCGGGCCAGAATCATATAACAGGATTATACATCATGTGTATGATTTTGTTTACTTATCTCTTCTGTAAATCACATCCAGATATGCCACTTATTTTACTTTAACATGCACAGAAATAAACCACATCCATATTTTCCTTTTGGAAGGTATTTCATTATGAATCATGCAATGAACTACACGGAAGGAAAAGTCTCTGATGGGCATTGACTAGAGCAGTAGAGTCAAGTATAGTTTCGTCGCTTTGCGCAGGATTGCTGAGAGGTGAGAGTCGGTAAGAGAGGATCTGTGCCTTGGCTTGTTATATTTCATCACTGAAGATGTCTGTTCACATACATAGGTTGACCCAAACAGTACAAACATGTTCTGAGCATGACTCCTAATCTTTGAAAAGTTTTGTTCATCGAGAGATGCGAAGAACCTCGTCAGTGACATTGTTTTGAATAGTTCTCCAATCACTGCATCAGACCGAAAATCGATAAGCTCAAGTTGCAGGCCAGTGGGTGCGTGTTCCACATTGAAGGAGAAAGGAGAGGAAGCCAACAGGATGTAATTTTCCAATACTTCAAATCCTCAAAATGACGGGAAAACTGACCGTTCAAAGCACGCAGCAGCGATGTACAACTTCTCCCACTGGTCATCTGATAAGGAACAGACTAGTAGTGTCGGAAGGTGGGTGAGGTTGTTGACCTCTACTTGGTGGGTCAGGAGGAGTAGTTTTCCCTTGAAGGCTTTGGCAAGGCTGTACATCTGATGTGCTAAAAGGCCCTTCCCTTGCAGTTGGGAATTCAGTTCATTCATGAGGGCCATGATGTCCACGGTGAAGGCATAATCAGCCAACCATTCTTGATCTTGCAGTTTTTGCAAAAGAAAGGAAATCTGACTTCAGGTCCCCCACCCTTTTTAAGTACCTTCCCCAAACTCCGCCATCTCTCGTTTGCGTGGTAGGAGAGATCCGCATAACCCGACTCTCTTCCAACAGTGAGATAAACTGCCTGTAAGTTTAAAGATTTTGCTCTTATGAAGTTTACCACTTTAGTGACCGTATCCACATGGCTCATTTTCAGAACACATTTACAGAGCACCTCCTGATGAATAATGCAATGCAGGAAAATAGTTTTCTGATCTGGGTTCAGCTCTGCTACTTGATCTTGTCACCCATCAGAGGTCACACTGGATAACTTTTCAAAACTCAGTCCCAGCTTTGCTACACACGTATTAACCTCTTCCAATCAATCTTTCACTGTGGTTGTGCTATTCATTGACTGCACTGAAGCAAGCTCCTCTGTAATTTCAAAGTCTGGGGTTATGCATCGTAAGAATATCAACAACTGCGTGTCACGTGCCTCACTGCTCTCGTCCAGGGCCAAGGAGAAATAGGTCAAATCCTATACAGCAGGTGTAGACCATGCAGTGAAATGCTTACTTATGAGCCCCTAACCAACAATGCAGTACAAATAAGAAATGAAAGTAACAAATTATTAAAGAGCAGCAGTAAAATAACAATAGCGAGACTATATACAGGGGGTACTGGTACAATGTGCAGAGGCACCGGATAGTCGAGGTAATTGAGGTAATATGTACATGTAGGTAGAGTTATTAAAGTGACTATGCATAGATGATAACAGAGTAGCAGTGGTGTAAAGGGGGTGAGGGCAATGCAAATAGTCTGGATAGCCATTTGATTAGATGCTAAGGAGTCTTATGGCTTGGGGGTAGAAGCTGTTTAGAAGCCTCTTGGACCTAGACTTGGTGCTCTGGTACCGCTTGCTGTGTGGTAGCAGAGAGAACAGTCTGACTAGGGTGGCTGGAGTCTTTGATCATGGTTTGTTGGTGATGTGGACACCGAGGAACTTGAAGTTCTCAACCTGCTCCACTACAGCCCTGTTGATGATAATTGGGGTGTGCTCAGTCTTCTTTTTCCTGTAGTCCACAATAATTTCCTTTGTCTTGATCACGTTGAGGGAGAGGTTGTTGTTGTTGTCTTGGCAAGACACGGCCAGGTCTCTGACCTCCTACTTATAGGCGGTCTCGTCGTTGTCTGTGATCAGACCTACCGCTGTTGACATCGGCAAACTTAATGATGGTGTTGGAGTCATGCCTTCCGCGCAGTCATGAGTGAACAGGGAGTACAGGCGGAGTCTGAGCACGTACCTTTGACGGGCCCCTGTGTTGAGGATCAGCGTGGCGGATGTGTGCTTACCTACCCTTACCACCTGGGGGTGGCCTGTCAGGAAATCCAGGATCCAGTTGCAGAGGGAGGTGTCTTATCCCAGGGTCCTTTCGCTTTTTGGTGAGCTTTTGGAACTGTTGTTCCATATTCTCTGCGACCATATTCTCAACACGCCCTGTCACTGTTCGCCTTGACAGGGAAACATTTTCAAACAGCTCTTTTTTGTCGGGGCAAAGTATTGCTGCTGAGTCAATTAAACATTCTTTAATGAATTCACCCTCAGAATGGCTTGCTATGTTTAGCAAATTTGTGGGACAGTACATGGCTAGCTCTCGCAAGAAAGCAACTCTTTCAATGTACTTTGCCCTCTGCTCAGTAGACACATTCCTATATTTCTCTGCATGCTTTGTCTGGAAGTGTCGGGACAAGTTGTAGTCTTTCAAGACAGTGATGCTCTCTTTGCACACTAAGCACATAGCTTTCCCTGATACCTCAATAAATAAATATTTCAACGTCCACTCTTGCTGAAACACCCTACATTCATTGTCTACTTTCCTTTTCTTTGATAAAGCTTGTTTTTGCGCAATTTCTAGCTAGCTACTATTTGTAACTGTTACGTGTGTCAGTCACTGTTGGTCCTCGTGCAGTTGTTATTTATACGTGCCTTCAAGATAAATGTCCCACAAGCCATGGTAGTTAAATCATTACACAAAGGCGAGTTTTCATTGGGCTTCTAATTTGAATAACAAATACTTTTTTCAAAGCTTTACTATCACAAATTCTTTGATCTGAGCAGGATTCCACTGGCTGTATTGAATCAGGTCGCGGGCCGCATATGGCCCAAGGGCCATCGTTTGCCCAGGCCTGACTTAGAATGAATTCATGTTTTGGGCATGTTTTCTTAATTCTAAGTGGTATGCTAATGTGGACAGAGCTCGCCTCTGTCTTAGGTCGTTTTATTGCAGCCTCACTGTGCACTGCACATAGCAGAAGATTTCTATGTAACTTATTTTGTGGTTCCTGAGATGTTCAACACTTCTATATGTGTTGTGAGATCTTATCTTTGCAGTGTGACTGCAATAAAGACTCAGATATACTGTATGTCTGCGTTGGGATAATCCTAAGAATTAAGTATTGTATTGGCATGCATTCTAAGTGGTATGCTAGTGTGGTTATTGGAACAAAGCAGGAAGACACGTTTCTGATCCTTAAGGAAAATAAAGTAAACCTTCTTCCTTCCGCCCTTCTCTTTCTCTCTCTCTCACTCAGGTACTGTGTGCTGCTGATCACTGGTGAGGAGCCAGGGTTTGTCCCTGGTAACCAGGCCTTCCTGACCTTCGCTTCGTCCAACACTAAAGACGTCCTGCGCTTCACATATGTCTACCAGAGACAGCAACAACCACTGTGTCAGGCCTTGCTCCACAACCAGGCCCCACTGTTCGCACAGGTTAGTAATAAACACATGCTTTGCTTACAATACACACCCACACAAACGGGCAATAAGGTGTATCGTACAGTACGCACACATTATGCGCTCGTGTTTGATTGCACCATGACAGGTGGTGATACTGGAGAGGCGGAGCCCGGGAGGTAAGGCTGTGTACCGGTCTGTGATTGGTGGATGGAACGGCAGTGACGATGATAAGACCCGCCTCCACGAGCAGCTGGAGCTCCTGCAGAGGGACCCCTCCTACCTGAGCTATGACGCCACGCTACCTGAACTAAACAACGAATTGTCCCCCGTGAGTCTCGCACTCACACACCTGGAACACACACACACACACCTGCCTACCTGAGCTACAGGTAACTGCCAAAATAAAGGAAATAGGACGTTGGGCCACTGCGAGCCAGAACAGTTTCAATGCACCTTGGCATAGATGCTACAAGTATCTGGGATGCGATACCCATTATTCCACGAGCAATTCCATAATTTGGTGTTTTTGTTGATCGAGGTAGGAAACGCTGTCTTGGGCGCCCCTCCAGAATCTCCCATAAGTGTTCACTTGGGTTGTGATCTGGTGACTGAGACGGCATGGCATATGGTTTATATCATTTCATGCTCATCAAACCATTCAGTGACTTTGTGCCCTGTGGATGGGCGCATTGTCATCCTATGGGGGCATAGCCATGGTAGCCAAAATAATGGTTTGCCCAGAATTTGTATACATGACCCTAAGCATGATGGGTTATAATTGCTTAATTAACTCAGGAACCACACATGTGGAATCACCTGCTTTCAATATTCTGTGTACCTTTTATACTCAAGTGTTAACCATTATTTTGGCAGTTAATTGTAGGATCCTACACTACCTGAACTAAACAATGAACTGACCCCTGTGAGTCACACACACATGCACACACACACCTGCCTACCTGAACTATGACGGCACTCTACCTGAACTAAACCGCAATTTCTCTCTTCTTCCCCAACTCTAGATGTTTCTGATTCAGTGGATCAATGCAGCTTACGATTATTTCCTTCAAATCTATGATGACCTTCTCTTCTCCAACTGGTAAGATATTTCTGTATTTGATCCGTTTTCAATTGGGTTAGGTCAGCGGTTCCAAAAACTAGGGGATGTGACCCCGTATGGCAGTTGCCTGATATGAAAATGGGGTCACGGGAAAATGTCCAAAAGCCGGATGAAATTTAAAAATATATATATAATATTGTCTTTGTATCTTAAAGTCATTGTAATGTGGTTCACCTTAGAAATCCACATTTCAAATCTAAAATACATAATTCAACCACTGAGAGCAGCCTTAGATCATGGGAGAAGGCGGCACATGTATCATTCCGACAGTGAATGGCTAGGTCCGCTACGTTGCTGCAAAATGGACTGTTTCCTTACACTACCATCCTCCGTTAGTTCGGTGGCTACTACATTAAGTGAAGCCGAGGCAACTCGCCAGCACAAAAGCAGAAATCGTGCTCGAAAACATGATGAAACCTACCTCGAATAAACCTACCTCACTAGCATAATAATAGTAGAGAGATTTATTTCAGCTTTTATTTCTTTCATCACATTCCCAGTGTGTCAGGAGTTTACATACACTCAGTTAGTATTTGGTAGCATTGCCGTTAAATTGTTTAACTTGGGTCAAACGTTTTCGGTAGCCTTCCACAAGCTTCCCACAATAAGTTGGGTGAATTTTGGCCCATTCCTCCTAACAGAGCTGGTGTAACTTAGTCAGCTTTGTAGGCCTCCTTGCTCGCACATGTAATTTCAGTTCTGCCCACACATTTTCTATAGGATTGAGGTCAGGGCTTTGTGATGGCCACTGAAATACCTTGACTTTGTTGTCCTTAAGCCATTTCGCCACAACTTTGGAAGGATGCTTGGGATCTTTGTCCATTTGGAAGACCCATTTGCGATCAAGCTTTAACTTCCTGACTGATGTCTTGAGATGTTGCTTCACTATATCCACATAATTTCCCCCTCTCATAATGCCATCTATTTTGAGAAGTGCACCAGTCCCTCCTGCAGCCAAACACCCCCACAAGATGATTCTGCCACCCCTGTGCTTCACGGTTGGGATGGTGTTCTTCGGCTTGCAATCTTCCCCCTTTTTCCTTTTATACTTACTATATACTTACTATTGTCTGTACAGATGAACGTGGTACCTTCAGTCGTTTGGAAATTGCTCCCAAGGATGAACTAGACTTGTCGAGGTCTACAATTGTTTTCTGAGGTCTTGGCTGATTTCTTTAGATTTTCCCATGATGTCAAGCAAAGAGGCACTGAGTTTGAAGGTAGACCTTGAAATACATCCACAAATACACCTTCAATTGACTCAAATGATGTCAATTAGCCTATCAGAAGCTTCTAAAGCCATGACATCATTTTCTGGAATTTTCCAAGCTGTTAAAAGGCACAGTCAACTTAATGTATGTGAACTTCTGACCCACTGGAGTTGTAATTAACTGAAGTAATCTGTCTGTAAACAATTGTTGGAAAAATTACTTGTCATGCACGAAGTAGATGTTCTAACCGACTTGCCAAGACTACAGTTTGTTAACAAGAAATGTGCGGAGTGGTTGAAAAACGAGTTTTAATGAATCCAACCTAAGTGTATGTAAACTTCCAACTTCAACTGTAGCCTACTGCATATTAGAAAGTGTAGCCCTAGTCGATGCTGTTGGTTCATTGATTATGCAGGGCGGCTTACAATTGTAGTGAATTTGTATCTGATTCTGAATAGCCTAGTAATGAGTTTTTGTAATATTTTCATAATCAATAGGCTGACAGAATATCTCACCGCCATGCGTTTCCAACTCCTCTCTTTTATTCCTTTCTCAAGGGCGCAAAGGGTCTGTCAACAGTGAAATGTGCCTTGTTGCGCAAAACAAGTTACTATCGATGTTCCCAAACAGATTTTTACTTGGTTTCACAAATTAAGCACTGGGTAGCTACAGGAGCAAGGTTGGAGAGCCCATGGCATACGGAGTTTGGGCTGTATGTCACCTGTCTTATAGCGAGCGCATGCTCCTCAAAGCGGTTGACGCATGGAGTGAAATGAATGTTCTATTATTTCTCAGCTGCTCATATTATCCACAGCTCTAACTAATATACCGAAGTAGCCCATCGAGCATCATTGGAAAACGGACAGTCAGAAAAGCCCGCGGCCTCCATTCGCTATTTGAGTGCATACAGATGACATGTCTATTTTCCCCCTGTTCCTGCCAATTTGATAATGGGTAATTTCTAAATCTAGACTAATTTGACATATTAGTAAAGACAAAATTCAATTGAGAGTAGTCTGACGGGTGAAAATATCATCACTTGATGAGAGGAGCAGCCTGAGGCAAGCAACCAAGCCCCCCCCGACTTTCTCAAATCATCAATAGCATATGCAGCTGCATCATGCAGCTGTGGTGGAATATTCGAATCAAGTGAGCGAGACTTTGTCATTTCTTCAAACAATCATCTTGATTTAATATAAATTATTGCAATAATGAAACCGGCGACCCCACACTCTGAAGTGCGTGTTGCCGAGTGCTTAAAATCAGACATATAGTATACAGGGGCTTTTTTATATAGGGGACCTCAAAATGCTTTAATCATGGCTGAACCCCCCCCTATTCAGATTGGGCACCATCAACCATTCTGGGTTCATCGTGTCGTTTATCTGCACAGGGGTGTTAATTTACTCCTCGAAGTTTCCCATGAGCATGGATGAGAGCCAACACTGAAATGTTTGTTCTATTCCTTCAGGCTATCTCGGGTCACACACACACATCTTATCTATGAACGCAGGCTTAGTCCGACCAGAGACATATGTCTCACATGCACCACTGATCACAGAATGGAATGTGGCTGGAAAGTTTATCACCAAGCCATCACTTAATCAGTTGCCAATCCAAGCTTCAAAGTCTCCTCTCAGTTCAAACAGAATGAAGAGAGTTCTATGAAAGTTACTCCATTGCATGAAAACAACCATGATTTAAAACGGTATCATAATATTGTAATTTTGCTACCACACAGCCCATATATGTTTTGATGTCTAAGACATTGGCTACTTAGCTTATTCAAGCCTGTCTCAAAATACAACACTGCCCCTTTAAGACAAAAAAAAGGCTCTTTACTTGACCCGCTTTTCAAAGATGTCTAGAAATCTACACCTTTTTTGTTCTTGTAGGAAGCAACCACTCCCCTTTTGCTGACTACAAATGTTCTATAACTGGACTAATAACTCTTAGCTGGCAAAGGATATGAACAAAATGTGCACACATGGCTACATTTAGCTCTCGCTTTGATCTCAAAACAAGTGCATCTATTCACAACCACCGCTGTAAACACAGTCCAGTTCAAAGTAAATGACACATCCATATATGCCTATTGCTTATTTGCATATAGGCAAATGGATTGGTTATGAAAAAAATTGTTATGCCATACTGGTCTGTGTAGAGGACGGCCTGAGTCGTGGGCAATAGAATCCTACTCCGATGCCTTCTGCCAAAAACAAAATCTCTTACGTAGTTTGTTTTGGTATGTTGCATTGAAACTGGCGTTCAATCGATAACATTTATAATAACTGACAGGGAAAACTCTAGAAAGTTGAGTTCAATCTCGTGCTTCTCTCCGTGGGCTGATATTTCTTCTGCACTCTGCTCTGCGGTCCCTGGGAGCTGCGCTGCAGTCTCGGGGCTCCTGCGTGTCCGTGCAAGTGCGCAGCTTAGAGGGAACATTGTTCAGAACTAAGTTGCCAAATAACTCTAAATCTAGCTTACAGGACCTGTTTCAAATTATCACTTTTACACTCAACATAGTCACTTCATATGCGGTCTTGCTCCAGAATGGGGGAAATATCCTTTCTATTATATTCTTCTTATTATAAAAATCATATGAAATAATGGCACGGGACTTATAGGCATACAGTGGAAAGTGAAAAGTATTCAGACCCCTTGACTTTTCAATTTTCCCACATTTTGTTACGTTACAGCCTTTATCTAAAATTGATAATGTTTTCTTTCCCTCGTCAATCTACACACAATATCCCATAATGACAAAGCAAATAGTTTTTTTTGTCATTTTTACAAATGTATTAAAAAATAAACTGAAATATCACATTTACATATGTATTCAGACCCTTTACTCAGTACTTTGTTGGAACACCTTTGGCAATGATCACAGCCTCGGGTCTTTTTGGGTATGACGCTATAAGCTTGGCACACCTGTATTTGGGGAGTTTCTCCCATTCTCTGCAGATCCTCTAAAGCTCTGTTAGGTTGGATGGGAAGTGTCGCACAGCTAGTTTCAGGTCTCTCCACAGATGCTTGATCAGGTTCCAGTCCGGGCTCTGACTGGGCCACTCAAGGACATCCAGAGACTTGTCCCGAAGCCAATCCTGTGTTGTCTTGGCTGTGTGCTTAGGGTCGTTGTCCTGTTAGGTGAACCTTCGACCTCAGAGATCCTGAGCGCTCTGGAGCAGGTTTTCATCGAGGATCTTTCTGTACTTTTCCTCAGTTAATCTTTCCCTCGATCCTGACTAGTCCCTGCCGCTGAAAAACATTCCCATAGTATGATTCTGCCACCACCGTGCTTCACCGTAGGGATAGCGGGCTGTCAAGTGCCTTTTACTGAGGAGTGGCTTCTGCCTGGCCACTACCATAAAGGCCTGATTGATGGAGTGCTTCAGAGATGGTTGTCCTTCTGGAAGTTTCTCCTATCTCCACAGGGGAACTCTATAGCTCTGTCAGATTGACCATGGGGTTCTTGGTCACCTCCCTAACCAAGGTCTTTCTCCCCCGAATGCTCAGTTTGGCCGGGCGGCCAGTTCTACTAAGAGTCTTGGTGGTTCCAAACTTGTTCCATTTAAAAATGGAGACTGTTCTAGGGGACCTGCAATGCTGCAGAAATATTTTGGTACCCTTCCCCAGATCTGTGCTTCGACACAATCCTGTCTCTGAGCTCTATGGACAATTCCTTCAACCTCATGGCTTGGTTATTGCTCTGACATGCACTGTCGACTGTGGGACCTTGTATAGACAAGTTTGTGCCTTTCCAAATCATGTCCAATCAATTTAATTTACCACAGGTGGACTCCAAGTTCTAGAAACATCTCAAGGATGTTCAATGGAAACAGGATGCACCTGAGCTCAATTTCGAGTCTCATCGCAAAGGGTCTGAATAATTATGTAAATAAGTGATTTAAGTATTTTATTTTTAGAAAATATGTAACCCGTTTTCGTTTCATCATTATGGGGTATTGTGTAGATTGATGAGGGAAAAAATACATGTAATCAATTTTAAAATAAGACTGTTTACGTAACAAAATGTGGAAAAAGTCAAAGGGTCTGAGTACTTTCTGAGTGCACTGGTATCTTGTTAGCTAAATGAACAATCATACAGCCCTATGGCATGGAGTTTAGCCAGATAACATGCAGTAGGCCAACTCCATTTTCTGTTCTTCTGAAATAAATGTTCTTCATATCATATTGTTTCTTTAGACCTGGCTAAAAAAAAATGGATTTATTGTGATGGTGTACAGTATATTAAATTGATTTATGAGGCTTTTTAAATGTAGATGTTTCAAAGGAGCACATCAGCTCAGCGGCTTGAATGCAGCTTTTATGCGTGGTGGCCTGGATATGCTAAACGTTTTTATGTTAATTAATGGTCAATTACAGTGAGACCGGCAGACAATAACTGGCTGACACATTTTTATGACCTCCACAGCCCTAATCATAGTTGCAAATGTAAAAGTATGAGAGCGAGTGAGTTGAGGAGACAATCAGAAATACTGGCAATGTTTTGCAGTTGACTGTCATAGCCCAAAACAAATATAAGTAAACATTGCCTGTTGATTATAGTTTTTTTTTTCACATGGTTGTTGATGTGGACCAAAAAGGTTTATCTACCTCTGGGTTAGATGGTGATTGCCACAATTCTGCAACACATTTATTAAACCTTTTGTTGGTGTTTTATGGTAGAACAAAATAATTGAGTGAAGTATCATATACTATAAATCTATCATCTAAACTTGTTGATGTTTGTCTTCTAGGCGGGAGATGATGCCCATCCTGTCTCTCATCTTTTCTGCTCTGTTCATCCTCTTTGGTACTGTCATCATCCAGGCCTTCAGGTGAGCATGGGAATCAAAGTTAGTTTACATACCGTAGGATTGCTAACTGGCCTAAATATGTAAATATATACATGAAAAATTAGCTTGAAATAGTCATGGTCTAAATGACCAAAAACGCATACAGTACCAGTCAAAAGCTTGGACACACATGCTTATTCCAGGGCTTTTCTTTTTTATTGCTATTTTCTACATTGTAGAATAATAGTGAAGACATAAAAACTATGAAATAACTCATGGAATCATGTAGTAACCAAAAAAGTGTTCATCGAATCAAAATATATTTGAGATTCTTCAAAGTAGCCACCCTTTGCCTTAAGGACAGCTTTGCACACTCTTGGCATTCTCTCAACCAGCTCCATGAGGTAGTCACCTGGAATGCATTTCAATTAACAGGTGTGCCTTGTTAAAAGTTAATTTGTGGAATTTCTTTCCTTAATGCGTTTCAGCCAATCAGTTGTGTTGTGACAAGGTAAGGGTGGTATACAGAAGACGGCCCTATTTGGTAAAAGTCCATATTATGGCAAGAACAGGTCAAATAAGCAAAGAGAAACCACAGTCCGTCATTACTTTAAGACATGAAGGTCAGTGAATCCGGAAAATTTCAAGAACTTTGAAAGTTTCTTGAAGTGCAGTCGCAAAAACCATCATGCTCTATCTATGGTGAAACGATCTCATGAGGACCGCCACAGGAATGGAAGACCGAGAGTTACTTCTGCTGCAGAGGATAAGTTCAGTAGAGTTAACTGCACATCAGATTGCAGCTCAAATAAAAAGTAACAGACACATCTCAACATCAACTGTTCAGAGGAAACTGCGTGAATCAGGCCTTCCTTCATGGTCGAATTGCTGCAAAGAAACCACTACTAAAGAACACCAGTAAGAAGAGACTTGCTTGGGCCAGGAAACACGAGCAATGGACATTATACCAGTGGAAATCTGTCATTTGGTCTGATGAGTCCAAATGTAAGATTTTTGGTTCCAACCGCAGTGTCTTTGTTAGACGCAGGTGAACGGATGATCTCTGCATGTGTGGTTACCACCATGAAGCATGGAGGAGGAGGTGTGATGGTGTGGAGTGCTTTGCTGTTGACAACTGTCTGGGATTTATTTCAAATTCAAGGCACACGTAAACCAATATGGCTAACACAGCATTCTGAGGCGATACGCCATCCCATCTGGTTTGCTCTTAGTGGGACTATCATTTGTTTTTCAACAGGACAATGACCCAAACACACCTCCAGGTTGTGTAAGGGCTATTTGACCAGGAAGGAGAGTGAGGCATCAGATGACCTGGCCTCCACAATCACCTGTACTCAACCCAATTGAGATGGTTTGGGATGAGTTAGACCGTAGAGGTAAGGAAACAAGTGCTCATGATATGTGGGAACTCCTTCAAGACTGTTGGAAAAGCATTCTTCATGCAGCTCGTTGAGAGAATGCCAAGCCTGTGCAAAGCTGTCCTCAAGGCAAAAGGTGGCTACTTTGAAGAATCTCACATATAAAATATGTTTTGATTTGTCTGACACCTTTTTGATTACTACATGATTCCGTATGTGTTGACTAAGTTGAGCTTTTTTTGTGAACCAGGAAATCAATAGCTAACTCATTAATTCTTCTTTGTAGGCTCCACAAGCCCGACATATATATATTATTTTATCAGGATTTGTTGAGACAGTATTTACAATAGAAACATGTAGAATCCCATTTGTCTTTCTGAAATATACTTGGAAAGCACCTGATGCTGCATATTTATATGTTTGGATAGTTAACTCAGACTTTTCAGTCAGTGTCAGTAGTCGAGCGATAAGTCATATGTCCTCTGATAGCGGACAGACATACAGCTGCTCTCTCACCGTTTCTTCGTCACTAGTGACTCGGGTGAAGAGAAGCCTCCCCAAAAACCAAAGCCAAAGAACCCACCAAAGACTGAAGACTCACCTGGTAGAGCCAATACTTCCAGGTAACAATAAAATAATGCGTGCATGCATGCGCAAGGATATTTCTCTTCGGTAACATAACGAGTATTCACCCTCTTCTCTCCTCTCTCCCCACCCTGCCAGTCGTCCTCCTAAGAAGGACTTTGTGGAGGTGACGGAGCTGACAAACATCACCTACATCAGTAACTTGGTCAAGCTGAGACCTGGTCACATCAACGTGGTCCTAGTCCTCACTGACGCTTCCAAGAATGCTCTGCTCAGGAAGTACGCCAAAGAGGTTTTCTCCTTCTCCGGGTAAGATGCTACACACTGCTTAGCCTCTCGTGCAAAATATATACATTTTTGTCATGTATAAATTAATGAGACAAAAATGTATAAATAATGGTTACAGGAAATGTACTGCTTTAGAAAATAACCTCAACACTTTATTTTGTCAGAAATTAAATGCATTCTGTATTATATTGTATTATGCCACACTTGCGCTAGTGATTAGTGTATTTTTGTGCCACACCCACTCTGTCTCTGTCTGTGATTGTGTCTGTCTCTCTATGCCTACCCTCAGGACCCAGACCCTACACTTCTCCTTCCTGAATGCAGACAAACACAGCCAGTGGATGCCTTCTCTCTTGGAGTCTTGTCCTACTGCAGCCCGGGTCCTGACCCATGGAGAGGAGGAGGGAGGAGGAGAGGGGGATGAATACTCCTCTCCCTTCTCAGGTCGTCCCAGAGACTTCACAGGCCATGTTCTGGCACTCAATGGACACAAGAAGTACTTCTGTCTCTTCAGACCTGTCTTCACTGGGGACACGGACACTGGCGGAGAGAGCTCAAGCTCATCATCTTCATCATTTGACGAAGGCTCCAGGAGAAAGTCTCGGTCAAGGTCGCGATCCCAGTCGAGCTCACGTTCAAGGTCCAGGGAGGAGGGGGTTTGTCGGGTAGGGGTGGGAGGGGTGGTGGGCGGGCCTCCAGGGCTACCAGTCTGGAGGTGCACCATAAGCTGGACAGGCTGGGGCTGTGGATGGAGAGGCTGATGGAGGGGACTCTGCCCAGGCACAGTGTCCCTGGCTGGCCTGGGTTGGACACCACCTCCCCAAGCTCCAGCCCCGCTCCCCAGAACTGAGGAACCACACTGGACTGGACCCGACCGGACCCATATGAAGTGTAAATGAGATTTCTGCAGCTTAAACGTAGCCAGTAGTCATTATGCAAAGCCAATGAATAATACAGAAGATTAATATAACCCTATAAAGTATACTAACCTTGTCCCAGATCTGTTTGTGCATTCTTGCGAATGCCAACTTCAGATGTGACAATGGTCATAGGAGTTGGTCAGATGGCACAAACTGATCCGGGACCAGGCAAGAAACTGAAGCTCCATTTACCCTATCACAACAATCATTTTTTACTTTAGCTTTAGGGACTGTAGTAGGTGAAGCTTCAAATGCACTGATCTTGCCATTGTCTTTCATGGTTAACCCGGAATTAGGGCTTGAGACAATTGACGTGTTGCACTGACTACTGTATGTTTAGATATTTTGTTGTAAATAAAAACCAAGGACCCTATTCAATAACCACCGGCTCTTAGGATTTAAAGAAAGGGGGTGGGGGGGCGGTATATTATGTGCAATTCAGAGGAGGCTGGTGTGGGGTGAGCTATAGGAGGACAGGCTCATTCTGATGGTTGGAATGGAATCAATGGAATGGAGTCAAGCGTTGTTTCCATGTGGGGGAGGGGGGGTGGGATTATGTAGGTTAGGATCCATGTACTGAACAAAATGATGTGAAGCAAAAAAAAAATATCATGTACAGTTTTAAACTAGGGTCCTGCTCAAAGGAATACATGTTTGAAACAGGAAAATAACTTGTTTTTGTAGCACAAATTCAGGTATGACCTCCCTTTTCACGACATTTCCTCCTATTTCATGCTTACTGAACTTTTACCACAGTAACACTGGACTAGGGTCAGTTTGGCTTATTCTGTCCTAATGGTTAGGACTTGGGAGTGATAAACTGTTCCTAGCTGGTTGAATAGAGCCCTTGGTGTTCTCTGCTGCTGCTCAGGGCCAGGTCCCCAAGCTGGAGATCTCCGTACAACTCTTTTTATAAATATTTATTCCCCTTTGCAGATCAGGCAGAAAGGTTGAATCATCCTTCTGTCTCGTTTCTTTAATTTTACTTTCGTTTTGAGTCCGTGCCCTTAAATATACCGCTATGGATTTTATTGCATGTCTTTGTCAGAAGAATATTCTGTGTTTTGTCACCGTGAGATTTGCAACGCTCCATCAACTTTATTCCACAACTCTTTCCTTCCTGTACCTCATGATGTGCTTGTGAACCAGGCTTGTGATGGTGAGTAAAACCTTGCCTGAGACCTGAAGACTTTGGTTTAGCGGCTTTAGCTTAGCGAGCTAAACAGTCTGTGCTTGAAACCGTATGGTCCATGGTTCAAACCCAGTCGGTCACACTTGCACACAAGGTTTGCATAAGATGTCCTTTACTTGCATTCTTGCTACAGAATGATTTCCCGCTCGCTAAGTTAATAGATATAAACTACGTAGATATTTCACTTTGCCTGCCTTTTTCATTTGAATGCGTTTCTCATGTCCATGTCCAATATTGGTGCTGATGAGAGATTTAATCCAACGTAAATTTGAGGAGTTGAACTGTTTGGGAGAGTCTGTAGTACTGTAGTCCATTTTAAACGATTAGTATGAAATGATGTGAAATATAGAATTATTTAATGTGCTGTTATTTATTTGATGTAACTATGCTTCCTAACATTAATAAACATTTTCTAAATCTTTATCACTCACAGTAATAGATTGATGTGGAATAAAGATACCAGCAAATTGTGACAAAATATTATACATGAATACAAATTGATCAATGTACTGTCAATAACATACTGAAATCTCGATTACACATGAACAATGAAAATACATAAATATACATTGTTGACATGGCACTACTGTCCAGTCCTCACGTGCTACATAAAATTTAATTTTTCTGGATTGGAGTTCTCCATCCCGTTACCCCCAATCTACCTCATATCAAAGAATTGTGTCAAATATATAGATAATTTAAAACTTAAGTATATTTATCCCCCCTCCAGTGGTTGTTATAACGGGTTAATACTCGTTGGGGATCTTGACGACTTTCTTCATGGATAGGTCTTCTGGACCGAAGGAGACAGGAAGCAGCTCGCTGACTTTCATCTCTATGTATGAGCCGTCTGGCTTGGTCAGGTACACGTCCCAGTTGGCCCCAAACTGGAGAAAAACATGTTGTATATGAAGCATCAGCAAAACTTTACATTAAGTTTCCTGCTCTAACTACTTTGGTCATCAGAATGTAGGCTTTGTAACAGAAGTAGACCTACTACACCTACACTAGATGACAGACAATTTCTCTTCCTCCTAGGATACCAGGCTTGAATGATGCTTACCTCTCTCATGAACTGTCTGCAGCCACCGCATGGTGAGATGAACTGGTCATGTAAATCACTGCAAACAAATTGATATGAAGACATTTTACAACACCGTCAATGAGAAGAATGCTATTGTCCTTGCGCTGCACTATGCAACACGCAGGTTGGCATTTATTGGCTCATGACTCATACTGGAGGCAGCTCTGCAGAGTGGTCACTAGCTGGCACAACCGCAAAGTCATATATAATCTCATTTTAAACCCAACTGTAACCTTAACCACACTGTTAACCCTAAATGTCAACCAATTTGTTTTTTTTTCTTAAATTAATTTTTACAATATAGCCCATTTTGACTGCAGCTGGCCCATCTAGCGGAAACTGCTCAGTTCTGCCTCCAGGGCGAGACTCGTGACGATAAACGTCAACCTGCCTCGAACACATTTGTATAAGAACATTGATAGTTACCAAGATGTTATAACACTATCCTGACACTAGGAGTCAGCATTACACTTGAATTATTGAGATGAGGAATGTACACATATCAAAATGTATTTATCACATCCGCCACATACAAGTCTTTGAGTTTACAGTGAAATGCTGGCTTATTAACCTTACCAACGATGCAGAGTTGTAATTTTTTTTAAAAAATCTAAAATAGTAACTAACATAAGGAATAAAATACTCAAGAATGGAGCTACATACAGGGAGTACCAGTATCGGGTCAATGAGCAGAGGTACTCGAGGGAGATCCATGATACAGTGCATTCGGAAAGTATTTAGACCCCTTGAATTTTTCCACATTTGGTGACATTACAGCCTTACTCTAAAATGGATTAAACACATTTTTTCCTCATCAATCTACCTAAAACCCCATAATGACAAAGCAAAAACTGTTTAAAAAAAATTGTTGCGAATTTTTAAATCATGGAAATATCACATTTACATAAGTATTCAGACCCTTTACTCTGTACTTTGTTGAAGGGCCTTTGGCAGCGATTACAGCCTTTGGTCTTCTTGGGTATGACGCCACAAGCTTGGCACACCTGTGTTTGGGGAGTATCTCTCATTCTTCTCTGCAGATCCTCTCAAGCTCTGTCAGGTTGGATGTGGAGAGTCGCTTCACAGCTATTTTCAGGTCTCCAGTGATGTTTGATCGGGTTCAAGTCCTGGCTCTGGCTGGGCCACTCAAGGACATTCAGAGACTTATCCCGAAGCCACTCCTGCATTGTCTTGGCTGTGTGCTTAGGGTCGTTGTCCTTTTGGTAGGTGAACCTTCCTGGTCCTGAGCACTCTGGAGCAGGTTTTCATCAAGGATATCTTTGTGGGCTATACTCGGCCTTGTCTCAGGATGGTGAGTTGGTGGTTGAAGATATCCCTCTAGTGGTGTGGGGGCTGTGCTTTGGCAAAGTGGGTGGGGTTATATCCTTCCTGTTTGGCCCTGTCCGGGGTGTCCTCGGATGGGGCCACAGTGTCTCCTGACCCCTCCTGTCTCAGCCTCCAGTATTTATGCTGCAGTAGTTTATGTGTCGGGGGCTAGGGTCAGTTTGTTATATCTGGAGTACTTCTCCTGTCCTATTCGGTGTCCTGTGTGAATCTAAGTGTGCGTTCTCTAATTCTCTCCTTCTCTCTTTCTTTCTCTCTCTCGGAGGACCTGAGCCCTAGGACCATGCCCCAGGACTACCTGACATGATGACTCCTTGCTGTCCCCAGTCCACCTGGCCATGCTGCTGCTCCAGTTTCAACTGGCCTGGGCCCTAGGACCATGTCCCAGGACTACCTGACATGAGGACTCCTTGCTGTCCCCAGTCCACCTGGCCATGCTCCTGCTCCAGTTTCAACTGTTCTGCCTTACTATTATTCAACCATGCTGGGTCATTTATGAACATTTGAACATCTTGGCCACGTTCTGTTATAATCTCCACCCGGCACAGCCAAAAGAGGACTGGCCACCCCACATATGCTCTCTCTAATTCTCTCTTTCTTTCTCTCTCTCTCGGAGGACCTGAGCCCTCAGTGCCCCAGGACTACCTGACATGATGGCTCCTTGCTGTCCCCATTCCACCTGACTGCTGCTGCTCCAGTTTCAACTGTTCTGCCTTATTATTATTCGACCATGCTGGTCATTTATGAACATTTGAACATCTTGGTCATGTTCTGTTATAATCTCTACCCGGCACAGCCAGAAGAGGACTGGCCACCCCACATAGCCCGGTTCCTCTCTAGGTTTCTTCCTAGGTTTTGGCCTTTCTAGGGAGTTTTTCCTAGCCACCGTGCTTTTACACCTGCATTGTTTGCTGTTTGGGGTTTTAGGCTGGGTTTCTGTACAGCACTTTGAGATATCAGCTGATGTACGAAGGGCTATATAAATACATTTGATTTGATTTGATTTGATATCTCTGTACTTTTCCCATTCATCTTTCCCTCCATCCTGAATAGTCTCCAAGTCCCTACTGCTGAAAAACATCCCCACAGCATGATGCTGCCACCACCATGCTTCACCGTAGTGATGGTGCCAGGTTTCCTCCAGACGTGATGCTTGGCATTCAGGCCAAAGAGTTCAATCTTGATTTCATCAGACCAAAGAATCTTGTTTCTCATGTTCTGAGAGTCCTTTAGGTGCCTTTTTGGCAAACTCCAAGCGTGCTGTCATGTGCCTTTTTACTTAGGAGTGGCATCCGTCTGGCCACTCTACCATAAAGGCCTGATTGGTGGAGTGCTGCAGAGACGGTTGTCTTTCTGGAAGTTTCTCCCATTTCAACAGAACTCTGGAGCTCTGTTAGAGACCATTAGGTTCTTCCCTGACACCTCCCTGACCAAGGACTTTCTCCCCCGATTGCTCACTTTGGTCGGTCGGCCAGCTCTAGGGAGAGACTCGGTTGTTCTAAACTTCTTCCATTTTGAGAATGATTGATGTCACTGTGTTCTTGTGGACCTTCAATGCTACAGAAAATATTTGGTACCCTTCCCCAGATCTGTGCCTTGACACAGTCCTGTCTCGGAGCTCTACGGACAATTGCGTCAACCTCATTGCTTGGTTTTTGCTCTGACGTGCACTGTCAACTGTGGGACCTTTCCAAATCATGTCCAATCAATTGAATTTAGGTGGACTCCAAGTTGTAGAAACGTCTCAAGGACGATCAATGGAAACCGGATGCACCTGAGCTCAATTTCGAGTCTCATAGCAACTGGTCTGAATAGTTGTGTAAATAAGGTATTTATATTTATAATAATAATAATATGCCATTTAGCAGACGCTTTTATCAAAAGCGACTTACAGTCATGTGTGCATACATTCTACGTATGGGTGATCCCGGGAATCGAACCCACTACCCTGGCGTTACAAGCGCCATGCTCTACCAACTGAGCTACAGAATTATGTGTGTCATTATGCGGTATTGTGTGTAGATTGATGAGGAATTATTTTTTAAATCCATTTTAGAATAAGGCTGTAACATAACATCTGGATAAAGTCTAAGGGTCTATATACGTTCTGAATGCACTGTATATACACAGGTATGTGGACACCCCCTTCAAATCAAAT
The DNA here is from genome assembly GCF_023373465.1 of Oncorhynchus keta. Lineage (NCBI taxonomy): Eukaryota > Metazoa > Chordata > Actinopteri > Salmoniformes > Salmonidae > Oncorhynchus > Oncorhynchus keta. The sequence goes on along the minus strand of NC_068441.1, from coordinate 1,705,029 downwards.
CAAATCCAATTGTATTTGTCACATACACATGGTTAGCAGATGTTAATGCGAGTGTAGCGAAATGCTTGTGCTTCTAGTTCCGACAATGCAGTGATAACCAACAAGTAATCTAACAAACAATTCCAAAACTACTGTCTTATACACAGTGTAAGGGGATAAAGAATATGTACATAAGGATATATGAATGAGTGATGGTACAGAGCAGCATAGGCAAGATACAGTAGATGGTATCGAGTACAGTATATGCATATGAGATGAGTATGTAAACAAAGTGGCATAGTTAAAGTGGCTAGTGATACATGTATTACATAAGGATGATATAGAGTACAGTATATACGTATGCATATGAGATGAATAATGTAGGGTAAGTAACATTATATAAGGTAGCATTGTTTAAAGTGGCTAGTGATATATTTACATTTCCCATCAATTCCCATTATTAAAGTGGCTGGAGTTGAGTCAGTGTCAGTGTGTTGGCAGCAGCCACTCAATGTTAGTGGTGTCTGTTTAACAGTCTGATGGCCTTGAGATAGAAGCTGTTTTTCAGTCTCTCGGTCCCAGCTTTGATGCACCTGTACTGACCTCGCCTTCTGGATGATGGCAGGGTGAACAGGCAGTGGCTCGGGTGGTTGATGTCCTTGATGATCTTTATGGCCTTCCTGTAACATCGGGTGGTGTAGGTGTCCTGGAGGGCAGGTAGTTTGCCCCTGGTGATGTGTTGTGCAGACCTCACTACCCTCTGGAGAGCCTTACGGTTGAGGGCGGAGCAGTTGCCGTACCAGGCGGTGATACAGCCCGCCAGGATGCTCTCGATTGTGCATCTGTAGAAGTTTGTGAGTGCTTTTGGTGACAAGCCGAATTTCTTCAGCCTCCTGAGGTTGAAGAGGCGCTGCTGCGCCTTCTTTACGATGCTGTCTGTGTGAGTGGACCAATTCAGTTTGTCTATGATGTGTATGCTGAGGAACTTAAAACTTGCTACCCTCTCCACTACTGTTCCATCGATGTGGATAGGGGGGTGTTCCCTCTGCTGTTTCCTGAAGTCCACAATCATCTCCTTAGTTTTGTTGACGTTGAATGTGAGGTTATTTTCCTGACACCACACTCCGAGGGCCCTCACCTCCTCCCTGTAGGCCGTCTCGTCGTTGTTGGTAATCAAGCCTACCACTGTTGTGTCGTCCGCAAACTTGATGATTGAGTTGGAGGCGTGCGTGGCCACGCAGTCGTGGGCGAACAGGGAGTACAGGAGAGGGCTCAGAACGCACCCTTGTGGGGCCACAGTGTTGAGGATCAGCGGGGAGGAGATGTTGTTGCCTACCCTCACCACCTGGGGGCGGCCCGTCAGGAAGTCCAGTACCCAGTTGCACAGGGCCCAGGGTCTCGAGCTTGATGACGAGCTTGGAGGGTACTATGGTGTTGAATGCCGAGCTGTAGTCGATGAACAGCATTCTCACATAGGTATTCCTCTTGTCCAGATGGGTTAGGGCAGTGTGCAGTGTGGTTGAGATTGCATCGTCTGTGGACCTATTTGGGCGGTAAGCAAATTGGAGTGGGTCTAGGGTGTCAGGTAGAGTGGAGGTGATATGGTCCTTGACTAGTCTCTCAAAGCACTTCATGATGACGGAAGTGAGTGTAGTCGTTTAGCTCAGTTACCTTAGCTTTCTTGGGAACACGAACAATGGTGGCCCTCTTGAAGCATGTGGGAACAGCAGACTGGTATAGGGATTGATTGAATATGTCCGTAAACACACCGGCCAGCTGGTCTGCGCATGCTCTGAGGGCGCGGCTGGGGATGCCGTCTGGGCCTGCAGCCTTGCGAGGGTTAACACGTTTAAATGTCTTACTCACCTTGGCTGCAGTGAAGGAGAGACCGCATGTTTTCGTTGCAGGCCGTGTTATTTAGTCTGCCTGGAAGCAAGACATCCTGGTCCGTGACTGGGCTGGATTTCTTCTTGTAGTCCGTGAATGACTGTAGACCCTGCCACATGCCTCTTGTGTCTGAGCCGTTGAATTGAGATTCTACTTTGTCTCTGTACTGACGCTTAGCTTGTTTGATAACCTTGCGGAGGGAATAGCTGCACTGTTTGTATTCGGTCATGTTACCAGACACCTTGCCCTGATTAAAAGCAGTGGTTCGCGCTTTCAGTTTCATGCGAATGCTGCCATCAATCCACGGTTTCTGGTTAGGGAATGTTTTAATCGTTGCTATGGGAATGACATCTTCAACGCACGTTCTAATGAACTCTCACACCGAATCAGCATATTCGTCAATATTTTTATCTGACGCAATACGAAACATATCCCAGTCCACGTGATGGAAGCAGTCTTGGAGTGTGGAGTCAGCTTGGTTGGACCAGCGTTGGACAGACCTCAGCGTGGGAGCCTCTTGTTTTAGTTTCTGTCTGTAGGCAGGGATCAACAAAGTGGAGTCGTGGTCAGCTTTTCCAAAAGGGGGGCGGGGCAGGGCCTTGTATGCGTCGCGGAAGTTAGAGTAACAATGATCCAAGTTTTTTCCACCCCTGGTTGTGCAATCGATATGCTGATACAATTTAGGGAGTCTTGTTTTCAGATTAGCCTTGTTAAAATCTCCAGCTACAATGAATGCAGCCTCCGGATAAATGGTTTCCAGTTTGCAAAGAGTTAAATAAAGTTCGTTCAGAGCCATCGATGTGTCTGCTTGGGGGGTATATATGGCTGTGATTATAATCGAAGAGAATTCTCTTGGTAGATAATGCGGTCTACATTTGATTGTGAGGAATTCTAAATCAGGTGAACAGAATGGATTTGAGTTCCTGTATGTTTCTTTCATCACATACAGGAACTCAAATCCTTCTGTTCACCTGATTTTAGAATTCCTCACAATCAAATGTCGACCTGTTTGAGCCTTCGTTTGTATTCAGGAAGCAGGAGAATGGAGTCATGGTCAAATTTGAGGGTCTTGTATGCGTTTCTGTGGGAGAATAAAAGTGGTTCTAGAGTTTTATCCCGCGCCAATAGGGGAGCTAAGTGAGGTAGGATTGATTTGAAGTCTCCCTGTGTTATTCACCACACACCAGAAACGCTGAGGTGAGCGGTTTCTTGTTTGTTTATTGCCCCATACAGTTTGTTGAGTGCCAGAGTGGTGTTGGCTTGTGGAGGAATGTAGACAGCCGTGTAATTACGGATGAGATCTCTTCTTAGTAGATAAGTCTGCAGTTTACCGTGAGATATTCTTTATCAGGTGAGCAAAAGCTTGAGACCAGTTGTTATTTATGAAGAAAAAAAAACACATACTGTCTCCTTTCGTTTTCTGTTAAGTCTATGTCATAGGAAAGAGCAGGTGTTCTTAAATCATTTGTACACTCAGTGTAGAACTACCTGGCGATAGCGATGGCCTTGAAGCTACGGCGTCCCTCTGACACTGCTTTGGCGATGGCGTTCCTCTCTGCACACACGCCCAGGTTGTTACACGCGTTCTCCACATTGCAACCTGAAGAGACGACAGATCACATTTACTGTCATGCACAGCGCTTTTCACTTGGTTTCAAAGAGCTTAAAACAAAAGGTAAAAAGCAGACGGAGCTGAAGACGTCTCCCCTGTTCCCTCTAAAGATCTTATATGATTGGTCAATTGATGGATTGGTTGATTTGAAAATACCAAGCATCCTCTTGAAAAAAAATGTGTTTTTATTCCAAGGAGATTACTTGGTTTCGATAGTTTTCCCCTAATTAATCATTAATAGGTTATGCAAAACCAGTCAGTCGAGAGCACAGTGTACTCAACAAAGTTATTGAAGTCCTTTGAATTTACTGACTGTTCATGTATTGCTAAATAACCTAGTTATGCTTGTGCACAAAAAGGCTTCTTGCCCACTTGAGCTAAATTCCTTTCTGACTAGATTCTAACGGACTAACTGATTAATTTCTGACTGAGTAAATTCCAACGCTGAGGGAACAAGTGTGAATAATCTACAGAACTGTAGAACACAGACAGTTACATCATTCTGAACATCACAGGCCTGCTTCATATGTGGTTATTCCTTGGTACAGGAACGTTGAAACATTGGATTTTACACACGTCCATATTCCTGCTCGTGATTAGAAGCAATCTTTGTCACACGTTTTGCAGTGTTAATGTTACAGGGTAATGTATTTTTCAGAGTGTGGGATATGCCTATTTCCTGGTCTATTCTAAAATTCTTGATTTAAAATGTAGAGGTTCTGTACATTTTTTACTTTACTGTAACACGTGCATCTAACGTCGGATCCTTCTCCACTAAGTCTTCCCAGTTCAATGTTGTAGCTAAACGACAACGCGTTCCCAGTCAACATACCTGGTCAAATAGATCGAACTAAACGTATACTGATTGTCAGCTGTAGGTATTTTCTTTTAAGAAGATCAAGTAAACTCAATCAATAGATTTGAAGTGATGGATGATATCTCACCTGTGAACACTCTGTCGTCGTGGGCCAGGAGGGCAGCCCCGACCCTGAAATTGCTGTAGGGACAGTAGGAAAACTCCTTGGCCTCCAGAGACTGATGGATAAGCCCTTCTACCGTTACCCTGTCTGGGTGGTGGAGGAGCTGCGACCCCTGGTCCTTACCATGGAGCATCTCGATCTGCAGGTCTCCCATACTGGCTCTGAGACTGTCCGTGGTGTGAATCTGTGGGTGTTGGTGCCTGTGTGTGTTCTTGTTGAGTTTCTCTGACTTTCTGTGGAGGTATGAGTATGTCTTGTACTGTAATAAATTGGGGGAGGGTAGCTGGGGGGTGGTTTATTTCTTTATAGCCAATCCCTGTTACTTGTATATCCTCCCCCTCTCTGATGAATCTGGGTGGGTAGGGTGTGTGTGTAGAGGGAAGGGGGCGAGTCAGCTGCGTGCTGAGCTGAGTGAGCTTGTTGCACAACCAGTAGGATGTTGCATATTGTTGCCTTAGCTTACTGTAAATGTTTTCTTTGTGGCAGTGTATAAAGTTCACAGAAGGAGGTTTGTTGTGCTGGTAAAATATATATATTTTTGTAGATGAGTAGCTCGTGATTAGTGAAGAGACAGCTTGGTAAAAATAATTATCTTTATTGTTTCGCTGGGAAAACACAGAGAAAACCCCAAATAACCTTACAAACGTTATTTATCCACAGATGAAATGGATAAGAAGTACAGTGAGGGAAAAAAATAATTGGATCCCCTGTTGATTTTGTACATTTGCCCACTGACAAAGAAATGATTAGTATATAATGTTAATGGTAGGTTTATTTAAACAGAATAATAACAAAAAAAATCCAGAAAAACGCATGTCAAAAATGTTAGAAATTGATTTGCATTTTAATGAGGGAAATAAGTATTTGACCCTCCCTCTGCAAAACATGACTCAGTACTTGGTGGCAAAACCCTTGTTGGCAATCAGAGGTCAGACGTTTCTTGTAGTTTAGGAAGGATTTTTGTTGTTGTTTTTTGTGGTTTGAATTTGACCCCTTTTTCTCCCAATTTCATGGTATCCAATTGTTAGTAGCTACTATCTTGTCTCATCACTACAACTCCCGGACGGGCTCGGGAGAGACTAAGGTTGAAAGTCACGCGTCCTCCGATACACAACCCAACCATGCCGCACTGCTTCTTAACACAGCGCGCATCGAAGCCGGCCGCACCAATGTGTCGGAGGAAACACCATGCACCTGGCAACCTTAGTTTAGCGCGCACTGCGCCCGGCCCGCCACAGGAGTCGCTGGTGCGCGATGAGACAAGGATATCCCTACCGGCCAAGCCCTCCCTAACCAGGACCTCGCTAGGCCAATTGTGCATCGCCCCACGGACCTCCCGGTCGTGGCCGGTTGTTTTCTTGGTGACTATGGTCCCAGCTGCCTTGAGATCATTGACAAGATCCTCCCGTGTAGTTCTGTGCTGATTCCTCACCCATGATCATTGCAACTCCACGAGGTGAGATCTTGCATGGAGCCCCAGGCAGAGGGAGATTGACAGTTATTTTGTGTTTCTTCCATTTGCGAAAAATCGCACCAACTGTTGTCACCTTCTCACCAAGCTGCTTGGTGATGGTCTTGTAGCCCATTCCAGCCTTGTGTAGGTCTACAATCTTGTCCCTGACATCCTTTGAAAGCTCTTTGGTCTTGGCCATGGTGGAGAGTTTGGAATCTGATTGATTGATTGCTTCTGTGGACAGGTGTCTTTTATACAGGTAACAAACTGATATTAGGAGCACTCCCTTTAAAAGTGTGTTTCTAATCTCAGCTCATTACCTGTAGAAAAGACACCTGGGAGCCAGAAATCTTTCTGATTGAGAGGGGGTCAAATACTTATTTCCTTCATTAAAATGCAAATCAATTTACAACATTTTTGACATGCGTTTTTCTGGATTTTGTTGTTATTCTGTCTCTCACTGTTCAAATAAACCTACCATTAAAATGATAGACGGATCATTTCTCTGTCAGTGGGCAAACGTACAAAATCAGCAGGGGATCAAATACTTTTTTCCCCCCTCACTGTATGTGTTTGACAAGACATACAAAATAACATATTAATGCAAATATGATATAGAGGGAAATATGTCAGCTAACAGTGCGGACACAGATGCTTTAGTGTGTCTTAAACTCTCTTTCTGTTTTGGTGACCGGACAAAATAAACCATGTTTTTCAATGGCTGTAAAGTGTACGTGGGTTTTTCTTATTCAACAAATGATTACATGGGCTGTAAAGGTTGATCACATCTATACAGTACATCCATCTGTCTGCTGATAACACTATTACCGAGATGCTTTCTATCAGCAAAAAGACTATCACTCACTTTTGACATATTCAGTACAGCATTCAGTAGCCATAAGACAGATGATAGACCTGAGTGTATTTTTTTCTCTCGTGTTTTCTATGTAGTAAAGAAAACTGGTGGTAATGGTTTACAGTGGGTAGTTCGGTATCTATGTCCCATATCGATACACTAACAGTTTCTGTACATGGTATCCCATTGTGATCCTTACGAATGAGGAGACGGCGTCGCTAGCTGTCGTTCTGCATGATCCACTTGATCCAGCTGATGTACTTCCTGACCTTGGTGTAAACGCCAGGGAAGTAGGGGTTGGCACAGCTGATGCCCCAGGACACGATGCCCTCAAAGTGCCCATTACAGATCAGAGGGCCGCCTGAGTCACCCTGATGGAATTGATGTGCCTTAATATCCGCATCAAGGAATGTGCTTGCCGTACAGATATACTTGGCATTAGCACATCACAACATATGTCCAGACCTGGGTTCAAATACATGTGTTTTTTTATCTAATTATTTATGGTCACACTTTATTTGGATAGTCTGGATTTTTGTCTGTAGATGCTCTACAGATGGTCATACTATCAACAAACTATCTGTTGATAAGCAACTGCTTGCTAAGGTTAGGGTTAGCTTTAGAATAAGGGTTAAGGTTCAGGCGAGGGTTAGGGTTAGTGGATAGGGGCGGTCGGTGCCGTTTACTATGAGGGAGGAACATGAACATGGCCTTGTTTCTATAACAGCACATTGGATGACTGTCATTCATATTCCATTCACCCAGCTCAATGTAACATCGATAGGTTCAGGCTACTACATGATACTCGTATTTTCCCTCTATCCATCATGAGGTTGCTACAACCTAGCCGATGAATGAAAGTTTACACGATTAAGGTTAAGGTGTCAGACAGTGACACATTCAATAATACTTTGCACACTTAGCTGCGTCTAGCTGGTCAAGGGTGTAACCATTAGTCATCTCATAGTCAACATAGCTACTAAAACTAACACGTTAGTAAACCCTCTACAGTCAGAAAGCAGTTTAACAGTTACTCTGGTGCGGCCCAGTAGCAAAAAATGGATTAAACCAAAAGCTGACTCGGAAGAGTTCCAGTGTTGTATAGCCAGCTAGTTAACATAGCATCCCTCTCTGTTTAAGCTCTCTGAGTAGGCTAAACTAGCTAGCTGCATTGATGCTAGCTAAGTGAAGGTGGAAAACAAATATACTACGAAATATAGCTAGCATTCTTTCTATCTTGCTTCTCCTTAATTTTGGAAGGAATTAACTTGTTCAAATCTGTTAAACTATTGTCTTTCTCTTTGATTCAACTAAACTCAGCAAAAAAAGAAATGTCAACACTGTCTACTGTTTATTTTCAGCAAACTTAACGTGTAAATATTTGTAGGAACATAAGATTCAGCAACTGAGACATAAACCAAACAATCTTCACAGACATGTGACTAACATAAATAGAATAATGTGTCCCTGAACAAAGAGTGGGTCAAAATCAAAAGTAACAGTTCGTATCTGGTGTGGCCACCAGCTGCATTAATTACTGCAGTTCATCTTCTCCTCATGGACTGCACCAGATTTGCCAGTTCTTCCTGTGAGATGTTACCCCACTCTTCCACCAAGGCACCTGCGAGTTCCCTGACATTTCTGGGGGGAATGGCCCTAGCCCTCACCCTCCGATTCAACAGGTCCCAGACGTGCTCAATGGGATTGAGATCCGTGCTCTTCGCTGGCCATGGCAGAACACTGACATTCCTGTCTTGAAGGTAATCACGTACAGAACGAGCAGTATGGCTGGTGGCATTGTCATGCTGGAGGGTCATGTCAGGATGACCCGTCAGGAAGGGTACTACATGAGGTAGTGGGATATCTTCCCTGTAACGCACAGCGTTGAGATAGCCTGAAATGACGACAAGCTCAGTCCGATGATGCTGTGACACACTGCCCCAGACCATGACCGACACTCCACCTCCAAATCGATCCTGCTCCAGAGTACAGGCCTCGGTACAACGCTCATTCCTTCGACGATAAACGCAATCCGACCATCACCCCTGGTGAGACAAATCCGTGACTCGTCAGAGAAGAGCAGTTTTTGCCAGTCCTGTCTGGTTCAGCGACGGTGGGTTTGTGCCCATAGGCGACGTTGTTGCCGGTGTTGTCTGGTGAGGACCTGCCTTACAACAGGCCTACAAGCCCTCAGTCCAGCATCTCTCAGCCTATTGCGGACAGTCTGAGCACTGATGGAAGGATTGTGCATTCCTGGTGTAACTCGGGCAGTTGTTGTTGTTGCCATCCTGTACCTGTCCCGCAGGTGTGCTGTTCGGATGTACCGATCCTGTGCAGGTGTTGTTACACGTGGTCTGCCACTGCGAGGGCGATCAGCTGTCGGTCCTCTCTCCCTGTAGCGCTGTTTTAGGCGTCTCACAGTATGGACATTGCCATTTATTGCCCTGGCCACATCTGCAGTCCTCATGCCTCGTTGCAGCATGCCCAAGGTACGTTCACGCAGATGAGCAGGGACCCTGGGCATTTTTATTTTGGTGTTTTTCAGTGTCAGTAGAAAGGCCTCGTTAGTGTCCTAAGTTTTCATAACTGTGACCTTAATTGCCTACCGTCTGTAAGCTGTGTCTTAACGACCGTTCCACAGGTGCATGTTCATGAATTGTTTATGGTTCATAGAACAAGCATGGGAAACAGTGTTTAAACCCTTTACAATGATCTGTGAAGTTATTATTATTTTTTTTCAAATTATCTTTGAAAAACTGGGTACTGAAAAAGGGATGTTTCTTTTATTGCTGAGTTTACTCACCACATTTTATGCAGTGCTAGCTAGCTGTAACTTATGCTTTCAGTACTACATTAATTCTCTGATCCTTTGATTGGGTGGACATGTCAGTTCATGCTGCAAGAGATCTGATGGGTTGGAGGATGTCCTCCGGAAGTTGTCATAATTACTGTGTAAATATGGAAGGGGGTGAGAACCATGAGCCTCCTAGGTTTTCTATTAAAGTCAATGTACCCAGAGGAGGACAGACTGCTAGCTATCCTCCGGCTACACCATGGTGCTACGCTACAGAGTGCTGCTAAGGCTGCTGTAGACCATTGCAAAACAGTGTGTTTTAATAAATGATTTATTTGGTCACGTGAAAATATTTACTATAGTTTTATCTTAAAGGGTAACTTTTTGATGTTTTTTTAAAATACTATTTTCAATTACCTGTATTAATTTCATGAGAGTGTATTTGAGTATTTTCAAATACTTTCCAAGTGTATTTTCAAATACATTCCAATATTCAACTACTTAATAATTGAAATACCTTATAGTATTTGAACCCAGGTCTGCATACGTCACGACATAAAGTACCTTACAGTCTGACATTCAGAGACAGGCTACACATTCCTGTCTCCATACTAGCATTATACTTAGAATGTACAGTATGCCGATACATTACTTAATTCTAAGTAGTATAGTAGTCTGTATTATGGACACTGAAATAGAGCCACAGATCTCTTCTCTCTCACCTGACAAGAGTCCTTCCCTCCGAAGGGAGAGCCGGCACAGAGCATGTTGTCTGTGATCCTGAAGTAGTAGTAGTTCTGGCAGTTGGTGATAACGTCAACATCCACAGCTTGGAGCACGGGGGACAGGTAGTAGCTGAAGATATTGGTGACCCCCCAGCCGCTTACCGTACAGGTCATTCCCTGTTGTAACGGGGGCATGTCCACTCTGGGCAGGATGGCGGGCTTGATGTTGGCGTTGAGATTCACGGGCCTCTCCAGCTGATGGAGGGATGGAGAGGGAGAGAGAATTGATTCACTTGTTCATTAATTTATCCATCAATTAATCAGACCAATAGATAATATACAGAGAGGGAGTACAGGGAAACCAAAGCTACTGTCCATCGTATCATCTTACTTTGAGCAGCATGATGTCGTTGTCGAACGTCCTGTAGTTATACATGTAGTAGACCAGCACATTGGAGACGTTGAACTCCTGCTCAAGGCCTTCCACTCTGGATAGACTGTGCTCACTCAGTACCACTTTGATCAGGTATGCCCTGTGGATCGAGAGAAGCGGAGGTTAGGACTCCAGTCTGGCAACTAGCATGAATCATTCCACTTAATTCTAAAAAAAACACTCTGTAAGATGTCCTGCTGTTCAATGGTTATTTCAATAAATAGTATATCTATTGATTCTTGAAGAATATACATTAGAAATGCCCTACTCTATCCCATCATAACCCCAAATCTAGTGGGTGTAGTACAAGAGGTTGTCTCACTTGCAAGAGGACTCTAACCCCGTCCCCAGGCTCAATTGTTACCGCATAGGTTCGGAGAGAGAGCCAGCTGGTGGACCAGATTAGCCAGACTCACAGAGCTCCAGACACAGTGGCCGTGGGAAGCTACTGTCCATCAAAGAAACTGCACAAGGTGAAATAGAAGTTGAATTACTCACGGTCTCCAGCAGTGGGCAGCAGACACCACCCACTGAGGGTGTATGAGGGTCCCTCCACAGTAGTGTAATTTGTTGTACTGGATGGAGGCTTGGTAGGTTATAGAGTAGGGTGTTACCTCCAGACCCCCAATGATCCTCTGGCCCAGTACTCCTAAAAGGAGAGGGGGAGGGATGGTGGAGGAGGGTCAAAGGAAAGGGGGCAAGAGAGAGTGGTGGTGGGGAGGGGGGGGGGGGGGGGAGTAGTGAGGGAGGGGTAGGTGGTCGGAAGGAGAGGTGGGGGAGGGAGGAAGAGAGGATATGGGGTGAGGAGGGAAGAGAGGTGGAGCGAGAGTGGGAGATGAAGGACGTTAGGAGGGGAGAGAGAGAGAGGAGGTTCTTAAAGGTAAGATTGACATCTGCCGAACAATTTCTATGCCCAGTATCATACATTGGGTTCTATACCTCTGATTGTGAGGATGACCAGTAGGATCAGTGATACATGACATGATTCTGCCATGGTTATCTGGTCTGATCTGGCTTGTCTGGTCTATTTGGACTGGATTGGTCGGTTCTAAAGCAGACAGAAAAGCACACTGGGAAATATTTTACTCCATTTTTTTTACTGCCATTAAACATTCAGGAACATGCCACATTAAAGACTATATATTTCTAAATGTACCACTAATGTAGACATAACATATTTGTGCAATTCGGTAGCACGTAATAAAAACTCCACGTATGAAAGCATTTTTATTTGGTTAGTAAATAGTTTATTTATTTATGGACCATTTAATTGTAAACGTTAGTAACCTTATTCACACATTTATAGTATAAACAGCTTTTAAAGTATTTAATAATGATTCACAAGTTCATTCATAAGATGTTTAATATAGGTCCTTATAAAACATTTGCTAATCATTAGTAAAGTACTTTTGGGTAGCCTCATCTAAAGTGTGGGCTATTTATACTTTGGTCACTTTGGTCACAAAATAATTTTTAAATGTCATTTCTTACAAAAAGATGGACATTCCATTGCTAAACGTTCCAGCAGTACTTTATGCTCCTAGAACATATCAATGGTTAAACAATAAGCACACAATACAGAGGATGTTTCAAGAAAATATATTGAACTTTTTTTTCTCCAAAATAGTCACGCGGTTGTAATAGTGGGATGTGTAACTTCAGACACCCTCTTTGCTGAGTAAAATAGCAGGGTTTTTTGTCCAAAAAGGCTAACATAAGCAGTCACTCTTTAGAGCAGTGTAATCTTGGTTAACCCAGAACTAAAATGGTGTGTAAAGTTCAGAGTCCATAAGTGAAATCATAGTTTATCAAACTACCAATTACTTCACACTAGAAGAAGTTAAGATACACCAAAGCGACTCTTAAGAAAAATATAGTTAGAGCTACTTTAAAAAAAGTAGTACACTACATCCTAGATACTTCGGGAAAAATTCAGTGGAGGCTGCTGAAGGGAGGACGGCTCATAGTAATGACTGGAACTGAGCAAACAGAATGGCATCAAAACACAAGTAAACCATGTGTTTGATGTATTTGATACCATTCCACCTATTCTGCTCTAGTCATTACCACGAGCCAGCCCTCCCCAATTAAGGTGCCACCAACCTCCTGTGAAAAATGTATCATATCTTAGTCAGAAATGTCAGACTGCATATTGAATGAACAGATCACTCTGGAATCAGATGTTAAGAGAATGTGTCTATTAAACACAAAAACTATGTTCCAGTGAGGATTAGGCATGCCGAAAAAGAGAAATGCCGAAAAAGAAAGGAAATTCTTGCCTATTTCACCCTTCTCTTAGTGTGTAGTTCCAGTAGTTAGCTTCCCTGCTACATAGCAACAAAAACAACTATTAACTACTGAAAACACTACCAAGATTTGAATTAAGTTCAACTACCACTAAGCTTCTGCAAAATAAAGTTTAATTGCTAGTTGAACAACACGTTGTTCACTACTTCCCAACACTGGTTGGGAGTTGGCGTCTCCACCCTCGCAAAAGGGAACTCTGTCAAAGCCGCCCCCCCCCCCACTTTCGCTAATTTCACCACACATGCGAAGCACCTCCCTCGCCAATTAATATATCCAATTAATCGGTGATGATAAACCCAGGTTTGGGGTTAATGAAGCGATGGCTGGAAGTAGGTTACGTGTTTTCAGATGAAGCTAGCAGTAGTGACAGAGATGTGGGGCATCGAGGAAGATAGACTTCAAGCCCAAACAGAATGAGCTCTTCTCCAGTAGCTCTGGAGGTGAATTAGAAGAGAATGAGGATGAAGTACTTGAGGTGCTTTTTTTTTTCAAGTGGACCCATACGTGGTTTCAGGTTGAGTGAAAAAGGATTTGGGCACTGTTGAATCGGTGAAGGTAACCCGAAGTGGACTGTTTCTTCCACCCAGAGGAAGCAGGCGCTCTGCGCCACGTAAATTGTGAAAATACCTGTTACTTACTTTGCTTTCAGCAAAAGGGCGCTATTGGAAGGAGTGATTTACTGGGGTGTGGGTGGAGGTTGAGCAACTCAAGTTGAAGATTCTCGGTGTCAGTGACGCCTGCCATTTGGTGGGATGCAGGCCCGGTGGCAGAGTGGTTGATGAAATATTAGTGTTCATTGTCATGGCTATGAACTGTACCACCGAAATGGAACATAAATCACAGGACATAGGTGTGGTGGTGGCGGCAGCTGTGAGAGGTACTTGGGATTACGAGATTTGACTGCAGAGGAGTTACAAGGAGTGTTGAATTGTAGTATCCCGTCCTCCCAGGCTGTTGGATCAGAAAGGGTCAAAGTAGTGGAATGAGGTGGTGGGTTTTATTTAGTTTGTTTAATATCAAATCGAATTATTTATATAGCCCTTCGTACATCAGCTGATATCTCAAAGTGCTGTACAGAAACCCAGCCTAAAACTCCAAACAGCAAACAATGCAGGTGTAGAAAGGTGTAATAAAGTGTAATAGATTTACACTCCAGTCCAGTTGGTGGCAGTAATGCAAATTTTGGTTGCCAACCTGCATTTAAAACAAAGCAGAATAAGAGGAGAATATGCACAATCTGTCCACAAGACATTAAGAGCAGTCCATATACTGCTTTCCTGGTATGTTTAAAGAGCGTGTACCTTTATAAAGGTCCAGTAAATGTGCTGCCAAACAAAGCCACGTGTGAAAATAGTCTGTGGTTAAACGACTGAAGCCCTGGAAGCGTCTAAATGTTACCCATGTAACATTTCTATGATCTGTTTTGTGTCGGCTACATCTTCCTTTTTTCATGATCAGTTCGCCTTCGAGGTTCACAACATCATCATGACTATTCTGAGACCTTAACGAGCATCAGGTGCTGCTGGAATGTCTACCTTTCTTTTGTGAGAAATGACACCCGGGTCGCTCAAAACATTTCTGAAGCATAAATAGCCCACACTTTAGATGAGGCCATGCAACACGACTTAATGAGTAGTCAATTGTTCATAAGGACCTATATTAAACATATTATGAATGGAGTAATGAGCAATAAAGTATTTACATTATAAATGGTTTATTACATGGAGTTATTACAGTGTGCTACCTGCAATTCTCATATCCATAAAACCATACGACCACATCCATAAATTGTCACATTTTGGAGATAATAGAACATTCTGGGCATGCTCAGACTCCGTGCATCTAGAAAATACAGTAATTGGGATCCATCTGTGGTGCATTCAATATTATATCAATAACGTGTTCAGTATTCTACAATTCTGTAAGATTTCACCCAAGACCAAACAACAGAAGTTATATTGTCTTCAAGCCTACTCACCTTTACGAGATTAAGCCAAGCACTGCAGACAGGTTCATGCACACTCCTCTCACACCCCAGACACAACACCTGAAAAACCTCCACCGCCTTTTATATTGTAACCACACCTGCTCCCCCCTATTGTTAGTGCTTTTGTCCACCTTACACCGTATCTACCTACCTTACACCGTATCTATCTACCTGTCCTGTTCATCGGGGCACACCGTAGCAAAATGTCGTTTGCAACGATAAACAAACGTTTTTGTTTCCTATTAGACAAGTGCGGGTAGGTCCTCCCTGTTTCACTCTGTTTTCTCCCGTTTGGTGCCTAATGAAAATGCCCCTGGGTCTGAGATGGTTATGTGACGGGCACAAAACGGAGACTGACCTAGTACATCACAAAGACAGCCATATTCTCCTTTTATTATTCCTCCCTGTCCTTTCTAGGAACTCACCTTTGATTGCTTGTGTTCTGACTTTCATTGTCTGCTATTTAGTGAGGAGAAAAATAGATTCTTTTAGAGAGGTGGAACTGAATACGGCGCCTCAGTCTCCAGGCGTGTTTGTTTATTGTGTTGTTTGGTCGGATGTATGAGTGTCAGTGTGAGAGAGAGGAGGGGAAAAGGACAGTGGCGTTATTGGGTTAATTAATTGCTGTTATCGCGTTTGCACGCCCCTCATTTTGATCCAAGGAGGAGGTTGAGTTGTCACAAATCTGGAAAGACGTGGAGAGGGACCACAATACAAACTAGCTGGCTGTGTGCAAGCCGTGTCGTGTCCTTAAGTGTCTTCCTTACAGTGAAGGTGAAAGGTGACAGTGTGTCCCCCTCTCTCCTCAGAGAACTTCGCTACAGGCAAAAACAGGGTGTGTGTATGTGTCACGTGCTACCCTCCCTTGTTTCCCCCCCAATCGGAAACGAGACCCCTTTTTGTGTGTGTTTATTACTTATTTTGAGTTTTCAGTGATCTTTTATTATGTCTACCTTATTCTAATTTGCATGAATTTCTATGGTGTGCTGTGCCTCTCCCTCCTTTTGTGTTTTCTAATAGATTTTTTGTAGACTCCTCCGTCTGGGCTTGAAGACGGGAGTTTGCCCAGGTCTGCCTGAGAATCTTAAAATGGAGCATCCAGTTCACTCTTGGCCTGAGAAGCTGAACTAGCGAGAGATCATGGCGGAAGTTGATGTCGAGGGCGAAATGAGTCTCGTGTGTGTCGGACCAAGGATACGTTTGGATAAGGATGTTTACCAGGGAGATCTGTTTTTGAGGTGAATCTTGTGTTGGGAAAAGTGGGATCAATCGGAGTGACCAAGAGTGGACTAGAGTTGATTCAATTGTGTGTCTGAGGGAAAGAGGAAGAAGGCAGTGGGCATCACGAGAATCGTGTCATCCAAAGTATCGTGTTTCCAACTCTGGACTAAGGCACCTGCTAAGGGAGTCATCTGTGGGTTGTTGGTGGAAATGAAGAAGGGATTTCCTGTGACGAGAGTCCCAGGTGTGGTTAGTGCCCGTCGCATGACCTGCATGGAGAAAAATAAGAAAGTTTGTCTGGGCTATTTAAAAAAATATATATACAGTGAACACCTCCCTATGCATGTACAGATAGGATATATGAGGTACTAAGTACGAGGAATAATCCCCAAACCACTGCAATGCAAAAAACTGTAAAGAATTTGGCCATGTTTCAAATGTGTGCAGACGGAAGGCGTATACTGAAGATAAGAGTGAAGAGTGGCCGTGTTGTAATTGTAGTGGGGACCATGACCCAGTCTTTGTGGGAGTGCCCTGTAAGGATGACGGGGGTTGAGCTGGGGCAGCGCACAATTGGCCCAGCGTCGTTAGGGTTTGGCCGGGGTAGGCCGTCATTGTAAATAAGAATTTGTTCTTAACCGACTTGCCTAGTTAAATCAAATGAATAAAGGGTGGCAAAAGTGAGGGCGGTCCATCGGATCTCTTATGCGGAGACAATTAACAGAGTTGAGGGAGCTAGTGACACTCGTGTTGAAGATAATGGTCAGGGATGCACCACAGCCTTTAGTGAATGTGTCAACCAAAAGAACAGGACAAGCTGTATGTAAAGAAAGTGGATTTTGTGGTGTTCATTGCAACTGCGATTAACTGCACGGCTCAAGTATCAAGTGCAACAAAATTGGTCATCGTTTTGGCTGCGGCAGAAAAGCATCTGGGGCTCACAGGAATTCAGACCGGAAGATTTGCAAGGGATATTGGCCACGGAAGATGTGACACCCTCCCAGGCTCCTGAGTCTGTGTAGGGATCATTCATGGAGTATTGTTTTAACCGAGGAAGTAGGGGAGCATTTTTATTAGTGTGTTTTCAGATAGTTAATTAGTATTTTTATCCTTATTTATCCTTATCCTATTTTCATCCTGCACAGTTGGGATGTCGTCCGCCATAAAACCCCAACGAAAAAGAAGACTCTTGGTCTGCTGCTGTAGGGATAACACCAACTCCGAACCCCTACTGCTGCTACTGTAGCCCCGTCCCCGAAGTCACTTATCAGCTGCATGCAAGGATTCCTTTGTGTTGTCTTAGCAATGCCTCATCTCACCACCCTCACTGTCTCGCCTCTGGGTAGCAGAGGTTCTGTTGTCATTGCATCCTGTAGGTCTGATATCTGATTAGAGGTTAACTTTAAAGTAATGCTATTGGTCAGCAACTCAGATTTTGAATATTCAGATATTATAAAGGGCCTCATTGTCTGTTTCTCTTTGTTCCTGACCTGCTGAAATCAGATACATCTCTCGCTCTCCCTTTCTGTCTCTCTCCTCCCCCTTGTAATGCTTGTTAATGCTTCATTTTACAAAGTAATTAAATACACTTTTTAGAATTCCACTCAGACATTTCTTGACCTTCCAACTTCCTGCAACTCAACTATAGTCTCTTGCATGTTGCAAAATCATCTTTATGGAGTTAGATAAACATTTTAATAGGCTAATTGCACAGTCTTATTACGAGTTGCATGTGAGGTGTACATATCAAAGATTACCTCACCACACTACTGCCGCTACCGTCACTGGGACCACATCACAACCAGCCGACGATGACCTTGCAGCCAGAGGGGGACCAAACGTGTGCGAGTGTGGTCGAATACGTCTGTTCAGAATGGTTCCCTGCTCTAGAGGAGGCTGGTGGGAGGAACTATAGGAGGACGGGCTCATTGTAATACATGGAATGGAATAATTGGAACAGAGTCTTATGTGGTTTCCATGTGTTTGACTTCGTTCTATTTATGGCATTCCAGCTATTACAATGAGCATGTCCTCCTATAGCTTCTCCCAGCAGCCTCTACACTGCTCAATACATGTTTTCCTCTCGTCTTCTGTCGCCTTCACTGGACCAGACCATGGGCTGGGAGCCAACCGACTGTTGAGGACAACAGATGGCGAGGAACGACTGGCCACCGACTACCAATGGATGAATGTTGGATGGGCAACGAGCGACTGATGGGTGGTGGACCTCCAGCAGCATTAACTTATCACTGGGACTGAGCGTTTGGACAGTGTGGAGTGTGTGGGTGAATGTTGTGAACCTGATATTTTATACATTAAAAATCTTTGAATAGCCTTGAACCTTTAACCTTGTCAGTGTGGTGGCCTGGGATGCGTACGTGTGTCGAACACTATTTCAAATCAAACTTTTGTTGGTTACTTACACAGTTTTGAAGATATCACAGTTGCAGCGAAATGCTTATGTTTCTAGCTCAAACAATGCAGCAATATCTCAATACAATATCCACATAATCCCAAAATGTGTATAAAAGAAAAACAACAATATTAAGACAAATATATACAGTGGGGAGAACAAGTATTTGATACACTGCCGATAATGCAGGTTTTTCTACTTACAAAGCATGTAGAGGTCTGTAATTTTTATCATAGGTACACTTCAACTGCGAGAGACGGAATCTAAAACAAAAGTCCAGAAAATCACATTGAATTAAGTAATTCATTTGCATTTTATTGCATGACATAAGTATTTGATACATCAGAAAAGTAGAACCTAATATTTGGTACAGAAACCTTGGTTTGCAATTACAGAGATCATACATTTCCTGTAGTTCTCCAGATCCTTCAGGTTTCGGGGGTGTCGCTGGGCAATACGGACTTTCAGCTCCCTCCAAAGATTTTCTATTGGGTTCAGGTCTGGAGACTGGCTAGGCCACTCCAGGACCTTGAGATGCTTCTTACGGAGCCACTCCTTAGTTTCACTGGCTGTGTGTTTCGGGTTGTTGTCATGCTGGAAGACCCAGCCACGACCCATCTTCAATGCTCTTACTGAGGGAAGGAGGTTGTTGGCCAAGATCTCGCGATACATGGCCCCATCCATCCTCCCCTCAATACGGTGCAGTCGTCCTGTCCCCTTTGCAGAAAAGCATCCCCAAAGAATGATGTTTCCACCTCCATGCTTCATGGTTGGGATGGTGTTCTTGGGGTTGTACTCATCCTTCTTCTTCCTTGTCTCATCAGACCACATGACCTTCTCCCATTCCTCCTCTGGATCATCCAGATGGTCATTGGCAAACTTCAGACAGGCCTGGACATGCGCTGGCTTGAGCAGGGGGACCTTGGGTGTGCTGCAGGATTTTAATCCATGACTGCGTAGTGTGTTACTAATGGTTTTCTTTGAGACTGTGGTCCCAGCTTTCTTCAGGTCTTTGACCAGGTCCTGCCGTGTAGTTCTGGGCTGATCCCTCACCTTCCTCATGATCATTGATGCCCCAAGAGGTGAGATCTTGCATGGAGCCCCAGGCCGAGGGTGGTTGACCATCATCTTGAACTTCTTCCATTTTCTAATAATTGCGCCAACAGTTGTTACCTTCTCACCAAGCTGCTTGCCTATTGTCCTGTAGCCCATCCCAGCCTTGTGCAGGTCTACAATTTAACCCTGATGTCCTTACACAGCTCTTTGGTCTTGGCCATTGTGGAGAGGTTGGAGTCTGTTTGATTGAGTGTGTGGACAGGTGTCTTTTATACAGGTAACGAGTTCAAACAGGTGCAGTTAATACAGGTAATGAGTGGAGAACAGGAGGGCTTCTTAAAGAAAAACTAACAGGTCTGTGAGAGCCGGAATTCTTACTAGTTTGGTAGGTGATCAAATACTTATGTCATGCAATAAAATGCAAATTCATTAATTAAAAATCATACAATGTGATTT
Source organism: Oncorhynchus keta (assembly GCF_023373465.1). Lineage (NCBI taxonomy): Eukaryota > Metazoa > Chordata > Actinopteri > Salmoniformes > Salmonidae > Oncorhynchus > Oncorhynchus keta. The sequence goes on along the minus strand of NC_068441.1, from coordinate 1,684,870 downwards.
TCTGGATTTTTTTGTCTTTTTTTCTCACAGTTGAAGTGTACCTATGATAACAATTACAGACCTCTACATGCTTTGTAAGTAGGAAAACCTGCCAAATCGGCAGTGTATCAAATACTTGTTCTCCCCACTGTAGTGCCTTCAGAAAGTATTCACACGCTGTGCACTGCTGCTCATGCTCCCAGGTGATATTTATAACAACATTTCGACACTTAGGTCTTCTTCAGGGATTTTTTTATTATGCTAAGTAGATTTCCGTGGGGGCGCGGACATCGACCTAAGTGGGTTAACATGATTTAACATGAATGGCTATATCATCTCTGTGCCCGACACATCTGTAAGGTCCCTCAGTCGAGCAGTGAATTTCAAACAGATTCAACCAGAAAGACCAGGGAGGTTTTCCAGTGCCTCTCGAAGAAGGGTACATCCCTTTGAGCAGGGTGTAGTTAATAATTATACTTTGGATGGTGTACCAATACACCCAGTCACTACAAAGATACAGGCATCCTTCCTAACTCATTTGCCAGAGAGGAAGGAAACCACTCAGGGATTTCACCATGAGGCCAAGGGTGACTTTAAATTTTAAACAGAGTTCAATGGATGTGATTGGAGAAAAATTAGGATGGATCAGCATTGTAGTTACTTCACAATACTAATGTAATTGACAGTGAAAATAATTAAGCCTGTACAGAATAAAAATCTTCCAAAATATGCAACTTGTTTGTAGCGCTCTTCATACTTTCAAGCATAGATGACTGCATATGGGTATGCTTGTAATCGTTAAGGACTGGGGAGTTTTTCAGGATAAAAAAATAAACGGAATGGAGCTAAGCACAGGCAGAACCCTAGAGGAAAACCTGGTTCAGTCTGCTTTCCACCAAACACTGGGAGATGAATTCACCTTTCATAACCTAAAACACAAGGCAAAATCTACAGAGTTGCTTACTGTGAAAACAGTGAGTGTCTGAGTTACAGTTTTGACTGAAATCTACTTGAAAATCTATCGCAAGATCTGGAAATGGTTGTCAAGCAGTGATCAACAACCAATTTGACAGAGCGGGATGAATTTTGAAAAGAATAATGTGTAAATGTTGCACAATCCAGGTGTGGAAAGCTGGTGACTTACCCAGAAAAATACACAGCTGTGATCGCTGTCAAAGGTGCTTCTACAAAGTATTGACTTATGTAAATGTATTTTTCTGGATTTCATTTTCAATATATTTGCCAAAATGTCTAAGAACATGTATCTTGGTTGTCTTGGGATATTGTGTGTAAATGGGTGAGAGAAAAAAATTGATCTGGAATAAGTCAAGGTGTATGAACACTTTCTGAAGAAACTGAATGGTCCAATCTACCACATTTGGTTCCATGGATGTTGTGGGAATGAATGTTTTTGGTTTCCCATTAGTTCTGGGAACAAAGCCATAAGTTTTCTGAGAACAGAAGTGAACATTTCACCTGTTCTGGGAAAGTACATCTTCAGGTTGCAGGGAAGTTCATTTTACTACAGTTCCCTGAAGGTTTTCCTGCAACGTTTTAGTAGCATTCTGAGAGCAAAACATTTTGGTTATTTGAAGGTAATTTAAATAACTTTCTAAAACCATGTTTCTATAAGACTTTCAGGTCCACTGTTAGCTTATTTTAACTGTTTAGAACTCCAAGCACAGATATGACACATGGAAACGAATTTGCTTCGACATTAACCATGCAAATATATGTATATATTTTTTTGTGGAATGGCATCAATGAGATTTAGAATACAGGACCTTCTGTTCTCTATCCATGGAATTAGTCCAGTGCACCACCAGGATGGAGCTAGCTATGTTTTTATTACTCGTACAAAGCTGTTTATCATCTCCAGCACCATCCCCAACATCAACATACAGTTGAAGTCGGAAGTTTACATACACTTAGGTTGGTGTCATTAACTCGTTTTTCAACCACTCCACCAATTTCTTATCAAACTATAGTTTTGGCAAGTCGGTTAAGGACATCTACTTTGTGCATGACATAAGTAATTTTTCCAACAATTGTTTAGACAGGTTATTTCACTTATAATTCACTGTATCACAATTCCAGTGGGTCAGTTTACACACAGTTTACACACACTAAGTTGACTGTGCCTTTTAAACAGCTTGGAAAATTCCAGAAAAGTATGTCATGCCTTTAGAAGCTTCTGATAGGCTAATTGACATCATAATTTGAGTCAATTGGAGGAGTACCTGTGGATGTATTTCAAGGCCTACCTTCAAACTCAGTGCCAAAAAAAGAAATCAGCCAAGACCTCAGAAAAAAAATTGTAGACCTCCACAAGTCTGGTTCAACCTTTGGAGCAATTTTCAAATGGCTGAAGGTACCATGTTCATCTGTACAAACAGTAGTACGCAGGTATAAACATCATGGGACCACGCATCCGTCATTCCGCTCAGGGAGGAGATGCGTTCGGTCTCCTAGAGATGAACGTACTTCAATCCCAGAACAACAGCAAAGGACCTTTACAAAAGTATCTATATCCACAGTAAAACGAGTCCTATATCAACATAACCTGAAAGGCCGCTCAGCAAGTAAGAAGCCACTGTTCCAAAACCGCCATTGAAAAAAAGCCAGACTACGGTTTGCAACTGCAACTGCACATGGGGAAATGGAGAAATGTCCTCTGGTCAAAAATAGAACTGTTTGGCCATAATGACTATCGTTATGTTTGGAGGAAAAAGGCGGAGGCTTGCAAGCCGAAGAACACCATCCCAACCGTGAAGCACGGGGTGGCAACATTATGTTGTGGGAGTGCTTTGCTGCATGAGGGACTGGTGCACTTAATAGATGGTAACATGAGGGAGGACAATTATGTGAATATATTGAAGCAACCTCTCAAGACATCAGTTGGAAGCTTGGTCGCAAATGGGTCTTCCAAATGGACAATGACCCCAAGCATACTTTCAAAGTTGTGGCAAAATGGCTTAAGGACAACAAAGTCAAGGTATTGGAGTGGCCATCACAAACCCTGACCTAAATCCTATAGAAAATGTGTGTGGCGGAACTGACAAATCGTGTGCGAGCAAGGAGGCCTACAAACCCGATTCAGTTACACCAGCTCTGTTAGGAGGAATGGGACAAAATTCACCTAACTTATTGTGGGAAGCTTGTGGATGGCTACCCGAAATGTTTGACCCAAGTTAAACAATTTAAAGGCAATGTTACCAAATACTAATTGAGTGTATGTAAACTTCTGACACACTGGAAATGTAATGAAAGAAATTAAAGCTGAAATAAATCATTCTCTATGATATAATGATTATAATGAATAATGGTTTATTCTGACATTTCACATTCTTAAAATAAAGTGGTGATCCTAACTGACCTAAGACAGAGAATTTTTACTAGGATAAAATGTCAGGAATTGTGAAAAACTGAGTTTAAATGTATTTGGCGAAGGTGTATGTAAACTTCTTACTTCAACTGTATGTATCATGAATAATATTGTAATATTTGCTGAAGTATTGAAATTTCCACAGAACAACATAACTTTAAAAAGAACCTCGAGGAAACCTGTAGGAAACCTTATGCTGATGTACTGAAATTCCCACCTAAGAAACATATGGTTCTCGGAACGTTATGTGCTGGCTGGGTATCCTGCACCATTCCCAGAATGGACTAGAGACAGGTGTTCCTCATTCTCTCTCTCAGAATCACAAATAGGACTATTGATACATTATAAACTTGTTCCAATTATTAGTGTTTACATAGCCCATTTAAATCTCACTCAGTGTCTCTAGTCTTTCTAGTGAGGGTGATCAGGCATCACCAGAAAGTCAGAACAGAGGTCAGTCAGCCCTATTAAGTGAGTGTTTCTTTCCCTGTACCCCAGACATTATTTAAAGATATTTCAAACATTTTGTGTATCAGGTTTACATGGGTTTTTTCAGTACATTTCTTATCACGAGAATGTATATATGTGCAACCAAAACTCTGACAAACTTCAGAGAATTTCATTTGTGTACCCTTTTAAGTTGCATCCATTCTAAACTGTGAAAAACCCACTGAAACAAAAATAAAAAGATCCCACACAATAAATCAAACAGAGTATTAACCGCTAACAAATATTCCTTAACAGGTGGGTTGTGTGTGGGTGCTGGCATATGTGTGTGGTAAAAATCCCAGGGGAAAAAAACGAATAAAATGACCAGGCCTTACCCGTCAAGCTGAATATGCACCTTCTAAAGTAAACAAACCCAGAGCCCCTCTCTTGTAATCATTGTCATTTTGACCTGTTCCATTGACATACAGTTCTGTACAAACTGTCCCGGGGACATAAACTAGTCAAAATAGGAAACATGTTGTTTAACAAATCTGCTAGGACCTTCAAAGAGTTGGTGCTGGCTTATCAGCTCAATATTCAGTATTAAAACATTTACTTGGATGTACTTATTCTGGACACAGTTCCATGTAATGGAAACAGATTATTGTTTTAGATGACATGACATGACATTCTTACTTAAATCACCGGTGCTACCCAAACTATATAATTGAGTAGTAAATTGTCAAAAACGTGTCTTTTTCAATTATTCATACCTCTGTCCCAAATTCCCCCACTGCCTGTTTGAGTTTAGTGTGTACTGGCGGCTATCTATTGTTCCACAGGAAGCTTATCTCTGACCCAAACACCAGATGGCGGCCTCATTTAATATCAGTCCCAATGCTCAATCCCTCTGTTCATCATGTGACCTAGTATTGAAACATTTCATTCTTCAAATTACTAAGACATTGCATTATTAGAGTGCTATCTGAAAGCCAATTATCATTCATTTTGTTACTTCACACTTATTGAATGTCTATTATTTTAAAATGCATATGTAATGCCTTGGAGGGATCAATATCTTTTAACTGGGCTGGCACTTCTATCAGTCCCCTGTAGATGGCATGGTGCTCTGTCCATAATAAGTCTCTACCTAGAAAGTTAAACAGTTGAGTAGGTGAACACAGAACATTATTGCGGATTTTTAACACGGCATGTGGATTATTTCCAAATCTAATAACAGGGTGGAGGAAATCTCATAAGAATGTATAGTTTTTATTGGTTAGGTGTAAGTCAAGTCCCGTAAAATGCTTTAACCTTATCATACAAATGATCCATAAAGAGACCACTCTGAACATTTCTCAGAATACTTTTTACACCACTTACATACATATTTTTACACCACTTACATACAAGCTATATTTGTACCAATACAAAAGGTCCAAGGCAAAGTATTATTATTTTTTAAAAGGACACTACTTTAAAATATATGTGTGTGTGTGCAAAGTGTGTATTGTTATACTTTTTTCTACTGTTACTTCATCAGATCTCTAGTAACCCATTATACTCAATGTTGTCTTACTTTATCTCTAGTAACCCATTATGCATAATACTTCATATCCAATTTTCAATCAATCATCTTCTTATCCAAATTTCAATCAGCTTGATACATCATATCACACAATCACACAACTTTCACATACAGTACCAGTCAAAAGTTTGGACACACCTACTCATTCAAGGGTTTTTCTTTCTAAAAAAAATTGTGAAAACTCTGAAAAAAACAACAGCACAAAAACACACATTGTAACCAAAAAAGTGTTTAACAAATCAAAATATATTTCATATTTGAGATTCTTAAAAATTAGCCACCCTTTGCCTTGATGACAGAGTTGCAAACGCTTGGCATCCTCTCAACCAGATTCACCTGGAATGCTTTTCCAACAGTCTTTGATGGAGTTCCCACATATGCTGAGCACCTTCTTGGTCAAATAGCCCTTACACAGCCAGGAGGTGTGTTGGGTCATTGTCCTGTTAAAAAAACTAATTATAGTCCCACTAAGTGCAAACCAGATGGGAGGGTGTATAGCTGCAGAATACTGTGGTAGCGATGCTGGCTAAGTCTGCCTTGAATTCAAAATAATTCCCTGACAGTGTCACCAGCAATGCACCCTGAACACCATCACACCTCCTCCTTCATGCTTCACGGTGGGAGCCACACATGCAGTGCTCATCCATTCACCTACTCTGCGTTTCACAAAGACACGGCGGTTGGAACCAAAAATCTCGAATTTGGACTCATCAGACCAAAGGACAGATTTCCACTGGTCTAATGTCCATTGCTCGTGTTTCTTGGCCCAAGCAAGTCTCTTCTTATTATTGGTGTCCTTTAGTAGTGGTTTCTTTGCAGCATTTCGACCTATGAAGGCCTGATTCACGCAGTCTTCTCTGAATAGGAGACTGCGTGAATCAGATGTGATTCAGATATGTCTGTTACTTGAACTCTGTGAAGGATTTATTTGGGTTGCAATTTCTGAGGCTGGTAACGCTAATGCCTGACAAGCAGTTGATGAATGGGACTGTTAATAAATCAATGCTACATAGGCCTACTTTCGTTTTAAAAAAGTGTCTCAACGCTCAATATTAAGACACTGTTGGAAAGCTGTGATTCCCCTCATGTAATTCTCCACTGGCTTCCAGTTGAAGCTCGCATCCGCTACAAGACCATGGTGCTTGCCTACGGAGCTGTGAGGGGAACGGCACCTCAGTACCTCCAGGCTCTGATCAGGCCCTACACCCAAACAAGGGCACTGCGTTCATCCACCTCTGGCCTGCTCGCCTCCCTACCACTGAGGAAGTACAGTTCCCGCTCAGCCCAGTCAAAACTGTTCGCTGCTCTGGCCCCCCAATGGTGGAACAAACTCCCTCACGACGCCAGGACAGCGGAGTCAATCACCACCTTCCGGAGACACCTGAAACCCCACCTCTTTAAGGAATACCTAGGATAGGATAAAGTAATCCTTCTCACCCCCCCCCCTAAAAGATTTAGATGCACTATTGTAAAGTGGCTGTTCCACTGGATGTCATAAGGTGAATGCACCAATTTGTAAGTCGCTCTGGATAAGAGCGTCTGCTAAATGACTTAAATGTAAATGTAAATGTAATGTAATTCCGATAACAAACAAAAAAAATCTTAGAATAGACTAATTGACAAATATCTTCCATGCTGTCAATAGATCTTCCCCGAAACATGAATATTGTTGCCTTAAAATGTTATATACGTGTATATTGTCTTATTCATGGGCTTTTCCTCCGCCATTTCCTCAGTGCAACCTTTCCTGCTACTGAAATGCCTTAGTGACCTAAATGTCAACTCAGGCTTGGTGCTGTGGATCCAGGAAGTCCTGAGGGAGTGATCCCAGAGTGTCAATTCCCTGTAGAGTTGATTTATGCAGCAGTGCAATATTCATTTTGAATACTTAATAGCTCGCAGTGTGTTTATGCTAGACTTACCGTTTATTGCAGTTGCTGCAGCTCAATCGCCTCTTTCTGCCAATGTTAAGTGTGCCCCTCTTCCATAACATGGGGCTTGTAAAAATGGTGTTTTCTAGACATTAGAGGATCCAGACAAGACAATTATTGGATTATAATTACGGCAAAACGATGTGAGTTTGTATTTTGAATTTCGTGGTCGCACTTTCAGGTTTTGCAACTGTGTAATTTAATTTTGCAACCTTGTGATTTGTGAAAGATTTAACAACGGTTGCAAACTTGTAACTTGACATTTTAATACATTCTATAATATTTGCACGCATAATTTGTTTTCCGAATCATTGGAAGTCCGAATCATTGGAAGTCCATTCACAACTATGAGTCTTCTGCTGTGGATCAAAAATACACGTGCAGATTTTCAATCCGTGGGCGCTCGGGAGTTCTGTCACTAACGTTTGTACATTTGTTGGATGGGCTTCCTGGATTTCACTGTTAAAGAGTTTGTCCCACCTCCATTAAGGTGTTATACATTCCAAACAATGGGACATGTAGCGTCTCTGTGCAAAGGAAGGAAAAGACGTGTCAAATGCGTAGGGGAACATGATTGTGGTGAATGTGGAAACAATGTCAACGGTAGAATGTTGTAATCGTGGGGGGAACACAGTGCAGCATTTGGTAGATTCCAGGTGCAGGAAGAAGCCAGAGAGGCCCAAAGATAGAAAATCACTCATAATGTCTCTTATGCAGAGGCTGCCAGGCAGATTGGTGGAAGTATTAGGCAGAATGATGTAGATAATAGGATTACTCCTGGAATAAGTGGATCGACTGTAGGAAAGGTTGCTTATGCTAGTCCTGACATGGTTACGAAACCTGTTCAGAAATCTTGCTCTCGCGAATGTGTTGTTTCAAAGACACCTCAATAGTTAATCAAATGTACTTTGTAGCCTTCATTGGAAAGGTTATCAACCTGACTGCGTTTGTGGAAAGAACAACTGTCTAGTTGAAGATCACTGTGGAAGCAGCAACAGAGTTTTTAGGAGTAACAGATGTTACTGTCACCATGATTGCTGGTATGTCGACTCCTAATAATGCTAATGATGGAATGTCTCAGTATGATAATTAGAGTCATGGTTTTTGTCATCCTTCAGTGGAATGCCAAAAGCCTTATTGCTTACGGTCAGGAGTTTAAGAAATATGTAAATAGATTTACAGAACAAACCTGATGTGATATGTGTTCAAGAAACATGGCTTAGACCACATCTTGATTTTATTATTCCTGTTTGTTGTTCAATCAGAACTGATAGATCAATTGGACAGGGTGGTGGCTGTGCTACGTTCATAAGAGAAGGCCTTGTATATCGTAGTATAACTGTCCCATCTGAATATGAATGTGTGATGGTGGATATCTACAGTGCCGGAGGTAATATTTAGTTACACAATTTGTACAACCCTTGTCGTCCACTATCTGTAGAGATGTTTGATGAAATATCAGGAGAATTGGGCTCTCTTGCCGCGACTTTAATGCACATAGTAGTTTCTGGGGAAGCAGACATACAGATGCTAATGGTACTATTGTGGAAGATAGGATGGAAACAAAAGCATTAGTATGTCTTAACGACGGACGTGGTACAGGAGTTGATGCTGTTAGATGGGTTTGATCCTGCTTGGACCTCACAACGGCTTCTGACTCTATTGTGTCTATGTGTGAATGCAATGGAAGGAATGATTCTACTGTTGGAAGTGATCATTTCCTGATTTGGTGTACCATGAACTGTGATGTACGATTCCAGATAGAGTACCATTCAGAAGATGGGGCTTTCACAAAGCAGACTGGTAAAAGTTTGGTGGTCATTGCTTAAAAGTCTTTTCGACAGTTGTCTTCCGAGAGGTTGATTGATGTGATGTATGTGCTGCCTTTGTGACCTCTCTTGATTTTGAGTGCTGCAAATGTATATGTACCAGTGAGTGAAGTGGGTGAGAAAAGGAAGGTGATTCCTTGGCGGACTGAAGAGTGCACTGCGGCTATCACTCCTGAGAATCTAGTTGATTTCCAAAGGAAGAGAGCTTCAGTAGGTTGGGTCATTAAAGTCAAGAGAAATGCATGGAGACACTTTTGCTCTATAATAGGCAGGGATACTGAGCTGGGAGATGTATGGCATTACACTACCATTCAAAAGTTTGGGGTCACATAGAAACGTCCTTGTTTTTGAAAGAAAAGCAAATGTTTTGCCCATTAAAATAACATCAAATTGATCTGAAATACAGTGTACACATTGTCTGATATCTACATAGGCGTACAGAGGCCCATTACAGCAACCATCACTCCTGTGTCACAATTGCACATTGTATTAGCTAATCCAAGTTGCTCATTTTAAATGGCTAATTGATCATCAGAAAAAACTTTTGCAATTACAGTATGTTTGCACAGCTGAAAACTGTAGTGCTGATTAAAGAAGCAATGAAACTGGCCTTCTTTAGACTAATTGAGTATCTGGAGCATCAGCATGTGTGGGTTCGATTACAGGCTCAAAATGGCCAGATCAAAGCACTTTCTTCTGAAACTTGTCCATCTATTCTTGTTCTGAGAAATGAAGGCTATTCCATGCGAGAAATTGCCAATAAACTGAAGATCTCGTACAACGCTGTGTACTACTCCCTTCACAGAACAGCGCAAACTGGCTTTTAAAATTATCAACTTGGATTAGCTAATACAATGTGCCATTGGAACACAGGAGTTATGGTTGCTGATAATGGGCCTCTGTACGCTTATGTAGATATTCCATTTAAAAAATCTGCCGTTTCCAGCTACAGTAGTCATTTAGAACATTAACAATGTCTACACTGTATTCCTGATCAATTTTAATGGGCACAAAAATGAGCTTTTCTTTCAAAAACAAGGATATTTCTAAGTGACCCCAAATTTTTGAACGGTAGTGTACCTGTGTAGTCATGGTTACTGACTTCTACACTTGAAATATGAAATGTCCTTATTCATGTTACCGAGGGAGAGAGGGGAATGCAGAAAGTGTACGTTCTGTCAGAACATGTCATTGTTAAATCTCAAGTATCCCATGGAGAGAACGGCCACAGTCTGGCACAAGTCAACAGGACAGCCGTGAGTTGAGGAGGAGTGAGGAATTTGTGACGAGGTCGGGTAAGATGAAGTGAGAAAGAACAGGCATCACTAAAGTCCTGTCTAGCAACAGAGATGTATTGGCTGTCCAGATGTGTAAGGTTGAGACTAGGCATGGGAGGAAGGTATAAATACCAGTGCTTGTGTAAACATGTCTTTGTCTTACGCAGCTGTGTGACCCAGTGGGTGAATGAACTTGGTTTGAGCTTTACTAGTCATCCATGAGTTTTACTGTTTATTTAGAACCGAACAGTAGTAAACTTGTAATTACCTTGTAATAACTTAATAAGTACATGCATTTCAGGTCAATTCAATTCAATTAAGATTAATTCAAGTCAAATCAACAAAACTTAACTCAATTCATTCAACTCCCCGCTCTATCTCTTTTCTCGTTCCCTGTGCAGCTGAGGGTTACCAATGGCGATGGGTAGCTACTTGGCCCTGGCCCCCATCCCTCGATGGCAGGGCGGGTGTCGGGGTGGGGGTAACCCTCTCTCAGAGATCACCCCCACTCTGCGGCTGGTCAAACTGTCCATAGTGTAGTCGGCCAGGTGCAACAGCAGAAAGTCGCTCAACGGGAACAACAACTCCAACATGATCTGTGCTGACTACAATGCTGGGGGGGGGTACTGGACCTGATAGAGCTGACACCATGTTTTATGAAAGAGAACTACAGTGAGTTATTGAACTGGTAGGGGTGCATGGAAGGGGCTTGTAGGGATCGAAATGGAACTTGGCCTGTATATGATAGGCCTCTGCTGATGCCTCATACAAATATCCCTAAACCTTGTGGTTTTACAAACCTCTCCTCAGATGTTTCACAATTTTGTTTTTATTGTAGCCCTGAACTACACTGAACAAAACTATAAACGCAATGGGAGTTTCAATGAAAATGTTCCGCATTATTCTTCTCATTGAGAAGAAGTGTATAATGACTGTTATACAAGGTGTTAATATATGCCATTTAGCAGACGCTTTTATCCAAAGCGACTTACAGTCATGTGTGCATACATTCTACGTATGGGTGGTCCCGGGAATCGAACCCACTACCCTGGCGTTACAAGCGCCATGCTCTACCAACTGAGCTACAGAAGGACATGTTGATGCTACTAGAGACAACTCAGGCAAGTCTTTGTATACTCATGCCTGTGTGACTGTATCTTTTGATGAATATATTCTTTGAATGATTGAAATGGTACCTTGTGGATTCTTCACTAATTTAGTTTTTTTATTACGTTTATTAATGTATATCGTCATCATTTAAAAACAAAACAAATGAACACACCGAAAAAAAAGTATTTTTCTTTTTTAATTTCACTTTTCAAAATAGTTTTTACTTGTTTGTGAATGAATTAACTGCAGTTCGCCTTCAGGTACAGTGTAGTCCCAATGGTATCATGGATTGTGGTAGTATTGTACAGTACATATTCAATGTATAAAACCATGAATTAACCACATGTCACCTTAGACTTTTTTATGTCTCTATTTTGGGTTTGGTCAGGGTGTGATTTGGTGGGCATTCTATGTTCTATGTTAATGTATTTCTTTGTTTTGGCCGGGTATGGTTCTCAATCAGGGACAGCTGTCTATCGTTGTCTCTGATTGGGAACCATATTTAGGTAGCCCTTTCCCCTCCTTTCAGTGTGGGAATTTGTCTTTGTTTGTGGCACTATAGCCCTTAAGCTTCATGGTCGTTTTGTATTTATTGTTGGTGTCATTTTTACTAAAGGAAAAATGTACGCTCACCACTCTGCGCGGTCCAGTTCTTTTGACGGCCGTGACACCACACGAATCCTTAATAAGACATGTGCTAAGTTATCTACTAGCTATTATAATACATTACGAAATGCTATAATTTATAACACATGAATAATCCACTCGTACATTAATACTGGGTGATACACAATATGACCACCATGGTACTCACAGTAGCCTTCTTTTTAGTATAGTAGGCTATAGAACAGACATCAGATACAGTAGCCATCTCTCCAATCTCTGGGCTCTCAACTGACTCCTGTGGGTCCTAGGGGACAGGGCTGGGCCTCTCCTATGAATAGTTGACGGCATATTGAAGGTGTCTGGTTTTTAGCGTGTGTGGTTTCATCACCTCTCTCACTCCATAAGGTCTGTAAAACAATACCTATGTGTAATAGAGACACAATGAGAGGGGAAGTGTACTGGAACTCTGGAGGGAGAAATGATATTCTGTGATTTACTCACCATCATACCTCTCTCTCTCTCATTCTCTGTCTAAATCCTCCCTCTCGCTCGCCATCTCAAGGTTTGCATTCAAATCAAATCATATGTTATCTGTCATGTGAGTTCAAGCCCCCGAGCTGACAAGGTACAAATCTGTCGATCTGCCCCTGAACAGGCAGTTAACCCACTGTTCCCAGGCCGTCATTGAAAATAAGAATGTGTTCTTAACTGACTTGCCTGGTTAAATAAAGGTAAAATTAAATAAAAAAAATGTCTCGTAAACTACAGGTGTAGACAAACGGCGAAAGGCTTACTTATGGGTCCTTTTCCAACAACGCAGATTTAAAATAAAGAATAAAAAGAAAATAGAAATAGTGACGAGGAATAATTATACAGTGAATAACAACAATTAGTAAAAGTAACATGGCTATATTCAGGGGGTACCAGTACCGAGTTGATGTGCAGAGATATGAGGTGACTCTTACACCAACCTAATCACTATTTCATCTAGAAATACCTTTCATATAAAGTAATTGCCTTTCACAATGCAACGCTCACAATACTTTCATATGATTCTCTTCTCATTTATTTAAATACATTTGACCATCACTTAATTCCACTTAATGATTAATCGCTAAACCGTTTGGTAAACCTATAGATTTCGAACTGGTTTGTCTACTATAAATGGATTTTGAGAACGACAAAAATTAAATGTGTGTGTATAAACATAGAAAGTATAAACATCTACATGACATGTATGATACATGATAACCGTACATAATGACGTCACATTATTGCTAATTGATTTCATAAAGTGGTAAGCGCAATTGGTCACCATATAAAAAGGGGGTTGCAATTTATTTCAACATGGAGCAGAATAGACAGCAAGTGAGAGGAAGAAATCAAAGTGTTTGTGGACAAGGGGCCCATCAGAGAGGTGGGCATGGGCCCCGTCAAAGAGGTGGACATCAGAGAGAGGGAGGCAGACGGCAGGGAACTGTTGTGTCTAATGAAGTCTGGGCCATCGTCGTTGACCATGTGGTAAACAGAGGCCTTACCATGGCAGAGGCTGACAGATTAATTCAGCCCAATCTGAAAAAAATCCAAATCTTTGATTACACATTGGATAGATATTATTGAAATGACAGATTTTCTGGCCATTTTGTTGGGTACTGTACGTGTATTGCCTAATGTAAAAACGGTTTAATCCACTGTAATTGACAATATTGTAGCATATTAGTTTCAGCACTTCTAAGGGCAAAACATATCTTCCATTGTTTGCTATTGGATTAACTGGTAGTTAAAACAACCAAATTGAAAAGATATCAGGTTGTGTTTTGGCGATTAAACCAATATTTTCATTACATTTTGCAATAAATGTACATTTTGAATCAGTGGTTGTGTGGTGAGTGGTTTACAATCCAAATGTATGCCCGATGACAGGTATTGAATGAAAGACTGGCTGTGTTTTGTCGTGGAAATTCTAATCGACTGGAAGAGAGACTGCAGATTCTTTCCAAACAACTTTTTATTATAAGATTTGCAAATCAGGAGCTGGTTTACAATAACTCAAAAGGTGCAAAGTTAAGAGCTCAACGACAAGAGTTGTGTCTCAGCTTTTAGAACATTTGTCTACGTGGTAGTTGTAGCAGGTGTGCGAGAGCATGGCGGGAACATAGTGCACAAACAAAGTCATAACGCCAGTTTTGTTACTCCTTTCTGCTGATAGAATTCTCACTGCTACTCAAGCGATGACCAAAAGGATGGACCAAAAACTGTGGTCACTCTGAGGCTCTTTGTCTCTGGCTGTGTGACTAAGTCGAACAGAGGCAGAGTGGGGAAAATACCAGCTTCTTCTTACAAGACTTTCAAACAGACCGTGGAAATGTACAGGTTTAAGGCTTGTACACCGCATGTGCATAACAGAGTTTGTCATTTTCCACCGTACCTTACAAGTGTGACCGGTTTGGAGTTTTGTACTAAGAGTTGTGAAAATGTTCCGCATACTTGTGAAAATAGTACCAAAGCGATAAAATAAATGTAATAGGCAGTAGCAGCAGTGTATGTGGTGAGTGGGAATGTGTTTTTGACTGTGTGTGTGTGTGTTTGTTTGTGTGTTGCATCAGTTTGCATGTGTGCGTGTGCTATGAGTGTGTGGGCGTATGTGGTCTGTGTGTGTATTGAGATGTCAGTGTAAGTACGTGTGAGTGTGTGCATAGAGTCCGTGCAAGAGGGTAAAAAAGGGACAATGCAGTTATTCTGGGTCGCCATATGAATAGAAGTCTTGTTAAGTAGTCTTATGACTTGGGGCCGTGCTGTTCAGGGCCGTGTTGGTTCCAAACTTGGTAGACTGATACCACTGCCAGTGTTCATGTGTTCGTACAGCGCCTTCAAAAAGTATTCATACCCCTTGTAATTTGTGGCAGCCATTATCACTAAATATCTTTGATCAGCTCTTTTGGGTTTCCTTCCACTAGTTACCACAGCCACAAAGTCACAATCATGAAGACAAATATGTGCTTTTTAGTCTTCATTTAAGGTCAGGTACAGTGCCTTCAGAAAGTATTCATTACCGCTAGACGTATTCCAACTTGTTGTGGTGTTACAGCCTGAATTCAAAACCTACATACAAATACCCCATAATGACAAAGTGAAAACGTGTTTTTAGAAATTTTGCCAAATTTATTGAAAATTACATACAGAAATATTTCATTCACACCCCTGAGTCATTGCATGTTAGAATCCATTTTGTCAGAGATTACTGCTGCGAGTCTTTCTGGGTAAGTGTCTAAGAGCTTTGCACACCTGTATTGTACAATATTTGCATTATTCTTTGAAGTGTTCTTCAAGCTCTGTCAAGTTGGTTGTTGATCATTGCTAGACAGCCATTTTCAGTCAAACCTGTAACAAGGCCACTCAGGAACATTCAATGTCATCTTGCAAAGCAACTCCAGGGGTGTAATTGGTCTTGTGTTTTAGGTTATTGTCCTGCTGAAAGGTGAATTTGTCTCCCAGTGTATGTTGGAAAGCGGACTGAACCCGATTTTCCTCTAGGATTTTGTCTGTGCTTAGCTCTATTCCATGTATTTTTATCCCCCAAAAAACTGCTTAGTCCTTGCCGATGACAAGCATACTGTGGTGGAAATTCAACGAGGAGAGACAAGGTCAATCACCAATCAGGATGTTACTTTATTCAAAACGTATTAATGTCGAAAGCATAGAGCAATTGCTTCTATAATGATGAGGCTGGTTGGCTCAACACTTCCAAGTGTTGTGGCGAGTAGCTCTGACATATGAAGAACACAAATATCTTTTATAGAAAAGATACGCCCTTGTAGTCTTCTTGATAAACAAAACACTGGACGGAATAGTTCACAAGGTGAAACTTGATAAATGAGAAAGGATAGCATTTGCTTTGAAGACTGTTAATTATTGTTTAGTCTGGCCCCTAAGATGAGGCTCCGATCTCGTTCCTGGTACTTCATAGCACAGAAACACCAATTCATTCTATGTCATTAATCAATTGTCAACTCCAGATACTCCCATCTCAAGTAAAACTCCTTCTTGACCACACACCTGGACAAGCTCATTAAGGTTAGTGAGCTTCTAGGTCATACACTACCCCAGGATAGGTGCCACATCAGAGATGACATACAATGGTTCCAGACATTACCCCACCAATCTTTTGTCAGATCTTATCTCACCAAAGGAGGGAGTGACTGGCGCACCGACATTGTGGAGACAAGTAAGTAGTTCCCCATTAATCACTCCATCTCTTCACATGGTTTAGAATAGGTAAAGACTCATTCACATACTGTATGAAGACAACGTTCTCTTCTCTTTCTGATATTCTGCATAGCACCAGAGACATGTGAAAGACAAGTCTGACTTCTCCCCTCTCTGGGCCCCAGTTGACTGAGCCCCAGCTGAGGGAGGAAGTGCAACTGCCAACTCCAGAGTCCGAAGGGATATGTCTATTTAAGCCTGTTAGGTCCGCCTAGGTTTGTGCGGGATTGTTACTCTGTTGGTTGTGGATGTGATTCCTGTGTTTGTTTTCTCCGGACTGTTTGGTCCTGTTTTTGGGCTGGTCTGTTTTATGCGGACGGTATTTTGGTGTGGCCGTTTTGTGCCGGAGAATAAATTACGATTTACCGAACTGCTAGTAAACTCTGACAAAGACATCTTAATTATCTATGTTACCTAACTCATGTGGATTCTTCCGCCACAATAACCATAACATGATGCAGCCACCACCATGCTTGAAAATATAAAATATGACGAGTGGTATTCAGAAATGAGTTGTATTCAGGACATAAAGTTAATTGCTTTGCCACATTTTTTGCACCATTACTTTGTGCCATATTGCAAACAGGATGCATGTTTTGAAATATTTTTATTCTGTACAGGCTTCCTTAATTTCATCAGTCTTTTAGGTTAGTATTGTGGAGTAATACGATGTTGTTGATCCATTCCAATTTTTCTCCTATCACAGTCATAATACTTTGTAACTGTTTTAAAGTCACCATTGTCCCCAAGGTGAAATCCCTGGGAAGGATGTATGTATCGTTGTATTGACTGGGTGTATCCTTGATACACTATCAAAAGTGTAATTAATAGCTTTGGATACTGAAAGCATTCGTGGACCAACTGGTCATTGACATTTTCAACCTCTCCCTGACCTCTAATACCTACATGTTTCAAACAGACCACCATAGTCCCTGTGCCCAAGAAAGCGAAGGTAACCTGCCTAAATGATTACTGCCCCGTAGCACTCACATCGGTTTCCATTAAGTGCTTTGAAAGGCTGGTCATGGATCACATCAACACCATCATGCCGAAAGCCCTAGACCCACTCCAATTCGCATACCGCCCCAACAGATCCACAGGTGACACAATCTCAATCGCACTCCACACTGCCTTTTCCCAACTGGACAAAAGGAACACCTACGTGAGAATGCTGTTCATTGACTACAGCTCAGCGTTCAACACCATAGTACCCACAAAGCTCATTAATAAGCTAAGGACCCTGGGACTAAACACCTCCTTCTGACTGGATCCTGGACTTCTTGATGGACCGCTCCCAGACGGTAAGGGTAGGCAACAACACATCTGCCTCGTTCATCCGCAACACCCTGGCCCCTCAGGGGTTTGTGCTTAGTCCCTTCCTGTACTCCCTGTTCACCCACAACTGCGTGGCTGGCACTACTCCAATACCATCATTATATTTGCTCACGACACAACAGTGCTAGGCCTGATCAACGATAACGATGAAACAGCCTATAGGGAGGAGGTCAGAGACCTGGCAGTGTGGTGCCAGGACAACAACCTCTCTCTCATTGTGAGCAAGACAAATTAGCTGATTGTGGACTATAGGAAAAGGAGGGCCGGACAGGCCCCCATTAACATTGACGGGGCTGAAGTGGACCGGATTGAGGGTTTCAAGCTCCTCGGTGTCCACATCACCAACAGACTATCAAGGTCCAAACACACCAGGACAGTTGTGAAGAGGGCACGAGAACACCTTTTCCCCTTCAGGAGACTGAAAAGATTTGGCATGGGTCCCAAGATCCTCAAAAAAGTTCTTCAGCTGCAACATCTAGAGCATCCTGACTGGTTGCATCATCGTCTGCGTAAGGCGCCACAGAGGGTAGTGTGTATGGCCCAGTACATCACTGGGGCCAAGCTTCCTGACATCCAGGACCTATATACAAGGAGGTGTCAGAGGAAGGCCCCCAAAAATGTCAAAGACTCCAGTCACCCAAGTCATAGACTGTTCTCTCTGCTATCGCACGGCAAGTGGTTTCAGAGCGCCAAGTCTAGGACCAAAAGGCTCCTTAACAGCTTCTACCCCCAGGCCATAAGACTGCCGATCAATTATTCAAATGGCCACCTGGACTATTTACATTTACAAATGACCTCGACTATCCTGTACCTCTGCACATTGACTCGGTACAGGTACCCCCTGTGTATATCCTCATTATTTTCTCATAATTTTCTTTGTGTTACTTTTACTTAAAAAAAAAAAAATTGTGTTACATTTTGATTTCAGTGGATTTTTTTTACTTTAGTTTATTTACTAAATATTTTCTTAACTCTATTTCTTGAACTGAATTGAGCTTGTGAGTAAGCATTTCACAGTGAGCTCTATGCCTGTTGTATTTGGTGGATGTGAGAAATGAAATTATATTTTCTTTGAACTTCACCATGCTAAAGGGATATTCAATGCTTTTTCCTTTACCCATCTACCAATAGGTGCCCTTCTTTGTGAGGCATTGGAAAACCTCCCTGGACTTTGTGGTTGAATTTATGTCTGAAATTCGCTGCTCATGGGACCTTACAGATAATTGTATGTGTGGGGTACATCGATGAGGTGGTCATTCAAAAATCATGTTAAACACTATTATTGCACACAATGTGAGTCCATGCAACTTATGTGACTTGTTAAGCACAACTTTACCACTGATTTTATTTAGGCTTGCCATAACAAAAGGGTTGAAAACTGTCGTCTCCCAATAGAGTGGACTCAACCTGGCCCTGAGTGTGAGTGTGTGTGAAAATATGTGACTCACCACCTGGATTCGGTCTTATGTAGAAACATTTGAATTTCTGTTTTTTTACATTGGATAAAAGTAGAGACTCAGAACTACAAAAGGTATATCACATACTGTATTTGAGGAAACAATGGGAAAGTCATTCTGCTTTGAAAGTTGATCAACTTGTAAACTCACTTTTGAGAAAATCGTCTTTCAACGTTTTTGGTACTACTATTGGAGAGTCCTTCTTTGTCTACATCCATTCAGCATTGTTGACACTCTCTTAAGCCTTAGCCCCACCCATCTCTTTAAGGGTTGATCCGTTCGATCACTTACATTTGCTTCAATCCAAGTATTTTTGTCAGCCATCTTTGCTGGAGAAAGTCTCCAGCCTTGGTCGCATGGCATCAAATTCGGCATGGAACTACTCGATATGATTGGTCATTGCCCAGCGGTCGCCCCTGGTGATTTGCATAAAGTTGGGGAAAAGTTGATCTTTTTCACTGCCTTCCACGCCACCTTCTCACCGCCCAAAGGTGCCCCGCCCTCTCCGCTTCTCATTGCTTTCCTTCACTTGAAATGAATGGGAAGCGATGTTTCACCATGCGGCATCCTGTGCAAGTGTATCATGATACACTGGAAACTTTCTTCAGCAAAGATGGTTGACAAAATACTAGGATGGGTTAGTAATTATGTCATAACGAATCATGCAAAAAAAATGCACAGTTGACAGGAATATGTTAGTTAATGTAGAGACAAATGATTATGCAATTTTGTTTTAATCATTAAGTTCATTTACGAAAATCGTGATTTAGCAAGCTAACTGACTAGCTAACATTTGCCAGCTAGCTGGCTAGCTTTATGGGTGTTGTGACATGAGTATGAACTTGTAATTCTGGTTGTTTAATGTTTTAGGGACTACTGAAACAACCAGCAAACCAGGCTGTCACCTTGTGAGACACTGATAGGCTGGACAATAGAACGAGTCCAAATTCACTCAAGGCTGAAAACGGCAATAGAATGTTGGCTAAGCTGGAACACTAGCACGAGCCCATGGCAAATGAATTGAATCAAACGTCCACAGAGCCAATTTTGACTGGAATTATGCTTAGATTTCCATTTTGCCTAAATGGTACAAGAAAAGGTATCCCTTTTCATATTACCACTACAATTTGATCTTAGGACGATGCTGAAAACCCCCAACTTGTGTAGAAAGTAAACATTACGCACCTCTATGGTGTCAACTGTGCTTATGTCTGCATGAGGAGGAAGTAGAAAACAAACTAATGATTATTTTTGGCCCAGCAATCAGTGACAATGAGATACACTGCCCAGCCTTACATAATTATAAAGAAGAGATTTTCCTGATTAAAATGGTGTCCTACTTGAAAAGAAAATCTACATTTAAACATTGAGAGATATTTGGTGAAATATACCAGCATGCCTCTTCCACAGGAAAACAATGGGGGGAGTTTAGCATTCCAAGGGGAAAAAGTATTTTGTGGCTAGCGATCGATGACAACGAGATACACTGCCCAGCCTTACATAATTAGAAAGAAGAGATTATCCTGATTAATGGGGGGAGCTCAAATAATGTTACCTATGTAAAGAAAGGGTTTTTAAATACTTAATTAAATCTATGGTGTTTTTGGACCATCAGTTTAATTGTTATGCTGTAAATGTTTTATTTTATGATTGTAATTGATTAAATAATCTAGCAAATATTTTATTTCAAGCATTTCTGAGTAATTGCTATTTCAGTAAGGATATACACTTTATTCAGTGACCTTAGGTATTGTCACACCCTGACCTTCGTATTCTTTGTTTTCCTTGTTATTTTGGTTAGGTCAGGGTGTGACATGGGTGATGTATGTGTTTTCCTTGTCTAGGGGTTTTGTATGTTTATGGGGCTGTTTCCTTTCTAGGTATATTGTATGTCTATCGTTGCCTAGATTGGTTCTCAATTAGAGGCAGCTGTCTATCGTTGTCTCTGATTGGGAACCATATTTAGGCAGCCATATTCTGTGGGTACTTTGTGGTTGATTGTTTCCTGTCTTTATGTGTTCTCTGCACCAGAGAACTGTTCTTTACAGGTTTTTCCACGTTTGTTGTTTTATTGTGTTCATGTTGAGTTTCTCATATTAAAAACCATGAACTCTAACCACGCTGCATTTTGGTCCTCCTCTCATTTTGGTCCTCAGAAAACTGTGACAGAATCACCCATCAGTACAGGACCAAGCAGCCTGGTGACAGGCAGCGGCAGGAGGAGCAGCGCAATCAGGACTATTGGACTTGGGAGGAGATACTGGGTGGAGATGGACCCTGGACGCAGCCGGGGGAATATCGCCGCCCCAAGGCAGAGCTGGAGGCAGCCAAAGCGGAGAGGCGGCGGTTTGAGAAGGCAGCACGGAAGCAGGAGACCTGTGCCAACTTCCTGTGCTTACCGGAGAGGGACCGGGCAGGCACTGTGTTATGCTGTGGAGCGCACAGTGTCCCCAGTGCGGGTACATAGCCCGGTGCGATACATACCAGCTCCTCGTATCGTCCAGGCTAGAGTGGGCATCGAGACAGATGCCATGAAACCGGCTCTATGCATCTGGTCTTCAGTGCGTCTCCTTGAGCCGGCATACATGGCACCAGCCTTACGCATGGTGTCCCCAGTTCGCCTGCACGGTCCGGTCTATCCAGTGCCACCTACACGCACCAGCCCTCCGGTGGCAGCCCCCCGCACCAGGTTTCCTGTGCGTGTCCAGAGCCCAGTACTCCCTGATCCTCCTCCCCGCACTCGTCCTGAGGTGCGTGTACTCGGCCCAGTACCACCAGCGCCGGCACCACGCACCAGGCCTACAGTGCGCCTCGCTTGTCCAGCGCTGCTAGAGCCATCTCTCCAGCACCGCTAGAGTCTCCCGCCTTTCCAGCACCGTCAGATTCTCCCGCCTTTCCAGCACCGTCAGATTCTCCCGCCTGTCCAGAGCTGCTAGAGTCTCCCGCCTGTCCAGAGCTGCTAGAGTCTCCCGCCTGTCCAGAGCTGCTAGAGTCTCCCGCCTGTCCAGAGCTGCTAGAGTCTCCCGCCTGTCCAGAGCTGCTAGAGTCTCCCGCCTGTCCAGAGCTGCTAGAGTCTCCCGCCTGTCCAGAGCTGCTAGAGTCTCCCGCCTGTCCAGAGCTGCTAGAGTCTCCCGCCTGTCCAGAGCTGCTAGAGTCTCCCGCCTGTCCAGAGCTGCTAGAGTCTCCCGCCTGTCCAGAGCTGCTAGAGTCTCCCGCCTGTCCAGAGCTGCTAGAGTCTCCCGCCTGTCCAGAGCTGCTAGAGTCTCCCGCCTGTCCAGAGCTGCTAGAGTCTCCCGCCTGTCCAGCTGCTAGAGTCTCCCGCCTGTCCAGAGCTGCTAGAGTCTCCCGCCTGTCCAGAGCTGCTAGAGTCTCCCGCCTGTCCAGAGCTGCTAGAGTCTCCCGCCTGTCCAGAGCTGCTAGAGTCTCCCGCCTGTCCAGAGCTGCTAGAGTCTCCCGCCTGTCCAGAGCTGCTAGAGTCTCCCGCCTGTCCAGAGCTGCTAGAGTCTCCCGCCTGTCCAGAGCTGCTAGAGTCTCCCGCCTGTCCAGAGCTGCTAGAGTCTCCCGCCTGTCCAGAGCTGCTAGAGTCTCCCGCCTGTCCAGAGCTGCTAGAGTCTCCCGCCTGTCCAGAGCTGCCAGTCTGCCAGGAGCCGCCAGAGCCGCCAGTCTGCCAGTCTGCAAGGATCCGCCAGAGCCGCCAGCAGCCAGGATCTTCCAGAGTCGTCAACCAGTCCGGAGCTGCCTTTCAGTCCGGAGCTGCCCTTCAGTCCGGGGCTGCCCTTCAGTCCGGAGCTGCCCCTCAGTCCAGTGGGGCCATTTAGTAGGGTTGCCAATCCTAGGTTGACGGCGAGGGTCGCCGTTCCTAGGAGGAGACTAAAGAGGATAAAGACTAAGGTGTGGTGGGGTCCACGTCCAGCGCCAGAGCCGCCACCATGGACAGACGCCCACCCAGACCCTCCCCTATAGGTTCAGGTGTGCGGCCGGGAGTCCGCACCTTTGGGGGAGTACTGTCACACCCTGACCTTAGTATTATTTGTTTTCCTTGTTATTTTGATTAGGTCAGGGTGTGACATGGGTGATGTATGTGTTTTTGTCTTGTCTAGGGGTTTTGTATGTTTATGGGGCTGTTTCCTTTCTAGGTATATTGTATGTCTATGGTTTCCTAGATTGGTTCTCAATTAGAGGCAGCTATCTATCGTTGTCTCTGATTGGGAACCATATTTAGGCAGCCATATTCTGTGAGTACTTTGTGGGTGATTGTTTCTTGTCTTTGTGTTCCATGCACCAGATAGGTCTGTTTCGGGTTTAGCCACGTTTGTTGTTTTTGTTATTGTGTTCATGTTGAGTTTCTCATATTAAAAACCATGAACTCTAACCACGCTGCATTTTGGTCCTCCTCTCCTTCGACGGAAGAAAACCGTGACAGGTATAGACATTTTTTGACAGTTGTTGTTTTTTAAGAATGAACTGTGTTTACTATCTCTACAATGACTTGTTGGACTTCACTAGACTCATCCAAAATGGAAACAGGTTAGTTCAAGCCGTTCCTGCTGATCTGAATGTCATTCAGTTCAATGCGGGATGTAGGGCATTAAGTCCAAACAGGTTACAGAACCATTCTGGAGAGTTCTTGGATTTTTTTTTTTTATTGCAATGAACAAGTACAGCATGCTTGTTATAAAGCTCACAGAGCGGCAGGCAGACGGCAGCACCTTCATTAGAGGCCAGGCCACTTTGTTTGATGACGTAGACGTCCACAGGGGACCCATCTTCAACAAACTCATAGCACAAGAATCAGTAAAAGTGTGCTGTAGGTTGACCGCAGATCACCTAGAGCATGGATGGTATATGGCAATGTATCTGATGAGCAGAATAAAGTGTTAGAATCTGCTCCAAAAACTAATGTTGCATGTGCGCGGGATTTATCATTTAATAAGATTAAAGATTAGGGACAAGCATAATAGTATTAGAGATACCATTCTTGGGAATGGTTGGCTAGCTTAGGTCCTGAGAGGAAAGCTGAGGTCCTTGAAACATCTAGGGCATCAGTTAAAGGACAGAGAGCCATATATTGTGAGCGCATGTTCAAAATAAGAGCAGACTAGAATACAGGCACTTAAAGAGAAACAAGATAGACAAAATCAAAAAGACCTTCAGGGAGTCAGTAAAGAAAAAAACAGATTACTGTAGATATGGGCAAATATGGTGGGTTCTGGACCAGTGGATGAAGTGGATGAGCAGATAGCCAATTTAAGTGACGTGGATAAAATACCAGCTGTGACTGTATTTCATAGAATTGTGTTTGTTATAATATATAACTCTGTGTCAATACAACGTAGCTGCTTTAGGACTGGCAGGAAAGTGATATGAGACAGGGAGCCTACAAGGTAACTCTTTGTTAAACTTGAATGCCCGTTTATAAAATGTAACTTCAGTCATTTGATTAGATTTGCATTCTAATATATGAACCTCTGTTGCTCTCCCAAACCCAAAACAAAGGCTCTTTTAAGAGCCAACTCCCACCTTCCCATTCCCACCCCCTCATCATACTCTTTTAAGACTGTGTATGTATATATATATATATATATATATATATATTTCTTAAAATATAATCGGCCGGGGTAGAATGGAGCAAACAGCAAACTTTACTTCATACCGATACTCCCTAACTCCGATGATCAGTTCCTGTATCCTACTGATAATGTCATAAGGAGAATCCCCTTGAGCTACGTTGTTTGTGCCTATCAATAGCAGTGGACCACTGAAGATATGCAAATGATACAACTGCTGATGTGTTGCTCACTCCAGAGAGGTGTCAGGGTGCACCCGGCAGTGTGCATCAGGCAATGCATGTTTTGCGCCTTGAAACATATAACCTGCAAGAACACAAACACTGAGTCCTGTTGGGGAAAACATTAAGGTCATTCAAAAGGAACAGATTTCGGGTTGAATGAGATTACACAAAACAAATACTAGGCTACATACCTGCACCGGCTCCTCTGGAGGCAACGCGCCAGCGCCAGGCGTCTCTAAAGCCCATAGGGACGTGCGGGGGCGTATCTTTGGTTTTGCATTCTATAATATGGCGACCGGTACGGCTACCCTATATTATGCAAAACGAATGCCCCGGGCGTTATCGCTATTGACTGCATACTATAGCTGACAGCCCCTCAGCTCCCACACCCCTTCGTTCTCACAGAAGAACTCCCGCACACGCTTTTTTCTGTCCCTTTCTACACTGCTAATGCAAGAGGAAGGACTGAAACAGCATTTTTAACAGATTCATTTACAGTCAATAACACAATAGAAAAAGTATATATACAGTGTGTGCAAATGAAGTAAGATTAGGGAGGTAAGGCAATAAAGCGGCCATAGTGGCGAAATAATTACAATTTAGGAATTAAACACTGAAGGGATAGATGTGCACAAGATGAATGTGCAAGTAGAGATACTGGGATGCATAGAAGCAACAAAAAAAACAATATGGGGATGAGGTAGTTGGGTGGGCTATTTACAGATGGGCTGTGTACAGGTGCAATGATCTGTAAGCTGCTCTGACAGCTGATGTTTAAAGTTAGTGAGTCAGATATGAGTCTCCAGCTTCAGTGATTTTTGCAATTCGTTCCCGTCATTGGCAGCAGAGAACTGGAAGGAAAGGTGGCCAAAAGAGGAGTTGGATTTGGGGGTGCTACGGGCTACCCGTGCTATGGGTGGGTGCTGCTATGGTGACCAGTGAGCTGAGATAAGGCGGGGCTTTACCTAGCAAAGACTTATAGATGACCTGGAGCCAGTGGGTTTGGCGACGAATATGAAGCGAGGGCCAGCCAACGAGAGCATACAGGTTCCAGTGGTGGGTAGTATACGGGGCGTTGGTGACAAAACAGATGGCACTGTGATAGACTACATCCAATTTACTGAGTAGAGTGTTGGAGGCTATTTTGTAAATGACATCGCCGAAGTCGAGGATCGGTAGGATAGTCAGTTTTACGTGGGTATGTTCGGCAGCATGAGTGAAGGATGCTTTGTTGCAAAATAGAAAGCCGATTCTAGATTTATTTTTGCGGGCAGTGATCGGTTGAAGAGCATGCATTTAGTTTTCTTGCATTTAAGAGTAGTTGGAGGCCACGGAAGGAGAGTTGTATGGCATTGAAGTTCGTCTGTAGGTTTGAGGATCTGTGTCCAGCTAGCCGAACAACTTCCGGTGAATCTGGAGGGAGCGCAATTGAAATAAATAATCATAAATATTATGGATTTTAAAAATGTAGGTAGACATAAATGTCTTATATCGGCTGAAAGCTTAAATTCTTGTTAATCTGACTGCACTGTCTGTTATACAGTAGCTACTACAGCTAAAACATGCCATGCAATTGTTTGAGGACAGCGCCCCACATTCAAATATTTTTCCACCGGCACAGGTTTCATACATTCACATATAACGATTAAATACACACATACTGTTTGAAAATCTTCCTCTAATTTGTCATCCAAAGGGTCCCAGCTATAACAGTGTCGTTTTGTTAAAATCCTTCTTTATATCCCAAAAACTCTGTTAGTTTGGCGCCATCGATTTTGAGTAATCCACCCGTTGAACTTGCAGAGAAAGGAATCTGAAAATCTACCCCTAAACTTTGTTTCAACAAGTCAAAATACATTTCTATTTACTCCTCAAATACCCTAAAATCTAATCAAACTACAATATTTATTTCGAAAAGAAGTATGTTCAATAGAAAATCGATTTTAGCAGGTGTGTAATTCCTTCAAGGCGATCGCAAACACAAATTTCCAAGACTGTGTCCTTCTACTAAAACCGTTATTTCTTATTTGTTTTTGAAGTAACAAGCCTGAAACCATTAACATAGACTGCTGACACCTTGTGGAAGCCATTGGAATTGCATCCAGGGAGCTGATTTTCGATATGTCCTTTCTCTTGCATTTCTAAGAGGATGGTCTCTCTCTCTCAATAAAACAATTATGGTTGGTTTTTCTTTGGATTATCTCCTACCATATCTAGTGTTCTATATTATTATAGCATTATTTTAACATTTCTACAAACTTCAAAGTGTTCTCTTTTCAATGGTACCAACTATATGCATATCCTGGCTTCAGGGCCTGAGCTACAGGCAGTTTACTTTTCCTATTATATTCATTGTCACATTCTCATTGTCAAATTCATCAACCAACATAATCTAGCCGCTCTGCCTTCTCGCACAAGTAGCCAACTCAACAAGCCCTGCTGTCAGCGGCAGCGATCACTCTGTCTTCTCGTGCAAGTGAAGGGCATGTTAATTTGTTAACTGCGAGGGTTGCATTTAATTTAATTTTTCGCAGGCTGTTGAAGAGGCAGTATTTTGTGTTTTCTGTTATTGTTAAATGAGGTATTAAGATGGTTACATAATGCTTATTCTAGAGTCGAGGTTTGCGCATCTGACTAGTGATTATTTGTCCGGGTTTCAAAACATGCTATTATATATATTTTTTTTCTCTCCCAAAACCAATACAGGGTTCGGGTTAAGTTTAGGGTTAGAAAAATGGTACCATTACAGCTATAGGTGCATTGTGTTACAAATCAGGGTTAGGGTTTTTAAGGCAAAAAACAGTATGGGTTTATAGCTCTCTTGCTCCTCCCTGTGGCCTTCTGTGGGTACTACATTACTCATTCGTAACACTTGTAAGGTTCATAATCTGAGGTAGCAACTGCATCAGATCTGCAAATCAATGAGCTATACCTATCCATTTGGTTTGCAACTCAGTGAAACTGCGTAGCATTCGCTCAATTTGATGCATACGAACAAACATATTTAGACGCATATCAAATTCCCCAGCAGCCATTTAGAAACAACAAAACAAAAAGGTTTTTTTCTTAATTTAAGAAATGTCTTCTGGCTGTTTAAATCGGCCACATCTTGAAAAAGAGGACAGCAATATGCCTTTTGTTCAGGTTTACACCTTTTTCTGAAAAGAATATGGTTAACCATGACCATAGAATGTTTAACATTTGATGTCTATGCGCCAGTCATCATTAACTCAGTGGGTCACAAAAATGTGTACCCAGGCGAACAGTGAGCTTGCTCACAAAGTAGTTGTAACCTTTTTAATAATGAATCACCTGAGGTAAGCCTCCGAGTTCAATGTGGGCAGGTCTCAGTGCCAGCAATAGCGAAGCAGGCATTGTGACGTAGAACAATGGGCTGGGAATAGAATGTTCGGAAGGCAAGTTGGTTCCACGGTGGTCAATAGAACTAATAGGAGCTGGCAGGGTGAAAAATGCCCTAAAATAAGGCCTGTCTTTTTGTGATTACTTCAAAATTATGGCAAGCAGCTGGGACATATTGTAATATTATGAAACTGGGCTCCACGGCGGATGCAATGAACTAGTATTTGTCCGAAAAAAGTGTTGTTAAGAATTTCATCTGTCTAGCCTAACAGTGGATGTAAAGAATCTAGCTAGCTAAAGCATTTACTGCAAATTGAATGTACGATTTTGTAAGCTTGCCTGGCTGATATTTGCCATGCAATGCAGATAGATGAAATAATGTAGTTAGCTATGTTCTTGCTTATTGTGCAGTGGAGGATAAAAATACCTGTATGCCTGTGGATGTGTAGCTAGCTATCTAGCCGATCTGTGTATGGACCCAAACATTTGGTATACGTATTCGGTCAGAACCTAGCTATGAACCTCAGCTATCATAGCTAGTTGTATCAACTTCAAAACAGTTTGAATTACATTAATGAAGCCTATGGATTGAGTACAATATAATATAACTTTGTGCCAAGGATGCAAGTTGTATATACATGTAGTTATTACCATGCATGAGATCCCCACATTGTAGCCTGTACATTTAATATATTCACTGATCATGTACTCTACCTTGGCAAATAAAGGTGAAATTCAGGTATGAATGTCTTTGAGATTATTTTTCGGTCATATCCAAATTCCAGTCTTTGAATTATGCTGTGTCTGCATGTATGTATTACAATTATACACTTCAACAGTGTTTACCAATCTTGGTCCTGGCACATCAATGGTTACACATTGTAACCAATAGACTACAAACAGGATTTAACTAGTTAAAGGCTGATTTGTAATTCATATATACAGAGATAGAATTTAAAAAACAGTACACTACACTTCCTATGCATGATGTAAATCCTCTAAAACCGGTTCATCTCAATGTCTAACGTCCTTCATCTGCATTTATCTGATAAACACAAGATAGGTGTAGTATTTAATCTATTGAGAGACTTAATTTCAACCAGTAGAGAATGTGAAACACTTCATTATCCAAGTGTTATAAATACATGCATTATACATATTATATAATTGTAATATTATAAATACAAGTTCAATCTGTACTTCAATGCACATCTGTTGTGCATTATAAAACAGAGGAAGAACGAGGAGGTAGCGAGAGAGGTGTACAAGACAGAAAAGGAAAGAGTTAAGGACATAGGAGCAGGGAAGGCAGCATATGCTCAAAGAATCACAGTGCTACCCAAATATCCTCTCAGTTCATCACAATTACATAGTGTATCTAGTTAGCTTGAAGATTATCTTTAAACTGTGTGAGGTGGAGATGATGGGACTGAGGGTTGGCATCCTCTCTCACATCAAAACATATCTGCAGACGAGAGACCGATGGAGGGTGAGAGAGAGAGCATGTTTAAGCCTTGTGTTTTTAGTTTTTATTCTAACATTGTTAATCATCATAATAATCAGGACTACTGCATCTTTATCTGTATTTCAATGTAAAACATCTTTTTAACAATACTTCCTGTTGACCTCACCTCTGATCATGCTGTGCCCTCTATGTAGCCAGTTCAGATGCGGGAGGGTTTCACCGACACAGCTGATATGACCCACATGATTTAGGGAGAAGAGGAGAGAGGGGTGAAGTGAAGGAGAGAGACTGTTATTGAGAAAACAAGGTAGTTAAAGAGACAGTGTTCAACAGGAATCTCTGTGTGTGTGGCCTCACCTGGTGTCCACACTAAGTGGACATGCTGAAAAACATGAATGGACACACGAGGACAAACAATATAGTGTACTTCTAGAAATAAAGAAGTGTCTTACTATTCTCCATGGTTGGACCTCTTGCCTATTATTTTATGGTGGAAGGAGCCACAGTTATACACCTGAGCCTTGCTCTGCACAACACAATCCATCAATCAGATTGCTACATCAGTGTGTAGGTGTGGGTTATAGGGTGCCTAATTGTTCTACACTTTTTCAATATGGGTGATTTTAAAATAGCCTGTTTTGTTTTTGTACAGACATCACACCCTTACCTAAACAGCACCCTCACCTGAGACGTAGAAATCAAAGGGAGAGAAACTGGGAATTGAACAAATGCAGTTGTCATAGCTAAGTAAATGGAAGAATACTCTAATTGCAATGTGAATGTCTCTTAAAAGAGCCTTTCGTTGTGCATTGTGTAGTCTATGGTGTTGCCAGGGAACAGCACCCTCTTCGAACAAGTAGGAGGTGAAGATCTCTCGCACACGGATAGCCTCTCTTGCTGCGTTGTTGGACCCATGTAACGGCGTTCTTCGTTTGTAGAAAGAGAGTCGGACCGAAATGCAGCGTGGTGGTTACTCATGTCTTTAATGAAGAAAAACGGAACGATACATGAAATAACTAATAAATACAAAAACAACAAACGGAACGTGAAACCTATTACAGCCTATCTGGTGAACACTACACAGAGACAGGAACAATCACCCACGAAATACAAAGCGAAACCCAGGCTACCTAAATACGGTTCCCAATCAGAGACAACGAGAATCACCTGACTCTGATTGAGAACCGCCTCAGGCAGCCAAGCCCATACAACACCCCTACTCAGCCGCAATCCCAATAACCACAAAACCCCAATACGAAATACAACAAAACAAACCCATGTCACACCCTGGCCTGACCAAACAATCAACGAAAACACAAAACACTAACACCAAGGTGTGACAGAACCCCCTAAGGTGCGGACTCCTGGACGCACCTCAAAACCATAGGGAGGGTCCGGGTGGGTGTCTGTCCACGGTGGCGGTTCCGGCTCGGGACGTGGACCCCACTCCATTAAAGTCATAGTTCCTCCCCTTCGCGTCCCGGGATAATCCACCCTCGCCGCCGACCATGGCCTAATAGTCCTCACCCAGAACCCCACTGAACTGAGGAGCAGCTCGTGACTGAGGAGCAGCTCGTGACTGAGGGGCAGCTCGGGACTGAGGGGCAGCTCGGGACTGAGTGGCAGCTCGGGACTGAGGGGCAGCCCGGAACTGAGGGGCAGCCCGGGACTGAGGGGAAGCCCAGTACTGAGAGATCCTGGCTGGCTGGTGGATCTGGAAGATTCTGGTTGACTAGCAGATCTGGAAGATTCTGGTTGACTAGCAGATCTGGAAGAATCTGGTTGACTGGCAGATCTAGAAGATCATGGCTGACTGGCGGATCTAGCTGCTCTATGCAGACTGGCAACTCTTTGCAGACTGACAGCTCTGGCTGCTTCAGGCAAGCTGACAGCTCTGACTGCTTCATACAGACTGACAGCTCTGGCTGCTTTATGCAGACTGACAGCTCTGGCTGCCTCATACAGACTGACAGCTCTGACTGCTCCATGCAGGCTGACAGCACCCTGCAGACTGCAAGCTCCTTGCAGACTGACAGCTCCTTGCAGACTGACAGCTCCTTGCAGACTGGCAGCTCTTTGCAGACTGACAGCTCTTTGGAGACTGACAGCTCTGGCTGCTTCATGCAGACTGACAGCTCTGGCTGCTTCATGCAGACTGACAGCTCAGGCTGCTCCGAACAGGCAGGAGGCTCCGGCAGCGCTGTAGAGGAGGAAGGCTCTGATAGCGCTGAACAGGCAGGAGACTCCGACAGCGCAGGAGAGGAGAAAGGCTCTGATAGCCCTGAACAGGCGGGAGACTCCGACAGCGCAGGAGAGGCGAGGCGCACTGTAGGCCTGATGCGTGGTGCTGGCACTGGTGATACTGGAGCGAGAACATGCACAGGAAGCCGGGTGCGGGGAGCTGCTACTGGAGGACTGGTGTGTGGAGGTGGCTCTGGATAGACCAGACCGTGCAGGGGCACTGGAGCCCTTGAGCACCGAGCCTGCCCAACCTTACCCGATTGAATACTCTCGGTAGCCCTGCCAGTGCGGCGAGGTGGAATAGCCCGAACTGGGCTATGT